>NC_031471.1:1552660-2171130 GCF_000006565.2 Toxoplasma gondii ME49
GTCAGACTGCCTCGGGTTCCGAGTTTTGAGAGCCGTCCTCCTGCATGAGTTTCATCGTCGATTGGGGGGGTCAACTGAGAGCTGCGTCCTCTAGTTGTGGACAGACAGGGAGTGTCAATCCGGATACCATGAACGTTCGTTCTGATCGTCTGACGAAGAAGACCTGTATCTTGGGTCTTTGGCAACAGCCTTATGAAAAGAGACACCGTTTTTGGGAGTATTTGTTGAGGGCTGACGCAAAAGAGTGTGCCCGCTGCCGGGAAAACCGGAAGGAACAGCCGTGGCGCGCAGGCTCCTGAAGTCTCATCGAACCCCTGAAAAGCGTTCCCTGGTTGTGGGCGTTTCTGTCGCTGGAGGCGAAAAAGGATATGTAGCTAATAAAGAACCGTCCAGGGTCCCTGGTCATGCATTCCCAATCAAAAAATATTCTCCACGAAGCAGTTTACCACTAAAACCTGGGTTCAGGTTTCAGGCAATACCTCGTATGGAGCAATACGTCGTATGGAGCATCTCTTTTTGGATGCGGGGAGGCACAACGGAAGAAGAAGAGGATATGGAGCTGGAGGTATCTAGCAGACAACGTGACACCGACGCTCTTTCAAGTGGTGCCTTGGATGTTCAGCTGACATCCGCCACGTGCCCCTGTTGAGTTCTGGGGAAGTGAGTCAAGGTGGTTAAAACAAGCACGCATGGTGTACTACGGACATCGTCATGCACCATTTCCGCCCACTTAGGACAAGCCTCGCACGTAATCCACCCTCGCATTGCCAATAGAAGGCAAACATTCTCAGCGTACGTTCACCGCGAGGGGTAACAAGCATTCTCTGTGGGGATTTCAACAGAAAGACCCTAGGGTGCCCCTCGGAATAAAAAAGTGACTCTAGTCAGCCGCTGCGGTGGAAACGTTAGGAAAGTCCCTGTGAGTTTCATTTCTACTTCTAGGTTCGAGAAGTAAACCGCATAACATCAGTATTTTGCCGTGAGCATCATCCTCGGCCATGCCTCTGAGCTCATTTTCCGAAGCCGGCTCCAGGGACTAGTCCCTTGGATAGTGCATCCGTCTGTTGCTCCGAAGGCTAGGTTGACGGGTGTTGATTGTGTGAAGTCCTGACGCAATTACACAGCTGTACCTGTTTGCTCCTGTGTCACCAATGTCACCGCTGCCATCACGAAAAACGTACAAAACCAAACACGTAGAGCCTTATGACGGCGGCGGAGTCAAAGAAATAAAGCGAACGCTAGTGACGTCTCATCCGTCCGAGATGTCTTCACATCAGCATGATCGAAGCACTATCATCTGTATGCCAGCCAGTAACATCCTGCTAATGCCAGCTATGGGCCGCTGCTGCAAATGCTCAATACTCGATTGATGCACTGAATCGGAGCTACATTACGGAACGTATTCGCTGACACACAAGAACACACGATCACATGCTTCTGGCGACACGCTGATAGTGTCATCTTGAGTCCTGCATATAACAGGAAATGGGAAAGTGGAGGAATGTAAGCGTGTGCCGACCACTTACACTCGCCAACCTCCCCGCACAGTATCTACAAAATGCAAGACACGCACCGCCAGACTCAGATGAAAAGAGGCATTTTGGTCCGGAAATCAAGAACACGGAGGCGACTATCCCTCGTCGTACGTCGGTGGATCCGTTTCCCTCTGTCGCTGTAGCTCAACGATGCAGCGGAGAACACGACAACAGGTGTCCGTCCTCTATCAACACTCAAACAGGTCTATGAAAAATCACAACGCTAATACGGTCTGGCAAACGCCTCAAAAAATGACCGGCATGTCAAAAGTGAGGCACTTGTTTTCGAATAAAACAGAGCTTCTAGATTTGTCGTTTTTTATTCTCGATTTACAGTGGGTTCTTGAACGGCATAGTTGCTGGCGTGCGCGTGTCTTGGGCGCGACCAGTTTTCCAGGACACGGCAACCTGCACTAACTCGTTTTCGATGTGGTCATGACAACGGTGCAAGATGCCTGGCGTGACGCCCTGATCAGGCGAACGGATGTACCATCCAATTTTATCCACGAACAAAACCCGAAGAACCGCCACGTGTCCTCTTCTGGCATATCTAGTGTAACGAAGCTCTCCGTTTGCTTTGGCGCCAGTTGTCCCCCGCGCTCACTGATTAATAAAAACGGATCCTTGCTTGGAAACACCCATGCAGTAGCCGACGGCGCACACGCAATCCACCGGGTTCGTTTGCTTTCGTATTGTGCGTTTCCAACGGAAATTGGAGTTAACCAAACTAAGAGGTTCTACAAGCTGTACGCAGGTGTAGTTTCTCCTGAGCACACCGGATGCACACATTCATGCCCACGGGGATTCTTACCCGATGAAATTCTCCACTTCGTCTCATTTTATGGTCTCTTTTCTTCATGAGAAAGCCAGCCTGGAAACAGGATGCAAGCACTGTGTCAATTGGTAATATCTTCCTCCCTCACCGCGCTGCCGTCCTTGCGCGAGCATTGTTTCGAGTGAGCGCTCAAAGGCATTTATTTGGAACACACGACCAAGGGGAAGGCCAGCAGTGAAGAGGGTGGCGAGCGGTAAACCCTCCTCGCCGTTTGTTGACTGGTGTATAGGTATCCACAACTCCCCCCTCCTTTTTTCTTTTCGTTAGCCCACTTCGCCGGGCGAGTGTTTCCGTTGGCGCCTATTTTAGTCTCCTTCAAATGCATCCAGTCCGGGTTTCGCTCGTCAAAATGATTCTGCAGTTCCCTGAGAACTAGAGCAGTCGATTGAAAACGGTGGGCGGGTACACACCATGTACGGGGCGCCCCCCTTTGCGCGTCGACATTGTCTCGCAGTTTTCACCATCTGTGTATCACGTTCTGCCCAATTCACACTGCGTCAAGAACGAAGGCTACGCCCACGCAAAAATGTTGCTTGACGCTTTTTGTTGGCAGAACGAGACTCCCTGTCGAAGTTACTAGGTGTGCGGCCAATCAGTTTGTATGACACTCCGGAGCTGCGCTCTGCGAACACGGTCCAGCGCGCTGTACATCCTACTAATGTTCTGTGACCTGGATTTACAGTTTTTATCCTCCTCGTTAGCTCTGCTCATCTTTTTCTTGCAGAATCTGAATGTCTGCGAGCAAGTGGTCGCGCACCTCCCATGTTGAGCAGCCGACATGTCTGAAGTGTTCATCGTTCAAACCCCCCTCTGGTCTTTCATGCTGTAGTCCCCGCCAAGCAGGCAGCAATTAACTCCCCTTTGGACGAAGACAGAAAAGAGCTGTGTACTGGTGGGTTTGCTGATTGTCGGCATTAATTATTGCGGGGACTCATTTCTGTTTTTCAGTGCTGCAGGGTAACACCGCGCGGGAACTTGAATGCCTCTCAAACCTGGTGATGCCCGCACACGCTGTTCGCCAGCACTTGTACCTCCTTTAGTGCCCCCCTTGGGTTTTCTCTCATTTCCGGTCTCCGCGGCTCTGCCAACTTCACTTGCCATCGCCCTGCACATGCCGTGCTTTTGGTAAAGAACCACGCGTGTTTGGTTGTCTGCTGACGCGGATAAGGAACTCACTTTCGGGTCTTGTCTCTCTTACGGCTTCTGTCGGCAGCAGGTCCGTATCTTACGCCACTCTACTTTTGGGCACAGGCTGTGTATTTCTGTGTCCCCTTGGTTTCCGATACCAAGTTTAGTTTTGGCGCGTTTCTGATTACGGACGCCGAACCGTGTCCTGGCGAGTGTTTCCCCAAGTCAGCGTTTTTTTACACGCCCTTGCCTCCATACCCTCAGCCTCTGTTCGTCCGTCGACTCCTGCCCTCCACTAAGATTCGTGGGTGCACCCTTCAGGAAACCGTGTCAGTTGCTTCCCGACAACCGAGACGGGGGGCAGAAACCGACAGGGAGGCGGTCCTCGGACCTGCCTTTGGTCGCCGTGGGCTTGAGCGGTCGTGAGTAACTTGCCAGTTTGCCTGGCTCTGCTAAACGACCAGGGTGGTGAGTCTTCTCTTGTCGACACTGAGACACGTCGCCGTGTTTCCGCGTGTGACAGAGACCGCTAGCAGCACCGCGGGGTCTCCGCCGGTGACCGTCCGTCTCGGCCACTCGTCAGCGTCTCTCTGTGTCGCGAGGGTGTGTTGCTTGTTTCGCTCTTGGGGACTATGCCGTTGCGTACTACGGTGTCTCCATCGAGTGCAGAGACAGTTCAACGTGTGGACGGGGATGAACTGGAGATTACCCTGCAGAACGAGGTGGACGACGAGGCGTCTGCGAACATGGCAAGCGCGCGCTCAGCACTCAGTCGGGCCGAACCGGGATCGGGGAGCTGTGGCTCGCCCTACGCAGCAGACGCGGCTGAGAGGCAGTCACGAGCGTCTCTGTCAATCGGCGACGACTCCACCAGGAAGGAAGGACTGACACAGGTGGGGGTAGGACCGGAAGAAAAGGGGATGCAAGAGGCGACGGCGCCGCTGCAGCCTTGGGGTCGCGGACTCTCTGAGTCGCGTCCCCCGATGAACCGCGATGGCATCGCTACTATCTCCGCAACTGTCGCCTCTCTCTCGGTTTCTCCGGAAGATGGCACATTCTCAACCGGTCCTCGAAACGTTGCAGGCGAACGGGCCAACACGTCGAGCTACCTGACCGCTAGTGACGTAGGTGGATGTCTCCTTTCGCAGGGCCTGAAAGACAAGCACGAGGGAACGAGCTCCGTAGCTGCACTGACTTTGGTAGATGGTGGTGCTGCGTCTCTGCGGAGCGTTCGCGCAGCTGCCAAGAGTCTCGTCCGCTGCTCAGGCAGACAGCTCGCTTCCTCCTCGAGGACGCCAGCAGGTACCAAGGCAGAAGGGGTGTCGTGGCCGAGTGCGCCTCCAGGCCATGCGGGCGAGTTGGCTGAGAACGCAGGACCTACCCAAGATGTTCCAGGCCCCCTTGATTACGCCGCGGGTGTTGGGGAGCCCTGTGAGCTGAGCACCCGTGGAGACGAATCAAGTGAAGCCTCCGCGCCATCCTGCTTTGGTGTGCTCTGCGCCGAGGGCGCTTCCGAGACGGGTGCGCTACGCGAGAAGAATGCGAAGATGAAAGACAGGCGAGTGAACGTGCCCCCGACTGACAAGGCCTCCCCGCAGAGCAGTCTGGTTAAAAAACGGACCAAGGCGTCCGGCGCTGTCTCGGTCTGTTCAGGGAGGTCGCCATGTCTCGCGTCGCTCTCCCGGGGGAACGACGCAACGAAGAAGCGGCAAGGGACAACCAGTCCCCTGCCGGTCCGGCGGGTTGCGTGCAAACGGCCGTCGGTTCCCAAGTGCCGGAAAGGCGCATCTGCTGCGGGACGCCGCGGAAGAGAAGAAGATGACTGCGACCGCCAGTTTTTGCGCGGGCAAGTGAAGAGAGCCAGACGTAACATGGGGGACGGTCAGGCCTCGGCAGCTCTGTCGTCTCATCACCCCACGCTGTCGCCCTTTCAGCGGTCGCGAGCTCACAACAGTCCTTACCATTGGCTACCTCTTCCGCACTCGTCCGGGAGCGCTGTGGCGGGCCGCGGGAGCCTGGGGGGGCACTGCGGGTGTGGAGGAGTGTCGGGGGGCGCGACCGGCGGGCGGAGTGGCGGACTGAGTGAGAGAGTGAGGCGACTGGTGGAGCAAACGATGTCGGAGAAGCATCGAGTCGTTTGGATCGACAGGGGGGAGGCCAAGGGATTTCTGCCCCTGCCCGGCATGCAAGAGGAACGCGTCTACCTTGTCTGGACGGAGAAAGGAATCGACATTCTCGTCGACGTCCAGGTCAGGCGCTCATAGTTATATAGAGTCGAGTGACGGAACCGCAAACCGGTTCCTACAGGGGATGGGAGGGGAGACGGGTGCTCAGCTCTCAACTGGACCGCAGTCAAACCACGCACGCGCATCTCCATGTCACTTAACTCATCTGTTTAAGGAATCCTTTGTCTATAGGTTGTACTGCTATATCAAAATGAAAATGTGCAGCAATATATTATGTATCATGTAGTCGAGTAGTCATCCTTGCATGACCCATATAACTACGTCTGTTGCACGTCCTAAAGGATATAGAAGAACAAGATTAAAATCACCTCATATATTTTCATTTTTGTTCGTCTTACAGCCAGCCAAATAGGCACCTAACCAACATAAGATCTTAGTACGTGCAGGAAAGGCAATCATACTCGTCATAGCTGAGAAGTATGATCGTGTGTCGACTATCAGACCGACGGTTATCCTCCATCCTCTTAGAGCATTTGTTTTCCGACAATCCCTTTCTTGCTCGAGGCGCCCGTTCCTCAAACGACTCTTCACTTTGGACCAACGACGGATGTAAATGAACTTTTACGTCTGCTGCTTTGGCCTCATGCCCCGATGGCATAATTGCTGGTGCGTTGCTTTGTATGCTGCTGTCGTCCCTCTCCAGGCTTATATTCCGTGGACGCACTGTCCCGTTCTGATGCAGACCAAGTACCGCCGGAATCAAATTCCGTTCCTTATTCTCTCGTCAACCTCCCTGGCTCTCCTTTTCTCTCATGTTTGTCGGCGAAACGCGACGGCAGTGTTTCGTCTGCCACTCGCGCGGACTCCCCAGGCGTACCGTAAGCATGTGCTGAATCTTCTGAGGACAGGCGAGGCTGAGAAGCGGTCGGTTCAGTGTTCCAAAAGCCAAAGGCGGCGGTCGCCGTGTTCCTCACCATCTCCGAATGCACGGACCAAGACGGCTTTCCCACAAGGAGACAAGTCACCGCAGCTAGCAGACGCTGCATCGGCAAGCGTTGGCGACTCTTCAGACGCCCCGGGCAACAGCCCTTCTGCTTCTCGTTCTGCGTCTTCTCCTCCTCCCCACTCGTCAACGGCTTCAGAAGAGCAGGCAACCCACTCAACATCCTCGTCCGTTTCTGCTGCTTGTGTGTCGCTACCGGACGAAGGTCGCGACGCGAAGGTGACCGGCGACCAGAATCGGCCTGTGTCTCTGCCTTCCTCGCTGACTGCCGCTTCCTCGCTCGCTTCTTCTGTTGGCTCCTCTTCTCCCAGTCAAGCAGAGAGCCCGCCGCTGGAGAACGCGCTCTGCACCAGTGTGAACGAAAATAACGAAAAGTCGGCGAGCGTAGAAGTTGTGGCCGAAGGCTCGGCTGACCAGAAGGGGCAGGACCAGCAGACGAAAGGCGAGAAGGACGCCGAACGGAGGGACTCCAACGCTGTGTGTGTTGGTGGCATCTGTGCTGCACCGCGAGAAAGAGCTGCGGCAGGCACCGTGGAATCCAGCGTGACCCAAACACTACGGGATGAAACAATCTCACCTGTCATGCGAGAAACAGAGCAGGCGCACGGTTTGGCTGCCACCGAAGCAGAGACAAAACAGGAAGCGGGAACAGGGAACGGGGAGCATGCGACCTCTGCGAACATCCGTAGCAACGACCACGAACAAGGAACCACAGAATCCCCAGCAATCCCTCATTCCTCGCCTTGTGGCGGGGACCAGCCTGCGTCTCATTCTGCGACCGCTTGGTCTAGTGGGTCTCCGTCGCCTGGCGATCGCGGGTATTTGCACGGCTCTCCAGGAGCCTCAAAGGACGGCTCGATGAGCAGCATTGATGCTGATGCAGCATCGCCTTCACTTCAGGATAGAGGCGAAGAAGAGGCGGAAGATGCTCTCGACGAAGACTTGTTTTGGGCCAACGGCGGGAAGAAAGGGTGCCCACTAACCGCCGTTGATATGCGCGACTTCTACTGCTGCTCTCAAGGCAAAGTGATCGGTGAGGATTACATTTACTTTCGGCAGTATCTGCCCGATGACGAGGGCGCCGACATTTACGATTTAAATGTATCGGTGCGCAAGCGACCTAAGAAGTTGTTGCTCAAGAAGTCGCGAGCGTTCGCGAACGGCGGCTACAGCGCAGGGGCCAGCGCGTTAAGACGAGAGGACAGAGACAGCTCCCCGCCTTCGTTTCTCACCAAGCGGTCGTCCTTTGCCGCTTCCTCGTCTCTCGCGTCCGACAACTTCGCCGGGACTGGCTCTGGCAGTGGAGATGTCTCTGTCCACGACTCGGTCCATGGAGAAAACGGGCCTTTCGGTGTAGGCAAGGCACATGCCGCTGGGGACGGTGAGGGAGGCGAAATCGAGTTGGAGGCGCCTGGGGTAGTAGAAGACGTGAACAAAGACCAGGGGGCTTGCGGAGGCGCAGGTGGGCGCGGCCAGGCTAACAAGCATCACCCCGCCCACCTGCTGCGACTCCTGATGGCGCCGAACAAAGGCCGCTCCGAAGCAGACGAAGCCGGAACGAAGGAGGCACAGAAGGCGGATGGCAATGGTCGGGGAGGTGCATCAGGGTGTAAAAACTGGACCTACGTCGACGACTACGAAGACGACGGCATGGACCCAGCCCTCGACCTCCCTTACTCTTTCACCTCCGAAGTTCGGGTGCTCCTGGGTCTCGCGCCGAGCCCGACGCCTCACAGATGCAAGTACGACCACCCACAGAAGCGCGGGAGAAAAAGAGCCGAGGCTCTGCTGCGTCTCTCAAACATATCCTGTGGCAGTCGGACAAATAATGGTTTTTTCTGTTTTTTCTGTTGCGTCCAGCATGTCTTTGGCGAGTCACCGCGTATCGGGAGCTGTCCAGCGCCGGTTTCGAATTTATCAATGCTCCCCCGACGGCGAGCGTCGGGAGGAGGAGGTCGACCCTTTCGAGTCCGCGCTGCCGTCATTGCAGGGTGCGGCATCTGACGACGAAGATGAAGAGAAGGAAGAGACAAGCGAGGAGCGGGCGGACGACGAGAAGGAGAACGAGAAGACGGAGAACAAGCACTGGAAGGACCGAGGGACGTGCAGCGTGAAGGGGGGGGAGCAGGGGGAGAAGGCGAGGGACGAGACGCCAGTCAAGAGTGAGAGAGGTTCGAGGTCTCCGACGCTGCCAGAAGACCGGAAGGAAACGGGTGACGGGAGCCTGAAGAGAGAGAAAGGCGACGCATCCGGTAACGTCGCTTCTCTAACCGAGAATGCACTGGACGAGAAGCCACCTCCGGCTTCCGTTTCCCTCCCTGCGGGTCGTGCAGAAGAACGCATACCGAGCCTGGAGGATGGTGGGAAGAAAGGCACAGAAGAGAGGGGCAAAAAGGAATCGTGTGTTGGAGAGACGGACGACGCGACCGAAAAGACAAGACATAGCAAAGACCACGACGGTGGGGAGGCGACCGCTGTCGCGGAGAAGAAGGAACAGGGACTGGAGGAGCAGGACGGCAACGAAGAGGAGAGTGGCGGGCAGAGCCGCTCCAAGGCTTCCTCAGAGCACGACGATTCAGAAGTCAACAGCGACGATGACGGCCCAAAAGGAAAGGCGCGAAATAAGTCACCGTCCTTTGCACTTTCTTCCCACGACCTCCCTAACGGAAGCTTAGCTGAAGTCGACTATCCAACCGAGTTCAGTCAGTTCCGGGAGTCTGACCGAATCCGCATTTACGACAAGACGTTTCTTTCGCGAGCGCTACAGCTGATTGTCGATGTCGCCATCGTTTCCAGAGGGTAGGAATCAAAAGGCCTCACAGCTCCAGCACCGTGTATCCGGCAAAGCCGTCATCACGTCCATCTGGCGACACACTGTACGTTTGCATTTCGTAGGTGGCTGTGTCACTACAGAATCTCTGAAAACCCTCTGATTTCACAGTACCGATCCAGCACCATTCGTTTTAGTTAAAGCATTCACTACTTGACTTATGTGATGACGCTCTCTTACTCCTTTACTCGACAGGAGACAAGTTTGCACTTTGTGTGCTTCCTCGGTTCCTGTTGTTTCGCAGCGCGGACCTGTCCGCTGTGAACGTCGCCCAGTACGCGCCGAACCTCTTTTGGAACATCATCCGGTTCAGTCGAGGCAACAAGGACATCGACGAAGTCGTGCGGACGATCGCTCCCTCCGTGACCTCGCTGCGGAGCGCCCGAGGACGGCGAAAGAGAGGCGAAATGGAAAACTCGTCTTTTCTTTCTTTAGCTGCAGGGAGGTTCAGCGCCTCGCGACGAACTGGGGAGTTTCTGCGGGACGCGCAGGCTCCCTCTCGGTGGCTGAAGAGGAGCAAAACGGGGCAGGACGACGGTGCCTTCTGTCTGGAGACATGGCTGGCAGGCGCCGGGGACGACGCAGCAGGCGGCGAGCGCGGACGAGACCGAGAAGGCGCAGCCGACAAGGCGAAACAAAGGGAAGAGAGGCGCCAAAAGGAACTCGAGGAACGGTTCGAGGAAATGAAGGTCGAGTTCGAAGAGAAGGCACAACGGATGATGTACGTACCGACGCGTTAGTCGCGCAAAAGGGGGACAAACGATATCGGCCTCAAGCCTCGCGGCAGTGACCCTCCTAGGTCACCGAACAGCTTTTCAGGGGCTTGAAAGTCTCCACATGTTCCTGGCCACAAACATTTGCAGTTTGTATAAATAAATGTATCTGCACTTTTGCATATGAATTAGGGAAGAGCGAGAGGGTTGGAGCGGCTACTGCCGAAAGGCCGGCGGGAGGCACGGTCCCTATGGCAGCAAGTTGTGGGTCAGGATCTTTTTGCCAGTTTGGAGAAACGAGCACATGTATGTACCGCTGACTTTGTGTTTTCCTCACTGTTCATGGAATATCAGTCATATCACAACTGAACAGCGAGACTTCCTGTTACGCATTATAAAATGAGATTCCTCAAAACTGAAGTGGAATAACATGAGAACTGTACAGCTCGGGGTTCAAAGGTCAGTCATTCAACGGGGGAGCGTTCTGGACACCGCGAGGGCCAGAAAAGTGCGATTCTTTGCCACAGCGTTTCAATTTGCGATTTGTCCCGTTGGTTGTCGCTTTTTTCTCGTACGATACTGCATGCGACGCAATCCAGGCATTCGGTCCTTGTCTTGCCGCAGCGCGCGTCGAGCCGCCCTAACAGGCGAAATTTACAGCGACGGGAAAGGGTCAAAGAAGCCGCGTGTGCCGTCGTTGCCAGAGAATGATGACGACGCGCTCATCGAGATCATTATCGATCCAGAACAAGGCATCCTCAAGTAAGGTTCTACTGTCCGGTCTCGTCTTTGCATGCGTCCACGTTTCTTGCTTCTTTCTTTCTAATCTGGGTTTGTCTCTTGAGTCGCTCTCCTTTGTTGCCTGTCGTCCCACTCACCGGCTTCAGCATGTCGTCGTTCTCCCGCTGTCGCTGTGGTCGCGCCCTGCCTTCTTCATGTGTTCTTCCTCCAAATGTGGGGACCTTCCGAATGCGTTTCGTTCTGTTCTGGCGCTCGTCACTCGGTTTTTCTCTTTGTTGTGTTTCCCTCTGTTCCGTCCGAAGGTGGCCTCTATCCGTGATGAGCATCCGGCAGCGGACCGTGATCTACCAGGAGTGTCTCCGACGCGATTTGACGGCTTGTATTCACCTCACCAAAGTCCCTGGGAAAGGTCGCGCTGTCTTTGCGGCAGACACTATTCTCAAAGACGACTTTGTTGTCGGTAAGAAGGCGCCTTCCGAACCACCTAACCAATAGACTGGGACAAAGACCCTACTACCCTGTCCTCCGTACAAAGCCGGTGTCAACAGCGTAATGATCACATGCAGACCCGTAAAAGTCACGAGTCCGATTGGTAGGAGATACCCCCAAAATCGCACTGTGAAGTCATGTAACAATCGACCGGGGCAAAGTCGTCATTCAGCACATAAAGATCATACCTGGTCACTGCCCACAACCACGCGTTCCGGTCTCGATGGTTAACATAAGGGAACGCGGTATTTCGCTCGAGAGCAGGTTGACACTTTCCACGTCCTCGTCGTTGGTTGCACTTTCTTGCGTCATCTTTCATCTCCCCGGCTCTCGCCGGTGTCCGTCTCATCCCCGTTATCCCGGTGTCTACCCCGTGGGAATCTTGTTCTTCGGTGTATACGCTCGTGCTTCTGCTTCTCTCGCCGCTGCCCCGCTTGTAGTAACCTTTGCTTTCCGCGTCTGTTCGCCGGCGAGTGAGGCATTGTTGAGGTCGCTCGGTAAGTTCTGTTGCGTGAACGCTCGTCTCTCCCGGAGTCTAGGGGGTCGGAGTTTGCTGTGACCGTTCTTCTTTTGTCGATAAATCTAGAGCGCTCGCAAGAGGCGTCTTTCGCCTCCTGTGTTCACTCCCACAGTGTCTTGTTCTCCTCAGTACAAAGAAGCGAAACCGAAACGCGTTGTCTGACGAGCAGTGCTCTTCGACTTTTCCCCGCGTGTCGCGTGGTTGTCTGTTGCAGAGTATAAAGGCGAACTGTGTTCCGAGCGAGAGGCCCGCGAGCGAGAGCAGAGGTACAACCGGTCCAAAGTTCCGATGGGGTAGGCGATAACAGACGAAAAATAGCTGAGAACAACCGACAAACAGGAGGTGAAACCGGAGACGCGAGTGGTGAGGCAACCACGGGACACACAGCAACGAACATCAAGATGCCGAGAGAGAAGGTAGAGACTCCAGAGTCAGCGAGAGGCACCGAAGCATTTCGATTGTGATGCGCGCCAGGACTGAGCTTTGTCAGAGCTCCATGCGTCCCCTGGAGCGTCTGTGGGTGTCTTGCGTTCCTCTTCGTCTCTAGGAGCTTCATGTTCTACTTCAAAAACGGGTCTCGGATGATGGCCATCGACGCAACCGACGAGAAACAAGACTTTGGACCCGCTCGCCTTATCAACCACTCTCGACGAAATCCAAATATGACCCCCCGCGTACGGTGCCTGAAACATATTACGCACTCATAAGCCGTATATTTGCTCAAGTGAAGTGATTCAAGTCTTATTGTGCCAAATTTACTTTTGTGCGCGCGTGCACATTTATATGGGCATTCCATAATGGATAGAACGATAGATAGATGGATCGATAGGTGTATCTACGTATGGAGTTGTAAAGGCTTATGCGCAAGGAAGTGGATAGAGGAAGCCTCGAAGCAGTGCCACTGGGTGTTCGTGTGTTGTAAGTTTGTCTCTATCTGACGGGCAAGGGTGACGATTTCAATGAATTGTTTTTTATCTAGTTACATTTTTTCATTTGTAATTCGGTAAATGGCAAGATTTGAACTTGCATTTTTATACTGCGAAGCGAGGCCATGTGTTGGCGAGGTCCAGAGATATCTTGGTGCATGTGTGTGTGTTTGGATACCGGATCCAATTTAGGGTGGACAAAGTGATTTTTGTCTTGCGTGTGGGTGTGCGTCGAATGGTTGCTTCTCAGGCAATCACATTGGGAGACTTTAACAGCGAGCCTCGATTGATTTTCGTCGCTCGAAGGAACATCGAAAAGTAAGGAAGCAACATTTTCTTTGAACATGGCTACTCATAAAATACAGATGAAATAACTGAATTACCACATGTTCAGTTCAAAACGGTATATGCGGAGAAACAACGGACGCAAAAGCGAGGATGTGCCGTGCAACATTTTTGCGTTGTGACAGTCCGGCGGCATTTGGTACAGCCTCGTTTTCTCCGGGACGTGGAAAATACTTAGTATACATATGTGTGTCTTGCTGTATACGAAGCAGTGGATAGCCGTGCTAAGAGATAGATGATGCATCAACTGTATATACGTGTGTAGACTTGTTGATGATAGGTTCGCATACAAACACACTTGTCTGACACCAGATGTGAAGACAAGCTGACTCAGAAACGCAACTGCTCGATTTATGCGTACGTCTCTTTTTGTAGAGAGGAGGGAGGGGAGTCCACGTCGTCTGCTTATACTATCCATATATACATAGGTAGGCCTACCAGCGAGTGGGTGTGAGCGCCGATTCGCAAACAGTCAGACTGAATCGTCAACGGTTGCTCTTTTCCTTTCACTATTCTCTTCTCAGAGGCGAGGAGCTGCTGGTGGACTACGGCGAGCGTGATCCGGACGTTATCAAAGAGCATCCATGGCTGAACAGCTGAGGCTCGCGTTTTCGTGGTTTTATTTTTCGATATCCCTATGCATGTGTGCGCTTGCTCTTTATGCGGTAAGCCGCAGGGATGAGTGACCCGGTGGTGTGTCAAATCACAGACGCAAAGCGCTACTGACATCTGCGGGCGTTACGTAGATGGCAGTTGTCTCGCTTGACCATAGGCCGACATCAGTATCTACCTTACATATTTACATATGTGTACCTGCGGACGATCATTTCTTCGCCAGGCGCTCTCGAGTCTGAGTTACACGTGAGGGAGTGTCACTCTGTGTCCAGAGATGCTGAAGGGGAAGACTTAGCAGCCTTTCAGGGCTTCGATTTCTGCTGGGGATGCGTTGTTTTTCAGACTCGCTCCTGTCAATTGTCCAATGCCTTTGTCAACCGTTTTCCTTGCAAGTGTTTTTTCAGATTGCCTAATCTGTCCCTAAGTGGCTGTGCTCTTTGATCAAGAAAAGCGGAGGAAGAACGCCTGGTGCATGATGCTGCGGGAACTAGCAAATAATTTCTGCTCGAATGCATCTACATGCGTGTGTGGGACTTTTTTACGGGCGCGGGAAAGAACCGTGCCCAGAAAAGGGAGACACGACGGTTCTTTCCGACGTCTTGTGTGTGCCGTCTTCACTCCCGTTGTTTTCTCTGTGCAGTTCAAGTGTCTTTTTTCGAGCTGCAGCCTTAGCACTTGCACCCTTGAATTACGCTTAGCAACTATGTATTCGCTTCAAAAACGACGCGTATATACAGTGCTGTATTGCGGTATTTGCGTTTGCAATCACACACAGAGTCCACTGTACGATGATTCGTAGGCATGTGCATGCGTATGCATCATGTGTTTCGCGTGTGACAAAAGCAATTGTTCACCTGTCATGGTGCAACGAAGTTCATCATGTCTCTTTTGCTTCTTCCAAATATCTACCTGCAGTAAAAGACCACGAATTCATATCTCGCGTCTCCATAAAGAGCCCCTCAGCCTTACTTAGACACGACACAACTAGCCACGGAGGTCGCACAACTACATGCAACAACAAGCTTGCCCTCCCATTTTCCTTCTAATCAGATTTCTGATTCTCTTATACAGCTGATGTACTTATATATGCTCCGGCGAGTCCAATTCCGTATCGCGAAAACACCCTTTGAAGACTTCATCCCCGTTTCCCGGTTGCACGGAAACGCAGAGTGCATGGACTGTTATGCCAATGCAGAAGGAGGGGTGATTTTTTGCGTCAGTTCTTTCTTGTGTTTGCCAACAGAATTGAGCGCACTCCAATCGACTTTTTTTTTACTTGTGGCTAATTGCCTCTGTCACCAAATGTGAGAACGAAAATGAAACGTGTGTCGCTACATATGCTGTGGACCAGCGGCGCTGTAGTCACCCTGCAGGAGGGATAAGAGGCCACGAACTGCCTTCTCAATAGCAGCTGTGTCGTCTACAAGCCGAAGACACCTTGTTGAAAAGATAAGCGCGCCGTTTTTTACCGTCGAGCTACAACTGAAAACACGGTAGCATGTCCGTCGCCTCGATTCCTCTCTTGCCTCCGCACACAGCAATAACAGAAATCATAAACTCGCTCTCCCGCAGTGCTCCCATATACTCACCTCGTCGCATGCGGGAGGCTGGTCAGCGGTGGCTGCCCGCGATATCTCACCGCAACTAAGAGGCAAACAAGCTGGTATAGAAAAGAACGAAATCAGGGCACACCAGAATTGAGGCAAACGACGCTGAGAGAGTGATCTCCGCAACATCGTGGAACGGGAGGTACAGGCGACAGAGAAACCGTTAACAAACGAAAGTGGAGCAGTAGTTATCCAGTGGATTCAGTCGCGACAACGGCAGCAGAACAGAAAAGGAACAGTGAAAAGCAGAAAGGAAGAGGCATTCGTCTGAAATTTCCACTCAACACGGGAGGACAGAAACAGTATAAAAAACACTCACCAAGCATTCACATAAAAGAACCCGAGTCAAACCTGAAGATGGGGTCCAGTCCCGGGCACAAGAACGCGAAAGATGGATCAGGGCATCGAGAAACGCAAGCAAGTGCCCGATGTGAAGACGCAGGTTTCCGTTTCATCGGCGGCATCAGCGAACGCAACAGGGAAATGGCGACGAGGGGACAAAGAGGACGCAGAGGCAACAAACAAGTACAGCTCGTACGTGGCCAACGGACAGACAATCTCACGCCCGTAAGCCTAAACCGATATTTATACTGACACAACCCTTTGCATCTTGAGATGCAGTGATTTTTATCTTAACCTTTGGTCCTTAGGTAACGGACAGAGAGACGCCCTAGAAACATCCCAATGTGTTTACAGCGAAACTGTTTTCCTTCACATATGACAGCGCAGCTCAGCATTTGCCACCTCGTAAGACGGTGGTGAATGTCGCATACGGACCGCATCTCTCACAAGAGGAAGCAAATGCAAGGCAACAGTTGCGAACAGGCGTGCGACGACGCACGCGGCGGAAGCAGAGGTACCGCAAATCACAGTCACATCAAACAACCAGACTGCACAAGTTTACTGTGAAAAAACACAGTTTGTACGTTTAAGAGGTAAGCCACCGAGTGCAGGCAGCATACAGACTCTTCCACTAAAGTTCGACCAAAATCACACAGGCACACACAAATAGAAAACCACATGCAGAGGTGCAACAACACGTTTGTCTCAACAGCATGCATACCTAATAACAATGCTAAGCGAAGCTCTGCACGCTCGCACCCGTCACGTCTAGACGCCCTGATGGCGATCACACCATATTCTTCATCTGTACATGTATGTATGTGTATATATGTGTGTATATATGTATATATATAAATAGAGCGTAACCACTAGCAGCCCCCGTTGAGCCTGGCTTATTTCACACTTCGGGGGTCCAAAAAAAGGATATACGGTTAGAGGTCGATTCTTGTCTGCACACGGCCGCGCTGATAGGTACATTTGTCTGCCTGTCCTCGGTTAGACTCCTTTACAAACGGCTCATGTTTCGTCTTCGTCGTCCTCTGCGTCTGTAACACTCCATTCTTCGTCCCCGTCCTTTCTTCGTCGCTTGCTTTTTGTACCTTCGTTGTTTTCGCTTTCTCTCAATGATGAAGCCTCTGCTTCGTCGTCGTCTTCCTTCGTCCTTTTCTCCTTCCTCGATTCATCCAACTTTCCGACTTCTGTCTGTGCATCGTTCTTTGCCTTCGCCAGACACTCGTCATGCCCTACTGCCGTAAGCACCCCCTTGTCGTCCTCCTCTGTCTCTTTCCCAATCTCGCTACTAGCATCCCTCGCCATCCTTTTCGCCTCCTCGCTCCCTTCGCTTTCTCTCGCTTCTGCTTGCCGCCCTGCCGGCTCCATCAAAGACGGAGGAGCCGCGAGCTGCTCAAGTGTTACGACTCGCAGCTCCCTCTTCACGGTTTTCTGACCAGGGATCGTGGCTGTGTTTCCTGTTTCGCGTGCGCATTCCTGGTCTCTTCGCCCTTCCCCTTCTTCTCCTTCTGCTTCACTGTCGTGCTTCGCCGACGTAGGCGGAAACGCACCGGGATCCACACCGAGATGTTTGCCTACGTAGGCACCTGGTTCTTCTCTTCCTCTCTCGCCTTCGTCGCATGCCCTTGCACTTCTTACACTGAGCGACGCTCCTGTCTGGAAACACGAAGGCGCCGCAACGCATGAAAAACGAGATTTGTCTCGCTCTCCCCCTATACCGCGTGTCCCCTTGCTCGTGTCTGTCCGGCGCTGCTGACTTCGCTCTGTCGCCTGACGGGCTCGGGCGGCCGCCCGTTCTCTCGCCTCGCCTCGGCATGCCTCGGCTCTCATTTTCGCGTTCAGAAAGCCGTATTTCGCCGCTGCGAAAGTCCGTTTATGTTGTTTTCCATCTTCGTTCCAACGAGCCGTCCACTTCTGTCCGCTTTTGTCATACACAACACCACTCACGCCACTGCGATACAAGCATCCGGTCTCTGGGCCTCCGCAGCGGCAGTCCCCGCCACCTAGGCCCCGGCACCCCACAAACGGAGACACCCCCGCCGGCGGTCCCACAAACGGTAACAGCCCCTCCACTGCCCCCGCCACACTTCGCGAAGCCCCGCCATCCTTTAGCGGAGGAGACAGCGCGCTTGTGCACTCGCCCAAACGGGACGAATCCCCCCCGGTCGCCCCTTGGCTCGTTGGATCCGTGAAGGGAGAGAGAGGAACGGATGGCGCGAGTCGCCTTGTGCTTTGGCCTCGAAACTCGGGAGAGGAATACAGAAGCAAGTGAGACGGCAACTCCCCACCAGAGAAAGGAAGAGAAGCTGCATTCCTATCCCCTTCCTCCCCAAACGGTGGCCGGCTTGACAACTCAAAAGCAGAAGACGTCAAGGGTGTTCCACCTGAACCAAAAAAGGACGTAGGCGTTTCCAACGCGTGTCCAGGCCCGCTCGTTGAGAGAGAGGATAGGACTGACTGCAACCCACTGTCACTGTGCCAGTCATTCCGGTTTCGGTGGCCTAGAGAGCCAAGCTTTGTCGAACCGATACAAGAGGAAGGTGTCGCTTCACCAGGTCTGTCTGTATCTGAAGGAGAGTTCGAGAGAGGATTGCTCCTTCGGTCGGTGGAAGCACAAGCATTCGAGCTAGAAAACGTGTGTGGATTCGTGCTGCCTACGTCAGCGGAACTGTACGTCTCCGATAGGTGAGATGCCCTGCCTCGGTGTCTCTCTTCTTGTTCTCTCTTGGATAACCGAACGAGGTGGAGAGCGAGATTACGAAAGAAACGCCCTTCATCCGCGTCGTCCTGGTCAGCATTCGACACGCGCTTCGTATCTGCTTCCACTCCCTCGATGTTACTCCCACCCGCTCGCCGACTTGCTTTCCGATCTTCTGGCCGTCTCTCACTGTCTCCCCCAACGTGTCCCCTTTCGGTTCCGTCCTCGCGAGGTCTTCTGTGGTCTTCTCGTCTCGCTTGAGTATCTTCTTCCTGAGCCTGAGCCACCACTCTGGACAGGAAGGCAGAGAACGAGGGAAAAGAAAATACGTCAGGATGCAGATCTCGTCCAGGGCCTTCTTGTTCCCCAGCAGTCCCTGTCAACTCTTCCGTCTCCGTCGATGCCACATGTGTTGCACAGCTGCCTAGGAGAGAAGGAATGTGAGACGAACAAGGTTCTGAGAGAGTCGAGGACGTTACCCTAGACCCTTGACCTGTCGAGAACGGACAGTGTGGTGGTGAGTATGGAAGCGAGAGGGAGGCAAAATGTGACTGTGAAAGGCCTTCATCCCTAAACGCCTTTCCCCGTCCTTCTCTCCACTCGCGCGCACTGTCTCCCGCAGAAACACGTTCCGCAAGTTCGCTTTTCTGTCTCCTCAGAAACAACTGGACTGCCGTCCGCAAAATCCCTTTAGGCGCGCTGTCAGAAGAAAATCTCTCGTCTTCCCGCTCCACGGAGCTGACCTCTTGCTGCCCTTTGACAGCATGTACGCCTGAAAAAGACAGAGACGGCAACGCTTCGTCCCCTGTTCTCTTGGTCTCGAAGCCGACTTCGGGTGCGCTCACGGACGTAAGACGAGGAGCCGAGGCAGAAGCAAAAGTCAACACTGCAGAGAGCTGGTCAGCAGTGCTCTCCCCTGAGAAGACACCCAGTGGCTTGCCGTTTGGAGCTGCTCGGCTGGGGAAGGCAACCGTCGAAGGTTCTCTCTCAGCGTTCCTTACAGGTCCCGCATCCTCTGCTTTTGTGGCCAGCAGGCTGTCTCCACTCACGGCGCTACTTGCGATGTGGCTCAAGGCATTTGCTAGACGATGCGGGACTGCCGACTGCTTTATCGAAAGATAAGACGAGGGAAGAAGAAGAGGCGACGATGGCAGATTGTCCGCAGAGGACCCGACCAGCTGCTGAGAGGAAAGGTTCTGAGGTGGAGAAAGCAGGGACGAGGCAGGAGAAGGAGGGGTCGAAGAGAGAGGTGAGTACGCATTTGCCAAGGTACGTGGACCTCCAGACGAAGCCTGGGCAGAGGCTGTCGTTGTACAGGAACCAACGGGCATACCTCCTGACGACGAAGAAACAGAAACGCGTTTCGACGCCAAACGCGAAGCATACAACGAAGACAGAGGCGACTGCGTATCACGTGTCGGGATCCCGGTGAGAGTCGGACTCTCATACACGCAGGATGGGACTGTGGAAAAGAAACCGGAATGTCCTTCCGCTACGCCATTCTGTGCACACACCCAGGACAACAGAAGCTGCAGCCATCATGCTTTCACACGTTGGTCATCGTAGACTGCAATCTTCGCTTTGCCCAGCAGAAAAGGCGTCCAGACGCGCCTGATCAGAGAACGAGAGATCTAAAGCAATACAGTCACAGCCACACATCCAACTCTAAACCCATACGCTAGAACATTGCCCACGGTTGTACAAATGCGCACAGGCACACAGACATGCACATCACAAAAACAGAAAGTTCCTCTTCCACGTGTAATCCGAGAGGCTCCCGCATACCTCTTGAAGGTGGCTAAGGCTGTGGAACACCGAAGATAAACATGCACTTGCGATTGCCCTTCATTCGTGCGCAATACTACCTCACGCAGAATACACACACAGCTGCACTAAGTGCATATATATATATACATATATATACACATATATATATATATATATATATATATATACGTCCCTTTATTTACCTTTCCGCGTGTCGAGGAGCAAACGAAACGGTCTCCGGCATCCTGCGTTTGCTGCTCTTGGAGTTTCCGAAGCAGAACGAGCAACTGGCTATGCTGATGTTTCTCTCGAGCACGCAAGTGCTTTTGGTAGTTCGCGTTCTCTAAGATGTGAATGAGCTCTGCGGCTAGGGTTTCAGATCTCCGGCGGACGCGTTCCGTTTCTGTCGTATCTTCCCTTCGGGCACCTATATCGAGCTCGTGCTCGTCTGCACCCTGCAGGCGTCGTCCTTTGCCACAAGAGCCTCCCGCTGGGATAAACTCCGGGGTCTGTCCTTGCCCTTTGTCTCCTCTGTTTTGCTCGTTTCGCTCTTCGCTCCTTCGATGGCCGAGCACTTCGGCCTCCCCCGAATGTGGCACGGCAGCGGGAGCAGATGCATCGGAGGCCGGGGGAAGCCTGAAGAAGGAGGGAAACGAAAGTTGAGCTCTGAGCAACTGCTCCTCTTCTTCCTCACCTCGGAGGTTGTCCAAGGGCGTGGCCAACTGGTGGGCCATCCACTGGAGGTTTTCCGGAAGCGTTTCGCACGGCGTCTTCTCGCCCTCACCAGGGCGGTTTTCGTTGCCTTTTTCTTCTCCTTGTTCCGCGGCATCTGTCCACGAGTGAGTGCATTCGTCGTCATGAGTCGGCAGTGTTTCCTCGATTCTCGGAGCGTAAGAAGGTGACTCACAGTTGCCAGTCTCTTTGTTTTCAGACTCCTCTTCTAGTTTCTGTTGCTCCTCTGATATCGGCCTTCTCTCGTGCCCGTGCTCCTGCTCTAAGACTTCCTGAGCTGTGCCCGACCACAGAGGCACCGAAATTAACTCGGCGGATATCGAGTTGTGAAACGAACCTTGTAGTGCCTCCGTCCGACCATCGCCCTCGCTTCCCTCACCAGCCGTTTTCTCTCGCGTTTTCCCTTCCTCATGCTTGTCTCCATCGCAGTTCGTGGATGCCTTCTCACAGTTCATCGACTCTTGACCTTCTTCTTCCATTCCAGGTCTGCGTGTCTCTTCTTCATTACGTTTGCCCTGAGACCCACCGCACTGTGCCGCCTCCTCTCCCGCCTCCATGCTGCTTACACGCGCACTACCACGCGCGACACAAGAGGATAGAGAGTCAGGGGCTTTCTGACCAAAGGATAAGAGCGTGTGAGGAAGTCTCTGTAATTCCGTGTGTTCTGTCACAGCCAGAGCATCACACACAGCGTCGAGCGCCTGGGAACAAGCAGTCGAAGTTGATTCGATTAACACTTGAAGAATTGCCCCAATCCCTTTCAGCTTGTCAGACAGAACGCCGGTCAGCTGTGTCGGTACCTGCTCAGTCTCTTCGTGTCTTTCCGAATCAGCGAAATAATCCTCTGATGTCGACCTCGAACCTGTGCATTCGCCGTGAACGTCGAATGTCAAGAAACAGTCGTCTTCGTTTTGCCGATGTGTGGCCCTCGTTTCTGTTTTGTTCTGAAACGAAGGTGAAGCTGCCGAAACCTTCTGCTCCACGTAGCACTGAAGCAGCTGAAGCAGCGGGCCGAAGCAGACCAGAAGATAAAGCGCCAGCGTCCGGAAATCTGTCGCCTTCTCCACAAGTTCGGCGTGGAGAGCGTATGTGGGGCAAACCTGTCGGAAAGCTGTTGCTGTTTCCGGTTTCTTCCACGCGTCCTGTAGGCAGAGCACACTAGGTGCCCCTACCTCGTCGGGGGAAGAAGAAGCAGCAGCAACAGAAGCCGAAGAAGCGCGAGACGAAACACGCGACGAAGACGGAACACAACGGAATGACGAGGCCAGCGAAGGTGCAGTCTGCCGATTCTTCGAGCTTGGTTGCTCTGTGAACAAGGGGACGAATGACGGAGCGCGGCCGAACGGACGAAGAAAAGAAACAGCGAAGATGAGATCGAGAGCAAGTTGACGAAGTATGTTTAACCTGTTCGCGTCTCCTTCATCTTGATTCTCCTCATCTTTCTGTGTTCCCTTTTCTTCACTCTGTTTCGAAGGGCCAGACGGCACAACCGCCAGATGAACGACGTCCGACCCTCCACTTCGAGTGCAGTTTGCCTTCTTCCCGCCCCCTTCACAAAGGTCCCCCCTTATCCAACTTTTGTGCCGCGACGCCTTTACCTGGGCATCCACAGCAGGCTGGCGATGGTTCGTCAGCTCTTTGAGTGGACTAAACGAGAGAAAAGACGAGTCGGTATCACCGGCGTTTTCCGCTACGGCAACTGTCGGTTTCTCGGGCGTCGCCGACAGAACGGCGAATCCACAAGCAGAACAAGATGCAGAACAATCCGCAGGCAGGCTGGAGGAGGACGCAGTGGTGCTTCCTGTTAACTCCTTCGTTGTTTCACTAGAAATGGTCAGCGTCCCCCTCTTCCTGTCGAAGGCGCTGGGCTGTCCAGTGACAACCACCTGGTTTGTGCGTGGCAGTGGAGTAGACAGCAGACAGTTTTCTTTGTCTTCTTTACTGTTGACAATGCCTCCGCTCTGATCGCCGCAAGAAGGAAGTGCTAGAGCATTCAAAGGTGAAAGAGGGAACCTCCTATGCGCTTGCCAATCACCTCCGTGAACTTCTTCCCCGTTTCGGGCCTCTTGGCAAAACCTTTCTGCCGGGTGATTCTCAGACAGGAAATTTCGTCCTTCCTGTTTACTGTCGAAAGAAGATCCGATTGTTGATACAGGCAGAGAGGAAGAAGCTTTACCGTGCGTCGAGATGTGTCCTCCGCCAGTTCCTACGGACGGGGCGAAATTTGGTAGTCGAAAAAAGTCAGCGGTATTCCTTATTTCCCTGATGTCCTCGACAGAAGTCTGAATGTTGTGATCTTGTGCTTCTGCCGAAAACCTCGCCACGTCAGAATTTTCAGAGGGGGCTTTACAGAGGGATGAACTATTCACGAGAGGGGCAGTCGTTTGTCCAGCCTCTCCCTCGCAAAAAATTATACCTGTTTCGTTTCCTCGCCCAAAACAGGATGGAGCCCCCGATGGGGCAGGCGACGGATTATATGACTCGGTGTCCCGGCGTCTTTCGGTTAGCAGCTGGTCCGCAACATCACTGAGATTTGCACGTATCCTCACGCGCGTCGGTGAAGCGGAACGTGTCTCGACGGCATTATTGCTGTCCTCCAAAACGGACAGACTGATGGGAAAATCAACCTGCATGGTTCACCCGCTCACCTCGAACATCGGGCGAGCTCACTTAGGCACACGTAATGGTTCCCGCGTATATGCATGACCAAGCAGACTATATGCACCCACTAGGTATACACAACTGCTTAACGTGTAATCGCGTACCCGCCCAGATTCATAGAGATACATTTAGACGCATGTATGATGTACATGAGTATACGCAGTAAACTCAACATCGGAACGTATTCCCTTCCGGGAGGGTTCACCTAGATTTTTCATGTTTTTAAGCGATGCAAGCGACCAGCTTTTCTTTTCAAGGAGCGAAAAGGAAAAACAAAAAAGAACGAAGAAGAACAAAGGTCCCCGTTGTTTATACGAAGCAATGAATGATAATACATCCTCAACAAGCTCAGCATATGAAGATATACCACCGCGAACAAAATGTGGTCGTAGGCGAGCATGCAAATGAACCGTTCCTTGTTAGAGGCCGTGGCCTAATACGTCGGTATTCGCTGGTAGGGAACGGCGATTGAAAAACACAGAAACGCGGTCGCTCTCGTCAAGCTTCATACATGCAGCCCTGCCTTGAGACATTGAGAGATAAAAGTGCGTGTAACAGATCGTGTCGCAGTTAGTGCTGCAGTGCCCCTGATTTGATCTGCTTGGTGTTCCTCAAGAACAGCATGGCGAACGTGCTTCCAAAAGAGAGCAGCCGCCAAGAAACCACAAACGGAGACGGTGTACTGCGAGCACACGACTGGTTCTCGCGGTACACGGGAGACAATTAAACGCGACTCGTGTATGAAAAACAAGAGTACGGCAAGGAGAAAGGCAAGGAACAACTGCGGAGACTGAAAAGAGGGGTGTCGGCTACTTTAATTCTGATTCTGCAGTCCACCTGCAGGCTTGATCGAGACAGCAAATGAGGCTCCTGAAATATCAACTGCAAGGACACCCAACAGCGTTGCACCCGGCCTCTCCTGTGCTGATGAGAGCAAACAACGGTCGACAAACCAAGCCTGCGACAGATTCTCAATACAGAAAGGAATGCAAATCCCACACAACGGTACGAACTAATTATCCTGGAAGAAGCGCACGAACAGAAGACCGGAGATCCCTGGTTGCTAGGATGTTGGGGGTGGGAATCAAGTCGATCGAAATGAGTGACACATTTTCACTCGAAAACAGGACACATCCTACAAGCGCGTGCCCGCCTTCCCCCGTGTCAGAACAACGGGAAAGGCGACAGTTCTACAATGTTACCGTTCTCACGGCTCGACTCTTACGCGAACATAGGCTTATCCCCACGAACACATACCTATCACACATATGGTTGCATATGTAGAGATATTTAATTACATAGATGAGTATACAGGTACTTAAATTTGTCACTGGATGCCGAGAATGCATACAAAAAGAGCCTTCAGCACTCGGGGACGGCTGGCGGGCGGCGTGCAGCGTTAGTCCCTTTTTGGAAGAGGACTTGCTTGGCAAGCCTGACACACGACGGCAGATGCATTTGAAGCGAAAAAATTGAGTTAGCCCATTGTTCAGTTTCAGCGAGTTCCCTTGTTCCATTCGTACTCCCTTTCAGTTTGCTCTGCATGGGAGGGAAATGGAAAAGGAAACAAGAAGGGTTTTTAAAAAGGCCGGCTACGGCGGAGAGACAGCAGGTGTCGCCCGCGTCAGTGAGTGACCGAGATGGACCTCGTGTGACGAAAGATGACCTTGCGCTTTTTGCTACGGGGCGCGATACGGGCTCGAGCACGAAAATGGAAAAGAACAGCACGGCCAGCGAAGCGAGAGACAGGAGAAAGGGAGAAGGGAGAAAAACAGATGACCTGCCCTCGTCTCTTCACCTCCGGATATTTTATGCTCTTTTTTCGTCGACCTTTTGACCCCGACGCGTAGGTTGGTAATAATCAACGGAAGAAGGCGGATATTCTACGAGTACAAAAACGAAGACTCCACGCCTTTGCAGTTTCCTCATTCCAGGGGGAAAGGTGTACGCAGCGTCAAAAGGCGAATGAAGAAACCTATTGACTGAACAAGCGACGAGCAGACAACTAGCGCCACAACAGCTCCGCACGAGAGATGATTCAAAATGCGCATGTTGACAAGAATACAGATGTACCTCTGCGGGGACAAAAACACAAAGGGCGAGAGTCTCGGAGGGGACACCTGCGTTTATTGGAAAGGAAACAGCGGTAGCAATTCATTTCGCCCCTGGCGTTTTCCTCGCTTCAACATTTGTGGAGACGCGGCCTTGAAGAACAGCAAACTCATCCAAAGTTAATTCTGCTTATTTGTACATACCTGCGTGTAAATGTATAGAGCCACCTCGTGTAGAGAACAGCCCAGCTCCAGGCAAAGCCATGAACCGTTCCAAAAAAGAAACAAAAAGTGACAGCGTCGGGCCCGCCTAGTTCTTTGTTGACCTGCTCAACTCTGAGGAGGGAATCCCCATGTGTGACGTTAGCGTCTGAAGAGACACTAGCGATGAGACGATCTCCAGACGACCCGGGGCTCACAAAGATTTGAGGCGCACAACCGCCCTGGTGCTCTGTTTGTGACATCAAAGAACGCCATCGTTGAACCCTTGCTTCTTTTTTGTCACACGTGACGCAGGCTCAGAAAGACGCTTGTGCCACACCCCATGGAAGCTTTACAGCATTTGCAAGAACACAGGTTTAGAGAAAACAAGCAATGAAGAAATCCTGTGACCGCGCCGCCAGCGAGCCACAGAGGGACACTCACAGCAGTAGGAGAGCTATGGTCAGCAGATCAGGCGTGCAGCTTCGCTTTGACTAGTAAAACCTCAAACCTCAGCTCCCCCTGAGGATAGTTGACACCCAATCATGAGTAACAAAGTGGACGAGATGGCAACCACGATATCGGAAATTCAAAAAGTGCAGCTCGTCTGAAGAGACTCATCAAGAGACCACGCGAGCGCTAGCCCCCCTGTTCCGCTACAGCCAACAAAGAATCGCAACCGCGCGGGTGACTCCACAAAACTGGGGGCGCCCGGGCCATAAATCTGCTTCCAAGGGAGAACCAGAGCCGCTTTCTCTCTACCAAACAACAGAACGCGGGCAGTTGTGTCACGAAAATCACTTCGAACAATAAAACTGTTATCCTGACCATCTCCACGATTACCTCATTACGCCTTGCTCCAAAGGCTGAACAATTGCAGGAGAAGAGTACAAGCGTGTCGTGGTACAGCAGTCTACAAACATCTTTAGTGGGGGACAAGTCACCACACTCCCAAGAATTTTAATGTTCGAGCACAGAGGAACAGGCGGTTTGTGAGCTTCGCCATGGGGTCTTGCGACTGCTGCTGAACACAGGGAGACAGCCACAGGAGTCAAGTTCTTAGAATGCGTAATCGTTGCATCTATACTATGGAAAAGACGGAAGGGAAACACAGAGTTCGCGTCTCTAATTGGAGACAGCCTGAGTCTGCTGGTGCTGGGTTGAAGGACTGAGCACCGAACGTGGTCTTACTACTCGACATCCCACAGTCATTAATGGCTCTTCAGGGTCCACCACGCTGGTTCGAGTGGCAGAACCTAGGACCAAACAAACATCCATAAACCGAGGAAGAATCGGTAAAAGTGAACGTGCCACCCAAGGCGTCTTCGTGTCCTGAAGAACACAGGGCCGCAGGGGGGGAGAATGGGTCTCTTGGCGAAGAGCAGAAAAGAGACACCGGCCCAGCCCCCGGCAAGGATGGGATTCATGGAGCAGACTTCGAAACAAGCACCAGTCCCTCCCCCTCGAATTGGCCGACACCCGGGAAGGCTCTATAAGCTGCGAAAATGTGTATATCCGTCTTCTTCTCGTGTCGCTTTTCGTAGTGTCGATCTGTGTGTCTTGCGGGGGAAGCGCATTCCGCGAAAGCCGAAAGTTGGTGCAGACCGACCCATTATAAAGCCATCGGGGAAACGCTGCAAGAATGTCTGCCCCCAGACTGCGGATGTTCTGAAAGACAAGGGTGAGACGCAGAGGAGACAGTTGCGTGTAGAACCCCCATATTAGTATATTCTTGTTGAGAAATAGGGATTCTAAAACCGGGAAGATTCAGCTTTTCTATTCTGCCCGAAGGTTTTTCGCTCGCGCAAACGGGCTGACCGGAGATCTCCGGAAAGAGAGAATGTTTCAGATCGGTGGAAAAAGATGTCTGTGAAGGGATCACATGCTTCTGTTTGTCAAAACAGTGACTTCAAGGCATCGATGAGATAACAGAGACAGTGGGGTTTCTTAGCGCGTCGAGCTGTAGGAAAGACGAGTCATCTCTCCTTTAACTAGACGAGGATAAAAAACGTGTTGCGAGTCCTACTTTGTCTGGAACCACGCACTAGAAACTAGTGTCTTCGTCGTCGTAAACAAAATCATCCCGTGAGAGATTTTACCCAACAGATGAACACCAAGAAGCATGTTCTTGACAACCTACTAACAGTGGGGCAGGGGGAACTTCTCTACTTTATTACGAGTGCACGTCCTGGTGCGCTCCTCAGGCAGAACGGCGCCTTCTCACTTCTTACCACCTTCCGTCTGCATTAATGCGGTTTGGGCACGCCCATTAGTAGTTGTCCAGAAAAGAGCTTGCGCGGGACAACAGACTGTCCCATTCCCCTCATTGTCTGGCTGGTACCAGGTAACTTTCATGTAGGGTGACATGCTTCCGCTGCGAGGCCTAGAAATATTCGATTCACGCGAAAGCCTACTCTGCTGGAAGAATGCAGGTGTTTCCCCATCCTCAGTCAGGTGGGCTGTCCAGAAGACACGTTCCATAGTTTTTTGCTAGAAGGCGTCCTTAGTACGCTCTTCCTGGCGCATGCGTCATGAATTATCTATCTTGCCGCAGGAACTAGATCTCTCTTACTGAATACACGTGATGCAGCGAAGTCCCTGAAAGACAAAGTTAATAATTAAGAGTGCTGCACCTCACCCTATACCAGTTACTAGACTGCGTTCGCTTGCCCGGACATCAACACTTGTTTTACAGTGGAAAGACATTCCTACCCTTCTTGTATAGCAGGGATGTAATAGAACATAGAATTGACGATTCGAAGTCCTTCGGAAGCATTCAACATCAAGAGGCACTAAGCAGTCACACACAAGTACCTCCTTCGAGCACGAGGGCAGACTTCAGTGTGCGCCTTCGTACGCGAAGGGTTCGGTGACAACGCCAAGCAAAGGCGTCCGGTGTCAGTCGGTACCGACCTTTCTTTCGCTTTGAGAGCCGAGTCTCCCGCCGTCCATTGACGACGCCACCAAGAAACACTCGACTTGCTCCTCATTTTCACGCTCCTCTGCCAGGGAATTTCCATCGCCGGTGGAGAGGGCGGCTACCGTGAACTGAAGGCTGAACAACGGCGCGAACGAGTGTGGTAACCCACTCCGTCGAGATCCGTTTGTGCACCTGGGGGTGGGCCACGTCAGGAATACTTCAGTCTACAAGCGTGTCTGTTAGATGTCGAAGGACGATTCGGTGCTTCTAAAAAAACACACCACTGTATGAAGTGGCCAGAGCCTCTCTATGTGGAACCGTCGCGGACACGGTATCAGTCGCGTTCAGCAGATCACTTAAGAAAAAAACAGGGGCAGAATTCTTGCTGAAAACCTTCCTGTGGTTGACCAGAAGTCACACAGGGCCGTGTTTCCCCATTTTGACCAGATCCGTATCATCATCGAGGGATCTCACATATGGTCGACTTCCGCGTTGCGAGCCTGTGCTCGTATACTCTTCTTGAGGAATTGGTTCTAGCGTGGTTTCCACTACCCTGCTGAGGCCGGCGTCCGGCGTCATGTCGAACCCACCGTTGTTGGGCAAAGATGGTACCTTACTTTCGAAACGCGATCCGCGACACTGAAATATAACTGCTGGTTTACTGCCTTACTGAAGAAGTGCAATTTTTCGCTTTTGGAGCGAAGGCCCTTCGGAGACTAGGTAACGCTCTTCGGGTGCGCAAGCGTTGCTAGCACGCCTGGGAACGAGGGAAAAAGAGGTAGGGGGTAGTTGTCTAGGGGAGTGTGCTGAGTTACAGCGAACTGCGGCTGCGTGCCACTGTTTACGGTGACGCTGTCTCTTCACAGGCTCGAACTGCATTACTCCACGACTCTTCGGGTAATCGCAAACGCGATCCTCGTGACTTCGTTTTTTTTCTGTCGCTGTGCATATCGCATATAAATGTATGGTACGACCCGCTTTCGTCGCAATTAAGTGACTCGATTCTAGCCCGGTTTCTCGGCAACACACGCCATTTCCCAGAAACTTCCAGTTCAACACCAGCGAAAGAGTGCGATTCGTCCGCAGAATTATTGGTTCGAAACCCTGTTGGGCGAGCTTTTTTGTCGAGCCCGAAATTTTCCGTGTGTGGTCACTACCTACTCCTACACCTGCACGTATTACGTGGACGCCCACAAGTACCCCAACGGACAGCAGATACAAATCCTACCCGTGAAAAGCGGCAACGCCTTGGCGCGCTTGTCTCTAAAGATATAATAACTTCAAAAGGCTACGGTTCCGCGCGTCAACTGGAAGCTGAAGTGCCCCGCTTTTTCCCATCCGTACTATTGCGGTTTTCGACTTTTCTTGCCGTGAGGAACCACCGGGTACACCGTCGACTTTTGCGGACTGCTGCTTCACGCAGGCATTTGTTGCAGTTGGACGAAGCAGTCGGTTGTTTGTGCTTGTCTGGTCGACTCCCCTCGATCACTGCGAGAGGTCCCTTAAATACGATATTGCTAATGCTTTCGCGTCTCGTGCTCCTTGTTTGCCTGCCGTCCCGTTCGTTCTTTTTTGCTGTGCACCCTGAGCTCGGCTCGACACTACTGCCGGTTTATCCAAGATGATTTCCCTTCTGGGCAACTTCCTCGGCTCCCTGCTTGTCCTCGGGGTGAGCTTTGTTTATCCGGCATACCTCACGTTCCGTTTTTTGCTGGCACACCGTGCTGCAGGAGACTCTGCATCGCGGCCCAACTTCCCTGCGACCGAGTACATTCAGCATGTATTCTACTGGGTTCTGTATGCATGGCTGTCGATTTTTATCGGTCTGGTTCTTTCAAAGATTTCCGCATTCATTCCCCTGTACCACGAGCTCCTCGCTGCACTCTTCTACTGGCTCGCCAGTCCAGATTTCAAGGGCGCTGGCTGGCTTTGGCTCGTCGTCCTAAGCCCTCACTACTCTACGCTGGACTCGACAATTCGGGACATGTACGAGATCTACTGCCCTCCAACTCTCAAAATGTACCTTTCGCACGCGGTAGACGGTTCTGCAAACGCTGCTGAAGAGGCATTCCGGCGTGACCGTAGTGCCAGCAACCCGGTGGACCGAGAGACAGTGAAAAACAAATAACGCACGATAAAAGAAGACGAGGGGCATCGAGAGGAGCGAAGAGGAACATTTATGTCGACGTACAAGTTGAATGTGTTAGCAGAAACGAGAGGGGGAGTCTGGTACTGCAACAGGAACAAGAAGGCCCAAACAATACCTGGAAGGAAAAGGAGTAACTAACGGCTTACGGCGAACAGCGGGTGAATCCATTGCTCAGGTCGGACTGTCGATTCGCTGCTGTTCGTTAACGTGTTCCCTTCTCTGTCAGCCTGTAGCACGTATTCGTCTGTTGTTATTTTCGTGGTGGAGAGGGAAAGGGGAAACGAAACCATATCTGGGAAAGAGGGATGGAGAAATAGAAACACTATTTCTATGGTGGGCAAAAAAGAGGCATTGAACATCGATGCTCGCGAGAAAAGTTTATCCGCACGCCTGCACAAACCTGTGTATTTGCGTGATGTAGTTTCCGCGCGAAGGGTTGCATCAAGACTCAGCTATTCTAATGTGCCAGTCGCTCGTTCTGCATTGTTCTGCATTCACCTGTATTGCGTTCCTCTCCTATTTCTCCTCGTTGCTTCAAAAAGTGTGTCGTGATCATTGGTGCATGTTAAACTCTCTTCTGTTGATGCTTCCCGTCGGACTGTCGCCGGTTGATGCTACTGGCAAGCTTTTTTTCCGTAGGCATTTCTGAGGAAACTCGACGCCTCTGAAGAAGGAGACCTGCAAGCTACAGTTTGCAGACGCACACAGACAGACAGACAGACAGACACACACACACACACGCGGAAGGAATCACGCCGGCTTTCCCAACTCTGCATAATCATTCTTCTGTTGGTCTATGGCTCCTTGTATGTATGCATGTATGGATTTATATATATATATATATATATATACAATTCCTGTACGAGCAGCGTGTGGCTGTCTTTTTGTCGGAATGGCCAGCGGGACAGATGCGCTACTGTTCAGGTGGCTTTCACAGGGGCAGAGAGGAAAGCAGTTAGTCTTATATCTCCTGCAACACCATCAATCCTTATCGGTATGGACGTGGGATAGCTCCTAAGCAATAGCCACTGTACGTGTCGAAGATACGCACACTGACTCGTCCCCGTGTTGCGTTTGTGTCGGCAGCTTTATGTTGTAGATTTCCACAGGTCTGTAGATTTATCGATAAGTCCCGTCGTTGCCGTACAACGGTGTCTCGGCTAATACGAAAGAGTGCAGTTTTGGAAAGAAGAGACGAAGACAGAGAAGCGCAAGCCAGCGAGGGTTGCTCCCGCCCAAAAATCGGGATTATCACAGGCCGCGGACTCTGAAAGGAAAACGAAAGACGAGGAGAGAGGCAACTGGCAGCAGTCTTGGTATCATCGACCACATAGGGGGCGGTCGGCAGCTTTCAAACAAGTGAAGTCTTCGTGCGAAAAACGACTTGCCGGAGTAAAGACTTCACGCTTTACACCTATACACTTGACACTAACTAGACGCTGAGGCTTCAACATGGACTGCCTGACGTTTATTACTAAGGTCTATATCTATCTGCCTATATTGACGGTAACAGACTTGTCAATGTTTTGCGTATACGTACTGATATGCATTGAAGTCTTGTGGTTTCTGGTACTATTCTGGGAATCTCCAATCAGGAGATGTATCGTTTTCTTCCACGTCAGTTTGAGGGGCTTGTACACGTGGCCATTCCGCGGTGTGTCCGCATCCAGCTCAATTACCGCCTTTCATGATTAGTGTGCTTTATATATATTTATATATCCCTCTACGCGCACTGTACGTAAATCGCACAGTTGATGTCATTCTGAAACTATATGCAAGGAGACGGACTCCGCAAAGATGCAGACGTGCATTGGGTGTGTCCGTGCACGGGCTTCCTACGGTACCCCGAGCGAGTCATCGGCTTGCGCCTTGGCAATGTATTGTTGAGACAACAAGCAAGTAACACCCGTCACAACGTCTGGGTCGAGTTTCGGAAAGAAGAGACGTCAAAACAAAGTCCAAATCGACAAAGACACTCGCGATATGGAACGGCGTGTCTGATGATGGAGAACATACGTGACGGACACGGTTCTCAACACGGGTTCGCCTGAAGTTAAGAGAACAAATATCATCAACTCAGTGCACTGGGATTATGCCGTCGACCTGACAATGTAGCTGATGAAGTCGTCCGTCTCCTTCTTCTCGACTTCGAGGTCCAGTCGACACCGTTTCGCGGACTCAATGAGAGACGCAAGCACCGCGATGCTTTGTCTGCACCCTTCTTCGTCTCTCCCTCTTCGCCGCCCTGCTGTGTCCCTGCGTTTCTCATTTGTCACTTCCTGCAAAGATTGCGCTTGCCCACACGTCTGATGAATGCTTTGCCGAAACACAGATCCCCCCTGTCGCCCAGTAGACGGAGCGTCCATCGCGTCAGTCTCGTGTCTCCGCGGTCCTGTAGCCACCGCCGTCCTTTCGTTGTCGCGGAGTGCGCTCGCGTCACTTTCTCTGCAGCTTGAATTGAACGCTTCAATTCTTCTCATGTCGCGTCTATCTTCTTTCCCAAACTCTTCATCAATTTCCGGACCGACGATCGGAAGCCACGCATCCGGATCCACGGCTGTCGAAGCGTCTTCAAGGTCCGCCCACGGCTCTGCAACCGCCGGGAGAAGGAGGCGCGCTACCTGCCGAGGTACGAGGAGACAGGTGACCGAGGCGAGACCCCTCCGCTGCGCCGTTGGGCCTCTCGGCTTGCCTTCGAGGAAATCGAAAAGGGCCGCTGCCTGAAGCTGCAGAGAGTCGCAAATTTCTCGCACGGTTCGCCCTGACTTGGCTCTCTTCCCCCAAGTGACAAAGTCTTCGTCTTGGAGGTCGGTTGACGACTCGCTCATGACCTTGCCTGTGTCCGACAGAAGTCGTTTGATCCGCTTGCTTTCCTCTTGCACTTTCCGACGGAACTCGTGTAGGATCTGAAGAGTCTTGTCGCGGCTGTAGTTCTCTTGCAGGTAGTCGTCGAGTCCAAGATCTGACCGGTACAGTGCTACCGCGTCACCTCTCCCAGCTTTCCTTTCTGACTGGTTTGACACTTCGTCACCATGGCCACAGAGGGAGCAGGAACGCATTCCCTGCTGTATAAGCAAGTCCTTCTCTCGGTCCAGAATAGGACGCCCTGTCACCGGGTCGCGGACTCGACCCTCGGCCTGTCTCCTTCGCTTCAAAAACGACTGGCTCTCCCACCTTGGCACTAGGGCACGAACACCCGCTCCTGGATAAAGGACCTCGTTGCCCTCCTTGCCTCTGTCTCTTCGATTCCCCACCCGGCTCACCGCATGCGTCTGTTCGTAGCTCTTCTCGTCTTCACGGGAGCTCCTCGACTTCTCATTCACTATCCACCACTCAGCAGGTGGAAGCTGCCACTGGCACGCAGCCGTCTGGAAGCGAATGATGTTTTCTACAGATTTCATGGTAGTGTTGACATGGCGAAGCGACGCCTGCAGAGACGACGCAGCCCTCAGGTTCTTCACGAAAAGGGCGTCTCCGTCTTTGCCTCGGTACTCTTCTCTCTTCCTCTCTTCATCGTGTCGGAATTCCGTGCTGAGGGAAGCTGCACCCTGCGTTTCCTCGTCTTCTGTCTCGGCGTCCTTCGTCGCTTCCGGTCCACGTTGGCCAGTCGGAGGAGACGACGAGAGAACGCGCCGCAGAAGAAGGCTCCAGTGCGCAAGCAACATGTCGGCGAGAGGGACAGCCACAGGACGAGGAAGAAGACGCAGGCTGCGCGATTCGAGAGAACGGCGCGTCATCGATCTGACCGCCCGGTGTACCCACCGAAACGCTGGCAAAACAGGAGGGGACGCAGCTCGTACTGACGGGCATGGGGAAGCGGAAGAGAGAAACGCGCGCGAGAGAGGAACATATCCTGCACATGTGAACTGAAGGAGCGGGGAAGCGAGAAGAGCGACAGCCCGGTTCCTGAACAGAAGGAACAAGAAAAAAACATTCGTTCGCTCTCGCTTCGTTCCCTCGCGACGTGCACCGAGCGTCTGCTTCTCTCCAGTATAGGCTGCCTTCCTTTCGCTCTCTACTCCAGCTTTTCACGTTGGCTTCTCTTCACGTCTTTTCTACACACTGTGAAGAGCAATGCTTTGAAACAAAGACGGGAGAGCGAAGTCCACATATCTCCGCGGAGAGGTTGTTCCAGCCATGCACCCGGATGCCTCAAGGCGCGCGCGTCTTCTGGGAAGCAAAGACGAACTGCATTTGAAGCGACCAAGGAACGAATTCACCGTTTCCAATTTATAGACACCCGGGCGTCGGGCAAAACGCTCAACACGTAAACAGAGGCGACATCCTCCACTCACCCGAAGGAGTCCTTTGTCTACTTGTACCACGATTCTTACTAGTGAGACAGCATTTCCACTGTAGCACTGCCCTCCAGCTGTAGAATGCATTCCGAATTCAAACGGATTTGCGACCGCCCCAGTTCGCTCCACAGAAGACATCATATATTCCTCGTGGATGGGCGGCCGAGCAACGCTGCTGGACAGATGCGGGATCCCATTCCATCCACTTGTTACAGCATGCAGGTGGAGTGCTTCAGTGTGTGTGTGTCTACAGAGACACTGGAAAGCATTGCGTGATACACTCGAGACGAAATAGTACCGAACCTCACGCGAACTACACAACAGCAAAAACGAGCTGTTTTTCAACAACTCGCAACGTAAACAGCTGGCCAGCTCGTTCTTCAGAGATAAAGGGGGGAAACAAAGACAACGCTTGAAATAAGGGAAGGTGACACACATAGACGCCCTGCCGATCGTAAGCCCTCAGACAAATTCTGAAATAAGTAACAAACATCGTTTTTGCGCCCTTGACGAAACACCTGGTAAAATACGAGTTCAACGTTACTGGAGGCAGTGTGGTGCGTTGGGGACCGCCACTTTGGCAATAAAGAAACACACAACTCCGTCTACTGGAAAAAGACAAAGACGACACCACCGCCGCGTATCAGGAAGGCAGACAAGAGAAACGTCTAAAAACAGTGCTTCCAGAGCACACAGTGCCAATCAGATCACACCTCAAGCTAGACCCCCTGTTACACACTAGACATCGAATTCCTAGGTTCATGTAAACTATGTTTCTGGGGAGTATATTCCATGTCAGTTACATTTTTCTGGACACAGTCGTCACAGATGACTGCTGTCACTCGTTCTAACTGCGACAGAAAACTGCGTCTAGACGGAAGATGTGCCTCCGCGCCGAGAGGACCAGCACCTGGGAGTGGATTGTTTGTGGCTACAAAGTTACACACCTCCACAAAAAGGAATGCACAGCTAGACCACGCGTTGTACTTATCACATAAAGACAGGCATCCACACAGAGATGCAACACATAGATGTATGCACAGATTTCACTACATAGACAGTTGTGGGACAGGGACGCCGAAGCAAAAAAACTGTAGATGTTGTCTCTGCACAACTGGCACGATTTCCCGACTCCACATACTCGCACCGAGTTTCTTGCTTCTTGCAGAGACTCGCAGAGTGCCTACCGGATTTCTGCATTCGTCCAGCCGTCACAGTCAGCTGCGATCGCTGCCAAACGACGGCGAAGCGCTACAGCCACTATACCCTGAGCTTCTTCTTCCACTGCGGCGCTCACGAGTGTCTCGCCGTGTGTTTCTGCATGCTGGAGAGGAGGCTCTAGCGACTCCGCCAGATCTCCCTCTCTCCACTCTCTCAGGGTGGGTCGAACAACATGAAGCGGGACGACGAGGGTGAAGAGGATGCGCACAGGCAGCATCGGTAGCTCAGCGCAAGATCCTTCGCATGCGTCTTCTTGGCTTGCTCCTGAGCGGGAGAGAGAGGGCGAGACACCGCTGGGGGAAAGGGAATGGCCGTCTGTGAATCGCGACACGAAGGAGACAAGACGAATCAAGATCTCTTTCAGCACCTCCATTCTTCGATCGGCCTCTTTGCCAGCGTCTACGGCCTTGCCTTCTTCTCGTCGCTCGCCCAGACCCTGACGCAGAGGCTCCAAGTCTTCCCAGAAAACCGGAAAGCAAGAGCCAGAAGAAGACCAAGGACTCCCGCATTCTTCGCGCTCGGCGCGAGCCCCGGTTCTTCTTGTCTCTGTCGTCTTGGCAGATTCCTGGTCTCGTGCGACACTGGAGAAAGCGACGAACGAAAACGGAGACGCCTGGATGTCTCGCTCTCGCCTTTGGAAGGCACACGCCACAGACACGGGACCGGCAACAGCCACCGAGAAGGGCAGAGTCAAGAACACCCCTGTCGTCCCCGCGAGGGCGTTCTTTTCACTGAGAAAAAACGTCTCCTGCGCCTGCAGTTGACTCTGATTGGCGCCAGCCAACGAGGTGTGCGGGCCGCTAGCTCGCCTCTGCTGTCTCGCTTCAGACGCGAAAGCAGCTGGCGTACCGAAGCTCGTGGAGCCTTGCGAACGAACGACATGGAGACACGTGTACACCGGAGGCGACACAGCAGACGTAAAGGGTGAAGACGCGACATTTGGATCTCTTTGCACTTTTTGCTGACTCGCAGGCCACAAATAGATGGTGCTGGGGAGCACGACGAGCTCCTTCTCGGCGTCCGCTTCCTCTCGGCTTGTTGGCTGTGCGTCTGAAGCGAAGGCCGAAGATTCCTGTGATCCAGCTAACGACGACAACCCCAACGCGACACACCCTGGCAGCGAAAGAGGTCCGTCTCGCGAGGAGGGAGCAGAAGCATTTTCGGCCTCTTCCTCTATCTCGCAGCTGGGGGTCAAGGAGAGAGCGAGAGCCATCATGGAGGAAGTGAGTGTGTCAGGGCACTCGGCTCTACTGCCCGAAAACTGGAGCTCTTCCGCGATCCCCTCCTTGTTCCCTCCCCACACGCCACAACCCCCAGCCCTGCCCTTCTCCACACGGAATTCAGGCAAGAGGAGTCTGTTGCTGTCTGTGGCGTTCGACAGATGTTGAAAAATTGGGTCCCGAGGCAGCTGCTGGCGATTGAGGAGAAGCCAGGCAGACGTGAAGAAGAGGAACTTTACATAAACGCCCAAATCGTCTGCTTCTCTGTCGTCGCCCTCGAGTTCTCCTCCTTCGTACGCGTCTCCACGTCGATCCTCCCCCTGTGTTTGCTGCAGAGCTCCAGCAACTGCAGCGGACGAAGACGTTCCCGCTGCCCTTCGACCTCTGCGTTGCAACACTCGCGCGACGCACGGCGAAGGCCAGAGACGCCTGCTCCGACGGTGAACAACCGCAGCGACAAGAGCGCTGAGTGGCGTGCTAGGCTGAGAAAGAATCGGCAAACTCTCGCATCGTCCCTTCCTCCTGGGACTGCCTTCTTCACTCCCAGCGCGAGATGTCTGTCGCTGTCGCGATACAGGCGACAGGGCGCCTGAGCTGGATGGCTTCTGGCGAGAACGCGACAGATCGGGCCGACGCCGAGAGGGAGGGAACGAAGAGAGAGATGCAGAAGAGGGGACATAGGAAGGACCGCGACAAAAAAGGCTCTGCCGAGAACGTCCACGACGTCTCCTAGTCGTCCCTAATGTGCGCGCGCCTCCTGGGGTCTGCTGCTTCATTGAGCAGTCCAGTTGAGGAAAAAACAAAACTCTCTCCAACTCTTCGAGTTCGACCTCGTCTCGCGCAGGCTCGTCTTCTCCCTCTGTGCCCTGTGTTCCTCTCGAAACAGGCGAAGACGCAAGCTTGCCTTCGCTACTCCGCGACCGTGCGCCTTTGCCTATGGCGACCGTGGACCCCGACAGCGACGCCCGAGAACGTCTCCCCCTTCTTTCTGCGCCCTGCGGAGTGTCGACAGCGGGCAGGGGAGTCAGAACCGAGCGCAGAGCGTCTACGCGTTGGCCTGCAGAGAACAAGGCGAGTAAAAAGGATGTTGGCGTAGGAGAGACGAAGAGAATGAGGCCAAACGACAAGCGCGCAGCAGGGTACGACACACAGGAGGGAGAGATGACGACGAGTTGCGCGAGGGAGGAACGGCGAGAACGAGGCTAGAGAGGAAAACAGACACACAAGCGAAGAGGAAAACGATATTGAAACGTAGGCAATGCACAACTGGGTTCCGAAGGATGCCATCTGAACTTTGGAGGGATACCTATAATGATTTGGGGTCGCTCACAGTGGTCGAGTAACGACGCCTTCTACTTACTTCCGTCTCGCCACGAGTTCAGTCCAACCAGATTCAACCACCAGTCGCCGTCCTCGCCTGAGAGGCGCTTGACATCTTCTTCTTTCTGTCTTTGTTCTTGTCTCCTCTGTTCTTCTTCCCGTTTTCGCCTCTCCTCGGCTTCCCTCCGTCGCTCCTCTTCTTCTCTCTCCTGGCATTTCTTCGCTTCGCTCAAAACGTCGTGGTCGCGCCTCAAAGTTTCCTCCTTCTGTGTTCGCCTTGGCCTGGCTGCCTCGACTTTGCCTTCCCTCTCTCGCCCCCACTCCTTGCTGAGTCGCTCTGCTCCTGACACCATCTCGTTGCACCCGCCCTCTCTCCCTGTCCCAGATGCCTCTCTACTCGGACCTCTCTCCGTCTGTGAGTCGGCTTGTGCTTTCGCCTCTGACATCGAAGAAAAGAACGCCAGAGGCGAAGCCAGCGGACAAACGTCTCGGCACTCCTCGGTCGCCTCTGCAGAAAGAGAAACTGAAGCCTCGGGTCTTCTCGCCGGAGAAGCTCCGACGCCAGCGACCCCAGACTCTGGACTCTTCTGTGCTTTCTCCGCCTTCTCTGTCTCTTCCTCCGCAGCTCTCGCCTGTTTCTGAGGGAGAGGAGAAAGCAGGGAAGGCGTGAGAGGCAGCGGCGAGGCAGGGGGAGAAATGCGGACGCCGGCTGGCGGGCGCGAGGCGCCGTTGAGCAGCCTTGAAGTTCGCTTCCCACTCCCTAACTCGGCTCTGCCGAGGGGAGACTCTTCGCATGGCGCCGAGGAGGCGAGAGGAGCAGGGACTGCAGGCGAAGCAGATGGCGAGGAGACACGTGGAGCTCGCTCGGATCGCTGCACGGAAGAGCGAGACGGAGTCAAACTCTGACTTGGATTCGAGGCGCCAGGAAGGTCCTCCTCGCCGACCTGGATGCATCCCCTTTCCTGTTCAGACTGGCGTCTCGGCTCAGACGCTGAGGCACCCCATACGGTCGAAGGAGACACCGACGAAGGCGCGGACGAAGCAGAAGGGAGCGGCGCCACGGCAGAAGGAGGAGAAGAAAAGAGAGACGAGGGAACTGGAGGCTGGCTTTCCAAGGCCTCGGCTGGCGGCTGCGAAAAATCCGTAGCAAACGACGTACTCGCAGTCGGAGGCGACTCCCGCGGGTCTGTCGCAGGTCCTTTTCCGCTGCTCGTTAGGCTAGACGGCAGGAGATGCGAAGAAGAGACCGCAAGCGAAGGAGAGGCGGGAGACAGTCTGCTTGCATGCACAGACAAAGAGGCAGGTGCAGCGCGCGTTGGCAACTCCTGCAAACATGGCAGAGGTCTTGACGAAGAGGAAGAAGGAAGTGAAAAAGAAGAAGACAGGCGCGCTGGCGCTCGTGCAGCCACTTGTGCATAGTCCGGGTCGAGCAGCTGCTGGCGCGAAAGGCCTGGAGGCGGCTTCAGAAACGCAGAGGGAAAAGAGGGAGCTCGGACTTTTCGGTAATTCGACAAATCCTGAAGGAGAGACTTTTTCAGCTCTCCACAGTAGCAGTAGACCTCGCCGCGCGGATGTCCCGTCTCCACGCGCAGAGAGAAAAAAGAGAGAAATGAAAAAAACGACTCATCTGAAAGCAGCGCACCCACACCGCATGCAGAAAAAACAATGATGGCACCCCATATCGGCACATCAGGAGAAACCGGGGGAAGACTCACGCGCCACAGTACACAGGAATGAAGATGTGGAGAATGACAGATGCAAGCACAAGTAAATCGGCACATTCCGCGTTTTGTGTAGCAACGCCTTCGTAGCAGAGCATGACGATAACCATGTAAATGGAAAAATACACACATACATGTATTTTTGCGTATTATGCGCGTTTGACTTCTTTGCTACTTGTGATGATGTGCGGAAAGAAGCTATGAAGGATCAGAGAACAGGTTACGACGTTCAGGCGCGCAGCCAGGAAGCCGAGTTCGGTGCTGCAGCGATCTTTGCCAGGAGATAACGCTGGCGAGACGGCTTGAACATTCATCTGTTCGACGCAGTGTCCTCAGTGGAATGAAGTCTCTGCTTATTCGATTTGAGTTAGATGTCCACGTAAACAGTTATTTTCAACTCCTCCATTTCTGGAGATATGAAAAGCCACGCAAGCCGCTGATTCACATGCACAGGCTCGCCTGACATACACATGTGCTATCTGCACTGGCCTCGGTACCCCTCGCACCGGACTTTTCGGTCGATGAGAGCTTCTGGACACTGAGTAAAGTGGAATGGAAATAGACTCGCACTTGCACATTCACTGTCACTCTCAGCCACAGACGACTGTTTCGCGACCCACCGACGAAGACATTTGCATCACAGTGAGACAAACATGTCTCCTCCGCATTCCCGATGGCCTCTGTGGTCGTTCAGAGCACACTGCACATACGACTAGACCGGCTCCGAAGTCGCCTTCTGACTCTCTGTTAACTCCTTCTTGCTCTCGCGCTTTTCTGTAGGGTACTGTATATTTCGATATAGGTACTTGCCTTTTCATATCCTTACACAAATATATACACAAATATATATATATATATATATATATCTTATAGTAAAGTGTATCTATAGGAATAATAGATATATGTATATATAGATATACATCTGCATACAGACGTCGTTGTATAAAAATCGTCGTATGCGGATGCACACAATGTGTACAAAGACGCGATTCGAGGTGCAGAAATCCCGCGTCCCCTTCATCCTGATCTGCGAAAGGCACAGGGTATGCATGTCTCTATTTGTCTGTACCTATGGATATGCATATATGTATATTTATTTATATATTTACATACTTATATATATATATATATATATATATATATATATGATTTTTTCGCTGCGTTCTCTCACCAGGTTCGCCGTCGAATCCGAGGAGTCTGCGGATTCGCTCGAGGGTTATGGGATGCTTTTCGTCGTGGACGAGGCGGTTGGAGACAAGATTTCGGAGAGCGCGTGCTCGCGCAAAGTTGGCAAATTTGTTCATGAGGACGCCGCACAAGAACTTTCCAGTCCGCATGAGCTGGACATACCGGCGGACGTTTGCGGACCTGAAGGCCGCGAAGGCGGCGAGAGCGAAGCGCACACAGTCGTGGCTGAGAAGGTCTGGCGGGAGACGCTGCAGAATGCCGACCAAGGCGCGTTCACTCCCGCTCGAACTCATGAGCGACAAGATCCGATACCCCCAAAACTCGCCCTCGTACCGGCTCTTGTACACCAAAATATCGGCCAAGGCGAGTTCGCCAGCGGCGGCCGTGTGAGAGGCTGCGGCTTCGCGACATCTGTGGAGGTAGACGTGGAAGTCGCGTCGCGCCTGGAAGGAGCGCACAGCCTCGTAGCCGTGCATCAGCTTGTCAAGACATGTTTGCATGAGGCCTTGATTCGAGACGCGGTCGAAGCCAGGGTGGCTCGCCAGCTGCTCCTCCGCAAAGATGAGGAAGCGGTAGGAGATCTCCAACGTTTCGATCGACGCGCGGTGCTTCTGTACGTGTTGCACCGTCAAATGCTGCCAGCAGGCTCGCAGGCGGTCTCGCAGAAAGTTGTAGACATCCAGAAAGGCGTAGCCGCGGCCCTGGCGCGAGTACAGGTACGGCTTCGGCGCGACAGAGAGACTGCACTCGCTCGGCGTGGATCCCGGCACAGGGTTCGTCAAGTCCGCATCGACCGAGTACGTCAGGAGATGGTGCACAGTGCGGCGGCACCAGACCGCAGGCCGCGTACTGATCGGATGGAACGGCTTTCCTGCGTCGCTTCGGCGGAAGGACGCGACAGCCAGGTACGGATTGATCTGAACAGCGGGGCAAGAAAGAACGACTCGGCGTCGATTACCAGCAAAGAGACAAAAACGCCAGACGGGCGCACCGAGCAGGCCACAAGCCGTCGCTCAACAGGCGACGCAGCGACGGAGCCGGGAAAGGAGGCGGCAGACTGACAGGGAGAACAAGCGCGAGACCAAGAGGGAGAACAACCTACGGATCCACCGTGAGCACCGTCAGATGGGATGTGAAGAGGTTAAACAGGGACGGGAGAGAGCGCAAGAGCATTCAAACACGAGCCCCCTACACGAGAGACGAATGCGCGTCCACCTCCCCTGCACAGAAAAACGCAAGCGTCTCCAGTCTGCCCTCTGGCTGTTTTGCGTGAGCGGCCTGGAGTCCTCTCTTTCCCCTCTGAGTTTCGTTTCTCCACACCGCTGCTCCTCGCCTCATGCGTTGGGACAACATCTGAGGGTCGAGGGCCTCCGGACGCCGAGAAACTCAGCGAACGAGAATCACTGTACGACGAGCAGTTGGCGCGGCCGCAGACGAGGCCAGGCATCCTGTCTCGTCGGGAGAGAGAAGGCCAAAACGTCTGCACAAGTTCCTCGCCTAGGCAACTCGCTACTGGGGTGTCTGAGTGAGGTTTGAGACGCAGGTAAGTCATACTCGACCTGTTCCACAACGAGGTCGTTCCTATAAAGCGGTCCGTAGCGAGAGAGAGACACCGTCGCCGCAAAAACGCGTTCGTTTTTCGGTGACGAGCCACTTACGATTCGAGCTTCTGGGTCGCCGGGGACGATAGCCTCGAGTCTCTCGAAGTCGCTGGTTGTGCAGACTTGCTGTTTGTCAAGCATCTCTTCTTCGCTGCAGTAGCCGTACAGCTTTCCGACGAAGAAGGAGTTCAACGTTCCCTTGTCTGCCGAAGCGGCTGACCCATCCCCGTCGCTCGCGGACGCACCGTCCTGCAGCAACAGCTGAATAGGGTCCTGGATCTTCAGCAGGATGGGTGCTTGGTGCTCCGGCTCTGTCAGCAGTGGATTCGCTTCTCCAGTCTCTCCTGCAAGAAGGCATCTCGCGTCCCCTGTCGGCAGAGGCGGCGGAATGAAGTCACCCTCTGGTGTGCACAGACGCTCGCGCCCTCCCGCGGCGACGAACGGTTCCTTCTTCGAGGAAGAAGCGGCGAGAGACGAGTGCGAAGAAGACGAAGACATGCAGAAGGAGGGAACGGGACTGGCGTCGCGGTCTGCGGCGGCATGGTGGACGACAGCAGGGACAGCCTGACGCGCGAGCGAGAAAGAAGACGACGCGTCTGGAGAGAGAGAGGAGGCCGAAGACGCAGGACACAGAGCCGAGGAAGAGAAGGCAGACGGAGACGACGAGGAAGAAGAGCGAGAGGGAGTTGAGAACATGGACGAAGAAAAGAGAGACGACGAGGAGGGACCGGGAGTCCCGGAGGAAGGGAAGAACGTCGAGGCATCCGACGAAGACGCAGAAGCCGAGAACAGAGAGGAGCCTGACGATGAGAAAGGAGTAGAAGAAGATGGTTTTGTAGCGGCGTAGGTCCCGGCAGAGAAGACAGACGACGCAGATGGAACATTGCGGCCAAAAAGCGAGGAAGAAGTCCCTGGAAGGGAAAACGGGCGGCCGGCAAACAAAGAAGACGAGGAAAACGGAGACGGTTCCATCTTGACAAGGCGCGCTTAGACGAAGGGGAGAAACAGAAAGAGAACTTAACGCGAGTCGAGAGTGGAGAGAAGGCGTATCAAACTCGGCTTTCTGCTGTGTGCTTCGTTGTCCTGGAGACGAAGCAAGGCCGCGCAAAGACACTGCGCGACGTTGGAGGAAAAAAGAGGTCGGCAGCAACACGAGAAGCCATTTCCCAGCGAGGCAGGGCCAGCAGGGTGGAAAAAGGATGGCGAACGACGGTAGGACAAGTTCCTAGCCTCTCTCGAGTGCAGTGGCCAGACAAGCAGAGAACGAGAGAGAGGGGGGAAACACCGAAATACACGCGACCACCGGACAGAGAAGAACTTCAGGTGGACAAGAAAAAACCGGCGAAACGCGTGCTTTCCTCTTCTCCGTCCTCTGTGCGAAAATATGGTTGTGATGCGTCGCAGCCCGCTTCTCCCGACACAGCTGAAGCGCAAGTCTGGAGACGAAAAGTCCTTCCAAATGCATGCAGCTGGCTTTCTATCCATCTTTGGTTCAGGGCGCCTTCAGACGCCGAACGAAAGGAGTGCGACGAGACAGAGAAGACGTTTTTCGTTAACGCGCGACTCAAGGCTATCCAATGTCAAGACACCCGGATCTGCGACTTCTTTGCACTCAAAAGTCCACCGTCTTGTTTCGCTTCCTCCGGCTGCGACTGCCATTGCTCTGTCATCACGCCTCGGCTGACTCGCGTGCGCCTCCGGTCGACGGTTCATCAGCCTCTTCTCCGTCGTCTGCCTTTTGTTTGCTTTTCATGAGTGGATCGATCGAGAGCGCATCCTCTTCTCGCTGACGCCCGGCCTTCTTGAACTCAGGGAACCGGCGCTAACCGGAGACGCCCCCGTTGTCGGTCGGAATTCGCGGAGCATCGACGCAGACAACAGAGATCGATCCACGCTTCCTCAGCGTCCGACGTCCCCGCAGGTGCCTGTTTGCTCGATCTGAGCTGTACCACTACGGTCACAAAACACCGTCGAATAAATTGTCGCGCGAGTCAACGCCAGCGATGCAGGGACGCAGCCTGTTCTTGGCGAAGGCGCGGCTCTCGTGGTCCCGTTCGCGCGCGTCTCTCTCGGATTCTGTGAGATCCTTTCGATCGTTTTCTCTCTCACAAGCTTCTGCTTGGCTCTCTCCTTTTGTCGTCTCTCCTCGCCTTCCCACTGCTCTTCTGTCTGGTAGTTCGTCTTGCTCCTTGTCCTCTCCTTTCCTGCTCTCCGCCCTCACGCCTTGGTGCCCTTCGTCCTCCTCCCTGGCCGCTCCTCCTTCCGCTCTCGAGTCTCTGTCCTCTTCTCGCTCGAATTCTCGCTCTTCTGGTCTTCTCTCGTCTTCTGTTTCTTCTTCTCTTCTCTCGCCTCCTCTCTCTTTGTCCATCGCTTCTCCTCGGGCGTCTTCAGGGTCTCTGGTCGCAGCGGCTGGCGACAGGCAGCGAGCGTCCTCGACTCTGCACCTGTCTGCGGCGCCTTTCTCCACCTGTCGGAGTTCTTTCGCTGCCTCGCTGTCCCCAGGCGTTGTCTCTCCGTCTCCCCGTCTTCTCTTGATCTGCTTCTGCGCGCTGTCGCTGTCTCTTTTCTTCGTGACTGCTGCGGAGACAGACAGACTCAGAGAGCAGGGAGCAGAGGCTGGAGGAGAACACAAGGCAGAAGTTGGCGAGGACGAACAACTCGGAAAAGAGCGAGACGCAGAACCGGAGTCAAGGAAGAAGGAGGTGAAACGGGAGCCCCCGACGCAAGTTGCCAGCGACAGTGAAACGACGTTTCGATCCGAGACGAAGAGAAGGACGAAGGACAGACGAGCTTTGAAAGAGAATCAAGACATCCCGATCGGAGTGCGAGAGAGGCAGGAGAGACGGACGAACGCCCGCGAGGCAGGAGACAGAGAAGTCAAACAGAGTCGTACAGACCATGTCACTCACACACCAGGAGATACGTTGCTGGAGTCGGTTCCTGAACGGTGAGGCTACACACAGAGGCAAAGCGGTTTTTCGCGCCAACTTTGAAGGCAAGTAGTCATTCCCCGCAAAGATTGTGTTCGATGCACATGAATAACCAAGGCGCTTTTCGAGGGATCCTGAGATCACGCATTCGGTGGTTTTCTTCTTTCTTCGTTCGGAGTCTCCCGCGCGCCTATGCCTCTTTCCTCGCTGCACCGTCGCTTCGTGCTCTCACCTCTTTCCCTCGTTTTTCTTTTCTTCACTCTAGGTTTTTTTCTGGCCTTTCGCGTCCTGCGTTCTCGGCTTGCCGCCATCTGATTTCGAGTTCTGCTGGCGCTCTCTTTCCGCTCTGCGGCTCGGTTCAGTCCGTTTGACCTCCTGTCTCCTGCAGCACTGCCTTCCGTCTAATGAGCGAGTGACTCGCCTTCGTCCTTCTCTTCGCCTGTTTCAGATGTGAGGATTCGCTGACGCCAGCGGATCAAGGCCAGTGCCTTCCTGACGATCTACGCCGTGCCTTCTTCGCGCTCCTCGACGTCGAACAGCCTCGCGTTTCTTCTCCCTCCACCTCGACCTCGTCTTCATCTGCTTCCTCTGCGTTGTCTCCTTCCTCGTCTTCCTCGGCTCCTGCTTGATCTCTCCCGTTTCTTCTGTGGCTTCCCTTTTGTTCCACGGTCCTTCTGCTCTCATGCCTGTTGCCTCGTCGTCTCTCCCTCTGTGCCTCTTCCCCCCTGTCTATCCCTCTCCTAAGAGCTTCACTCTTTTCGTTAACACAACGGGTGCTTTGTTCGACTTTCCTCCGCCTCCTCGCGTCCACTGTCTGCATGCGTAGGATCAGAGAAGGAGAGTGCCTCTGGGGGACAGACACTGATGCCGCCTTCCCTGTCGCTTCTCCCCTCTGCTTAGGAGATCTTTGCAGTTACTCTAAAATTTAGACAGTTTACTGTCAAGTGCGCAACGCGATGTGCATACCCAGCTTCCGACCGAAAAAGGCTTGAGAAACGGAACGAACGCAATTTCGTCTCGTTCGTCGCAAGGGGGAATTCTGTGGTATCTACGTCTTTGCCACCGTCTCGGTCTGTGTTTCCAGATCACTTTTATGTTGCCTTTCTTTTTTTTTGAGTCGATACTCACACTCGGAGTCTCCATTGCTTCTGTCTTAGTAGGCATGCGAGGCAGACCCGACACGAACGCAAGTCTGAGTGCTTTCAGTTTCGCGGCTGTTTAGGCGCCTGGTTAAATAAACGGCGATGCATGCAAGCATTTCCTTCCTGAAACCTCGCGTCAGCACCGGCAAAACAACGAACGAATGCTAAACAGACTGACGGCCTTGGTGCATGCTGTGTGACCTAGGTCCAACCAAACAGGGGGAAGTACACTCGTTCAGCGACATAAGCTGCCTTTCGCAAGCTTCCCCCTACACAGAGAGGCATCAGAGTACCGAGGATTCTGAATAGGACTTCAGTTATAAGATAGCCAGACAATCACTTCCTTCATGATAGCTGTACAGCTTTGACCTGTCGCTTTATCGCCGCCCTCCCTTCATGTCCTCTGATGCCGACAAGTCAGAGACATAAGCGTCTCTGTTTCATCACGCGCCACAGTAACGAGAGAAACCAACGCAACCTGGCGCATGCGGCCATGCGGAAAGAGAAGATCATGCACCCCCCCTGTCGGAACTGGCCTCTACCTAACAAAATAAATCTCCTTCAGCATCGTTCTGTATCACCCAGTCGACTTCTATCTCTACATATATACATATATATATATATATATATATATGTATCCAGCTAGATATGCATATATACATATATATATATATATCCAGCTAGATATGCATATAGACATATATATATATATGTCTGTGTAGATTATATTCCTTCTACAGAAGCACATGGGAATCCGTTAGGGGCGTCGTCTCGCTGCCAGCGACCCTCTCAAAAGACAGTGTACGTTTGATACTCTGCACCTTGGGTTCGACACGAACGTCGCTACCGTGCATGCGTCGAGAGGCGTTTGTGACGTTCGGCGTCGTTTCAGAGACAGGTGAACATGGTGTTTAGTTCAACGAGGAAAGTGATTTGTAGAGCAAAGCGAGGAGAGGGGAGCATGTGCAGCTCGCCAAGAAGAACGCTCGGCGCCGGAGCCCCCCAAACTCCACAACTGAGACGAGCGACGCGAAACCGGCGCACGATGTGACCCGGCACGGAGACGACCGAGAGCCGGAGACGCGTCGGTGCGGTGCGAGACACGGCCGGACGCAGACAAGAAACGATGAAGAAAAGACAACATGCGAGATAAACTGACAATATGGAGCGGACAGGCAGCGTCGCGGGTGGACGTTGCGTCTCACGAGCCAAGCAACGAGACAGGCAGCCAACCAGGCGAACGCCCAGGGGGGACAGACGGCAATCGAGAACAGAAGCAAATCGGCGCACACCGAGGAGACCGGAGCGCCTCGCCACGGGCGGAAAGATAAACAACACAAAAAAATCAAGAGAGAAGAAACAAAAGTTCAAAGCTACATTCGGGACATCTCGTACCAGGAAGGCTCTGGTCACGAAGAAAAAGCAGAGCTCGTTCACACGCGTCGGTCCCCCTTTTTTTCTACCGTCGTCGACCCTCCACGACGGTCGCTTCCGGCTTCTCCTTTGTCACAGTTTCACGCTCCCTTTGGCTTTGTGACGTTTTGCAAGACTTTCCAAGGAACGCTCCTCCCGCTAACGCAGAATCGCTTTTTCCTGCCCGCTTCCCCTGGGCGTCGTCCGTCTCTGCTTCTCTTCCTATGCCTTCCGTTCTCTTCTTTTTCTCCACGCGTCCGCCTGTCTGGAGCCCACAAAAGCTCCACTTCGACATGCCTTTCCTTGGCGGGCATTCTTCCTCGTCTTCTTTCCTTTCCTTCTTCGTCTGAGTGTCGTCGATGTCGCCAGCCTCAGAGCAGCTCCTCCCAGTCGTCAGGCACTTCGCGTTCCTTCTGAGCAAAAACGGTGAAAAAAAGACGCACTCTCGCTAAACACAGAGGGGCGGGGGGGGGGGGCAGGACGCGAGCACTCAAACAAGGCAAAGGAAAGACCATGGACGCAACAGGGAAGCCCCTCTGACGAAGGTCTCTGGACCCCAAGAGAAATCAAGTTCACGAAAAGAACATGGAAGTCAAAAAACCAAAGAGACGGACACAATGGACGCGACAGAACGCAGGTCACACTGATGGGCATGTGTGAGTGCTGTCCGTTTCGCCGTTGTTGTTCTACTTCCTGTGGGTCCACCTCTCAGATGGTTTTCGCCCAGGCTTCTTCCTTCCTCTCTCCACAAGCCATTTTTGCGGCAGACCTCGAATCGAGTGAGCACCGCGTCCTCATCAGTGAAAAACATCGGGGTAACCTGCAATTCACCTTGACGAAACGGTGCGTAGATCGATGTTTTCACTCTTCAAGATCGAAACAACTCTTTCAACTCGTAGTACGAAGAGAAAAATACCTCCTAGAGACAGCTCTCGTTTCTTCGTCTCTCGCCTCTGTCTTCCGTTCACTCTATGGTTGTACGTCTCCACTTCGTACTCCCTCTTGGAGCACTCGTCGGAACTCTCTGCGGACCTATCATCTCGACGTGACGAGTTCGGAGACACTCTCTCCCCTCGCGTCTGAAAACGTCTGTTTCGTTCCCCGACTCTTAGCATCAAGGTCGATTTCAAGTCGAGGAGACAGAGCCTGTATGAGATGCAGACTACCAGCTTCTTTCTTCTCTTGCTCCTTTCCTAGGTGCAACGGTGTGTTTTCGAGCAGCAACACAGGACTTCTTCTGGACATGCAGGATCACCGACTCCTAACGCGCTCTGGCGAGAACAGATGCGTTTCTGGGGAGTCGTACACAACGCGGCAACCGCCTCTCACCTCTCGCTCTTCCTCTTCCTCTGCAGCTTTCTTTGCCGGACTCAACTCTAGTAGACCTTGACCGACGGGAGTGTCGACATCCATGTTGTGGCCAGCGAAGCCTGAGCGATGGAAATCACACTGAAAGCCTTGAGGGACGAAAATCTGAGATGCTCCTCCTGCGCGTGCATGCGCTCCAGCAGAGCCTTGTCGCGAAGCAAAAGAAGAAGATCGAGGGAGGTTGCCGCCCTGGCCGCCTTGCAGTGAAGGCAGCGAATACCGCGGCGCATCGAGGTGATCGTTCAGGCGCGTCAGGGGAATGATGGAGCGCCTGCGAGAGAAAAACAAGCGACAGAAAAAGAGGAGGGAAAGCTGCTCAACAAGGACGGAGATGGCAGCGAAGCAGAAAACCAAGACGGGTGTTTGAAGGCACTGGTAAGTCTGCTTCCGCGAGACGAGTGACGATCTGTTTGCAGGGTGCGGACATGACTATTGGGGAGACAACGGAGAGGAAAAGGTGAGAGAGCGCGGGTGTCTCAACGTAGGGAGGCAAAGCAGAGACAAACCTCTGAAGGGGAATCACACTGGCGATTTTTTACTTTTCAAGGAAATAAAGATGTGTAGGCGACTGCCGTGCGGTACCCGTATCTCTGCAGCGACTGAGGGTAAGGTGTTGTGTTCACAGCCAGTGAGCCCCGTGGAGACAGCGATTTCGATATACAATTGTGCTGACTACATCTGTAAAACAACGACGTTGCTGGAGTGTAAAACCGCAATGGAAAGCAAGTGGAAGGGAATCGTCTGCAGCAACGAAAGACAGCAACGAAAGACCGCAACGAAAGATATCGGGAGCATGTCAGGAAATGGAAGAACGGAGTCTGCACGCCTTGACCTACATGCTGCCAACCCATTGAATCCACGGTCGCCAGTTCGTCTTGTCGTTCCTGCATGCAACGAAGAACGGCCAGATCACGCGAAAGAGATGTTACGTTTCCTCGAGTGTTAAGAGTACCTCAGGTGTCTCTGAAGCGACGCGGGGACGTCTGAGGCTCTTCCGACGTCGAAATTCATGTCCGCGTCCACCCGCGAGAAAAAAACGTCGCCCACCGCTCTGTGTCTATGGGCCTCCGGCCAACGCCGTGTATCTCATTCTACGGATGACACACACTTCAGTGCAACCTGGACTACGAACGCCTGACCGATACCGCAGGTAGCCGCCTGCAGATGGGTGGATGGACTGACAAAAACAGCTGGAGAGATAGGCGATTGCGAGACGACACGATGGAGAAACGACGAAGGTGAAAGCGATGCGTGCTCCCATGTTTCTTACCACAGAGTGAGCTGGTCCCCGACGACGATGACACCGCGTTTCGCGCGAGTCAGCATGACGTTCATTCGTCGCGGATCTCGAAGAAATCCAATTTCACCTCGAGCGTTTGACCGGACAGCGCTGAAGATAATCAAGTCTTTCTCCTTGCCCTGAAAACCGTCCACACTGTCCACCTCGATTTGGTAGCAAGCCGGCGGCACCTGTAAAGAAACGAAGGCGGCGCTGAGAGGACGGAACTGGAGAAACACCTTCAAAAAAGGAGACGCTTTCTCCAGAGAAATCCAAGGACAGGCGTGAGGACGAACGCCAGGCAACGTTCCACGTTCTCTCGCGACAGGAGTGGAGAAGTGAAACGTCGACAACGTCTCGGCAAACAAAACAAAACATGGATACGCAGCATACTTCATCGTAAGGCATGGCACATACACATTCACATTCACCCGTCTCGGGACGCACGCAGGGGCACAAAAGAAACTGCATGTTCGCTATCTCTCGAGCATTTAACATGTAGAGTATGCACAGGTCTCTGCGCTTCTGCATCAATGCATTGACAGACACAGATGTAGATCTCGGTATTTGTATCTGTGTACGTACGAGTGTGAGTGTGTACACTTGCAGGTCTGGCGCGGCTCCGGGTACAGAGCTGCGTAGTTTTTTCTACATAAGAACAGTCTGTAACTGTGAATGCGCATATATGTTGGGGGGATGTTCACAGGTAACTGTGACCAGGTGCGAGATCGTCGCTCGCCCAAGCAGAGTACAGATTTCTCAAATTCCTACAAACGTTTCATTGATTGCCTTTCGAAGCCGGGCCTTCTGGGCGTCGTACGGCGTGAGCACGCCAATCTGCGAAGGCAGGACGCTCCCCTCATTCGCCACCGACTGCAAAATCGCGATGATGGGATCGATTTCTCTGCATGAACAAAAAACCATGTCATGCCGTGCGAACCAGGAAACGGATTCAAATGCATATATATATATATATATATATATGAGTGTTTGTATAAGTATGTAAGTATACGTACATGCATATTTGCGACCAGCGATTCGTCGTCCAGTTTCAGAGTATACATACACGTGACCGGTTCACTGTCTGCATTTGCAGATGTGATTATCGGCAATGTGTAGACCTGCTTCGAGCTACGAATCCACCCAATGTCGAGTTTGTGCAGATGCGGATGTATACACTGAATACGCAGATCGAGGTTCGTTTTCCTGTTTGTATTTGCTCCGTCTCCACGTCTAAGTTTCAAGAGATCTGCCTGCGTCTTTGTTTTGTGCAGTTCCTCTGCTCCGTTCATGCATCCCTTCGTGGAGAGTCTGCAGCTCTTCTACATGCGTTTCTTGCTGCAGAACTTGTTTCTGAACTTCTTCGAATCTTTTGAAGCACAGGTCTCAAAGATGTCTCTGCAAGAGGCGTCTGCATCCAGACAGCGTGCATGTTCCCTTCTCAGTAGTGTGTTTCAAAGCCGAAAACTAAAGATTCTTCGCTGGGAAACGCCTGCCTCTCGATGCTCACGCTGCGTTGTATTTCGAGGTGCCCTGCGAGGTCTCAGAGCCGGAGAGCCCTGCAGCCGAAATGTCGACCAGGCAAACGCGGCTGTGCTGAGACGGCCACCGAAAACCTGCAACCGGCGGTCGATTGCCATCGTCAACATCTGCAGAAGTAAAGGACAAGAGAGAGAAACGCACGTCCCCCAAGGCCGCAGACACCTACGAAGGTTCTACACAAATATGCACAAATCCACATCTACATACATGTATATAAATATATACACACATAAGCATGCAGTTATACATATATACATATATATATATATATATATATACATATATGTATATTTTATGCATGTGTTTATGTGTGTATGTGTGTATGTATGTGAAAGAATGAGATTCCCCACACAGACTCCTTCAGGCGAACGCAGTGTTTTGGATTGTAGGCTGGGCATGGGAATGCGGAGACAGAGAAGGAACTCAAGAGTCGATGCTGTTCCGTATGCGTGGACCAAAATCATATCCAAGCAAGCGGTGTTTACGTCCCGCAAGGACCCCACCGAGACGGATGCACCAGAACTCGACGTCCTCCAGCTAGAGCTTGAGCGAGGAGCCACCACCGACTGCGAACGACGAGTCTCTGAGTCTCTCTGAGTTACTCTTGCATGTGAGAGAAACACAGCTCGCCAACGCACGATCCGCGAGGGACAGTCGACACGACTCACCTCTGCTTTGAATTTTTCCGTCGTAGAATTGCAGGTTCGGGAAGTACGCAATGGACGGATGCATGCGCCGCTGTTCATCCAAGAGCTGAATGGGAGCAATGCCGCTGCCCACGAAACGCTCCAGAAGTGAGACGTCGAGTCTGAAAAAAACGAAAAAAAGAAACAAATTGCGAAGGCCCAGCGTGGACTCAGAAGCCGCAGAAGAAGTTCACGTCTCGGTGAGCCGTTTGTGCTCAGATCCACTAAAATTCTCTGCCATGCAGCAGAACGAGTTCATACAAGCAAGACGTACTTCCAGCCCACATCTACAAATGCGTAGAACTTGGGGTCAACATATCTCTCCACCTACCAACCTTCCTGTCTTCGCAATCACAGACTCGCGTACATAAATATACATAAATATACCTAAATATACATAAATATACATAAATATACATATATATATATGTATAGATGTATAGTTATGCATATTTATCTGTGATTGCGAAGACATCTGTCACAACGAGGATACACATATACATATCGATGCACTGGCAGTTGCCGCACACCCAACATCTGAGGATACCTTTCACTCCGTAGCACTGCAAGATCTATGTACACGAAAATGGACGCATTGAACACAGGCGTCTGGTTGACGGATCGTTTCCTAGGAACCTGCAAATCTCGCGACGCATTATCGCTACGGAGACAAATGTCCACCCTGTCGATAGCACGCGATATCGCTGTTTTCTCGAGCGACTCACCCTCGTGCAGCAGCCTCGGGAGACAGAATGGTGGGCGGTAGTTGTTTGTGGTCGCCAATCAACACAAAGTTGCGGCAGCCGTGGGCAAGAGGAATCAAGTTGGACGGTTCTGCAGTTCACACAAACAGTGCAGTCCGGTGCTGGTGGACTTGCATGCAATCCACCATTTCCTACCCCAACATCTCCAGTGTCTTCTCCCCTCGACACCAAAAGTCCCTGCTTCTCTTTCCGTCGCACGTCATCCGTATCGCAGGCTAACATACTGATCTATGTCCCTCTAGATGTCTCTCTTTGCATCTCTCTATGTAAGTCTCTAAACCTGTGTGTGTCTGCCTACGTCTGTCTACGACGGGGGATGCCTTTCCATTTCGATCTTTTTATCTCTATCCGTAGGTAGTTCTGTCTCCATCTCTCTCCACCATTCTGTCTACACCACTCTGAACGTAAATCGTTGTAGCCCCCGTCTTCACCGAGAAGAGTCGACAAGCGGCTTTCCTTCTGCACTCACCAATAGCTTGGGCGCCTTCGTCGATGATAACGCGAGAAAAGACTAGATCATCAAACATCTCGTGACCGCTGCCGACGCAAGTGGCAATGATGACAGGCTGTCGCCGAATTGCCTCTCTGAAGAGCGCCATGCGAACGGTCTTTGCCTCGCCGAACATTCCGTTCTGCTTTAAGCGAACGTAGTCGCGATAGCGCCCGAGATCTGGAGACCATAGACCCCAAGAAAACTCCAGGTTTTTTCTCTGCAAGTGTGGAGAGCTGAGCTCTTCTGAACGCGTCCTGCGTTTCACCCTTAGAGACGTATTGCTCTATCTCTGGGGATACCAACAGTTCTAATAAGAGCGCAGGCGCTGTCTCAAGTACAAACGCGAGATGACGATACAGGAAGGCAGAAGTGGACGATGTAAGACACAGAGAGATGTAAGACCTCTGCGGCCACTGGAGAGAAGAGGTGCAAGAAGACAGAGCAGCGAAGCCGCGCAAGGTGCATATCGAAGACGAGAGGATGAACACCACGTAATAAGAGAGAGAAGGAGGACAGAAAGAGAAGAACAGACGCGACAGAGAGAACAGAGACACGAGACGGTGCCGAGACGGACAAGCCAGCAGAAACCAAGACACGGACGTCGGATGTTAGAGCGATTCCTCGGCAAAGTTCCTCCTCGCTTTCTTCTCGACTCACCTGCAATCGCTTCCTCCTGAAGATCGGACTCGCTGCCATTCCCAACGCGCACGCTGCGAATGCCGCGGGCGCTCAGACCCTCCATCAAGTTGTCCGCTGATGAGAGTCACAGAACGAAAACCAGCGCATGCAGGGGAGAAAAGAAAGCGACACTGCATGCGCGCGGGGGGGGGGCCGACACTCTCACCAAGAACTCAACCAGACAGCGTACGGTCAACAGAAAGCCGCAGAGAAAGTCCCAAAGGAAATCCATGAAATTCCTAATTATATACAGATACATATATATATATCTATATACATATGTATATATATATATATATGTATGTGTGTATAGGTATATATAAACATGTAACTATACATAAATATATATAGTGAGAGAGATATAAATGAAGATCAAATGTTCAGTCTGAGGTGCCAGAAAGGAGACAAGCCGGAGGGCCTCACCTGCAACGTTGCTGTCGGCGACTGCAAGGATTTTCTTTGACGGATCGTTTCGCTGCCATGCGTCGATGATGGCGCAGGCGACGTGCGTCTTCCCCGTGCCGGGGGGACCTGCAGCCCCACACAGGAAAGGAAACTGCATGCGCGAGACTGGGAGGGAAACAAACTGCATGCGCGAGACTGTGAGGGAAACAAACTGCATGCGGGAGGCCAGTCCCCGCAACGAGTGGCGCAGGACTTCCTGTCTACGCAGCGAACTCGACATGCGAGAGAAAGCGACGCATCCAACTTTCCAGCTTTCTAGATCCACGGGTCTATACACACGACAGTCTAAAAAATACACATAGCCATACGTACCCTTTACATAGGCGTTGATATGCAACGAGGCCAAGCCTCTCTACCTACGTACAAACGTCTATGAAGTCTACCGATACAAATATCAGCATTTATATATATATATATATATATATATATATATATATGCACAAGTGCATACATGTACACACATATGCAGCTGTCTACGCACAAGTGTAGGTCAGTGTGAGTGCATTCTGTTATCAATTTGAAGTCTCACAGCATAGGCCATGAAGACGCTGTAAATCAGGAGTCTCCCTCGTACTATATACTCGGCACAGGAAAGCGCAACTCGCTTTTACGCGGTCACTGATACGATTATCATACACCCTCTCGTGACTTTGACGAAATCTGACGAACCTTGGACGAGGGTAAGGCGATTCGTGAGAGCCGAGAGACATGCGGCCTTCTGTGGCCGCGTCAGCGGAAGGCCTGTGGGCAGGACGACGTCGCTTAAATCAATTTCGGGGGAAGGCATCGTAAAGTCGTTCCGATCTGTCAGCTGACTCCGTGCCTGCATGGCCTGAGAAAAAGTGACGGCCGCGCACACAGACGCATCACTGTCTCCATAAACAACATCCTGCGGCATCACAATCACAACTTTCACATCTACATACGTACATGCATACATGTATAGAGAGAGACAGACAGATAGAGAGATACATGTAGATAGATAAATATAGATACAACGAGATAGAAAGAGGTAGAGATAGAGCGAGACAGAGAGACAGATAGAGAGATATAGAAAGATAGACAGATACACAGAGAGAGACAAAGAAAGGTCGAGAGACGGATAGAAAGATAGAGCGAGATAGCTACAGAGCAACGTGGAACAAGGTTGGGGGGTTCCTCATCATCGGTGAGACCCAGGCTGCAATCTCTGCATGGACAGGAACGAAGACGCGCGATAGCATTCGCCGTTGGTAGACTAAGGCGAGAAGGTAGGGAACCACAGAAGGAGATAGAAAAGGAGAGAGAGGAGTGCAACGGTCACCCTCTGGGAACCGTGGAAGGTCCGAGACAGTGAGCACAGGAAGAAAGAGCGAAACGACAAATTGGGATTGAGAGAGGCAGCGAGTGCATTTCGTACCACTTGGGAGAGAAGCGACGACGGCGGGGGGTAACAGGAGACGGCGCTGGACTGTTGAAGTCGCTGCTTCTTCGTGTTCTGAAGGGCAGAGCTTCCCAAGGGCGTATCGTCTCGGTTGGAAGACGAGCTGCGGGACAGCTGCGCTTGAGCGTCTGCCAGCTCGTTCAAACGATGAAGAGGATCGAAATGCGAAGGATCCACGTCGCTCAACAACGGCACCGGCCCACCTAAACCACACAAATGACAACGACCTTTTCACATCTAAATAACTATATATATATATATATGAACATATATATATATATATACATATATGAATGTATATATATTTATCGACAGATACAGATAGGTATAGAGACGGATGTACGCGAGTTTATACAGATGTGAGTATCTGTGTATAGATAGTGATGCGCTTATTGGTGGACCAGAAAAAGCACAAAACGCAGAAGGATTCAGTGACGGAGAGATGAGCAAGTCGGAAGAGAGTGAGAATCGCGGTGTGCAGCGTAACATGTGGAGAGAATTAGAGACTCTCTGTATCGGAGCCGACACACTACAGAGAACGTGATGTCCCGACGCACATCTCCGTTGTGACGTCGCTCTTTTCTTCTCTGTTTTTTCTCTGCCCTGTCAACTTCACTGGTCCATGAATTCTTTCGTAATCTGCTTCTCGCCCTCTCGCTCTGTTCTCCTTTCTCTCGTGTGCACCCCTGCGTCGCTCCTCCCCGCATTTTTTCATCGTCTCTCTTCGTCTCTCCACACACATCACAGCTCGCTCGGGACTCTTCTGTGCGTAAAAGGGATCTCGTTAGGCTTAATTCAAACGTTCGTTCAAACAGTGAAGAACTTGAGCCTCTGCACCGCGGCGTCTCTGCCTCTTCCCCGTCCAGAGACGATAACTCCCAACACTACGGTGCGGATCATCTTGGCACCGGAGGAGCCGTTTTCTCTCGCTGTCGCATTGCGCGCAGGAGCCTCTGCACTACCAGCGCCCGACCTGCGGACTTCTTGACTCACGGCTAGCGACCTCCTTTGCTGGAGGCTCTCCGGTGTGGAGCAGCAGGTAGCGAATTTCGGGAGTGAAGGCGTACGAGGACGTCGAGTGCTGAAGAGAAAAAGAAAGGCAAGAGCCATGCACGCAGTCGAGGACATGTGGAGCTCTTCAGACGCGAAAGCGGCGAAGGCTCCTCCACGTCTATCGTTTACCCGCCAAAGCTTAGGGAACAGGTTTTATTCGAAAAGAACCATTTTTTCAACAAAGACCCAGGCAGCAGAGAACGGAGCCTCGCCGAGACCCTGTGCCTTGGGGCACGAGTTTACACGCCAAAATACCGAAGCGAATAGCGAAGAGAAATTCGGAGAAAACGTCGAGGAAACGTAAGCTGTCGACGTACAAAAACGACGTCGCTGCAGTGTCAGCATCACTTCCTTATTGCGCTTGAAGTATCTCGCCATGAGACTCACGCAGAGGAGGAAAAACGCAACGAAGCGAGATGCCAGGGAAGCTGTCGCCGGCGCGAGCGACAGGGACAGCGAAAGGCAGGAGAGAAAAAGAAAAGGAGACAAGGAAGAGCGACCGAGACAGCGAGGGGGAATTACAGAAAAACGGAGAGCAACGAGAGAACTAGAGAAGGCTCACACAGGGAAGGAACGAAAATGAGTAGGTGACACAGAGAAGATGGCCCCAGAGAAAGACAGGAAAGAGGAAAGAAGAGAGAAAGGTGAACAAGAGAACAGACCAGGCATTCCGCGACTTGTGATTCACCATCCCCTTTCACAGAACTGCACCTCATCACCCTGAGCTGCCTTTCTGCAGAAAAGCTCCGGGGATCTTTCAACAAAAACAACCACTCACTGAAATCGGCATTCTGTGCATGGTGAGGCTTCGTAGGGCCTCCACCATTCGATCGTGGGTGACCGCGGGCGTGAGGTAGTACAACTTGAAGCGGCGGCAGGCTGCAGAGAAAAACAGTTTACGGACGTCGCATGCAATTGCGTTACACATACGCAGGTGACTGCGAAGGCAGCCAGACCCACAAAGACAGAGAATAACCAGGGAGAAAGAAAGTGAGGAACACAAGCTGTTGCGCGACTTGGCCCAAAAACGAGACGATACGCTGGAGCCTCGACAAACAACGAAATCTGCCGAAACCACAGAGAGACACAAGGCTGATGGACGTGGATACAGACCTTAGCGAGACACGGCCAGCAGAGAGCGAATGCGTACATGTGTATGGGAACACAAAGAGAACCATTCATAGACATGTCAAATGCGGATCAGATCCGAGTCTAGGGAAAATGCGTTTTGACGAAGACGCACTGAGGATATCTGCATGCTTCGCGCCCTCGCCGGACGCGAGGCGGACGTTGACGTTGAAATTTACGCCGTCGCTCTTGACGCTCGTTACCACGCCGACGAAACACTTGCGCTGCAGTTGAGGAGAGGAGTGAACACAAGGACAGAAGCAAAGGTAAACCGCATGAACATCTAGACAAACGTTCAAATGTACGTGTATACACACACATATATACACAGGCACAAAAGCCAAAATATATACGCACGTCCATATGCATATATATATATATATATATATGCGTACATGCATATATGCATATATATATATATGTATATATATATATATATATGTATATGTATATATGTGTGCAGATGTAAGCGTATGCAGACGGCTCACCTCTCGGTGAATGTGTGTCTCTGCGAGAACGCGCACACGAGAACGTGGAACAGGGGAAAACGAGCTGCGCCACTGGCAGACGCCTTAGCGTAGGTAGGCGTTCGTTTGAGTGCAGCTTGCACGGTGCGAAAGAGCAGCTGCTTCCCTGTGTTTCTTCCACTGTATTATCCAGACCTGTCCCCATTTCTGCGATCCCCTCCTTCCCTGCTCGGCCTCGACGAGGGACCTACCTCAGCCTCGTCAGAGCTTCGCTGTTCCTCGAAGGGTCGCAGCAGCACGCAGTCGTCTTCCCTGAACTGCACGTTGGCGAGAAACTCTCGGTCTTCCGCTGGAAACAGGGAAAGTCGAAAACTCCGCCAACCAACAGGCGCATTGCACACGCATCCCAATGCACCTGTTTCGAACTACACCAAACACCTTGACATTCCTATAACTATATGCATATCTACATACATACAGATATGCATACACTCTGCAAAGAGGTGGACGTATCACTGTACCTGCATCCATACTGTATGTGTGTAGATATACATATACATATATACATATATATATACAGATGTGCAGTGGCGATGTCCGTTGATGAATGTGGGTTCAAATCCCCGCGATCGAGGTGGTGTGTTGTCGGAGGGAGTCAGAACCGCCTTTCTTGAAAACGTAGACATGGATCAAGCTTCGTCATCGTCTCAGGACAGGCACATGTGCATTTCTTCTGGAGGCGAGAGAACCACAAATAAAAGTAGACGTCGAAGAGCGGATTTCATTGGCTGATCTGTTTGCCCGTTTGCGGGCCGAGCGCGGCATGTACAGACACCGTTTCATGCACACCTACACAGAGGAAACGACGCGGCGACGCACACCCAGACAAGCATTTGAAACCATTTTCGCATTTGACGACAAATGCAGATCGGCATGGAGATCCAAGCATCTCTCGCCGAAGCACTGGTGTACCTTTGAGAGCGGTGCCGAGTGAGAAGACGGGCATGGTCGCAGACTTGCAGTTGAGAATCATATGCTTTCCTTCGAACATGTCCCCGTACGCTTTCCTGTCTTCAATCCCTGTGGCAAGCTGCGCCTGCCACTCCAGCGCGAGCATGAGCCTGCAGAAAAGGGGAAGAGAACTTCAGTTATCCACTTTTTGCGACAATTCTCCTTGGGAGGGTACGGAAGACGCTGTAGCACAGCAAGTATTGAAACCTTGGAAAACCAGGGATAAGCATGGAAAACGCTCCGGGCGCGTGCTCCTCTATACGTGCAGAGACGAGCGAGCGAGCGAGAGAGAGAGAGACGGCCTCCGTTTCACTTCAGCGTCTCGTTTCACCTGTGAAGTCCCGAGTCTTTCTCAGAACCGGAGTCGGACAGAGGGCGCTCCAGCGTCTCTAAGCGTCTTTGGGGGAGTCACCAAGACGCGTCAGACGGCCCATTTCGGTTTTTCGAATGCCAAACAGACGCGACAAACGTTCGGTTTCTGTTTTTCTGTTCGTCGTGCCTCACGAAGAACGCGGCAGTTTCCGATTTCTCGGAAAAGCTGCTAGCGTTCGATTTCTGTTTCTGTTCCCTCCCGAAGAAGTGCAGAATGTCCTTTGGCTGTTGCAAGCCTCAACTCGACGCAGGAAGGTGCTCGGTTTTCTGTGTCTCGAATCTCTGCAAGAACATGTTTCCTACGCCTCGTCCTTTCCCTGGACGCCTCAGCGCAGGGATACTTCCCGTTCGACTCACCGATAGTTTTGAAAGTATTGCCTGGCTAGGGGCGACGGAAAGTAGCTCTGTTCCAACAGAACATCGCCGAGTTCGTGCAGAATGGCCTACAAAAAGGAAACGGAAATCGCGACACGGTGCCTCCTGACTGAGCCTCCAGTTGTGCGAGAAATACGAGATACACATCATGGACTTCTGTATGCGTTCTGTCAGCACAGTACTGGGGATACTGAATGGACTTCCAGTTCCTTTGATATGCCGTGATGTTCTTCATATTTCGCTGTGCCCTAACACCCCAGGGGAGTGGTTACAACGGTCACAAAAAGTAGTGATTAAACCACGAGAAAAAACAAGTGAACCTCAAAAGCAAGTTGACCGGCGAGTCCCGTGGCGAGCCCATAAACGTTCTGCAGGCTTCACCTTCCCTGGTTGCTGGAGCGGAGAGAAGCCGGCAAGTGCCTGAGGCGCATGCACGCGCTCGTCGACGCTCACCCAGCCACTGTCTGAGTCCCTCGACTGAGGCGTACATACAGACAAAGTCTGTGTAGAAGATCTACAAAAGTGTACGTGATGCATGCGTATAAATACACACAAGCCGGCCTATACATCCACATGTGGAGTGATGTGATTGTGCGTAGGCGGAGACACCTGTTCCGAATCCGATACTTTGCAAAGATATTCAGATGTGCATTTCCATCTACACACAAGATATATTCTTCGATGTACGTCAGGCAGGTTTTCAGACAGACGAAGACAAGAGCGCAGCGCAGCGTGGAACTGCTTTCTGCTCTCTAGCGACCGTGAGATACAAAGGCCTGTAACTCATGTTACCTGGCCGAAATTGCAGTTCGTGAGAACGGTGCATTCATCGAGAAGCTGCTCCCAGACGTCCGGCGGCATAGCCCGACTTCCACTTGCAGGCGACGAAGTCCCTTCATCTGAGGTAGTTAGAGAAGAAAGTCCAATTCCGATCGACGAAACATACGCATAAATGACCATATCTACAGACGTAAACATATCCACATGTACGTATATATATATATATATGTATATATGTATATATGTATATATATGTATATCAATTGACAGCCCATGTGAGCACCTATAGATGTGGGCGCATATCCTCATGGCTGCATGCGCATATCTATGTCGTCAATGCTCTTTGAGTGCCACGAACAGAGCTGGTTCTAGCATTCCCTTTGATCGACTGTCGAAAGCAAGTGGACAGCCAGCCGGATCCAAAGTCTGAACGTGAGGAAGCTCACTCGTTACTGCTGTGTTTGTCTCAAGGAAGTTCATCGGTTTTGCTATTTTAGTCCGACGATTCTCGGATCATGTTGCCGCGAAGTTCCCGACTGAGCATCCCTTTGTGTGAACGCCGACGCTATGCAGCCAGGACAGACGCCGAGAAAGAAGCTCTACTGCGACCCTCAGAGCCCAGCATACCCCACAAGGACGCGACCAAGCGGAGGAGACAAGACACGGTGCCTCTGCGGCGGAGACTGTGTGCCAAGGCGAACGGGGACAGGAAGCGTTTTCAGAGTTCTACGGCGACGCATTTCGCCGTTCTCTCCTCTCGTACCTGCGGCCGCGGCAGTGACTGTCTTCATCGTCCGCAGAAGCGCATCGATGAGAGAGCGTTCGTTTTCCGCGAGTGCCGCTCTCCACACCGTCGGAAGGAACAGTCGCCAGACAGCGCTGGTGGTCGCCTCAATCAACGCACAAGCCTTCGCGACGTAGACCTTTCCCTCCTGCGCACAACGTCGAGTATTCGAAGAAGTGAGAAGAAGACGCGAGTCGATCGGGGGAAAAAGGTGCAAGAGAGAGAGGCAAAAAAACGCTGGAACGCCGAGTGGACATGCCGAGCTTGCTTTGCGCGCAGGAGTGGCATGCGCATGAATACGGCTCTTCACACACGCATTTCACGAACGTTTCACTGCTGTACAGATACATACGCCTGCCTCTGTAGATCTATAAAAATCCGCGGAAACATATGCATGATATGCATGTGACCACATCTAGGTTGATTCGCATGCAGCCACATTTATACATATACATATAAATATATATATATATGTATATATATATATGTATATATATATATATGTATATTATGTGTGTATATCAAGGTGACAACCCAAGAGACATCTGCACATGACCGTAGACAAAGCGGCACACATATCTACATGTAGACGTAAGTCGCCATACGTTTAAAGGCCGCTGGCTTTTGTACGCTCCGTCGGGCGCACTCGCCTACGGCCAGAAGAAAACGATGCGCATCCGGGTGTAGGTGTATCTCAGGTTTCTCATATATCGTGTTTCAAGACTGCGCTGCTTTACCGGTCTTTCTGCGAGGAGGTTCAAGAGACTACGAGCAGCTTGTCTGTCCGGAGCTTCCACATGTTCGACGAAACCAGCATTCGCCATCATTTGTAGCGCTGCACTTGCGCGGGCGAGAGGCTTGGAGGAACCGATGCCGACCACAGACAACTGCATGCAAGACGGAGAAGAGGCAGAAAAGTGATCCGTGCCACCGTACGGAGAGTCATCACGTCTGAGAGACAGAAGTCTTTACACGTTGTTGCTGCGGAGGTTGGTCTACGAGTTGGACTCCGGGATTAGATTTCAAGGTCTGCTGTGTTGACTGCATCCAAGTTCTCTTGTGTCATTCAGAGTATCTCGATGTCTATTCCCACCACGCCTAAACTCTGGTACCGTACGCCTCAGAGAGAGAGACACTGAAGCAGCAGTCGACACAGCGAAGAGCGGAAGGCAGCGAGGCAGAATAGGGGAAGACAAAACGAGCGTGAGGCATCTCAGACAGATACAGATGACGGAGGTGAGATCAATACGTCTTTGTGTTCTGTCTATACTTCGAGCGGAAACGCACACTGAGAAGAGCCACAAGACAAAAAGGCAGCAAACGAAAGACTCTCCCCCCGACAGATGGACGCTACCCGTCACCAAAAAATGGGTCTCCGTTGTTTTTTTCTTCGATTGGCGATTTCTTCGATTCGTGTTTGCCTGGACTGTTTGCCCCCAAGCTCTGCCTTCGTCGCAGACTTACCGTCCGACTCCGACCATCGCGGCCAACCCAGCGCCACTCCAGGTTGCACCGGTAACCTTCCGCAGAGACCGCGATCGCCTCCGTGGGCTGCAGAGAGAGAGAGAAAAAAACGCGGCATGCCTTCAAACGGCGGGCCATGGCCTGAGAGTCAATTCTTGGTTCTGTTTCCCCGCATGCAGCCAAGACCGGAACGAACTCTTCCCAACACGCAACATGATGCAAGGAGTGCATGCAAACTACACTTCGCAAACGACCACACCGCTAGACCAGGTCGGTGTCGGAGGCCCAGCTGCAGAGAAAAAAACGGCACCTGGCAGGAAGCTCAGGGGCACAAAGGCCGCTGTGTACGTTTATCCCTCACAGAAGACGCGCAGAGTCCGAGCCAGATCAACGAAGCTGCGAGGCGAAGAAAACCGCGTGATGTGTACAGGGTGAGGTGAATCACGAACGGCACCCAGAGAGGACGAACAGGCTAACGCGAGCGGGGCAGACAGAAAAGGGAAGCCAATCCATGCATTTCCGTGTATGGCACAACCAGAAAGAAACCTAAGCACGGCATGTATCTCCATTTTCGTCTTGGATACACAAGGTCACAGACATCGAGATGGCGACAAGGCACTCAAACGAAAAGGCATCAGGCCTCTACAACACCCTACTTTAATCTGGTTTCTGGTTGTTAAATTGTGATGTTGTTGGTTGATTTCTCCGGCATCTTGCTTGGACAGATGAGCGCCAGGGTAGGCGCCCTTGCCGCGAGCTTCAGCTGCCTGTTGCTGGCGAGCTTGCGTAACTTGTCGATTGATATTTTCTCTCTCCTCCGTCTGACAGTCTTTGTACTGAGAAGTGCAGCAGGCGAGGACAAAAGGTGAGGCAGAAAAGTCTGAAGCGACGGGAGGGGGAGGGACGACGACGACGACACAACGACGAGACGTAGAGACGCCAATGGAGCACCAAGAGAAGGCGAGGGACAGCGAAGGCAAGGAAGCAGAAAGCGTCAGAAATCGATTGAGCACCTCCGAGAAAAATAGAAGCAAACTACCGCTCTCCTTCGCGGTCTTTGGAGCCTCTTCATTCACATACAGATCTTGAAAACCGTAGAATTTGCATGTTCAATTCACACTTCGACTCCCCCGTGAAAGCGAAGAGCTGGATTCACCCTTTTCGACTTTGTTTTCATTGAGCATCGTGCCTCTCAGCCCACTCACAGAGGTGACTCGTCTCTCGCATTTTCGTGAACTGCCCTCACGGCTTCTGAGTTCTTTTCCATGGCAAGACGGCCTAGTCCAGTCTCTCTCCCCCCAAGAAAATGGCGAAGCTCACGCATGCACTCCAATCCAGGAAACGAACGCGTTCACGAAAACTTTGATGTTCCACCGACGCCAAACGCGCTGTCTGCGTCTGATCATCGCCACATGTGCGCATCTCTGTAGGTCCTTCGTTGTTTTTTTCTCGTTCTGTTCTTTTTTCAAGGGGCTGCGGTCCCCGTCTGCATGCGCTCTTACCTTCAACACTTTGAGGTACATGTCCTGCATCGCGGCAATCTCTGCCTCGCAGGCGCTGTTGCCTCGCCCTGTCGACTCAATTCTCACTTCTTCGCCGCCAGACATAAAGGTCCACATAAATCGATGTTCTGCGAGAGACGCACACCAGTCACAAGACGCTCGTGCATTGCATGCACACAGAGCTCACAGCACCTTCATTCCTTTGTTATATATGCAGCGGCCCAGTGTGTACGTCCGTCTCCTGTAGATGTGTGTTTCTGTACCGGCGACGCCACCGGCATTCACTTTGTTTAGATGGATGTCACATCCCGTTTATTGGTCGCCATCCTCATGCAACTCAGAACAGCGTGTGTCTCTACACCTATACATATATATATATATATATATATATATGCCTTCATATGCATGTGAATATCCCCAGCTGTTCTTGTTACCGACGGCGGCTGTGTCGGCCTCTAGAACCGTCACTCGACTCAAACGCGAATACCAACAAAGGCAAAACACACACACGAGAAATACATCTATATGTATATACATATATATATAATATATAATATATATATAATATAATATATATATATAATATATAATATATATAATATATAATATATATATATATATGGGGGAGAAACGAATGGCAAAGGAAGCTGAAACGCTTGTGCCCGCATGAGGAGACACAACGACGCACAGCCGCAGGTCTCACATGAACGGGACAGCAGGCGGTGAAGCGGCCAACACCGACAAGGAGTTGCACTGGCGGGAGTCACAGAATGCACCGCTCGTTCGTCTTTTGCTACAGAGAGCTGCCTGCGCTACCTACCGCTGCCAGTCGGAAACGACGCTTGTTTGCCGTGGATCTTGCCTCTCAGCGACGAAAAAAGGCACCTCGTGACTTGCTCGTACTCCTGCAACGACGGAACACACACAACATCACCTTCGCTAGACTGATGCATGCATACACGGATGCACAGTCACACACATGCAGGAGCGGACCTGCACATCAAGACATGTATACATGCTGACAGAGCGGCATACCGGTGGACCTATCTGCAACTCAGTCATCTGTACGTCTCACAGACAGATAGGCTGATACGCAGATAGAAACGTAGACAGATAGATAGAGAGACGCACATGTGTAGGCAGACAGAGAGATAGCGAGGGACCCAAAACTGGGTAGATAGGCATTTATATATATAAATATATATATATTGGCGGAACTAGGAACTGATAGGCAGAAACAGATCGACAGAGGGACGCTTCGCAACGGAATCGGTGTACATGGAATGGTCTCGTTATCCTTCGATTGCGTCTCGTACATGGAGAGTGACAGGTCCGAGTTGGGAGAGGAGCGTCTTGACTGCATCTTTCTTTGCATCTTTCTTCGACCTGCCAACACCCTCTGTCTGAATTTTCCGCTTCCCCGAGATCGTCCAAGAAAGCGTCGCTTTGAAGAACTGATTTTGACTCGGCTCTTTGCCTCGGCGTGAATTCGCTGGCGGCGAAGACGCATGCGCGGCAGACGCGCCGCGGGAGCAGTCCTCATGGACGACAGGCCGAAGCACCTGGAGAGAATGGACCCAGACAAACCATTATCAAAAGTATTTCAGAGGGTCCGTCGATCTACCAGACCGCACACGACACACAGAGGCCTCTTTCAATCCTCGGCATGCATCGGGAAGCAGTTCCCCTGTTCTTTGCATGGCAACGAGCCGCCCTTCCACCTCTTTTTTTCTTTCCCTTTCTCCTTTCTTCCTAGTTGACCCAATCTTCTCTCCTTCGTCCTTTCCAGCCATCTCTCTTGATCTTCTCCGTCGCTCTCTTGTCCATCTTCGTGTTCGTCTCCTGTGCGCTCTCTTGATCTCCTCCTCGTTCCCCCTGCTCTCTTTCTCGTTCCTCTTACTGCCTGTCGGATGCCGTAGAAATGCAGAATGTTTTCGTCGTCGACTATGTGTTTGTTGAACTGCGGATGTCCCATTCCGCCGAACAGTTTCTCGAGAGAAACGGACTCCTCGGCCGCCGGGGAAGGCGAGGCCGCGGGCGGCGAGGCGCAGAGCGGAGACGAGGCCGCTGGGTGTGGGGTGGCCGCCTGGGCGCGAGGCAGCGACGGAGTCCCCGCGGAGTGCGTCAGCTGCTGGCTGGCCTGCGGGGAAGCCGACGCGGCAGGTCCATTACGCAGAGACGCGAACGCGGCCGTGCCTTCTTTCAAGAAGCCTTGGGAGCCGCGGCGTCCAGCGCCGAAATTTCGGCCTCTCCGCGCAGACGCCGGGGCTCTCTGCGCGTCGGCAGAGGCCAAGGCAGCAGAGCGAGGCTCCCGCGAGCCACCGCCGTCGAGGGATCCTCCATGCGCAAATCCGCGGCCGCTCATGTTGCCTCGGAAGAGCTCCGAAGGAGCAGCGCCGAGGAGACGAGAGCAGAGGCGCTTCCCAACACTGAGAGGAGACGCGAGAAATCCAGGACCTGACAGCCAACGCCCGGCGGAGAGAGGCGAGTGAGGGAGTCGACGGCTTTGGGAGGCGCAAGAGGCAGCGGACGAGAGAGCGAACAACGAGGCCGGACGCGCAAGGTCTGGAGAAGAGAGGTTGAGGACCGACCGCAGAGAGAGAGGAAGTCTGAGTGGCTTGACACGAGCATCAAAAGAAGACGCGCGAAGCTTCGCGTTCCGATACAGAACAGATACGAAGCGTGGACGCTGTGAAGCTGATGCGCTGCGCTGGATTGCTCCTCTACGCAAGGGAGCGGCCACAAAGAAGGAAGAGGACGCAGAGGAAGGTGAAGACAGAGGAAGCTGAACAGCCAGGCAATTCGTAGGCGGAGACATTGGCGGTGCGGAGAGACGTGAAGAGAACTGAGGACGGCTGGATCGCGCAGATGGTTGCCTACAGACACAAAGGCACGCGGCAGCCCCGAAGGTGACAGAGAACCGGCAGAGAGGACGACGAGAACGAGGGAGCGAACAACGGCGATGAGATCCGCGAAGGACGCCACAGACGAACGGAGAGCTGAACGCGGACAAGCAACCGCGGCTTTAACATGTGTGCCAAGGCCGCTACAGCAAGCAGAATAGAGAGCGGGGGAAATGGGTCTTAGTGAGGTGGTGACTCCATTGAAGGAACTGAAAAAAACGCGCAGGCGGGACTCTGGCGACACTCGAAGCAAAAGCCGCAACAAAAGAGACCCCAGCAAAATGACGAAAGCCGAGACAGACGACGACAACGCCAGGGATGCTGAAGCACGAGAGTCACGTTAGTTCGGAATTACGAGGAAGCGTATACACAGAAGGGTGATGAAGACCCAGAGGCGAGCTGGAGGGATGTGAAGCGTCCGGCCGGCACTGGAGAGAGACAGGAAGGAAAGCGAGAGAACACAAGTCTACCGGACAGAAGTTGCGAGAAAAGAGATGGGCAAAGGAGAGGCAAAGAACATGACCGAATCCGGCTAGTCCCGTTCACTGGGAGGCAAAGCTCGAGGGAGGACTGCGAAGCCAGAAGCGCACACACGATGCCACACTGAGGAGGCGAAGAAACGAAAGCGGAAAAAGCGAATGGATAAACGATACGGGAGGCTAGAGAAACGCGAGAGGGTCTCGCAGATGAGGGAACCCTGGAGGCAGCTAGTACGAAATTGATTTCGCTCACGCCAGCAACGAGCAGAGGGGGAAAGCGTCCCGAAGGCGACACATTGACGACACCAGGGGACAAAGAGCTCAGGAAAAGCTGATCGAGGCAAAAAAGTAGACGGGAAGAAGCGATTTCCTCTGGAGGGTGACTTACACTTGAGAGGCTGGAGAGCATGAGAGGGCGTTGCGTTCTTTTCTCCTTTCAGCACACCTGCTTTCCCTCTCCGTCTCGCTGCGGGGTTTCCCTGCTACTTTCCTCGAATGCGGGCTATGGTGGTTTCTCTTCCGCCGCGCCTAAGTATGAAACAAAACACTGGGTGTCGAGACCGCGAGGAACTAAACGAATCCGCCGTTTTCTCTGCGAAGCCTCCACTTTTACATTCCCTTCACTCCTTCGACTTTGCGCGGGTGCCCTCTAGGAGCTCCTGGGGGGGCCGCGACCTCCTTTTACCGGTCTGCATGCATGCGTTCGCGAAGAAAACAGAAACTGGGCGGGCGAAGAAAGCTAACGGAAAAGAGTGAGGGAAAAGCGGACATAGTTCGGACTTCTTCCACAACAATCTCTAGCGGGAGTCCGCTTCAAGAAGAGTCCGAGTAATGCGGAAAGATGAGGGTTCAACGGGACAGGCAAACCGGGAAGGGTGACAGACACGGATAAAGATTGGCACTTGTTCACTTTCTCTGGAATGCGGAAAGGTAAAGATATACAGGAAGTCCAAAACAAGATAGAGGAGAGGGAAGCGAAGGAGATGTACCAGGTCGGAGTGACCACGATGCTGAAGGTGAGGGGGTTGCGTCTTAGGGACAAAGACCAGACGACTGGCAGTGTTCAAAAACAGCAAATAGTCGCATCGACCTAGAGGCGAGACGGGCGAAACGTTCCAGCGCAAGGGGAAACAGAGGCCTGAGGAGGAGGCAAGAATGTCTGCAGAAGCCAGAGAACGAACGCGCGGTCGGATCCGTGGGTACGTTCTCTTCACACGTTCGGAATTCGTAACTCACAGAGGAACCGGAACATACCAGTGTGTTGCTGTTGGCAAACGCTGTATAAAAGGCGAGTTCACAAGTAGCACACTCCTTAAAGAGTATGGGTGGAACGCAACGACAAAGAAGGAGAGCCCTGCAAAGAATGTGAAAGTGACAGTTTCGCCCCGCAGGTCGTTCTTCATTTGTTGCGCTGAAGATGGCACCTGGGAAGTAGCTCCCCCTCATTTCCAATCGAGCTCATCCGAAAAACGAGGTTGTGGAGTCCGGGGCACGCGCCGTCTCGCCAGATTCACACATTTATCCAGTGACTAATGTCTGTGTGGTTAACTGGAAGCTCTCAAGACAGCTTTGGTCGTATATACACATTGATATCAACGGTGTATTTTTCAGGCATGTCTGTACATGTCCAGATACAGGTTTAGCGGTTCATACATGAATGTAACACCTACGTCTCCATGATTCATCCGGCGAGAATAATACAGTGAATGCCATCAATGCTGCGTTGATACAGGGATTAGGGGGGACTATCCATTTGTTTTCCTTGCTGCATGGAAAAAGATATCAGTGATGACGTGTTGGCAGCTGCTGCCAGGCTCTCGTTGGACCCAGACACTGTGGTGTTTGCGTTTCTCCTAGAAAGGGTACGCTCTTCACTTTTTCGAGAAAGAGGAAAGCATATGGTGATCTTATGGCCCCTATCGAAGCTCCACTGTTGCACAGATCACGGGCATGTCCATATGCATGCAGTTACACATCTACTTTCAGACAGGTATGTGGTCACGTTCATCTCGTGGCGGGTGGAATGATCGTTTTCCTGTCCACCCCTTCTCTAAGGGATCGGGCTGCTCCTGTTGATCGACAGCCTTTGAGACTTTAGGAAGATGACAAATGCTCCACGCCAGAAGCCTAACGCGTAAGCACGAAGGACAGCCTAGTCATGAATGACAGCAGGAGTGCGCCATTTTCAGCAGTCCAATGGGGACGGGTGGTGTGCAGCAATCATACAGAACGTGGTTGTTTGTATTTCATAACTGGAGCCATACCCAGCATCCATATTTAAAAAGGCGGCACTGCAGTCAGGAGCCCGATTTCTTGGTGGTGCTTCCGTGACTATAGACTCCAGTGATGCTACAGGTTCAGAGCGAACCAGATCTGAGCAGAGGGAGTCTAAGAAAGGCTGATGTCGGCTCTCCCAACAACAAAGCTGGACTAAAACAGGCACACGCGTATTTATGGTCCCCTTTTATGTTTCAACCGTTGTTCCTTTTACTCTCCAGTTTCACTGTGTGAATGTGTGCACGTGCCTTAACGAAATCTGGGGAAACTCCATCTACGAACGGTACAGACGCGAACGGGGCGGCCCCGGGGTGTCCGTTCTTTAAGGCATACTCGATTCAGGCCTGAGACACACCGCCGTCACTGATGGGCTCTTTTCACCGAGCCGCCTGGATCTGATGCCCGACACGAAATCTGCAAGGACAACCTGGATGACAAGTGCGCTCTCTCTCTTAAATCCGGTAACACCTTTCCTGAAAAGAAAACCCGGCTGCCCATTCCACGCCTCGTCGTGAGTGAGACAGAGAATGGGCACAAACGGAAAAGAAAACCTTCCGCTAATCCGTTCGTTCGCTCTTCTGCCTCTGGAAAGAACCCCCCGGAAGCGAATCAGGTAAGACCATGCGCTGGCTCGACGCCATGGTGGCAAATTCTTCAACACGCAAATATTTCACAGGTGTGTTTTCTGGTTACGATAGACAAATTTTCAGCAGCGCTGTCTCCAACAAAGGGCCTTTGGAGACCAGGTGAAAATGCTCAGCAAGGCCGCCGCAACGACACAGGAGACACACATTCAGCAGAACTGCTACACCAGCACAGCAGTTGAACCTGCAGTAAAACTTGCGCGAACACAAATTCGCGTCTCTCCAGCTGCGCTTCTGGGAGACTAGCTTTCCGCTTTCTTGCTGACGCGAGTCTGCTGCACAGTCATTTCGTGAACAACCCGGCGACCACTTCAAAAACGCGGGGGGTGAGGTGGCAGGCGACACCAGGAACTACCTATGGTGAGCATACAAGCGAGAGAGAGTGGCGGCTGACTGGCGCGCGAGACAGCCAGTGGAAATTCGACAGGCATAGGTTGCATAGTGATTGCGGCTTTTATGGGGAAATTGCAAAGAAGTCGGAAAGAAGGGCAAGCAGGCAGCGAGAGAACTCGCGTCTTGCCTGTTTCACCAGAGGTGCGTTGCTCGTTCGCCTGGTCACCTATCAGCAGATTCGATTGCTGATCGCTATTCAGAGACCGTAGGTGGGACTGGAGGGTTCCTGGCAACGCTCCTGGCACGAATGGGGGCGCTGTGCAAACACAGACAGGACACCCACCCGGTTGCCACAACGGCTATCACACCTCCACTGTTTCCGGAACACTGATACGCACACAGTAGCACCTCTGCTGGCCCGAGTCAGAACATTTTTTCCCGACCTTTTCTTCTTGTTCCTCCGTCTCCGTCGTACCCAGGAAGTTTTCCCTGTCGGCGCCCTTTGTCTCGCTTAGAGCCTCGGTGCCGCTTACGACTGCCCCTTTTCTGAAGTCTCCATCATGCGAGCCGGGTTTTCGTTTGCTCTGTTGGCAGTCGGCCTTTTGGCCACTGCCGTGGTGTACTCCGCAGCGGAGGAGGAAGCTGTGACTGTATTGACTGCCTCTAACTTCGATGACACTCTGAAGAACAACGAGATTGTCCTGGTCAAATTCTACGCGCCTTGGTGAGCGGGTCACCACGTGAGGGACCCCATAACAGTTCTCAGTCTATTGTAGTTGCGACTTGCCGTGTGGCAGACGCTTTATCCGTCTTCTAAAAGACAACGTTCGAGGCGAACTTTTCCGTTGCGATGCGGCGGCGCACGGACGTGAATTGATCTGGTTTGCCAAAATCGTTGAAGCCACATGCGCGATACCTACACTCTGTCGTAGAGAATAGTCGGAGGCGGTTCCTTCTAGTGCCCCGTTTTGCTGCATTCCTACGGCTGTGTTGCGTGTGTGCATCGTCGTTGATTTCGGACTGCCCTTTTTCTTACAGGTGTGGCCACTGCAAGAGGATGGCGCCCGAGTACGAGAAGGCTGCCAAAACACTGAAGGAGAAGGGGTCTAAGATTGTGTTGGCTAAGGTCGATGCCACCAGCGAGACGGACATCGCCGACAAACAGGGTGTTCGCGAATACCCAACTCTCACCCTCTTCCGCAAGGAGAAGCCAGAGAAGTACACTGGCGGCCGCACGGTACGTTGGGTGGTAAATCGGAGAATCTTGCCCGCAGGACTTGTGTGGGGAACCAGTGGACGCAATTTCGAGTATCCTCGGTGTGCTGCCCGTAGGCGGAAGCAATTGTTGAGTGGATCGAGAAGATGACCGGCCCCGCGGTGACTGAAGTGGAAGGCAGCGCTGAGGACAAGGTTACGAAGGAGGCACCGATTGCCTTCGTTGCTGAGCTCGCGTCTAAAGACAGTGATATGGCGAAGCTGTTCGAGGAAGTCGCCAACGAGTCCCGCCAGCTGGGAAGGTTCTTGGCTAAGTACGGCGCCTCGGACGAGAAGATCTACTCCCTTCGCTACGAGGAGGGCACTGAAGCCTTCACAGGCAAGACCAAGGACGAGCTGAAGAAGTTCGTTGACACTGAGTCCTTTCCTCTTCTTGGGCCCATCAACGCGGAGAACTTCCGCAAGTACATCGACCGCGATTTGGACCTTGTGTGGCTCTGCGGTACCGAGAAGGACTTCGATGAGGCCAAAACCGCTGTCCGCGAAGCTGCCAAGAAACTCCGTGACACCCGCTCCTTCGTCTGGCTTGACACTGACCAGTTCAAGGGCCACGCTGAGAACGCCCTGGGCATCACCGAATTCCCTGGCCTTGTTTTCCAGTCCAAGAAGGGACGCTTCGTGCTCCCTGAGGCAACAACCTCCCTGAAGGACGCTGCTAAGATCAGTCAGTTCTTTGATGATGTCGAAGCCGGCAAGATCGACCGATCCCTGAAGTCTGAGCCTGTCCCGGAGAAGCAAGACGAAGCCGTCAAGGTTGTCGTCGGAAAGAACTTCGAAGAGATGGTCATCCAGAAGGACAAGGATGTGATGCTGGAGATCTACGCCCCGTGGTGCGGCTACTGCAAGAGCTTCGAGCCCATCTACAAGGAGTTCGCAGAGAAGTACAAGGATGTCGACCACCTTGTTGTTGCCAAGATGGACGGCACTGCCAATGAAACGCCTCTGGAGGAATTCAGCTGGTCCAGCTTCCCCAGCATCTTCTTCGTGAAGGCTGGCGAGAAGACCCCCATGAAGTTCGAGGGCTCCAGAACCGTCGAAGGCTTGACTGAGTTCGTCAACAAGCACGGTTCCAAGCCGCTCAAGAAGGACGACAAGGGTGAAGAACTGTAAATTGTTGATCGTATCAGTCTGTTCCGTTTCATGTGTTCGTAACAATGTTCGTACATGAGCGGTTGAAACACGGAAGCCCTGTTTGGCTCATGTTTCCGTCAATATAACCCGACAGTAAATTGTTCTGGCAAACTTTCGATACATGCATGTCATCGGTTACGCCGGTGCCGCCAAGGCAAACGCGAAGTTGTAAATACGGACACCGAAGCTTACCGTTCGTCACTTCACTGTACCGCTCAATCTTATCACAAGTAACCGGTATTGCTCTCGGCACGCTGGTGAGAAGACCGCGGCGCCATGAAGTTGCAGGTTGTGTGGCGTCGTGTTTCTGCTGCGTCAGTAGATCCGATCAGTACAAAACAGCCGAAAATTGGATTAATTCTTCAGGATATCGACGAGGATGTTGGGGCTGCACGGTTCTCAGAACTTCAGTGTATATACAGGTCGTCGCCCTGTAGCAACACATCAATGGGACCTGCAGGCATGCAGGTGTTTGGTTTCTGTGGTATCATGGAAGTCAATCAGCCGGGCTAGTAAAGGTTGAGGAACGGCAAAAATTAAAGGCTGTCATGGAACAACACCGGGAAACAGTTGAGCGAGTCATAGGTGTGATGTTGGAGAAATGTCTCGAGTGGCGGCTACTGAAGCTTCGTCGCGGGACGACACAGGATATGCAGGATTTCTGTGAGTATGCGTTGCTGGCCGACACTGAAGGTAAGGTGCTCGTAACAGCGACATGTTTGAGCTTGACACAGACGAGTTCTTTTTATCAGTGCAGCGAATCTTGCAACCAGTCGTACTGTCTGAAAAGTGCCGATGTGATGCCGGCTTTGAAGAGAAGTCAGCCATACGCGGTCTGTCTACCGCTCCGCCAAGTGTGTCACATGAAGTGTGGTCAACGAAAGGCAGAGGGCTGCTAGGCTGGCGATCGAAGAACTCAGCCTAAAGAAGGATGAGATGCGCCTCAGTTCCGCTGCCGGTACGAATCGATGAACCGCATGAAGCAGGCGTTGGGCGTATGCACCAGAGCACCACACAGAAAACCGGCAAACTGAGGAACAACTTCAGGATATCCAGTGCAGGGCTGAAGTTTTCGAGGAAGCTTTGCAGCAGCTTTTGGTAATCAGACACTTTTGTATTGTCAAAGGTCGAGCTGCAGTAGGAATGTGACTCAGTTTGACAGGGAACACGAGGAAGCGGCTCTGTGGCAAGCAATAGATGAAGCAGAGGCGCAGATAAAAACGTTGCAGTGAGGTTTAGACGTCATGAGTGTAACCATGACGGGAGTACCATCAAAACACCGCAGACAGGAAGAGTCAACCCTGCGCGACCAGAGCAAATCACTCATTGCTGGCATCCATGCCCTGAAAAAGGAGTAGGCTACATAGTTTTCTAGCCTATAGGAGAAAAGCAAAGACCAAGAAACCTCGGAGCAGCCATCGGATAGAACTCGATGTCGTTGAGGTAGCCCATGAGGAGGCGAAGCAGAAAATCAAGGTACGCAAACCTCTATCTCTATGTCGCTTTTGAGAGGCCAAGCTCCTGTCCTAGCGTACGCAGGCCGATGATAGCTTGGCACAAGATCACATCTCGGTGCTCGCAAGGCGTAAACAAGACCTCATACAGGTGCGCTGCACCGTACCAACGGTCTCCCTTATCAGCGACGTACATCCACTGGAGAGCAGACATGCAACGAACTGCAAGCAGAACTGGCTCAAATTGAAGCATCTCATGCGACCGTGCCACGAAAAGAGTATCTCGAGAAGGCCGGCACTATCAAGTGTGGCGTGAAACGGCACGCTCCTCGGCGAGTTAAGGTCGTGTCTGCGGCAACACGACACCCCGTGTCGTTGCTGAGTCAAGTACCGGCCACCCTTGTTTCAGCTGCCACACTCCGTAGACTTTCCCACCAGAGCTCTTCCCTGAGCTGAGGTTGCTGAGTTTATGGTACGCCAGTAGTTCGGGGAAGCAAGAACCAAAAGATAAATTGATCGGGCACTTCCCGACGACAGGCTCCACCCCACCAAGAGTATTCACGACAGCGAGGCTGCCGTCCCATCGTATACCTATCACTGAGTCGGGAGATGGACATGTGTGCAAACAAACGCTAGGCCACGAGCTATGCTGTAATGGATTGACAAGTGAAAGTTCAATGTTTGCGGGTTGCACACTGGCCACATAACGACAGTTGGGTTGTAGCGACTGCCACATCACATATCATGACGACTGAGTGTTCCATTCAGTGATACCTTGCTGCTTTCTTTCGATGCTTCGAACTACTTTCCTTGCTTTTTCTCTTCCGTGACTTTTTTTTGTGGTGAGAATCCCGCGAGGACTTGCTACTATCACTGTCGCTACTAGACGACGTGTCGTCCGAACTGCTGCTCGACGATTTCCGTTTTTTGTGTTTCTTCTTTTTGCTTCGCCCTTTTTTTTTGTCCCCGTCTTTGTGCGTCTTCTTCCACTCCTTGGCGACCTTTGCGGCGGCGGTGGAGGATATCGGGACAGCGTTTGCATCCGTGGCAAATTTGGGTTGTATCACAGCTGTGTGTTCAGGACGTGCCGGCCGCTCTTCCTCAAGCATTTCATACTTATTTCCTGAAACGCACAAAAACCCAGCATCATAACTCAACTGCAACCATCTCTCCAACTTTGTCAAGTGCCGTTTCAACACATATGTGAAGATCCGTGCGATTTACCTCCTGTGTTGTAGCACTCGTGCGCCATGTGTCCTTTCCTGCAGGAACGACAACACATCCGCCAGAATCACACTTTTACACACCACCTACTTCAGACACATCACGTCGTTCGGCAAGCTCTTCTCTGTCAGTAGAACGCACCCTCCACACCGCTGGCAGGCAATATTGTAAATCGCGTCGACAGTTATCCGTTCTTGCTTTCGTGGTCCAGAACGGGTTCCCCGTGACCGAGATAGGTTGTTTGGGTCGTTGTCCGCTCCATCTTTCTGGCTGATTCCTCTCATGTCCAAGCCGTATTTGCCACCTTCCTCAACCTTCGTCACCTGCACGCACCCATGCAGAAGTATCAGGGCATCTTTCTCGTGATTCACTGTCACTACCACATATGGAAACTTCAAAAGGCAGGGTGCGATTCTCTTTACAACCGACATGAAGTTATTATACGCGCGTCATCACTTACCTTGACCCACACCTTATCACCAACGGCTAGGGCGTCGTCAACTCGGTCCAGCTTTTGGCTCGAGATGCACGAGATGTGCAACAAGCCGTCCCTGTCGAATCCGTCGATCTACCAGGAGGCACCACAGCCGCAAAGACACACAGTGAGCGACAGCAGTGGCGTCACGCGAAACTCCGAATGGCCGATAGCGCAGCAAGATTTTTCTTTATGAGGAATTTTACCGTGGGATAGACTCACTGACACAAATGCTCCAAACTCTTGTATCCGCCGAACAGTTCCTTGGTGAATCGAGTCAAGCTCCGGTGTTTTCACCCCGCCTCCCTCTCCGCGGTGGATGAAGCTCTGACGTAGCGACTCCCTTTCGGAGCCGTCATGTTGGTTGACACTTTTCATGCACAAGCGAAGTTTGCCATCTTCTTGACTTAGGACCTGACAAAAGTAAAATGCGGCAGAGGCACAACGCACTCTCCTGACGTGTGCCTGTGGTTAGCTGTTCTCATGGAACCTCAAATCCCCAGCAAATCTATTTGAGGCGACGCCAGCTAAATGAATACTGCGCAGTATTGATTCTGACAAGTGAACAGACGAGCTACAAGGTTGACTGCCGACGTACCTTTACCCAGACTTCCTGGCCTACAGCCAAGACGTCTTCGACGTTTTCCACTCGCTGGTCAGAAATCCTAGAAATGTGCAGCAGTCCCTCTTTATCCAGGTCGGGTACCTTGAAAACCAGAGAAGATCCACAGTTACACAAAGATACGATTCCGAACAAAGGACACAGCAAAAAGCGAGCAGTCAGGTACTTGTGCGAGTCTCCTAACGTGGTCTACGAGGCGGACCCGGTCTGCTGCAGATGAACCTTCACTAAGCAACTAGGAGCAATCGGTTAGCTACCGAGATCCGCCCTCACTCAGCAACACTACAGACAACTCTTGCATTCGACACGGAGTTTGCTGTGAAACTCGTTTTTGCCGGGGTACGTATTGCGTGCACACTGACCAACACTCACCTTAACGAAGGCGCCGTAGGACTGCAGCTTTTTGACAACACCCTTGTGAATATCGGTCGACTGTGGCTTTCCATTTTGTCTTTCCTCTGAAGGAGAAGCCTCTCGATCATAGCGAGGATCGAACGCCTCGCCAAACTCATCGTCGAACATTTTGACGCAGAAAAAAGGTCCCAACGAGGAAAGCGTGTGCGACACAAAAATACGGCTCCTTTCGTCTGCTGTCCCCGAAAATCAACGAACACTCCACATCCTATCCTACTTTTTCAGAGACAGACCCTGCGAAGCACGCGGTATAGGCTGAGTGATGTCAGCACAATTTGACCGAGCAAACGAACACGACTTCTGCGTCTAGCTTTCACCGTCGGGTGCGAGGTTGGAAGTGACAGTAGTTGCCAAGAGAGCAACGCGTTGCAGCGCTCGGTGTCCCACCAACACGAAGCGAGCTGCTACAACTGAACACAAGCTCATAGTGTACCTGTACAGAAAGAACCTTTCGGCCGTCTCAAGGTGGCTCCAGAGAGCAGCGTCCCGGCACAGGCGGCTGTGAATTCAACTTAGGAAACAGTAACAGGTGCGGTGGGAGACACGGACCCGGAGTAGAAGACAGCCTCCCATTCGACTAAATTCCACCTCGGGAAATCAGCTGTCTGCAGCTGTTGTGCCTCCGACCTCAGCCCGTTCACTAGCGAAGACTCGCAATGCAATTTCGGGGGGTCTTTTTCGACGCGCACGAATCTTTGCGGGCAGGCTGCGGCCGGCCAACAGCACACTGAGTCTAACAGACACACACGACTTTCCACAGGCGGCGTAGATTGAGTTTCTGTTTTTAACAGGGAAAATCCAGCTGCCTTCTACGGAGGGAACGTATAAATGCAAGGTCCAATGGACTAACGGAAGAGCGTATGCGGAGGAAACGCTTCCGCTCGCCAGACCCGTCCACGAACTCTGTCATTTTCAGCTGATCGCCGTGAGACGACGGCAGACGGAAAAGTTGGCGTCTGGGCACGAAAGAAGGAACAACAACGACACGTGAGTGTCTGAGTTTCAGCGAAGGACCAAATACTGCGGTCGCGAATGCCTTCCCCACAAACCTTGCTTCTTCTGGAAGCTCAAACACTTCCAGCAGATCTTTTCACACGTTTCTCAACCATCGAGTCAGTTTGCGACCTTGCAGCCTCGACTTCGCGAGAACAAAAAGTTGACGCTCCTGTCATGAAAGGAGGCGACACTGCCTCTGAAACATTGCCGTTCCTCCGCGCTTCTTCGTGTTTGACCTCCTGCTTTTTTGGCCCTTGCTTCTCACATTCCCCTTTATACTCGCGAACGGTGAGGGGCTGCGTAGACAGGTGTCAAAACAGCTTTCGGGGAAAGATGCTCTGAGAAGTGGGTGTGGTTGTTGCTTTTGTCACTCGGCCTCCGTCTTAGAAAACACCCATGTTTGCCGGAGTTTGCGCTGGCATCTGAACTCCTCGTCTTCCGTGCTTGGCAGCGCCTCGTAGTTCGTTTCGGGGAAAACAAGTGCCGTAAACCCTATACCACCGATAAGCAGACAGCGAGTTGCCAAATGTTGTGGCAATTGTTTTTCCTGGGAGAAAATACTTGTCAGGAAGGGGAACGGAAAGTGTCTCGTCAGATCTGGTGAAGAATCTGCGCCAAGGAAAGTAGTTTTTTAGCCTTCAGTTCTTTCTGCTCGATGGATCGCGACCCAGGTCTGCGATAATCAGGGAAATGCCGTGTCGTAACTCTCTTCCTCTTTTCCAAGTCTGAAAACGACTTCTTGCCCTGGGCGCTTGTCATTCTTTCTCTCTTGTCTGCTGGCCTTCCCCGGTCTCTTCGTGGCGACGACGTCTCGTCTGTCCAATCGACATCTGAGTGCCCAGCTCCTGCGTCTTATTTCATGTTACCTTTTTCTTCCTTTTTCTTCTTTTCTTCTTCCCCGTCTGTCGTCCTGTTTTCTCCACCCTCTTTCACTCCCCCCCCTTCTCTCCCTCTTCTGCGCCTTCTTTTCTGTTTTCTGTAGAGTTCTGTTCCTCGGCACACTGTTTTCTTGTATCTCTCTCCCGCCTTCCCCTCGTGACGAGACGAACTTGACTGCTCATGTCCGTCTCGCGTCGTTACTTCAGAAGCTGTGTCGCGGTGCTGGTCGCTGTAGCATCTCTCTTTGTCTTCATCTCCCCGTCTCGCTCGCTTCGCCTCCCCTCTCCTGTCCTCTTCGTTTGCCCTGGGTCTCCCTTTTCCTCCCTTTTCGCCTCTCCCCTCTCACGGTCGAGGTCGTCTGCATGCGCATCGCCTGAGAGCAAGATGGCGACCGCAGCTTCTCGTGGACCTCCCTCAAGGCCGGCAGTCTCCTCTCCCGACTCGGCAGAGACCCGCGAGCAGATCCGTCCTCTTTCGGCCCTCCGCAGGAATCCGCTTCTCTCGACAACGCTCTCGGAGGAGGCAGCTGTGGAGGCAAAAGGGAAGGAAAGTCCTTCGAAGGACGAGAAACTCCAGGAGGCTTTGCAGGAGGAAATGCGTCTCAGCTTCCTGTCTCGGCTGGACGAAGCCTGTCGCCACATGCTTCGCCTCCTCGACTCTGCGCCGCCTGCTTGCGCGACTGCGGAGGCGACAGTAGGCGCGCAAGCTTTCGACGAGAAGGCCTGTTTGCTGCCGCTGGCGCTCTCCTGGGGATACTCCTTGGCCTCTGCAGAAAACGGAGACACTGACGCCGCTTCCGCTTCTCCCTGTCTCTCTTCACCCTCTCTGCCGAGTCTGCCGGAGTCCTTGCCTCCGCCTCCGGTGCCTTCCTTCCGGGAATGCGGGGACGCATTTGAAGCCCTCGATCCTTTCATGGAAAAGGTGTTGCTCTTGCCGCCTCGCCCAAAGAACGCGTCCTCGTCGCGGTTCAGAGGAGACATTTCGGCCTCCACAAACTCGGTTTCCACTGAGACCTCACAAGAGAGGTTGCAGACGCCAGAGAACAACGACAGAAACGCGAAGAGGCTGTTTCCCCCCGTCGCTTCCAGAGTGCTCCAACGCATCGAGGCACTCCTGGAACGACCCCCTGTGGGTCTCATTGGTGTCGCACGCTTTGGAGCTCCTGACTCGTTCTCCTCATCTCCTCTCTCCTGTTCTTCCTCTACTTCTCCTTCTTCTTTTTCGTCTTCCACTTCTTCGTCGTCTGTGTTGTTGTCTCCGCCTCTCTCTGAGGGCGACCCTCAGGTTTTGGTTGTCAGGCCTTTGATGGCATCCGCGCCTACAGCTGAGACTGTACGCAAGCGGAAACGTGACCAAGCGTCTTCTTCGCCTCCTGTTTCTTCTCTCTCGTCTTCCCTCTCGTCTTCGTTATCTTCTTCTTCTCGCATGACCGCGTTGAGTTACAAGCCTTTCCCGACGACCTTCTGGTTGTGCGACGAGCGACTGAGACGAGACGTCTCGACGGTGGAAGTCCGGGGGGGGATGAAAGTGATCCACGAACGGATTTGCGGGAGCAGAGACATGCAGAAGGCTCTGATTGCCGACCACCTCCGGTACATCGCGATCCGCTGGCTGCTCATCGAAACTCCGCTTTTGAGACACTTTTACGAAGTGGAAAACGGAGGGGAAAAGGAATTCAGGGCGCCCCTACAGGCACGAGAAGGACAGAGCGAAGGCGGCGTGACGGGGGAGAAGAAGGTCCATCTGTCTGTGGCTTCGACAGGCGCCGAAAGCCGCGCTGAAGAGACTCACTTGTGTCCGCTCTGCCGTTTGCTGCGCGTTCTTCGCGAACGAGGCATTGGAGGCATCAGCGCCTTCTGCTCCATGCGCTGCCTGCACATGCACTACGCCTTCCACTTGGTCCTCCCGCCCACCACTGTGGGCGCCTTGGTCGACGAAGAACTCACAAAACTCGAAGAAGCCGAGTCTGCAAAGGATTCAGATCTTTGAAGTCAAACCCAATTTGGTCCACTCACAGATATTTGCAAATGCACTTATATATATATATATATATATAAATCTCTTGCTTAGAGTATATATCTACCTCTGTGGTGGTAGGGCTTGCATTTCCATAGCAGAGGAACGGAGAAGCGGCATCGAGGCAGGGATTCGTTCGGAATTTGACAAGGCGACAGCGCCACCCTCTGCGAGATGTAATTGCCGATGCATGTGCATTTGTCACTCTTACGGATAAAGGCTGGTGTGGTATAAGGGCGCAGGTAGGCGCGGCTCTGCAATGAACAACGGATGAATGCTTTTTTCTGGAAAGGCAGGCACCACTTGCGCCTTGCCCGGAAACCTCTCAGCTGCAAGTTTGTTTATATGGAGAAACTCGGGGGGACGCGGGGAGAACCTGCTGATCTAGGAATCGGATTGTCTTTTGTGGATTAGAAAACTTTTGTAAACGTCTACGCGTCATATTTTAGAATGTGCAGCAGCAAAACGTAGTCTGACACGGCGTAGGAATCTCATTCTATAGTGTGTGACAGAAAATGTAGTATGAAAATCCGAGGAACCCCACTTTATACTCCGTGACAGTCTAGCTTCAGTGTCTGTCTGGTTTGCGGTGCATGCCGTGCAACTGTGGCAGAACGTCTTAACGTTGTCTCATCGAACGAAGAAGGGAGTCTTGGCGGATCGAACGTTGCAAGTGCTTATCGCTTATGCGTAGAGTTTCTAAGCACCCCGTCTTGCTTTGCGCTCTCTTGCTTTCCTAAAACAAGATTCGGTCTCACATGCGTTTCTCAAGCATGTAAGAGCCTACGCCTGGCAAAACCCAGGCAAGGGGACTAAGAGACATGCAAACCGCAGAAGTCATGTCTCTTCCACAGCCTTGGTGCACACGAACGCCCCCAGGGCAACCACAGCACACAACGACAGTTGCGGAAGAGGCGAGCAAACAGACGAGAGCGGAAGCGAGAGACACACATAAAGAGCGAGAATGGGCAAGACAAGAAGGAAGTGAGGAAGAGCAAGCACAGGAAGAACGGGAAAACTTGGACGAAAGAGTTCGTTTGGGCCCCGTCACGATGCCGCTGTTACAATGGATCATTTAAACAATGTCTAGACAGAATCAAAGAAACCTGTGTTGTGTGTCCTATCTCCACACACACATACACACGCTGCAAGACACTAAAAGTCGCATTCTCGATAACTGTCTTTCTCATTTGGCGTATTCTCTAGCAAAAACAGATTCAAGACGCAAATGCTTTTTTCAGCGAAGCTCTTCATCTCCCATTCTCCCACTGGCTTTACGCTCAACTGCAGACTTCCCAGCTTTCAGATATGTGAACGATTTCTGTCCACAACTTGAGGTACCTGCGAATGGTGCAGGAGGTCTGTCGTTCTCGGCCTTGATCCGAGGCGCTCTGACCATGCGAGCCCGGCGAAGCCACCGACCGAGAAGCAGCGAGAGAAGATGAGACGAACGGATACTCTCGAGAAAACTGGGAGGTGGAGAAAGAAATGGAACAAGATGAAGACTCGGGGGAAGGAGAAGAGCGGGAGGAAAAGGAAGAACTAGAAGACGAGGGAAGATATGAGGAGGGCGGAACGGCAGAAGAGCTGGGAGACGAAAGACCCTCAGAAGTGCCGCCAACCACCTCGCTTTGATTTCGCTTTGAGCCGCCTTCTTGGTTTTCATGACGCCAAATGCGGTGGACAACGCGACGGCGGTACACGAGATTTTGCTGAGAATCTTCCGTTGTCACTTCGTTGTCTTTTCTGTGGATGGCCTCGGCTTTTCTCGTCTGTGGCGGTTCTCCACTCAGTGCTTTCGTCTTCGTCTCAGCTGCTGCTTCGAGTTGGTGCCCTTCCGCCTCACCCGGCTTCTCCACCGTTTCTTCGCTGCTTCGACTTGGCTCAACAGCTGAGTTCCCGCGATCCTTTCGGCTGGCATCTCCGTTCTTCCCCGCCGTTTGGCGAGAGAGCGACTTCGCCCGAAAGAACAAAAACAGAGGGTTTGTTTGCGGCTCGTGCTTGCCGCTCAAAGGCCTCTTCTCATCTGGAAATGTCTCCTCCCGTCCACCTTTCTCGTCCTGATTTCCTTCTCTCCGTCGAGTGTCTGCGCCGAGGCGCGGCACCACTTCTGCCGGCTTCTGCCTCACTGTCTGGCAAGAGACGGACACAAAAATCTCAGGCGAGCAGCAGGAAGAAGACGAGCGAGAAGCTCGAGCTGAAGAAGAAGAAGAAGCAACGGCTGAAGGAGAAGAGACAGTAGAGGAAGAAGAAGGGAGACGAGAGACCTTTCGAGGTGTGCAGAGTTCGAGTCTTTTTAAGCGAGAAATCTGTTGACAAAGAGAGAGAATCGAAGTGGAGGTTAGACGCCGCGGGGTCTCAAGAGTCAAAGCCGAGAGCTGGGGACACACCGAGGAGATCAGAAAAATGAGAGAGGGCGACAAGGCCTGGACCGAAAGGGAAAGAGACCTAAAAGGGCAAGAGAATTGACACGCACAGAGAAAAATCCGAATCTTGGAGAAATAATCCCTTCGAAACCTTCACTGGATCTCTGTGATGATCGTCCCCAGCACGGCGGTGTTAATCACACTGGAATCTGAGGAACGAACAAGACAGAGCGCGATGGATCCAGAGACACGAAACAAGGAAAAGGGGAGAAGCAGAAACAACGGGAGAGAGAGAGAGCAGAAACCGTTCGAAGATATCATAAAAGCGGGTCTGCCGTGTAGCACGAAAGAGGAATGCCACGATGACAGAAAACGTCACCGTGATATCTGAGAGCCGAGGGCGGAGACGCAGCATAGACAGGACATTCTCCAAGAATACGTATGGAAAGGAGCAGGCGAGTGGGGAGGAGAGATCAGGAAGAATCCGTTCACATGCCTACGGAGAGGACTAGGGGCGTCAAAACACTTGGGCTTTCTAATTCAACGGAAAAGGAACTGGGAAGGACGACGTAAAACCGCGAGCAGGGAGAAGAAGAAATGAACTTGCGCAAATAGCTGAAATGAAACGCAGACGCGGCGACGTGAAGGAGACAGAGGGTGCAAATGATGTGCAAGACGCATGAAGAAATGTCAACTGTTTGATTCCAAATTCACTTTCCAATTTTGAGCTCGTAGGTGCGAAAGATGCAGCTCGGGAAGAAGCGACATCCTATCGCGCCTCAAAACGACTAAACAAGACATTTCTGAAGAAAAATTCGCGGAATGAGAATACGTTGTACAGGACAGGACAGGCGACGACCGATCGGAGGTGCAACAAGACAGAGCGGCAGCGAGAGGAGAAAGGTAGAGAACAGTGGCTCTTACTGCAAGTTGGAAAAGCAGGGAAGAAGAAGGAGGACGTTTGCGGAAATGTGTCTCATCGCGTGAATCGGAAGAAGAGATCGAGAAACTGATTTCTCTACCGAAGAACAGGGACAACGAAGGAACGAAGAACTGCAGCAAGTGCGACAAGGAGATGGAGACGCAGAGGAGCCAGCAGAGAAACGGCATGACTGTGGAGAAGGAAAGCTCCCGGCGGAAGAGCAAAGAAAACAGTAAGTCAGCGGCCGAGCCACATGATCAAAACTACCATCGTCTGGCTGAGGAAAACTCGTCTTTTTCTCTATATCTGTCGGCGTCCTGACCATCCCCTGGTGCACTGCCTTTGGGTTTCTTTCGCTGGTGTCCACCTCGTAGTTAGGAAAACTGAAGAAAGAGAACAAGGGAGATGCAGGAGACGACTCTTGCAACTTGTGCCCAGCAGGAAGAGACACAGAGAGCGCCTGCCGCTGGTCCCGGTACTCTCGATTCAGCACCGCGAGGCCCAGCGCATGCATCCATTCCCTGCACTGCAAAATCAAAAAAACCAGAAACAGAGTTGGCAAAAAGCTTCGGAGATAGTGAACACAACACCACAGAACGTAGCACCTTCACGGCGACTAACACAGACACGACATCTTCGTCGAGGAAGCAAGACGCGCAGTTGATGGAGACCAATGAAGAAAAGACATGCTGTTTCCTTGCTGTCCATAATTGATGCCCAACTCCCATTTTCAACGCCTTTCCTTCTCTCCCAGCGTCTCTCCTCCCACTCACCTGTCTCCTCGAGACTGTACATTTGTCTACGCAATCCACTCCAACCGTCGAATACTTGCGCATACATACATACATACATACATACATACATACATGCGTATGTACATATATGCATGTGCGTCTACACTCATCCATATATAGGTAGATACAGATACATGCTCTCGTATGTCGACACACATCCACAGAGATATGAGCATACATCTGCCTGAAGCGATCGATTGACTGACGGACTACAGGGTAGCTGCAGACCTGTTGCGATAGGAGGCAAAGCCTAGGAGGGGAGAGCGAGGAAGGAGGAAAGAGGGAAACAGAGAGGAAAAGAACGAGACGTCGCCTACCGTGAATGCGATTGCGAGGAATGTATCAGCGTCCTCGATGAATGCAGCCAAGAGGGGCACGAGGTCTGAGGGAATGGGAGTGTCGAAATCGGCTCTGCTGTCGGTATCGCATTCTTTCGCCGCGAGTATGCATTTCTCGGGGGCTTCTTCCGATGCCATGCAACTTGGAGCAGCGAGAACAGAAGAGGCGACGGCAGAGGAACCATTGCGAGGGGATGGAGACAGAACAGATGCGCCAGATGAAGGTGAGAGAAGTCCATTACAGAGCGAATCAGAAGAAGAGGAACACAGAGAAGGAAACCTGGAAGAATCGTGTGAAACAGATAAAAAAGAAGACTGGAACTGCTCACGACGCTGAGAAATGATGGGGGGCAGCTCCGTCATGGGCTGCACGGGGTGAGCTGCTTCAGCCATGTTGAAATGGTAAGCGCGATCTTCCGGTGTAACGAAAGAGAACAACGCCGTGAGGTTCGCTGGAGATGTCCTTTTGCTTGTTATACCAAGTCCTCGGCAGGCGGGGGGCCGCCGGAGCGACAGCTGATCCCCTGCTCAACATTCAGGCTTATCGCCTTGCCAGGCGAGAACCACGAATTCACGAAGCGCAAAAAGACGGTAGTTATCCGGTGATCCAAACAGCTTGATTCTCGCGGTGGTCTTCACCGAAACCGTCAACCAATTTTTCGGGTCCGAAGGCGGAAACCACCCGTGGACTCAGACACAGCTAGCCTGATAGGCATATACGGTCATAAAACCGTTTTCCTAGGAAGCCAGACACCGTCGGCGAACCACATACGGATGAAACGACCTAGCGGAAAGTGCCAAGGTGGATGTCCATCCCGCGAGCAAAGCGGTCCTCATTCTCTTGAGCAATGGTGGCATGGTCATTCAGTGAGAAATTGCGAAGGAACGCAGGGGGTGCACATACACCTGGATTCGACTTCAGCGAAACAGGTTCAGTCAGTCGCTGACTTATTCACCGGGTTTCGCCATTTGGATTTTTTTTTTCATTTGACGACCGATTTGGGCAAGCAGGCGCTGCTGGGTTTACGCGCCCCTCACACGTCGACTCTGGGTTTAAACTCAGGAAAGCAACACAACGTCCTTGGCTCGCGGAAGACGCATCAACGTTCCTCTTGAAAGTCCAGCTACATCAGTCCATGCTCTCACGTGTGGAGCGTTCTGTGCATGGTAACTTGACCGTGTCTGTTTGCCCAAGCAACGCATCGGAGAAAAACGCTCGACAGCTCGATGCTCGACAGGGACCGAGGCAGACAACAGAGCGGCGGCACGGGACGGGATGCGTCGACACCATTCCGAGGAATCATCGCGCGTATTGCAATCATGAGGACGCAAGGATACGCGGCAGAGAAAACATGGAACCTGTCATGTATGATGCGGACGAAATGCGGTTTTCTGCCATATCCGTGCCCAGCCGCCGCGAGCCGGTAAGACTCGCGCAGCACAAACCGCGATAAGAAGGCACCGCCAACCGTCCGCTAGTCACCTCGAATGCAGAAATTGCCATCACTTTCCGAGACTCAGAACAAGGAATGTCCTCACTGTATCGGATGGGGAAGACCTCTTTTCCGTAAAGGAAGAGGGGAAGAACTCGCAAAATAGGGCTTCAAGAAGCGGCGGGCACAATCCTTGGCTGGTCCTTGTGCCCAAGCCACCTCCTGGTTGAGTGACTACGAAGTCAGTATTTCAAAAGCCTGTCTGCGGCGAATGGCCAGCGACTTAAGTATGAACGGAAAGTTCTTGCCGCTGCGGAGAAGTGCTGCTAACACAGAAAAGGACACGAGAAGAGGACAGATCCAAGAAAACAGATGCACTTCGGTACATCGCGGTCCCCCTGACTAACGGCGAGAGGGGGCACACAACGAGCGCCCACAGCTGTGCAGTGAGAGCGCCCGGAAAAACCACAATGAACGGAAGGAGTTGAGAGGCCACGCGTCTTGCTTGTGGATAACTGGCAAGAAAGCAGAGAAACTGACGGATTTCGTGTGGTCTCATGAGAGGCACACGTACGCATTCACCATGTGTCGGCCAGAACCGCCGCATAATGCGGCGCGGTTACGGTCGATGGTCTTTCTGTATGGGCTAGTTGGCTTGCTAAAGAAATTAGTAAAAGACAAGAACTGAAACCGCACCCCGAACTGACAGTTGTTTCGGAGCTCATGCGCCACATTCCTTCCGAGACCGAACTGCAGCTGAGTCGCCAATACACAGACGAAGCGTTTCGACGCGACAGAAAACATTGCGACATCTTGGCCACAAAACCTCCTTTCGTCCGATATACGAAAACAAAGATAGTGACTAAAACGTGTCCCACACGAACTTATCCGGTTTGTGCAGTTTTTTATCGAGCTCCTCCCAGGGATAAAGGACCAAATTCTACGTTCGCAGACAAAACTCGAAATTCGTTGACATCAAAATCCGCGATTCATATGGTGTACTTTCTCCATCCAGTTCGTTTCGCTGTGGTACCCCACATGATGGTCATGCAAATAGGGTTTTGATCCGGTAAACAAAGACCACCAAGATCTAAACCAGATTAACTCGTAGTATCTACCTTCTCAATAAAAAGCTTTTAAACCATCTTGTCTCAGAGATGACCACTCACGCTATTTAATGCACTTCACGTGGTCATGCAGAACACGATAGTACATCGGTTTGGGAAGCAAAGACCTTCAAGCCCTAAACCTGTAGTCTAACCCGTATCTGCAGAGTACGTAGAATCACCGAATAGTGCTACTGTTACCGTGCCCACCAAAAGAAGTGAAACACGTGAAAGATGAACGTCCTTTCTGTTTTCAGGAAACGAACGACGCAGGCGCTTCACAAACTCGCAGCACTGTTAAGACAGACTTTTACTGTTTGCATCTAGACTCGCTCAGGCTGGCCAGCGAGCAGAGAAAGCCGCTGCGGGAATATGAGCGGAAAACAACTGAAATCTGTAGAGGAAATGATGCTCACTTAACAGAACTTATTCCACTTGAATGCAGCTGATTTTATGTTCACGTGCATTCTACTGTTGGCTTCAACCGCTGTGCCACTTTGACACGCAGTTTTCGGTGCAACCCCTAGCTCAGCAGATGAATGACTGTCCTACGTTTTTTGCGTAGACGGCGAGAGCTACAAGGGAAAGAACCAGCACTCTCGGTGACGTTGAAATGCCTGTGGTACGTCGTAACCGGATATGCGTCTACAGAAAGACGCGTTTGTGTGTGTTTTCGAATGCCACTTACAGGGTTCCCCGCCGTCTTCTCGTGCAGACGCCCTGCAAGGATTGCAGTTCTACGTTTCACAAAATGGAATCCGTGTCTGCACAGAAGACAAGTGACCTCCTTCGGTCTGATCGTAGGAATTCGGTGAGCCACCTAGATTCAAGGACCTTGACCAGCGTTACTAGATTTATATAGGCGACTGAAAGACATCACTTCCGAAACGCCCCTGATACAAAAAAAATCAAACTCAACACTAATTGTCTGACTTCAGCAGCACGTGGCTGAACTGCGGGTCAGATTCAATGCCCGTTTTCCAGAACTAAACCTCAAAACACCAACGACGCAAGAGTGAGGAACTGCAGCAGCAGCGTCCTGAACAGTTTCTGCATCCTGAACGAGAAATGTCAAAACCCTCCCGTGCACTCGAGTGCGCAAAGAAAACCGAATGCCAACCGCGGCTGCAGAACCGTCTTCAATGAATTGTCAGGGAACCGTATCTGTCTCTGAGACAGATCTTCGGAAGGATTCTCTTGCTTCGAGCTTCAAAAGAGTGGAGTAAGACGTCGCGTCTCGTGCAAATCCGGACGCATGAACTGAACGCCATTGATGTGAGCAGGTGCGTCAAACAATTGGTAGTCGCAAATGGCTGGAAAAAAGTGAAAAAAAGGAGAAGATACCTGGAAGAATGCCCTGAAACAACAACACCAACCTTGTACCGCGAAAGCTCGCCCCTGCGTGCAGTCAAGACGAAAAAAAGCAGCGGGTCTCGCGGGCCACAACCCACCCGTTTTCCGGCCCAGAGCAGCATGACCTAAGAGCAACCGACGTTTCCACTCAACTTGCTGACCATCTTCTTCGCTCTCAAGCAAACCATTACTCCCTGAATCGCCGCCACATCCAACGCACTCAGACGCCCCGCCACAGCACACCACAGACACTCGCCACCGAGAGAGGCGCCGGAACTCCGACAGACAGGCACAGGAAGCAATGGGGAACCTGAAGGGTGAGCTGAAGAAGTTGCAGGTGCAGACGATGAAGACGACGACAGTGAAGATGAAGCATAAGAAGAAGATGAAGGAGAAGGAGGCGAAGAAGAAGATGAAGCTGAAAGTGAAGAAGAGGGTGGAGAAGAAGATGAAGACGGCAGTGAAGAATGACGAGGGGAACGTGAGGAACAAGGAGGCGAGTAGGCAGCGGGGGAAGAGGGAGAAGCAGAAGACGACGGCGAGGCAGACACTGTCGTCGATTCCGAAGCTGCGCAGCGAAGGCCGACGACGTTCCCAGAGTGACTCGATGAAACATGTGAGTTTGCCCTTTCGTAAGAAGCTACAGTTCGCTGAAAACCGTTAGGATGTTGAAACATAACTCTTCCCTTCCTCCCTACACTTTCACATCGCTTGTGAAGCGCCAGCTGGCGCCACAACAGGAACGCAACTTGGTTAACTTGATCTGCGGACAAGCTCGTTGGTGGATCGGCGTGAGGATCGTCGTCTACTGTGTTGACAACGAAAGAAGCTTCCTTGTCTCCGCCATGAGCCTCTCCAGTTTGTCCACACCTTGAAGAAGACAGTTCTAAAGGCTCTGAAGGATTCCTCCTGTCTGTCCCCACAAGCTGACTCCTGCAGCTCGCCTTCGCTGAAGCCTCGATCAACGGTCCTGCCAGGTGACCTCTGTCCGAGTCTTCTCTGTCTCCTTTCTCTTTGTTGAATCTTTCTGCAAGCCTCGAAGAAAGACAACGCTTGTGTACTGCGTCCCCTGCCCCCTTGCCTCCTTCCGACATCTCGCCTCCCCCCCTTCGCGTGTGGGGTGTCCTCCCTGCCTCCTCTGCGAAGCCCCCAGCGGCCTTCTCTGCGTCTCCTGTTTCCAATTGCCACTTCAGCTCTGTCGCTTCCGCAACAGCTCGCGCCAGGAGAGTTTTCCAGCTTATTGCAGAAACATCCTCGTGTTTGCGACTTCCACAAAACTCTGAAACGGCTGCTTGGACTCGCGTTAAACCGGGGAATCGTCTCCGAAAGAATCCTCCTTGTCGCGGCTCCACACCCGCGTCCACAAGTGTCTCTCCGGATCCCTTCGATTCACTGGCCATCTGCAGCGATGCCTGTCGTCTTTCCTCTTTGCCTGTCACACTCGCATTTCCTTTGCCTTCCCTGCCTTCTGCTCTCGCCTCATGCACCAACTCTGGTTCTCGCTCTTCTCGTCCCTGCTCGCTTCCTGTCTCCTCCTGTCTCCTCTTCTTCCGGGGTGTCTGGAGGGCGGCGAGCACGGGGGCCGCCCGGCTGGGAGCGAGGCCGCGGAGACAGAAGAAAGGCGACAGCTCGATGGTGACATGCCAGAGCGAGTGGACGAACGCGTAGTTTTCATTTGTCTCGAAGAAGACAAAGGCAGACACTCCCAGAGCCGCGAGCGAGATTCCGAGAAGCAGACTCAAGGGGTCTGCGACTCCCTCGACGACCTGTGTGCCGAGCACGACGAAGAAGTCCTGACAAACAAGGAGACATTTCTGAAGAAACGCGACGGACTCGCGTACATGTGGCGAAGACATGCCGTCTTTCCCTTCCTCGGCGTCTGCAGTCCAAGCTGTCTCCGCCCGTTCAAGGTCTCTCCGTCTCTCGTTTCTGGCCTCCCTGGACTCGACGAGTCCCGATCTCCTCTCGCCCCTCACAGGGCCCTCCTCGAACTCTGTGGGGACCCCACCCCACACCGCTCCTCGCCCCGTCTCCATCGAGCCCTGCTGTTTCCGGCTTGCCCTCTCGGCTTCGATGGCCCGAGCCATCGCCGTGAGGAGCAGCCGGCGGCACCTCCAGGCAGCGGGAGAAAGAAGACGTCGCTGTCTCCGACGTTCCTTCCACCGTCGAGGGAAAGCTCCGAATAGCCGCAGAAGAAGAAGGAGACTCAGGGAGACAAACAAGCGGCTGACGGTCGCCGATCGGCGACGCGTGGCGAGCGTCGCGCGCGAGAGAACCGCGAAGCTGACCCCGACGAGGAAGAACTCGAGGGAAACTGGCAGTCGGCTCAGAGCCACCAGCACCAGGAGAATGGAGAAAAACGAAAATAGAAAGTCCAGATTCTGCCAGTCCATCGGAGACAGAACGAAACACCTGTCGCCGTCAAAACACAGGTGGTACATCGACGACGCCACCACTGAACGCACACACACCAAAGGCGGCGGCACACCACAGACGCAAAACGCGTTTTCCGGCCCACAGTGCACCTTAGGAAAAACTGCTGTCGCAGTGAGGTGCAGCCGCGCTGGCAACACACACAGAGAAAACAGAGGCAAAAGCTTCCTCCCTTGGCAACCTCGGGAGCTCCAAAACAGTGCCATATCCGGAAGAAGAGTCACAGAGTCAGTCAGAGATAAGGTCACATGCGTCCTTCTTCGCTGTGCAAACGCGTTCTGCAACCTCTACCTTCAGCATCGATGAGGCAAACGCACTTACTTGCCGTCCCGAACACGGTCAGCCGAACGACAGGTCTCCACGCGGCGGGTCGTTTCCACCTCGCCCTAGAAAGTGTCTCCTCGCCTTGACCGGCTGTCGTCTTCGAACGTGTCTCCTCTCCCTGGTCTGAGTTCGCCTCAGTCTCCCATGGACGCGCCGAGTCTAGCAGCTCTCGAATTGAGAAGCGAATAACGAAGAGAAACGCTAGGTTGGAGAAAACGAGAAGGACCGTGAGAAAAGCGACATACCAGCGCGGGAGAAGTTCCTCGTCGCATGCAGCGCCGCCAACCCCCAAAGTGCACCGGCAGTAGTTGAGGCGGAAGCCGTCCACGAAGCCTAGGGGCCAACAGTGACCTCGATGACAGGTCTGGAAAAGGAGGAAAAAAGCAACATGCAAATACGAACTGGAGAGGTGCAAGACGCCGACACAGAGACGGAGTAAGGAAACTACACAGCTGACTAGAGAAATACAAGTGGAGGCGAATGAGAGTGTGCCTGACTCGATGGAAGCTTCCGGACACGACCTCCCTTCCACCTTCAGTATCCAGAATCACTCTCGCACCTCGGCAAGGGTCTCTGCTGCCAATTCCCCTACTGCCGAGAAACGCGAACGCAGACAACGAATACCCTTTTTTCAGGCCCCACTGAGCCTCAGGGTAAGAAAAAAAGTTACACAGAACACATGTTCCAACCAAGAAGCCGAAGGAAGCCATTCTCACCTGCTCGCACGGCTCGTCTGCGAGGAACTGCGCCTTGAGAAAGACCCCTGGCGAGTTGTTTCCCCACCGCAGGTCTTGCGCTTCATGTTGCGAAAAGGTGGTTTCTGAAACAGCTTCTCTTCTGGCCTCATACTTCTGCAGCTCGTCTCTGTTCGCCTCTTGGTCGATCTCCGTCATCATCAGAAATCGATTTATTTCTCGCTTTAAATTGTCGTTAGCGGACACGACTACGGAGCGTCTGAAGAGCCGCCAGGAGGCCAGATGGCGGCCAGGGCGGAAGTTCCACGACGGCGCCACAGTCGCTTCGTAGAGAAACTCGACTCCGGCTCCGACTTTTTTTGCCAAGGAAAAAGTCCGAGATGGAGACCTAGGAGAGAAAGACGAAGCCTCGCCACTTGCGGACAACCCCCCAGAAAGAGAAGAATCCATCACAGCCGCGAGAGAGGAAAAGCGGGAAGAAGAAGCGTCCTCTGAGACACGCGACCTGTTCGTGTCTAGGCTTTGGCTGCTTCTCTCTTGCACCTCGTCTGCGAACTCGCGTTTGTCAGTTCGCACCCTGTCAACCGCGAAGCTCCTTCGTCTGCTGACGTCGTCTGTCTCCTCGTCTGCCCCCAACTCCATGACTACTGGCATGACTACTGGCGTACCCCCGCTCGAATTGTCTCCAGCGAGCTCAACAGTCCCCCGCTTCGCTCCGCCCGCGACAGCAGAGCGACACGCGAACGGAAGTCGCCAGCGATGCGCCACAACTGTGTCTGTCGCACTGCCCCAATGGGTGTTGAACGCTTGATCTCTCGTTTCTTCTTTCGCGGCCTCCAGCTCGTCTGGTCGTGCGCGTCGAAAGGGAGCAGCTTCTCGCCGCAAAAGAAACTCCACAGTGAAGAAGGAGACCACGACGTCGGTCTCTGGCGCCTCTGTCGCTGTCCCGCTCGCATGTTGACGAGACCTCGCCCTCTCGACCGCCTCCAAATCTCTCTTCACCGGACCTGCAGTCGGCGCTGCGCGCTCGAAGGGCACTCGGGCCTCCTGCGAAGCGACAGGAGCTCCCCGCGAGTCGGTCTTCGTCCATGTCTGGGAAGGCGATGAATGCAGTCGATCGGAGGCCGTCGCGCTAGCCATGCCGCTCAACTCGTGTTCCTCGCGTTGTTGCTGCGATTCCCCCCCCTCTGCCCGTTCGAAGGCAGTGTCTCCTTTCTCCTCCCTGCTGTCGCCGACGCGCTGCGTTCCAGGCTTGCCCGCGTCGCCTACCTCCTGCTGGCGAGCCTTCTGGCCTCTCTTTTTCACCAATTCAGAGTCTTCGCGTTCTGCTCGCAACCTCGCTTCTTCCTGCTGCCAGTCAGCCTCCTCGCAGACGAACTGCGGACTCCGCCAGATGTCTCCCGCATCGAGTTTGAGGAGCAGGGCGACCCCTCCGGAGACGTCTGATGGCGAAAAGAACAGCTCTGCGAGAGCCGGTCTCTCGGCGGTCTCCGGCCCGAGAGACAGCGCGAGACTCTGCAGAAGATTCGGCTGAAAAATGGGGAGCAGCGGACGAGAAAAGGACAACAGCGGCGTCGCACACCAGGTGTCGCACACACCTGATGAACGAGAACAGGGACACCACGAAGGAGACGAATGCGGTGAAGAACGAGGAAGGGAGGAAGGAGGAGAAGAGCGACTGGAAAAGACAGAAGAAAGGATAAGAAAAGAAGAGAATGAAGGCGAGGGAAGAGCCGGAGACACAAGGGGGAGGAAGAGAAGAGAAGATCGGGCGGAGGGACAGGAGGTGCACCCGTGTTGGGAAGAAAGGGAGGAAGGTGGAGAAACAGGATAAGAAAGGGAAGTCGATTGCGTTGATTGTCGTTTCGAGGAAACTGGCGCCTGAGGCACTTCAGTCTCTTCGCTCCAACTTGTTGAAAATAGAGAGAGAATCGGCGAAATCATCCCGGAGAAGAGAGAAGAAAAGCGAACAACCGTGGGAGAAAAGACATCTAAAGCCGGGCTCGTCTCGGCGAAGAATCCCCCGTTATTTGCTCTACTGCCTGAGTCTCCCCGCTCTCCAGTTCGTCCTCGACCATGCGAAAAGCTCGGTTGAGGAAATGTCGAGCTCTGACGTTGCCTCGCTTCCTTCGCGCCCGCTGTCTCCCATGTGTCGCGACACTGCGCCGCAAGCATTCGCGCTCTGCACGAGTGACGGCGGATGAAAAAGGGCACCTTGGAGAAAGTCTCGAGAGACGGCTCTCCGTCCACTGAAGCAGCTGGCGAAAGACGAGAAGAACGCGGAGCAGTGGGAGAAGAAACAGTGAGAGCCGCGTGGTTTTGGGGGGAGCCGAAGTCCCCCAAGTCGACGCTTTCAGAGCTGAAAATTACACGCTCCAACGGCATCGTCGTGTTCAGGTAGAACGTGAACGCCCACGGGCCTCGGGATGGGAGATCGAAAGTGATTCTCTGGGAAAGGAGAAACAAGGTGCGATCCAAAGTGTCTCTCTCTGTTGTCTCTCGCTCTTCCTTCCGCCTATCCTCTCGCATTCGAGAGGCTCCACCGACCGCGCGCTCCGTTTCCCTCTCCTTACTCATCTCCTCTCTTCTCGCGTTCTCCATGCCTTCGCTGTCTGTCTCTTCGACTCCCTCAGTCGACAACACACCAGGCAGAGGTATTCCATGCTTCCCCGCTGCTGTGTCGCCTCCTCGGCGTCCGCTAGACTCCCCAGAAAGTTCGCGCCTCTGCACACCTTCTGTCTGAGGTGGAGTTCTCTCCTTCTCTACAGACGCGCCCTCGGTCTGTCTTCGTCTCCCGCGTTCTTCTCTCTCGGATTTGTTTGCGGCCGCCTGGTCCCAAAATTGAGGGCCGACGCCCTCCCTCCGAGCAGGCGACGGCGTCTCACGGTGGACAACGAGCAAGGGGGCAATCCGCCAGGAAAGTGTGACCGTGTGTGCAGCCTTTTGAATTGCCTCAGGAAGTCTTTCTTGAGGAACGACGAACGTCCACTCGCGTGTTTGTCTTCCCCCTTCTGCCGACTTCTCCTCTCCAGCACTCCTGCCGCCTTCTCTCTTGGCGGATCGCTGTCTCGGCTTCAAGATGTCGACGGCGCGCAGATCAAAGAAACGCGAGAGAGTCGCCGACACAGACGAAAACTCTTCTGCTTCCATTTCCTGCGTCGATAGCCTCCTCAGAGCGTCCCCGTTCCTCGCGTCTCCCTGGGCCTCTGCTTCTTGTTTGTTTCCTCGCCCCTCTTGCTCAGAAAGAACGTCCCCCTGTTTCTCCTCTCTCTGAACTCCTCCTCTGTGCACGGCTTCACTGAAGAAGGAGCAAGTATCCAGCGACGTAAGAAGGCCTCTCTCCTCATTCTCCCTTTGAAAGGTCGAGACAGGCGCCCCTGAGAAATTCACGCGAATGCATGCAATTGGAAAAGGCGGCGAGCCGGAAGCACCTGAAGACGAGGAAGACTCAGAAGACGAAGAAGGTGAAAAAGAAAAAGGATTTGAAACAGACGAAGAAGGCGCAGCGACCTGAGGTGGAAGTGAAAGAACTTGATGCCACTCGAAGGAGAAGGTCGGCGCTGCCTTCAGTTGGTAAGGAGGAGAGACGCGCTTTCGAGGAAATCGCAAACGAAAACCAGGTGGGTGCGTTCTGCCAAGACGAGAGAGAGAAGATGGCGGGGACAATGGAAGCGGAGAGCCTTCGTCCCGAAAGGCATCCAGTCTTCCCTCAACTTCCCCACCCTCCACCACCACCTCCTGCAACAGCGTTTTCGGCGTGAAAAAGAAGAAGCGGGTGAATTGACTGTCGACCTCTTTCTCGAAGTTTTTCCCCTGTTCCTGATCTCCTTTTCGAGCCTTTTCGACGGCGTTTGCAACACGATTTCCGCTGTCTCTGTTCGAGGACAAATCCCCTTCAGCTTTGCCTGAGGTTGTTTCGTGTTTCCGCCCCGCCTGAGGCACCTTTGCATGTCGCTTATCACACTCGAGGTTCTCCACCGAGTCTGGCGCATGCTTCTCCGCCTCCGACAATTCTCTCCCCACGGTGTCCAGCCTCTCGGCTCCGTCCGCTGCGTCTCCGTGTCTCCTCGCTGAGTCTCCAAGCGCCCGGATAAAAGCGCCCCCCAGAGGAGACAGGTCCGGGGCATTTTCCGCTCTCTCGGCTCCTTCAGGGACTGTAGTGGCGGGAGAAGAGACGGTGCTGGGAAGATGGAAGTAGTGGACATTTCCATTCTTTCCTGGGTCGAGAGAGAAATCCATGTTCTCTCGTTCGTCTTGGGTGAGCAGCGGGAAAATCCGCAGAAACTTGTCTCCGTGGAAAGACAGGGAGAGCGTCCCAGCGAGAAATGCATCTCTGCCGCGAGGTGTTAACTTTTGCCGATACGACGCGAGTTCGGCAACAGTGCAGGATATGACGAGATAATAGAGTTTCCCGACAGGGAGAAACGAAGACACAAGAGACATGGAACCAGCCTCGGAAAGAGAAGGGGACGCAGCAGAGACGGCCGAAGACGCGGAGGCGAAAGGAGGAGGGAAAGCAGGACGTGAACAAGCGCAGGGACGGACGTCGGAAACAGACGACAGGGACGAGCTGAGGGCGTCACCTCCAGACGGATGTGTAGAAAGAGAAGAAGGCGTAGAAGATAACGACGAAGAGGATGCAGGAAAGGACGCGGAAGGGGAATAAGCAGAAGACGAGGAGGCGAGAGGAGAGGAAGGAGACGAGCACTCAACCGAACGTCGAAGAGGAGAGATGCCATCAGCAGGCCAAACGAGGGGAAGAAAATACGTTCCAGGAGACGCGACTTCCAACCGCAAGTCGTAGTTTACAAACGTTGCTGAAAGGCAGAGCAGAGAGCGAAGCGAAAAGAAGGGCACCAAAACAATTCAGCGTGTCTCGTCTTCGTCGTGGTGTACAATTTATTCCTCATTCTAAGGCATCGCGACACAGAAAAACTCCACAGAAGACGCGAACGAGGAGTCTACGGAGAAACCAGAAAACACTCTACTCCTGCGACGTTCACGTACAGCACAGCTGCTCCTCGCAAGCGTTCGTCTTCCCTGTTGACATGCGTCACTCTCGAACAAGCTGGCTCTCCCAGAAAACGCAAACTATACATGCATCGGCTACTTTCGCATTTTACAATCTCTCTCTCGTCTGCATTTGCCGTCATGCACAACAGGTAACGACCGACGTGAATAAGCACCAGAACGCCTGAATCTACAATCCCTTCATTATCGGCGTATCTACGATCCATACGCTATTTCCCCAAGTTTAGAGATGAAGCCCTGTTGGTACATCCACGAAGCGCATGTTGGACAGGTGGCCAACAGACGCAGGAATTCAAATGCACAGCTGTCTATAGGTGTAGATGTGTTTGCCTCTACTTCGAAATACATTCACATATGTCCACATGCATTTGACACCGTTCACACCCCGTTCTCTGCACTGGTCCAGATAAAAATGAAGCTCCGAGTGCCCTCTTTCATGAGTTAGTTCAGGTCCCTCTCGCTTTTTGGACGTACGTGGCTTGCCCCATCGAAAGAAAAGGACCGCCTTTGTGGGGAGGGAGAAGTGAGAGATGTCGAGTTTCACACTGGCGTGCTCGGACGCAGCGACTTCCCGTTCAGTTTCTTCTTCGCTGGCCTCCGCGGGGTCCTGTCGAATCTGCGGTTCTCTGTGTCCCGCGAGAGCGTCGAAGACGCTTCCTTCCCCCGTCCGTTTCTCAGCTGCTTGTTTGTTGCGGCGATTTTCCGTCTCTGCGTCACCTGAAGACTCCGAATCCGTTCGACTTCCACGCTGACGGTCGACGGGCAGGTGCACCTGCATGCTGCCGACGGCGACAGAGCGATGAGGCATGTTTATGTTTCTGACGAGGATATCCAGGTTGTCAGACGAGGCACCTTTCCCCTTCTCCTTCTCGGCTTCGTTCTGAGAAAACAAACGATCTGACCCGCGTCCGCGAGGCGGGGCAAAGAGAGCTCCACATGCGTGCTGCCCCTCAAGGTGCGAGGAGAATGGATTGTGTTCGCGCAACGGAGAAGGTACAGATGCAGGTAAAGTCCCCTGATTGTGGTCGTTCCATGTTGGCGGCATGCTCTTCGCAGAATCTGAAGGCGGCAAGCGACGCTGCGTCCCCGCTTCTTGGCTGACAGCGGCTGCAAGACCCGAGGACAGACGGGCGTTTGACGGCGCCGCGCGTCCGGGAGGCTGTCTGTCATTTTCTCCCTCGGAAAAACTAGGAGACAGCCGAGTCGCGACATCTGCGAATGTGGATGGAGCGCTTTGTGCAGAGGAAAGCGAAGAGAATTCAGGACCGGCGCCTTGGCGTCGTTCTCCAGCTTCGCGAGATATCGGCGAGCTGGCAGGAGCTACGGAAGCCGCAGCATCGCCCAAGACGTTTGCTTCTGACGGAGAAACCGAGTTGGCTGACGGAAAAGGGAGGGCGGGGGAGGTCGAGGAAAACAAAGAGAAAGGGTCCTCGGAGCCGAAAAAGTCCAGAGGAGTGGGACTAGGACGTTGCCATGGGAAGCCGCCAGTCGCTGCCCCTGTCCAGAGGAGCTGGTACAGCAGATAGCAAGACGGGACGAAACAGCGGAGGGGTCCGGCAGCCAGGAAAAAAGACAGGCAAGCCAGGAAACGCAGACAATACGCCATGCTTCGACGGCGAAGAAAACGCGTCATCGTTCCGGGGATCGCGGAAACATGGATCAAGCACGCGGCACGGGGAAATGCAACTGCATGACACAGTCGGTGCTCCTCGGGAAGGCACCCGTCCCCCAAAAGCTGTTTTGCGTTATCGAAGAATCATTGCTGCCTATGGAGAGCGAAAAAACTTTGTGGACCGCCAGCTCAGGTGTGGCGAGGTTGAAGAAAAGCGACAAGCAGTGGTAAGTTACTCGCGCGTGATACACGTAGCGTTGCTCAACGGCACGAAGTTCGCGAAGGGAAAATCTGGGAGCTGCTGGGGACAGAGAGAGAGGGGGGCTCGGCCGCACCCACAGATGAAGAAACGCGACAAGGCACAGCACAGTCCTTTCAGGAGTGATACTGCATAACAGCAAACCGTTGCTACACAACCTGCAAACCGGAAACGCACCGACTTCTCCGAGACAGACAAGCCAGGAGACAGAGAGCATGCTCCGAGTTCCCCCCGCCCGCCACAGAAAAGGCAGGGCGTCGTTGGCCAGCGATCTGTTCAAGTGTTTACAGACGTGTGTTTTTTCTTATCCTTCTGAAGTGACACAAAAATAGTTAGAGAGGAATCTTCCCGCGATGAAACAAGAAGCGTACCTTGCACGCGTGCATATATTTTCACGTTTCTTTCGAGGCAAGAAATGCCACACGGCATTGTACTGGCGCTAGTCAGCTGACGGCACCTTCCTCAGAATCAAGACTGCACCCATAGTCAAGGGAGGCAATGTGTCTCTTTTGGCTTTAGGAGCAGAAATGAAGGTTGAAACACGCACGCGTGTGCACTATCTCTAGAAACACTGAATATACTCAATGACTGCACAGGACGCGTCGATGTGCTTCTTGCGGCGCGAAAGTGCACCCCGGGTGACACTTTTCAGATAACAGGTTTGTCGTTACCGGAGTTCGAAAGCTTCAGTACGAAGCATTAACTCAAGGAAGCGAACAAAAGCATAGCAATAGAAGAAGAGATACGATGATTTATACTAAAAACACCGTCTCGCAAGCTGCCCTTTAAGCCAGGCTGCGGTTCACCGTTTACAGCCATGCGAATATGTTCTTGGCTGGCGTTGTGCTGAAGTTCAGCAGAGTTGCGGCAGGAGCCTGCGTGTTACATGAAGGAGCGTGAAAGCAGAAGAATGGGAAATCCAGACACTTTGGCACACCACTACTACTCAGCGTTATCCGAAAGGAGCTACGCTTACTTTCGTCCACGCTCCCGATAGGCCACTAGAAAAAGCCGCCAGTCGGAAGGACAGTTGAAAGTGACAGGGAATGCTAGATGGAAAATAGATAATTCCGTTCCGCAGTTTGGTATGCTTCTGGACGGAGAACAACGTGCGATAGTAGCGCATGGTTGTCGAGAGGCACTCGAGGTCCTACCTTCAGTGATAAGTGGGTAGTTGTCTAGCTGAAACGTAGTCTGAACAGGAGTTGCGGTCACCAGGGACTCTCACGCAAGCATTCCGTACAGACTAAAATGCAGATGGGACTACTAAAGTGAATATCATGATATTTGTACAGCTTGTATACAAGTGACGGTTTTTCACCTCTACGCCAGATTCCTCTACACTTATCGCGCGATACTTGGTCATGAAAGTGCACAAGAGATCTTGGATCTGTTTGGAACTCTTCAGTTGTCAGAGGATCGATATCACTTACAGCAGGAACCACCTGTTGTGCGTCGTTTCGTCACAGTGTGTCCTGAATCGAGTTACGTATCCTATTGGAGGTGTTCTTGCGTCGCTTCTCCTTCGTGCTTTTGCGGTACGAGTCCAAGAAAGAGATACCGCCACACCGGGACTGCGTCGTCCGTAGGGAGAGAACCGAAAGTGAATCTTGCAAAAACGGTTACTTGGTAACAGGCCCCGCTGCGATGGAGTCTGCTTTTTAAGTTTTATGTCGCAAAAAAATACGGTAAATTAGCGGAAACCCCACGAGCGACCCCGAGAGAATCGACGGCAAACAACCTTCATCTGGCATTCCGCGCAGTCACCCGAGTCTCTCTTCCCTGGCAAATCGTTCCTGCTCGTTTCGCTTTGACTAAACCCTGCAGAAGCTGCCTCTTCCCCCGCCGCTTCTTTCCCGCAAGCGGAGAATAACGTTGACATTTACGCTTGGAGCCGTTTCTGCATTGCAAGTGTTCGACACACCACTGAGCGCGACGCCCTCACAGCTGCCGCGTCTCTTCTCTGCAACGTTTGCGCCAGTGTCCAACAGCACATCAGAACCCTCTGCTTCCGTTCCCACGCTTTTTCCCCCCGGCGCAGCTTTTGTATCTCGATATCGACCACCGACATTGCCCGTTGCTGTAGCGTAAACGCCTGAGTGATGGGTGGAATTTCCGCTGCTGGGGTAGAGCTCCAGCAGGATCTTCGCGCTACCCTCACAAAGGCGGTCCGGTCTGCAGACTGGCTGACAGTTTCTTCTTGCACATGTGTTTCATACGAACAACCACGCCATGGGGAATGCATGTAAAGCAGAAGGAAAAATCAGGGAAACTCATCCGCCTTCGAAACTGGAGACGAGCGACTCAACAGAGGCAGAAATCATGGCCCAACGTCGGGCGGCGGTAAGACTCGAACGCTGAGTGTCCGTAATCTTTGTTCCCATGCTTGCTGCGTTTTGGATCCATTCGTCAGTTGGAAGAGAGTGTCGCCTTTCTACCTCGAGGGGGATAGGCTCAAGCCCGTCCGAACTGTTTTTTATGGTTGCGAACGATTGTACACCATAGCCTTCAACAGTTGTCGCTAGATGAGCAGAGGGCCGGTGCCTTCGGTCGGAAAACGTGGGTCAACGAGCAGCTTCTAGGTTCAATGAATACGAGATCCGCTGAGTTCTTGTGTCACTGTTTTCTCACCTCAGTCTCTTGCCTGCTTTGTCCGGTTCCCTTGCCTGTAAGAACTGTTTCTGCCCCAGGTGCACAATTGCTCATTCCGCTATCGCCTGAAGGGGGTCCAGGGTTGCGTGCTCAGCAGGCGGTTGAGGAAGCTGCGTGGTTCGTGGCGTGCAGACACGTTGCCCTGCCTTTCTGGATTTTATTGGAGTACACTACGCCTTTCTGGTCGTACCTGCAGAAACAAACAGGAAGGGCAGTATGCTTTTCGGCAGCTGTATTCGAGTGCTGCGATCGAGGGAACTGACTGTATTATTCCTGCAGCTTCGCTGGTTGTGGTGTGCCTCGTTTGCCTTCACTTTTTGCCGAGTCTTTACGGTTCGTGTTATAGTCACTTTTGCGGGCTCACGCCACATCATTCTTTCTGTTTCATCAATCTTTCCATCTTTGTTAACTCACGGGGTGCGTGCCTAGCGCGGAAGGGGAGAGTCAACTGTTTCCTGTTTCCGGTTAGTTTCGTTTGCTCTTCTTGTGCTCATCGTGTTCTGCTCATTTTTTCGCATTTCCGGGTGTGTAATCGGTGACATATTCTCTGCGTGTTTCTGTCTTGTTCAGTCTCTCAGGAGAATTGAAACTGCAAAACATGAGGCCCTGCAGAAGTTGAAAACAAGCCGTGCACTGTCTGTGCATGAAGAGCGCCGGCGTCTACACATAATGAAAACAAGGCATAAACTTGGTGGGGGTTATTCTGGCGTTGACTTTCTGGCTGGAGATTCCCGTATGTAATTGTTTGCTCACTTGTAACGGAATATACACCAATGAATCGAGATGGCCGTTTCTGGTATACGGACCATGCAGCACAGGTGGCAGACCGCGAGTTAGTAATAGTATTCGGTAGTGTGAATTCTTGTCTCGTGCGACGCGTGTTTAACAACGTTCAATCCACACTAGTTTTTGTGTTGCTAGGAATTCCATAGCATCTTCGTATGTTGAACAGACTTTCCCAGCAGCCTAGACTGTATCGACGAGAAAACAGGACAGTTGTTAACGAAAATCTTTGGTTACAGCCTTTTCGTCTATGTCGATAGTCACCGACCGATGTTGATCACCCTTGAGATTATTCAAGTTCAATGTGATAGAAAGTCAGCATCCGTCATAAACGTATGACGATGAAGGGCCTTTTTCTAAGGCCCTCTGCATTTTCTACACCTCACCTAGCATATATTTACGTCTGGATATGTGCGCTGATCTGTAGCCATCTATGGTGACACCGTGATGCGCGACACGATCTGCCTTGCTTTTTGACAGTATCCTAGGCTTCTCTTTAGCACTGGTGTGTCGTCGACCGTAGCTGGGTGTAATCAGACGTACTTCTGGGGATACGCACACTCCTGTTTCTGTGTGTATGTGCAAATGTGTATCCGTTTTTCCATCGGCCTGTTCTATCGTTGGCCCTGCTTGTTTTACGTTGCCTTGGTAACTCCTGTTTTTTGTTTGTCTCTCGTCGACCGCTAGCGGATTCCGAACAGACACTCTGGCTCACACGCACCCAATTTATGTGGAATGCCTCTTCGCGTTCTCACAGGCTTGGATGAAAGAGTCGACACGAATTTTGGAGGCTTGAATGCAGACCTACCAGATGATGCATCACTGGAAGGTGAAGACAGGCGACAGACGACACGGTCTACTTCTCAGCGCCAAACGCAAGGATTCAATTCGACAAAACCGGAGGAGCAGAGAGGGCCAAGTGGACAGAGACCTATTTTCGGGGCCACTTCTCGTGAAAAAAAGAGCATGGCATTTTTTGATGACGTGGGACACACGTGGCCAGGCGACACCTTCGAGGTGGTTGCACCATCTCCGGCTGCGGCTGACGTTGCAGAGAGAGCAGCTCAGGAAGCTTTGATACAGAAGAACGCGGATTTGAAAAGAGTGACGAATCGGAGGGATTAGCGAAGATAGAGGTGAAACAGGGAACGGAATAGACTAGAGCCATATATGAGACAATATGCTGAAGGACGATGAAGGGGTCCCACAATTGGTTTCACTTAGCACAGAAAACTCACTTGAAAGGGTAACAGGAAGACAGATGATGCTGTGTTCAGATGACCGTTTTCCGGTAAAACAGAAAGGGAACGACTGCAATCGACCGGATTGCAGTAAAGGATTTGCCTGCCTGCACGAACAAACGATTAAAACAGATCCGTCGAATTTAGGTGCATCGGAGAGGAGAGGCAGGTTCGCGAAGAACCCAAAGCGGCGAGCTAGCCCTTTCTGTTACCAACAGAAGACATGGGTAAAGGGTGACTGTGGAACTGAGATCAAGGACACTCAACAGAGAGAGCGATTACTGGCAGATTGAAAAGCCGTCTAGACTTGCAAACAGGTCAAAGGGAAGGAGACAATGTGGGAGGGGTAGAAGTCAGAGCATCTCAGCAGCGACGCTAAGGAACAGCGTGTGCCGAAGAAGGCAGAAGACAATGGCGACATTGAAGAGAAGCTTGGAAGAAGGGACACACAAGCTGAAGAGTTTCGAAACACAGAAACAATCAAGTATAAACTAGCAGGAATCATGCTTCAACACGTACTTAGTGAGCGGTGTGAGGAAGGCCAGGAGAAACACTCTGGCGGTGCCCGTGTTGGGAACGTTGACAGGGAACTTCTTGTGTGAAACTGATCCAGGATTGTGCATAACAAAGGTTTTTTCAGGGGGTTTCTTTTTTGTTCAAGGTGTTGTAGAACAGATGCTTTTTCCACAGGTACGAGTTTCGGATCGTTCAACGAAACCGACACGGCAGTGTACCGGCTCCCATGATGCACCGAAGAGATAACGTCTCTGCTCCGCAGAAAATACGGCTCATAGATACTGAGTGTCGATGGGAGCCTTGCCTTCGGTAGAATGACCGTTTGGATTTTTTAGAAGTTGCGGATATCTGGGCTCAGGCAGGTTGTTGTTTTTATTCGGGTACTAATTAGGACTACTCAGTTGTGTTAGAAACTGCACGTCCAGGTGCCAGTGCCTTCTTTCCTTCTAACCATTCAGCTTTCTGACTTCAGGCGCAACAAAAGAAATAGACAGCTCCTTTCCCCGGCTCTGTCCACGAGGCAGGTTTTCTTTTGCTAGCCAAATGCAAACGAAGACGTTCATGAACACAGAGAGAAACGCAGTAAATTAGAGTGAGTGATGAAAGGTATCGACTCATACCGGTGGCTACCACCAGCGACCACCGATACCAGCAAACACTTTAGTTACAAAAGGTGTGATTATTCGAGTTTGTCAGCGACTTGCCCTTGCCATACTATGTTTGTGTCTCGACAAATGGCACACAGCAGAAGACTCGATCGTCCACTCAGGGCGCATGGCCGGCTGTTACAACTCTAGAAAAAGACTACCGCAGGACAGCTATAGGTGTAAGTCTTATGTCGCACAGGTGAACCGGTGAAACACCTTCTGGAGGAATGGAAATTGGGGAGAAGTGAGTACAGGGAGAAAGGTTCGGGCGCTTGAGGCATCTTAGTCCTGATAGCTATGGTGTTTTTCTTGACGACTTGCATGCGATTCCACGCATCCTAAAGCGTTCTATGTGTCGTGTCTGCTTCAGAACTCTACGACTCAACAATGGCGGAGCGCGGTTCCACAGAGCCCGCTGTTTACATTCGCATAGTAACAGAACGAAAAATATCACATAGTATGGATTTTTTACTTTCACACCAATGCCAGCATGCCAAGTTTGGTCTATCCCCAAAGGAGCTGCAGGCAAAAGTGCCACCTAGTTCCAACGCAATTATTCACTGCCAGTTCGCCAAAAGGGCGAGCTATTCTCAAACTTTTGTCTATGAACGGCTGCTTTACTCCCTAAAAAAACGAGGTCCAGGACACAAAAGGCCCGACGTCCCCCTACCATGTGGAACTTTTCACTCTAGAAAAGGCAGTGGCAAAATCAGATTTATCTGTTGCAGTCTAGTACCAAAGAGGATAACAGATGAAACGAGTTTGTTCTCCCGTTTTCTTCCACTCTCACAGGCTCCCGACGGAAAAAGGCTCCGAAGCATCTTTGTCTTCCATTGATTTCTCGTCTTCGCAAATCAAAGAAGCGTGCTTTCGTACACCCTCATCGAAAAAGGGGAACACAACACCGAGTGATGTACCCCTCGTCTTACACACTTGCGGCGTCTTAGCACACTGCGAAGAACCTCTCAGTCACAGCGGTTTACCGTTTTGTCAGCCGCTATCACAAAAGATTGACAACGCAGCTTTCCAGTCCTCCACATGAAAATCCGAAGAGCGGACGACAAAAAACACACGATGCTGTCGTTTCTCCCAGCACGCGTCATACCTGAAACTCCAAGAAAACAGTTGACAAACCCCGCGGTAGACTGCGTTCCACTTTTATCGACAGATCGATCGAAAGAAGAAATACAGTACGCCGTATCCCCCCTTATACTTCGGCGGGTGAGAAAAAACGTGGACACCGTGTTGCAACCTTAAAAAAAGTCAATTTAGCAGCTTTTTGGGGAAGCGGGCACACGAACCACACACTCGCAGTGTTTACGTCTGGTGGTGTCTCGGAAGTGAGATCAATGCTAGGCTGTATCCCTGAAACATCCCGTACCGCCTCGGAATAATCCATGTTACATACGCAAACGGGCTAGGCAAGCTCATGCATGCGTTCTGAGTCTGATATTTATGTTGGCTCTTTCTGTACATCACATTGATAACGCTGAACATCACGATTGTGTCACATACGACACATCACCGTCACTCCGTTTCACTGTTTTTTTCTCGAGTCTTATTGGAAATGAGTAGCAACCGCACACCGCTCGTGTGCGGCATTGAAAAGCAATAGAAAGAAACACAGAGTGACCGCCGTTCCTGGTCTTCAATCCCGAAGAGAGAAACACGCGGCAAGTTTCGCAATTTCGTTCATGTGGAATAACCTAAAGAGAGACTTTCTTCTTTACCTGCTTTCGCCTGGGGATGCACACGCATTCGACACACTCGCCGAATCGGCAACAGTCTGTCATGTGTCCTGAGGGTCCCGCAGAAGCAGAGTTTTACTTTTAAGTGGAAAATCTATAGTTTGCAAAACTACACCTCCCACTGCCTCTTGAGCATAGACACCTTTTTCATTTTCTCTTCAGTGCGTCTTACGCCCGAGAAAAGGGCAAGCATTTGCCTGTTGTCTCTGTGCATTGGCCAGACTTTGCTGTAAACCCCAAACCCGCGGGGAAAAGATCCTTGTTCCCGTTTGCGCGACTTTGTGTCTCCAGCACGGACATACACTACTCATGAGCCTCCGGTGCGGGTTGCGACAAGGTGATATCACGAACGACAAAGCCAAGGACAGGAAAAGACAGAGGCGGCGAGCTGTCCCGCGCCTTTCTAACTCGTTCCCTTTCATTTCTGCATGCGCCTCCACCACCGACACACTCAGAGTGCCGACATCGTCTCCCAAAGTCTTCGCAGCCAACGGTGCTGCAGTTTGCCTTTGATGCGCCGTTCCTTCTCTCCCGTCGCTGCTTGGCCTCTCGATCGGCCTCCACATCCTGCTGCTCTTGCCACTGAGTGAGCGTCTGACCTTCCACGACAGACTGCGACTGCGCCTCTCCTGCTGCTCCTTGGGTCTCTTCTCTCTCGACCTCCCTTCCTTGGCTTTCTTCTCTACCATCAGCTCTATTCCCCGATCTCGCGTCGTCAGAGAAGGGAGAACACCCTTCGCTGTTCGTCCATACAGAACTGGAAATCGAAAAAGCCGTACTAGTCCCGGCAGTGCCTGCATCGGACTCCGCTTTTAACTTTTCCTCCAGGTGTCTTCTGGGGCCTTCCCATCCACAGCCACTCTCCTTTCCGCAGTTCTTCTCTTCCCTGTTCCGCATTGCTGGGTCTCTCCGCTGTTCACTACGTCGCTCTCCTTCATTGTTACGCGCAAGCCACGTTCGACCTCCCTTCTCAGCTCTCTTCTTCCCCGGGTTTGTGTCGCTTGTTTCTGTCTTCTCTTTCGCCGGCCTCGCTGCGAGCAATCTCCTAATATCGTTCTCTCGCTTCACCCTATATTCGGAGAGAAGCCGCGCAGCGAGGGCTGCGCCGATCTCCTCCTCATCGCAGCAGACGCAGAGCGCCTTGTTGCGTCGAAGGCGATGACCGCCAAAGATGTAGGAGAAGGCAGCGCATTCTTCGGGGATGAAACTCTGCTCATGGAGAGACGGCTCTGCCCTCTCTGTTTCGATTCTCGTTGCGTTGTTTCCTGAGAGCGTTCCGGGGCGGATGAGGTCCTTGTGGAACAAGCGACTTTCTGCAGCGCCGGAAAAGCCTTGAACAAACACTTCGTCCCCGCCCCAGAGTTTTCCCTCTCGGGTCCGCGAGCTCCTGTGTGGCGATGCGGTGTCTGTGCACCCGGTACACGCGCGGGTGACAGCGTGGAACTCGATGGGGAGGAGCTCGAATCCGAAAGCCTCCGCAAAGACAGCGAACGGCGTGACGAAGGCCACAGCGTGAGCTGGTGAAGAGAAAAACTTTTTTTGTGGAGAGAACAGCAACTCGATAGTGCGAATGCGGGGAAACTGCGAGAGAAGCGAGCGCACATGTCTCTGGACGGGTCGCGGAACGACAGCAAGCGACTTGGAAAAGAAAGAAGGACAGGTCACAGAGTCCGCGCGAGCAGAAAAGTGACGCGAACCAGAAGGGGACGCAAATGCAGGCGAAGAGTTGGAAACAACTGCATTGGGATTTCCTGGACAATTTGAGACCAAAGAAGGACCGTCGCGGGCCTCTCTACCGACGCCAACACGACCTCGCTCGGCCGGTCTACGAAGGCGACCCGGAGCCGACCCAGAACCCATGCGGCCGCATTCGCTGGAGGAAACGGTCGAAGCCGAGGCTTCCTCCCTTCTGGCGGCCACTCTGGGATTGAACGCGGAACATGGCATTTCTGAGAAGGAGGGTGAAGAAGCGCAAGAGGAAGAATTCGTAGAAACCTCGTCGCCGGCATTGCCGCGTTGACGGTCCCCCCCGTGTCTGTTCACCCCGTCGTTATACAAGTCGCTCTGCGTGAAACATCTTCTGTCTCTTGGCCTCTCCCTCCGTTCCCTCTCCTCCACGTTCAACCTTTCCGTCACTCTTCTCTGCCCTCGCCCAGCACCACCCACACCGTCGGCGTTGCTCCCTGCTTCTTCGTCTCTTTCTTCTTCTGCGCGTTGTAAATCTTCTGTGAACGCGACTTCCTCTCTTTTGCGACTCTCTTCTCGAGTTCCACGACTCTCTGCCTCTTGGTGGGTTGGCCGCAGCCGTTCAGCCTCGCTTTCTCGTTCTCGCTGCAGCTGGTGGACGAGCGCCATTTCAGCGGTCCTCACTCGGTCGAGTTCGAGAGGGGACAGCGTGTCGCGAAGGTCTTCGTTCCGGTAATTCACAATTCGAAGAAGGTGGAGAGGCGGCCGCGCTTCCTCGGGCAAAGCGAAAACGTGGCTCACCAAGGCGTCAAAGAAATAGCTGTTCTCCAACACGAAACTCCGAACTTCGACGCCTCGCAGGCGAGTCTGAGACAGGCACCGCAACTGACACGGAGCACTTGACAGCAAAGAGACGGTGCGCGGGAGGGGGAGGGAGAATGCAGCAGAAAGATATGGCAGATGAGGAGAGAGAACAAAAGTGAAAAGGTGTGACTGGGAACGCGTCTGAGAAACCAGTGGGAAAAACGAACCCGATAAAAGGGGAGAGGAGACACAGGAAGAACAGAGCGAAGGCGTGCGAGAGAGAAAGCTGCAGAGAAGAGAAAGGTGAAAATGGGATGGACAAAATAAAGAGAAGAGGAGACAGATGAAGAGAGACACACGAAGAACGGCAAACAGAAGAGTGGAGCAAAAGAGATCCACACGAAGACAGCGACAGACACAAGATCGAGCTGCCAGAGACGTCTCGCGAGAGAGGCGACCATCGAGGAGAACAGACACCAGCAGACAGAACAACTTCCTAATGAGTCTTTGTTTCAGTGTCCCAGCAATCTCATTACTAGAGGCCTTGTCAGCGACTTGAACACCAAAAGGTCGCTGGTTTTTCGACTTCAGTCACGCAGTTCTGAATCGCAAATCCTTTGTACGGAGCGACCCTCGCAGGAGCGAAGGCCACCGGCGCAACTAGGAGAGGAACGCAGGCGCACAAGGGATGCTGACCGACAGAGCAGAAGTTTTACGACTACGTCCAGTTGAAAGATGAACAGACGAAGCTTGGTTTCATCCGTTCAAAACTCACCGAGATCTCTGTTATCAGCACCGTTTCCAGATTCACAAGCATATTGACGCTGACGTCCCAGTCACACTTGAACATCTCTCTTTTGAAGACGCAGTCCCTTCTCGCTGTTCAGTGTTGCCTCAAAGCACCAAAATCGGGCCTCGAGTTACACAGACAACCACACAGAGAAAACGTTTTTGTTCGCACATGGTGTTTCCGTGTTCCTTTCAGACTTTCACATACCAGCAAAGCAGCTCGCTGTGAAGTCGCCATGGTGGAGATGACATCTTCAAGAGGAAGGCAGAAGCAGGGGACATTCCCCAGGATATTCGCAACTCTTCCGGGAACGCCCAGACGCCTCCGAGAGTCGCCTCGTGAAGCCTCTTCTCTGCTCCAGAAAAGTCCGGCACCCACAGTCCCGAACACGGTCCCGAAAGATGTCTCAGAAGGCGTTTCGGCAGTTGTCTCTGTTGCGTCCTCCCCTCTGGTCGCTTCCTCGAAATCAAGAGGTTCACTGGCAAAGACATCCAGGTGCGTTCGATGGCCCAGCATGCCCACGTGAACAGCCGGCGGTGACGACAGCGTCGAAGACGTCTGACGAGCCGCTGCAGAGACGAGGAACGAGCGCGAAGCCGGCAAGCAAGCCAATGGAGACAAAGGGAGGGAGGAGACCACAGTCTCAGAGGAAGACGAAGAAGAAGAAGAAAAAGAGGACGAAGGGCAGGGAAAAGAAGAGGACGAGGAGGAAGAGGAGGAAGAGGAAGAAGAGGAGGAAGAGGAGGAAGAAGGGAAGGGAGAAGAAGAAGGCGGCGAACGAGAGGGGTGACGGGTTAGGCGTTGGAAATGACTGGGTGACCTTCCGGTTTGAGCAAAGCCACATGCGGCGTCACCACGAGACACGAGGGACCCTGGAGGAAGAACTTCAGCCGTGTCGTCTTCCGTTTGTTCTTTTTCTCCGCAGACGATTTCTCGTAAAAGGAGGCTTTGCCCGACCGAGCGCGACGGAGTCCGCCGTCGCTCCGCGCTCGCTGACAGAACATGGGAGGAGACGTGGAGACAAAGGGGGGTGTTCCAGATATCGAGAGACTTTGCAGAACCAGAATGAGAACTCGCCGCTTCCTTCGGATCTCCCACACCACTCTCTCTGCGTCCTTCTTGGGCTCTGTCTCCCCAGCAGACTGGCCGTCGCCTGTTAGACGTACAGCGAGTGCACGAAGGGAAGTTATCGGACTCCTCTCCGACGCCTCCTCCACTCTCGGCGTTCTTCGAACAAGCTGAAGAAGACGCCTCCGAGTTTTCTTCCTGACGAGACGGAGACAGGGAGGAAGAAGGCGGGCAGCGAGGACGAGAAGAAGAGACACGTCGACGAGAAAAGTCTCTTCGTCTGAGAGGGCGAAGCGCATCCCGACAACAAGCAACGTCAGAAGAAGAGGCAGCGGGAGCAGAAGGATCAGAGACCGAGGAAGACACAGACTGGTACATAAGCGATGCCAGCGAAGAGAATGTGGACAGCATCTTGGAAAACGGTTGACGGAAACTGCACAGCGCGGTGTCGAGGTAGCTTGAAGCACACAGCCGGAGGAAACACAACCGAAAACTGCATGCGTTTTCCACAAAAGAGATTGCTTCTTGAACTGGAGCGACGCCTCTTTCAGCAGATACACCTGAAGAAAACGGTGTGAAACAAAGAAACGCGGCTTCTGACTTGTCGCTTCCAATTCCAAGAATCATCGGCACGAAAAAACCTCGCTGACGTGTGTCAGTTCGCACCTTCACAGACAGAGACCTTCGAAAGATCTAAGCCAGATGTCCACCTCGTAAACTATACTCGGCAGAAAAAGGTAGAAACCTGCGAACCTCACTGTATAATGCGTTACAGGTAGCCTAGCTTAAGTTACTGCATGACTTGTGTTCAAGACCTGGCGACAATAGATTTACACGAGGTGCCAGTCGCAGATCAGTCAGCCAAGGAGAGGAAGAAGGAGTCCTTTGCGTTCGATCGGTAGACTCATTGCCTCGTTCTTTTAAAGTCGCTTCTCAACTAATTCTTGCCCCTCTCGACAAACAGGAAAGCTGCGGCTGGACACCGAAGCAGAGACGAGATGCAATTAGTATCGCCTTTGTTAAGCACATGCTTTGAACATAAGATAACTTTCTCTTCTCCAGCGTATCTCTCACGTCATGCTGCAGAAAATTCGGAGAAAAAAGACTTTCAAGCTCAACACCGGCGGCAAGGGAGAGAACTCGACGTCGCTGGCGCCTCTGTCGTGGTAAAAAGCGACCAGAAAACCACAGCGAGAATGCCGAGGAAACTGCAGTTTTGCGCGAGATTCGACAATGCAAGCCCAACGTTGACGGCGTCTCTTTCTATGGAAATTGAAACCGCCCATCTTGAAGCTGCATCTCGCCCTACGCCTATTTTTCCTCAGAAAAGGCATAACCAGGACGTGGAGCCAGACTGAGCACGAAAACTGAGAGCGAATCGTTAGAGAGAAGACGGAATGACAGGGTAGTTTCAATTCAGCAAGATTTTCTTTTGGAAAACAAGGATTTCTTGCCGCCCCGCTCCCGTGCTCATCGACTTACGACTCTAGACCTTTTGACCTGGAGGCAGAGCCAGAGAGTTGTCTCTTTTTTCCCCAGGAAATCAGACAAACCAGAGAACTCGTGGAATCATTTTTCACTGCGTTAACTCGAAGAAGAGACATAGTCTTCTAAGCGCCTTTTCACTTCCTTGTCCAACTTCCGTGGCACGGAGGCGGTGAGGTTTTCCGCTCCTCGTGTGGTCGTCTGCGAGTTCAGATCCAGTGTACACTGATGTCGTCCTAAAGGCATGGCGAATTGCAGTTTTCAAGATCGACTCTCAAAGAGCGTAGCTCCGAAGAAAGATTCGTCTTTCTCGTTCCTCTGCAAGTCGGCATTGTAGCATGCCCTCGTCTTTTTCTCCGTCAAAGGAATCGACACGTCGTCTCTGCAAAACGGGATGCTGCCGTCGTTTCTGTCGACGCGGTGCTCTCCACTTTCCCGAATCGGACTTGCTCGCCTTTCCCTGGAATATTTGCTCGTTTCACTTGCAGTTTCACACTTGTCTCTCAGCAGATTCGGTGCGTTTTGGATGCGGATTCCCGCTTATTCCTCTAAACTTCACTCTGGTTTGCTAGCGCTAGCTCCTCTGCGTGCGGCGTGCCTCTTCGCCTCTCGATTCAATCGCGAGTTTCCTTTGTTCCGCTTTTGGAGGTTTGCTAAAATTGCTCGTTGGATTTTCATGATCCTGTCTGTTTGTTTTCTCTACCACAGCTCTTCCTTGCTGATGGTCTCTGTCGGGCGACGCCGAGTTTCCTTCGCATGCTTTGGTTCTACTGCGGGGATTTCAGGCCGTTTTCTTTGCTCCTCCTCCGTAGTATGTTCGATCTTTTCTTCCCATTTCACCGTCTTCTCCCCTCCACGTGAAGGGAGAGTTTTTCGCCTTCCTTTGTAGAGAAATGCGGCGGGTTCGTCACAACCCGTACGGCTGCGCCATCCAGCGCTCTGTGAGAGTCGAGTCGTGAAACATCGGTTGCCCGTTTCTACAAACAAGCCTACCTTTTTAAAAAGTGACCAAGTTCTCTGCTAAACTGTCGCTGTCCTTTCCGCTGTGTCATCTTTCGTTGCCCTCCTCACCCACGAACGCGGAGGGACGGATGGTGATAGGACGTAGTTCAAGCCGACGTCAAACTCTGTCTGCTGTGTAGACAAAGTATCTGCTCTGATTCCCTGCTCTGCGCTGGACAATGTGTCCGGCATTAAGTAGCAGCTGGAAGGTTTTCAAGCGGCTACTGAAAGGTTGGTCGAAGCGCTCGCTGTTCGTGCTGCAATGAGCATTCTGAGTTCCATGAACTTCTTGCGTCCACGCTGAGTTGTGTCTGACGAGCCTGTTTTGTCACATGCGTTTGGAGGCATCTCGACAGTCGTTACATCCCTCTTTTTCCCAGTTCAAAATTGGAATGTGGATACTTGTAGGTTCGTACGCATCTGATGCGACATCAAAACGATTTTCTGTGTCCCGTCTTTGCCTTCCTTCCACAGCTGAGTCTTCCTAGAAAGAAAGAAGGCGATTCGCTGCATTGCCTAGTGTGCCTAAAGAAATGGTAACACACGAGCCGCGCTGCGGCTCTTCGCCGCCTTCCGGGTCCGGTGTGCTTATTGCTCGTGTCAGTGACAAAAGTTTGAGCTCACCGTCTCCCAGCGGTGTCTGTGAATCGGATGCACTGCAGTCTGCCGCAGAAGACATCATGCATTTCGATGCTTCCGCGAACCTGAACCCATCTGTCGCCTCGACTTTACAGAAAGATACTCACGTTATTCCCAAACCTAGAACGGTAGGTTCGGCCGCCGCTCTAGCCCGTGACGCAGAGGCGTTGTCGAACGGTGCAAGTCCGTCTTTTGCTCAGCCGTTCCAATTGCCCGTGGACTCGAGACAGTCTGCCTATGCTTTCCCTGTTATGTCTGCAACCAGTGCCACCTTTTTGTCGCATTCTTCCTCGAATTCGTCCGCTGGAACGGCCGGAGCTCCCGCGGGGCGGGTGCGAGCGCTTGCGCGCATCAAGGCGCAGGCGGCGGAACGAACGCGGAGGAAAACTTCAGAAGAGAGAAGACGGCGGACTCTCATCGACTCGGATTCCTCTGAATCCGCGAAAGGAAGCGCTGCCTCATCTGCCTCGCTTTCCAGCAGTCCGTCGGGTGAGTCTGCAGAATCCAGCTCGCTATCCGAGCACACTTCAGGTGTAGATACACCCGAGCGCAGCGTCGAGAGCAGCGCAGAGAGCGATCTTCAGGGAGACTCTTTGGCTGCGGACTCATCCAGTGAAACAAGTGAGGCCAGTTCGTTTTCTGACACGCGAACTTCCGACGACTCTGACGCAGACTTTCGCGGCTCTGAACCGGTTAGACCGGCAGCACGAAGCGACCTTCGCTCCCGGATTCGCGTCGGCGCGGGCAGGCGATCGGGGGGACGACCTGGGAAGTTTGGGCGAAAAGTACGCACTCCGCCGGGTGGCGCTTCGGGTCGGAACAGCCACGAGACCCCCGAGTGGAAGGCGCAGTCGCGCGGCAGAGAACCTGCAGACGACTCTTCCACGAGGAGTCAAAGCACCTCACAGTCGTCTTCGGCCACTGTCACCTCGAGTGACGCTACGACCGAATCTTCCGAGACCAGTGTCGACTCCACGTCTGGCGAAACGGGAGACAGCGACGTCAGTGCAAAGGAGAATGGACCGCGAGCACCGCGACGGTTCCCGCTTCTCTATGGCCATCCCGCCGAGCCGTCTTCCCCCTCGGCTTCTTCGCTGTCTTCGCCTCGTCCGTCCCGACAACCACGTCGCCGCCGCCTCGCGAGGACTCCCCAGCGATCCGCGTTTCTTCGCAGTTTGTCTCGCAGGCGCCGTGCTCCTGCGCTCCCGAGAAAGTTTCCTTCTTGCTCTTTCGGCTCACATCCTTCCGGTCAGCCTTCTTCCTTGATGCGAGCGAGGTCCTCGGCGTCCACATTTTCGCAGGCATCACTACGGGTGCGCAGCGCCATTCTATTTCCTCACCTCGCTCAGACAGAGCGCCGGCGTTCGCAGCGCGGAGTGCCGGCTCTGCGACTCTTGGCGCTCTCGCGAGAAGACCCTGTGACGGACATGCCCACTGGGGAAACAGCGAATCGAGCCGGACAGAAATCCAAGCAACCCGGTAAACCGGGCGGATGGATGCGCCTCTTCAGACCTCTGTTCGACCTCCGGCCCTCAGATCCCAACCACTCAACTCCCTGGTCTTCGTCGTCTGTGCGTTCGTCGTCTGTGCGTTCGTCGTCTGAGCGTTCGTCGTCTGACGACCTGTCTTCCTCAAGTGAAGCAGACGCGAGAGAAACACAGAGGACCAGGGGCAGGGACGCCAGCTCTGCGGAGAGGAGACCGTCTCGAACGGCGGACACAAAGACGCGGAAGGCGCGAGGAGTTGTCACACGCTTCGAAGAAAGCGGGAGCAGCGAGGCAGGTGCCAGGCATGTAGGCGTAAGCGTCGCGGGGGAGACAGGGGATGCCTCAGCGCGAGTCGCAAAGCCTGTGGAAGCTGCAAAGACCTCTCTGGGATATCGTTTTTCAAAGGAACAAGACCCCACGCGAACGGGCTCGGACGGAGGAATGGCCAGACATTCCCGAGGTAAAGCGACCTCACAACTGAGAGCGGATTCGCCGCAGTCCGCGTGTGCTCCCTTGCAGTCTTTTTCTTCATCTCGCTCGCAGTCTTCATCTTCTGATTACTCGCGCGCTTCCTCCCCAGGTTCTCCTCGACGACAATCGGAGAAGCGCCAAAGCGACTCGCAGGAGTCTGCACGCACCCCGAGGCGGACGACGCGGGGAGACTCAAAGACACAAGCGACGAGCTTATTCGACTTGCTTCGGTTCGTGTCGTTCAGGACGTCCAAGAGCCGAGAAAAGAAGCAGCGGAGCAGTCTGAGTTCTTCCCCGTCTTCGCGCAGAACAATCCAGGTCGAGAAACAACTCTCTGCGACGGAGCAGGCCTCGGCTGCCACCGCTTGTGGAGAGGTCCTCGCAGTAGCACCCGAGAAGGGGAACAGGGATGATGGGAAGAAGATCCGTTTCCGGGGACAGCACTCGCCGCCTAAACTCTCACCGAGAGAGGATGAGGAAAGTCATTTCGCGAGAGGAAGAGGCGAAGAAGAAAGGCCGAAAACAGCTTCATCAGAGGTCGGGGAAGCCACAAGAAAGATGACGCGAGCGCAACAAGAGGCTGCAGAGAAAGCCAGTACAGATGTTGACAGAAAGGAAGAAAGTCTGCATGATACGCGAAGAGCTCTGAAAACCTCCAATTCGAGACAAGGTCCTGAAATCGAAAACAGAGATCCTCGCGGCTGTCGAAGCGACTCGCGGCAAACCGTCGCATCCTCGTTAACCTGTTCGTCGTGCGTGTCGGCCTCGTCAACCTCAGCGCCCATCGACCTTCTCGCTGCATCCTCGAGAGCGTCAGAGAACCTGCCGGATGAAAAGGGAGAAAACGCGCAAACACCCGCTGGATGTCCCACCTTAGCAAGTCACGTTTCGACTGAATCTGAGACTGTGTCGCCGGTAATTCCCAGGCGAGAGAACAAGGAGAGCCTTGCAGGACAGCGAAGAAGGTCGACAACGGAGGATCCGGAGACCAGCGACCCTTCCTCGGCTGTCGCTTTACAGAGCAAAGGAGCGAACAATGAGAATGACGGCTTCTCTCCAAGTCAAGAGAAAGGAGTTTCTGCAGCTAGAGAAAGCTTGAGTTTTGCGCCGGGAGGAAGAGGCGAAAGTGTGGAGACACGGAAAGGACCCGCGCCTGCGAAAGACGCGGCTAGCGACCTCCGAGGCGTTTTCCAGATGCACGCAAGTCTGGAATCCCTTGCCTCCGGGACGACGGCGTCTCCGTCGCCTTCCACTTCGATTTCTTCGTCTGCTTTCTCAGCCTATCTGGGGGGATCGTTCCAGGCTGGAAGCGGAGGACTCACCAGCTCTTTGGGGACAGATGAAGAAGCGGAGAGGAAGGTGGAGGAGAGAGAACGGGAGACAGGGAGTCAGGAGAGGATCGTGGGCGCATCTTGCGCGCCGTTAGCTACCAGTCTGAATTGCAAAGCAAATCTCCCTGCGGAGGGGTCGCTACCTTCCTGCTCGCCAGATCGACCTGAGTCAGATTGTAGAACGAATGAGGCCAGCTGTGGTGCGTCGTCTGCGACGTCCTCTTCCTCTTCTTCCTCCTGTTCCTCCCCACCTCCTTACTCATCTTCTTCGTTTTCCTCCTGTCACTCTTCTTCTTCCTTCTCTTCTCCTCCGTCTTTTCTCTCATCCTCGTCATCGTCTTCCCCATCTCCTTCTTGCTCCTCATCCTCATCATCGTCTTCCCCATTGCCTGCTTGCTCCTCGTCCTCATCTTCTTCTTCCTCGTCTTCTTCCCCCCTTCTGTCCTCTTCTCCCCCTGTCTGTTCTTCTTTTCCAGTTGTCTCTCAAGGTGTCCGTTTGCCGTCCTTCGACTCTGAGAAGTCGTCGTCGTCTTCTGTCTCTTCGCTTGCGTCGAGAGCCTGTTTGCGGGAGGGTCGACAACGCATGCCGAGTTCTAAATTTCGATGGGTGGATCTTGATGGCCTTCCGCTGACGTCTCAGGTGGCGTTCGACGACCTCGCGCAAGCAGTCCGGCGGCGGGCATGCGACGGACGCCTCGCAGGCGCCTGCTGCTGTTGCATCGGCTGCCGTACAGACACCGCGCCAACGTCGCCCGCCTCGGTCGGACCGCACAAAGACGGCTCTTGCACCTGCTTCTGCGGGACTTGTTGCTGCGCAGATCGTTCGTCTCCGTCTGCGGGCAATCCGCAGAAGACGCCTGCTTCTCCCTCAAGCTGTGCGTCGAAACAGGCACCTCTGGATTTCTCCTTTCTCTTCGACATGCGCGAGGGCGGGGGACTTTCGGCTTCGGGCGCGGCGGGGGCCTCTGCGTCTGCGGTGGCGTCCTTCCTCGCCACGCGTTTGCCTTCTTTCCACGCAGGTCTCCCGCCAGCGCGTCTGGCTGAGCTTCAAGCGAGTGCGGCTGCGAGACTCGCTGCGTCAATGGCCAGCAAGGCGGCTCTTGCGGCGCGGGTCTTGGTGCATGCACCGGCGAATCAGCTGGTGATTCCCTCCGTGGATTTGTTTGTCGACCACCGGAAGCTGCGCTCCCTCATGGCGGTGCCGAAACGCAGCGTGACGGAGCAGGTGATGCGTCTGCTGCAGAGACTTCCTCGCTTTACCTTGCCGCTGTACGAGTCTTTCTTGCTCGAGCAAGTCTGTGAGGACCCCGTGCTGCATCCGCGACTCCAGGGCCTCGAAGTCCCGTTTCGCCTCCTCACTCACGACTTTGTCTTTCTCGGCAGCTACGCCTACTTCGCAGATCTGCCGCCCTGGTCTCGCCCGCCGATTCGCCTCCTCCGGATCTACAAGTTCCAGCAACTCCAGCTCGTGGACTCCGGCGAGAGCCGCGCGGACGCGTCTCCAGTGCACGGCGACAGACACGCCGCGTTTGTGGAGCCCAGCAGGCTCGTGGGGGAACGAGGCTGGCGCGCGAGACGCAGCCTCGACGCTCGCCTGCAGAGCCGCGGCAGCGAAGTTCCGACGGAGTCCAGTGCGTCGTCGGGCTTCAGTTCTGAGATCCGCGAGTCGTCGGACGCGCGAACGCTCTCAGCCGTCGAGGGGACAGAGGGTGTGGGTCACTGTGAGGGGGCGAGCCTGCGAAGACAGAGCGCCGGAGACAGTCGGCTGGACTCAGGGTCGTCCGCAGAGGGGCGGTTCAGGAGGCGTGGTTGCGATTCAGGAGAAGGGCAGGAGAGAGACATGGGAGGGTCTTTGGGACTCCAAGAAGAAGATCGAGGAAGCTCGTTTCAAAGTGTAGGCGCCAGACCGCGAGGAGGCACCTACGCTGCCCCGCGGTACGGCGCGCGCCCTGACGACCTCGAAGCAGAGCATCTGCAGGGCCTCGCGCTCTACAACTTGAAGCTGTTGATGCGCGACTTTGAGGAGACTCTGGAGGTGGTGGAGTTACACTACGGAGAAATGTTCTTCATTGAAGGAGACGTCTTTGCGTACTTCTGTGGCCTCACAGAGTTCATGGACTCGCAAGGCTTCCAGCTGGAAACCATCAAGTGTCGTCGCAAAGACGGCCCGCCGATCGCCCTGCGTCCGCAAGACCCCGCGGGCGCATCTGTGGGGTGGGACGGAGACAGGGACAGGTGGGGTTTGGGCAGAGGAGACGCCCGGCGGCGGGGGGCCGCGAGGCGAGGAGACAGGGGGGCAAAGGAGATGCCGGCTCGCAGCTGCAGGAAGCCTTGCGGAGTCTGTTGTCGATGTGTAGCGAAGAAGGAAGCGAGTTCGACTTTCTGTGAGACCGAAGAGAGTGGGGAGAGCGAAGAGTCCGACGGCCAGGAGCGAGACGAACGGAGACTAGCGAGGAGGAGACAGTCGACGGCAGGGAGAGAAGGCGATAGTCCTGCTTCCTCGGACGAAGAACAAGGCGGGTGGCGGCGAAGGCGTCACCAGCTGCAGGGCTTGAGTCACGAGACGGACGGAGCGTGTAGGTCGTGGAGACAGCGGCGAGGGAGAACAAGCCGAGAAAGGAGACAGGGCTTTGAAGGTGCGACCGCGGCGTTTCGGCTCCAAGGCGCGCGGCGAGGGCGACGGGCGTCAGACTCGGAGACAGAAGACGACGGAGCAGGAGACGAGACAGACGACGAGGATGTCGACGGCTTCGTTCGCTCGCGAACAATCGTCGATGAGGTTTACGGAGAAAAAGATGAAGGAGGAATTGGTAAGCTGTGGGGTTGAGTAAAGGCAACTCAACATTCCGCGTTGGCTATCGTCTAGGCGTCATTCATGGATAAAAGCGTCGCATAGGAACATCAAGAAGGTGGCACGGTATGCACCTTTACAGCTGTTGCAAGATCGCGCAAAATAAATTGTAAAACAAAGAATCGTTTTCTGCTGTAGTAGATCGCAGTGTCTTACCAGAATCCAACGTACGAAATAGGGAAGACTGGGGAAAGGAGACATACCTAGCTACCTGGACAGAGCAGAGCGTTCGCAGTTCTTTTCGCCTGCATGAGGGGCAGGGCCGAGGAGGCGAAAGGAGGTACTGAAGAAGGCAGATGAGCTGAGAGGGAAAGACAGCGAAGGGAGTACGCGCAAGCTCCTTGCGGTGGAGAAGATGTTAAAGAGCAACAGCTTCGCTTTTAAAAAGACCGAAACAGCAGATCAAACAAGTGATGCCTGGAGAGGGTGGATGAAGGAAGAAGACAGGAGAGTGGATGGGAGACGAAGTCTGGGAAACAAGCGATGTGGAATAACTGAAAGTCGTCGCTGAAATTCACCTCTTTCGGCTCGTTCAGGCATTCTCGGTCAAGACTATCGAATACGCATTCAGAAAGAGAAGGCACGAATTGCCTTTCATTTCTTTCTTTCCTTTTCAACGAAAAGCACATCTCTTTGACAATCGGTTTCAGTTGCTTTTTCATTGCCGTCGACTTGTGTGTCTCGTAAGAGAAGAATGCCTTGGGTATGTCTGTGGAAAGTCTGCGGATTAATGTGGTGTTGCATATGTTGGAAGGCGCTGTTCCCGTTGTCACAAGCCTCCGTTCTCGTTCGAGTTCCTCCTTGTCTTCTTTTAACGTCGGATCTCGTCCTGTGAACTCCTGCATTTCAGGTTCTGGACTTGCGCGAACGTTCACAAATTTGGTGAAGGCGTTGGACGCGAGTCGACGGCGACGGACAGACGTCTTCGTGGACGGGGCAGGGAGTGCGTTGTTTTCGGGCGGTTCGTCACCGGCGTCTGCCTCGCGCAGCTTCTCGCGGTCCGGAAACATCACGGAAGAAGGAATCGGCATGCGCGGGTCTGCGAAGGTGGCTATTCACTCCGTCACATTCAAGAAGAAGCCGCCCAGCCTCTTTCGCGCCAGTCCACAATTCGAGGAGACAGAGCGGCCCGCGCGGCGCGAGCGCCCAACGGACCCGTACGTCGCGCCGGATGGACGAGGAGAGACTGCAGACCGTGGGGGCAGGGGTGGAGGAGACAGAGAAGGAGAGTGGGGAGAGGGCCAGGGGAGAGAGACTCGAGGGAGTGGAGTGCGGGGAGGAGAAGCTCGGACCTCGTTTCTAGGATTTCTGCTCGGCGAGGATGAGTTTGACGCTGATGAGGACCCTCTCGCCTTCCTCGATAGTGCGTGGTACTAACGAAACAAAGATGGACCGAGAGAGGACCGGATAAGAAGAACGTGAAAATGAGAGGCCTGAAGAAGAACGCAATGGCGGGAGAGAGGAGGGGAGAAACGAGTGAACTACAGACGAAGAAAAAGAAGCCAAACGAAGACGATGAGAGAGGATGGGGAGAATGGAGATCGGATTGGTATCGTGGTGGAGCTTCACAGGAAGTGCGTCCGGCGTTGTTCGTGTGTTTAGATGACCGCGAGGGCTGCGGACGATCAGAGGTCCGTAAAAGAAAGAAACAACGCAGCATTAAGTGAACAGAGAAGGGGGAGGGAAACGTCTAAGTGGAGGAGAAAGGATGGTGCCTACTCAGTCAACGGTAGGTATGTGCCGGGAGGACGTGGACTTCGTGGTTCGTTCTGGAAAACTCTCGGGTCCAGACCCTCTTGCTGTGCAAAAAGTTTATCTCCACCTTTTCGGACGTTTTTCTCGAATCGTGTTTCTAGTTGAAAGGACGGACGTTCGTGTGGATAAACTGCATTGCTCAGAAGAAACAAGGTAAACAGTTCATGCAGGATAGAAAGTGATAGCTGTGATTTTCAGGAGCGCAGGAGAGGCTGGAATGACTTCGTGATATTTGATCGGGGGTTTCAACGAATCGCACTGCCGAAACTTGATCTTGTGGGAGAACCGCTGCCAGGTCTCTTTGTGATTCCAGCTCTACACTTCTCTGTGTGCTTGAAAGGAAATAAACCTCCTGGGATCTGAGGTTGCATCGGGAGTGGCTTTTATCATTTCCTTCTCCTCCTCTCGATGCTGTTCTTTTGGAGAAACCGTGGAATCCTTCGTCGGTTTTAGGACATACACGTCACCTACGAGCGTCCAACCATTCGGACTGGTACTAAGATGTAAGAAAGTAGCTAACAAACTAGCATTTAAAGTAGCTGGTGCTTGTTGGTAGCACCCCCTGACGAATCAGCAAGACCAAGTGTGATTCACCTCAATTTTTCTTTACTGATATGTGTTTAGAAAACGAGCACGAAAAAGGATAAAGATCCTTGTCTATATGCAGAAGCAACGGACTTGAAGAGGACAATGAAGCGTTTCGCTAGCCCTGCGCAAGTCTTTGTTTCGTCTTCCCAGACGCGCCAACCCACGCCCGAGGCGCCTTCAGACCTCTCGAAAACAAAGGAGTTACCGAACATAAGCCGACGCCCGCGGTTGCAGATACACCCAGAGGACTGGCACTGGGAGGGGGCACGAGACGCGAGAAAACACTTTGTCAATGGATGCGAAACAGGAAAGAAGAGAACAAACATCGGATGGTCAGAGTCTCCGTTCTCTAGCCAGGGAGGTTCGGACGGCTTTTGGGACTTCTCTTCTGTCGCTGATACAGCCTTCACGTCTGCCGTTCGATTCGCCTGTCGAGTCCCCTTTATCGAGGTTGGAACTCTCTTTTTCTCTGCTACGTTCTCTCCGTGTGCGCTCTTTGCTCGCATTCAAGACATTTCTCTTCACTTTTCACCTGTTTCTCTGTAGTGTCTCGTCACTTGTTTATTCCGATCACTGGCTTCGCACTCGGCCGTGTCCAAACAGCGAAGTCGCTCCTCGCTCCCGTGTGCCAGAGTCGTTCTCAGAGGAGTTCGAACCCCAGAGAACGCATGTATTTTAGCTGCAGCTGACGGTGTGGCTCTGGAGCCGGACATTCTCTCTAAGTGCGCATCAGGAGAAAACCCTGGAGTGTTCAGCGAAAAAGTCTTCGCCGGTTCAGCACAGCACCCGTTGACAAGGAAGCGGAGAAAGAGCGCCGCGATTGCGAAGGAGTGAGAAGAGAGAAAAAGAAGAAAAGCAGACAAGATGGAAAGAGCTGAAACGAGCCAAAAGATGAAAGAAGAAGGAGAATAAAAACACGCGCAAGAAGAGAACAGCAAAGGTGAGAACGACAGAGAGAACATGCGTGAAGAAGCGAAAAGAAAAGAAGAGAGGCACGAAAGATAAGCCGAACTCAGAGAAAGTATTCGAGAGCGAGATCAAGGAGCCAGACGGAGATAATCTGAGAGGAGCTTTTCAGGAGGAAGACGACTCTCCAAAGCAGTCTCCTCTGATACCAACAAGGCGGCTTCGCACCACGGAGGGACGTATGGAAACGCAAAACCAATTCAAATGCCGCGTAGCCTCATAGATTCCATTAATTTGGAAAGACACTCATTCTCCGGCAAATTCATGCAAGCACAAGAATAAGGGAAAGCTGAGCACTTGCAGCGTGAGTCGCGGAGAGAAACAGGAGCGAAAAGAGACTTGTCTCGCGGTGACACCAGAAAGGCCTCTGCGACCAGAGACCTGGCTTGCCCGACTATAAGCCGAACACACGCTTTCAAGAGGGTTTTGAGCGAGTCACTTTCTCCAACTTGCGTCGTTTCTTCTCGCGAAAAAGCCACCTGCGGAGACACACGGAGACAGGAGAGCTCCATAAGGGCAGACAGATCTCACGATGAGAACGAGAATGCTGAAGGAAGAGAAGCGGTCTCCGCCTAGCCGAGACAGACACGAGGATAGAGAAAGAGGACACAAATCGATCTTACGAATCACATGCTCATGTCTAAAGCGACTGCGAGGGGCCTCTGCTTCTCAATTGGAGACGATAAGCAATACCGTAAGATGCGGGAGGACAACTCCTTAGATACAGACGAAGAAAGCCAGCGTGTAGCCATTGGCGAGAGGCAAGGCTGACTGGAACGGAGTCAACGCGCGGCAAGTAGCAAGCGGACTTCGAGAGAAACGGAGACACGAGAAGCACGAAAGACGCTTAAGAAAATTATGTACACGACCACGACGACTGGAAATCTGTTAATTCAAGTTGGTAAAGCTGAACAAGAATAGTTCTTCCATTGAGGGAGCAAGAAAAAACAGCCACTAGTACACAAGACAATTTACGGTGACAAAAAGGTCTTGACGTATTTAAATACTTCAAATGCAAACTATGTAGAGAGTCGTACAGCAGCGGACAGGTGAGTTGAACGTGGACAGCCTGGGAACGGTTTTCGGAATGAAAAGATAAAGAATTCACAATACTCTCTCCATGCAGTGCCGCCCTGATGATGAGCGAAACTGCAGTTTCGATAACCTTCCGGTGTTCTCCGTTCCTGGGCAGTTTCAGTCACTGACGATCAGCCTTTCGCCACGCACAAACTCAGTTCGGTAGAACAAGACAACATAGTAGCGCATCTGTCACGAGATACCTGAACTCATTGCATGCTTTCTGCACAAAAGAAAAAGGTCTTTTCGATAGTTCATTGACAGCAGAAACAGCAGCTGCACTGGCGTACTTGATGGGGGTGAAGTGAAAGTTGAAGGCCGTGCGAGTTGAGAAGTCCAGATAAAGTCGATAAACCTCTGGAAAGTACTCCGTCTTGTTGCAGAACACGACGATCGTGGGCGGCTGGATGGACACCTGGAGGGACGGAGACACCACAGAAAACGCGCAAGGTTGCGGTGCCATGCTTCCACAAAAAAGTGAAAACGGAAACAGCGAGAACCGGGAAACAGGCAGGGTCGAGCAAGCACTTTGAAATGAAACATTTAGTGACAGGTCTCTCTGTAAGGATGTCTCCATCATATACATATACATATATATATATATATATGTATATGTATGTATGTATATATATATATATATATATATATACATGTATATATATATATATATATATATATATATATATACATATGTAATGAGGAAGGTTGCATGCATGTATATACATACTCAAAACATCAAGCTGTATGTGTAGGAATACACGCCATTACCATATATCTAGCTCTCTATATATTTCTCTCAATACATACATATTCATGCACGCATGCATATGTATACACATGTGCGTATGTATTTATGAATGTAAGTATGTCGATGGGTCCAGATGGAGAACTCCGGGGAGTGTCGTTCGTTGGTTTCACGAGAGAGAGCTCGAAATAACAGGAACGCGAGAGTCCTGTGTTTCCTCAAGAACGCCCTGAAATTTGGAAATTGGCTTGCCTGTTGTGCCACATAGATTTTGCCGCGCTTGCGACCTTTGAACAGAGGAGGTGGATGCACAGCCAGAGCATCCCGAAGAACGAAGTTCAAAAGTCCTGTCCCTAATCGCCTTCGGTGCTGAACAAGAGAAGAGAAAGGAACAACTCGAGACGTTCTGCACAAGATTGAACAACCGCTTTCTAATAGCAAGTGCGTTTCTCCATTTGCCGTTGAAACCGAATGCATTCCTTGAAACAGAAGCAATCGTGTCTCCCTCTTACGACGGCAGAGCAACAGATAACGGAGTCTTTCGAGGCGAAGGAAGAAGACCGAGGCGACGTAAGTCGCAACCGGAACACAACCAGCTGCAATCAACTGAACTTCACACATGCCTGACGCGTATGTACACCTGTTTAATGTGCAGAGAAACACCCGAACGCACGAGCGTTCCGTTCGCTCGCTCGCGTACAACGCTTGTCGCCTACATGGAGGCGATGCATGCAACAACGGTCTTGCAGAAAGCATCCACATACGCACACAAACGGCCTCAACTAAATTTCAGCAATAATCGACACTCACTCATCAGTATCCGAACATACATGCGTATATATCTATATATACTTCTACACACATATATTAACTTATTTATAGCTCAACTGAGGTATGCAGGGGTGCATGCATATACATGCATGATCAGATATATGTATGTGCATGTGTACATGCATACGCACAGGCCGACACAGTTATGACGGCACATGTAGGTACAAACATATATATATATATATATGTAGATAGAGATACGAAGAAATCTATCTATCTATCTATCTATCTATATATATATATATATATATGGCAAGATACATGTGACGAAGCCTGTACACTGGTTTGAACACGCACAGCAGTAGAGGGGATATTTGCAACTGGATACTTTCGAGCTTTTTCACAAATCGGTCTTTCCGGCATGAACTGAGAAATACCTGGTCAAACGCGTCATTCACTGCGGCCCAGATGCGACTCGCATTTTTCCCCGTCAGCGCAGAGACGCAGACGATTGACGCCCACCGCAGAGGGTAGAATACGGACCGAATATAAGTCGAAACCTGCACACAAGGAGACAAACGAAAAGCATTCTACAAGTACCACCTACATAAAAAAGAGAACTCTGCATCAGCGAGAAGATCTATCCATCTATCAATATCTCATATATATGCAAATACTTGTGCATATTCTTCTGCATTCTGTCGCTTGCGCTCTCTACATCTCTCTGACTCGGCATCAAGAAGCAACGTTCTAATTGTCTACCGATGGATCAATCTAACTGATTCGACATCTTTTCTCTGAATAGAGACATTTACCTGCCTATTCTTCTATCTTTCTAATAGTATGGATAGGTTGTTATGTATAGGCATTTCTGTTCATATGCGCGTAGCTCTGACGGATTGCGTCTACACGCTGGCACTGAATGACTGTCGTTTTGTTCGGACTCTCTCCCGTTTCTTGATCTCGGCGTCGAGATCTGTTTCTGTCTCTTTCCGTACCCCTTCTGTTTCCTCTTTTTGAGAGCAGTTTTTCTTGGATTTTTTCCGTTACTGTTTCCTCGTTTTCCGTTGAGCTCGTCTTTTTCTGAGTTGTTGAGAACTCGAGTCTCCACTCAGTTATGTTCGTTCGTCTCCCAGGTGTCAACCGCTTGCCTCGTGGTGGGCCGTGGCCTCTGCGTCGACGGTGTCCCATTTATTCATGACGATAACCGCCGCGCGTCCCTCTTCCTCGATTTTCTTCGCAAGCAAAATGTCTTGCTTGACCAGCCCGCGCTCGGCGTCACAGACTAACAGACAGACGTCGCACCGCGCTAGCGCCTGCGAGGAAACGAGAGAAAACCTGGCGAAAAAGGTCGCAGTGAAAAACTTGAGCCACAGCCGACAGACAGCGGGGGCCAGACGCAGAGGGCGCAGGCGTCGCTGTCGGCGAACCTACGGGTGAGAGAGATCGAGGAGAAAAACCTGTCGACAGGCGGCGACAAGAGGACAGAGGTGAGCCTTGGGAAGGACGAATCGATGGCAGGGCAAGTGCATGAAAACGAAGGTCCAGAGACGAAAGCCGCTTCGACGGCGACGGATGAGAGTCGAAGAAACGCGATTGGGGAGGGGGGGGCGACGGGGTAGACCAGGGAACAACACTCAGGCGAGAAGCAGTTCGAGAGTCAGAGCTTCACGTCAGCCGAGGCCATGCGAACAAGCTGTCTAGGAAGAACAGAACGCGGAATGACAGAACTGCGTTCGTTGTCTGCCTACTCGCTCCGCTCTCTTGACCATGACGAACTCGACCCCCTTCTGCGCCTTCACAACTCGCGCTCGCCGGATGCCTGCGGTGTCGACAAGTCGGTAGAGCCTCCCGTCTGCAAAAGGAAAGTCCTCAAAGAGAACAGGCAGCTTGAAAACGTGAACGACGACTGGGACCGGATTCACTAAGAACCTGCGTTAATAGGTGTAAAGGTGACGTCTTCGGCCACCCTGTCTACTAGGGAAGTCAAGAGGGAAGTCAACGCGCTCCCACAGATAAAAACCAAATGCCACCGGTTCACGGCGCAGCACGCCGTTCTCCAACAAAGAAAAAAAAATACGAATCCCCTCCTGACCAAAGTTTATCAACAGCTTTGGCGATGACAGCTGACACACAGAGGGCCGCACAGATCCACATGTACAGATGGATCTAAGAAACGAAGAAGCAAGATTTCCTTCTCTCACGTGGACAGTCGAACCAGTGCTGTCCGCCGTCTTCATCAATGAATTTTCCCAACACAGAGCGACGGCACCCGCCTCCGCGTGGTGCAGCTCCACTTGACAAGGAAGGCGCGTCGCGCCTTGAGTGCATTGCTGACCTCTTTGCACGAGTTCGTCGACAGCGTCGCGCGTAGTGCCTGCCTGGGGGCTGACGAGACTCCTCGACACTCCAAGCAGACGATTGAGCAGCTGCGACTTGCCCACGTTCGGCCTGCAGCAAGCGAGCACCAGAGCAGGAGGTTGGAAAGAACGGCTCTGAAGCACAACCTGAGTTCGAAGGAAAGAAGAGTCTGGACAAAGGCGGGAGCTTGAAGAAGAGAGCCATTTTTCCTGAACCACGGAACTGTCGAGCCCCGTCCCCTAACCGTTGTTTTCTAGCCGCAGTCCGTGAGATGCAAAAGACACTGCTTGGCTAAGAAACATAACTTGTACGGCGACCTGTGGTGCCTCTCGCCGCTCGAGTGATTCCTGCATTTCTTCGACTACCACGGACTTTGCCACAACGGAGCTAGACGCTTGAGATAGACTTCGATTTAGAGCACACCACAACAATGCAAGGGAAATTACACAGAGGGGCGCGCTCAGCGTCTGCCTGTGTGAGAGCGGGAGAAGAAACGCAGACGCGAGGCTTTCGCAAAACATTGACCCTGTCCAGAACTGCATGCAATCATGCAAACACGATAAACCATGGTTTTCCTCGATACGTTAATGCCCTCCAGTCCGCTGGACACTGCCGCGTTTCGTTGGCAGCGGAAGTGAACTGCTGGCGTAACGCGAATTGGAGAAAGCGGGTGGACATGCAGGACGCGCCCGGAGGGAGCATCTGAGCGTGGACAGAAATGCGAGCATGGAAGAAAGCCACTCTCGGACGGCCAAGAAGACGCGAAACTTCGCCATAGGAAGTCCGCCACTGCATGCAGCTCCCCCCGTCACGACATTTCGCATGAATCTTTGAGGGCGGCGTTTCCCGCCCACACTGCCAAACTGCCCAGGAATTACCTATTCGCAGAGCTTGATGCATCATCCGCCAGCGGAGAAAACTGTTCTCCACGCGGAGCTGGTACGCAATGGCAGCACACACGGGGAGGTTTTGCTGGTGCTTGACCTTCTTTGCCAACTAAGGAGACTCTCAGTCAGCTAGGGCGTTTTCGTCTTTACCTGCCAACAATTGCCACGTTTACATCTTCTCTCGCAAGCGTGGGGAGAGCGAATGAACTCAGAGACACTGCGGTGCTTCGCCCTGAGAGACCGGCCCGCGCTTCTCCCTTTTCGTCGACCTTGACTTTCTCCTTCCCACCAGCACCGCGAGAAGGCGCTTCCGAATCGGCAGGAAAGTGCAGAAAGCAGCTGTGAAGAACAGAACAGAGAGGGACATGGCAGTGCGAACCGTATCGCCGCGGCCTTGATTTAAAGATTCACTGAGAATGAAAAACAGGACCTATAGCTCAGGTCAGCGTCCGTGTAGCCACTTGGGGAAGCCGCCGAAACAGACATGGAGAACGTGTGTCTCCCAGAGCCCGGCGGCTTCGCTGAGGAGGTCCACAACGTGAAGAAATCGTTCCCCTCGCATTGATATCAGGGGAACGATTCCAGCAAGACAGCTACGACTGTCACCTTTTTCAAGCGTCCCCCAAATACTTGTGTCTCCCTGTCGGGGACATGCGCGTTTGCTGCGTCTGCAAATCGGCCTGCCCCCGATTGTGCTGCGCTTGCAGATGACAATATTCGCCAGGAAAACGGTCCTCGTTGTTTCAACAAAAACACTGTGTGGCGCTCATTTGCTCCCTCGTCCGTCGCGACAGCGCGAGGCATCCGCATCTGAGGGTGGTTGGAGCCATTTGAACGCAAGAAAAAGTTTGGACACCTGAGGAAGCGAATGCGGACGTCGCTCCGATACTCGAAGGCGAGAGACTGGACTTGACGAAACGGCAACTTTCGCTTTTTTTAAAAGAATACATCGCTTACGCATCCAGCAAGTCAGGCAGCCCAACGCCTTCGACTGCGCTGCAAGGGAAAGGCTGGCCGAGGCCGAGCTTCCAGAAGTCCTGCAGTGCGAGCGGAAAGGCGAAGCAAGCACAATGATGGAGAACAGGAGATGTCATCAAGAGCATCGCCTCAGCGCGCTTTCTGTGAAGTCCAGAAGACACTGCGAGCGGGACTTGTGGCGCGGCACTCCAAGGTCTTTCTTTGTCTGCCAGGTCCAAGGTCTGCTGCGTGAGCAGAGCAGACATGAGGTGATGCGTCTTGTAGAAAGAGAACTAAAGGATCACCATGTTTCAATGAATCAAAGGCAATCGGATGAGAGTTGAGAGAGGTCACACGTTTCGTGGAGACAGGGACGAGGAGAGAAACTCAGAAAGATGAAACTCAGATGAACGAGGCGCAGTCAGGCCATGCGCTGGAGAGTTTCGCAACGCCACCGGGAGCACGGCCTTGTCGTTCATGGGCTGTATTACACTAGTCTGACATCCCTTCGAATTCCTTTCCTTTTCAACGGACTCCAGCGACCATGCAGATGTCGTTACAGCACGTAAAGCCACCAGAGACTATGCACATAAGTAGGCAAACAAAGGCAAGGACTACAGCGTCGACATGTACGCAGTGTTCAAACGGTACGCTCACAAGTGTATACGGAGTCGCACTCTGTGTACCTCATTGACACACAGAGAAATTGAGAATGCGTGCATGCAGATACAGACGTACAGACAGGTTCGTGTAAATACGTGTGAAAGGAGAGCAGTGCTGAAGTCGATGAGAAATACACAAGCAAACGCGAACTCTTGAAAAGACAAGGAGACAAAGGCAGAGCAGACAAAGGGGAAAATCTAGTGGAGAGGGAACGAGAAATCCGGAGAAAAGTGGTTCCTTGTGGAGAGGGCCGGCAGCTGCCCTCTTGTGTTGTCTGCAGTTGGAACGTCTCTCTCTGCGGTCCTCAGAAAACTTGTGAAGAACAGAAGGCCAATGCAAAAAGTCGAAGTCCAAACCGCCCTGAGGTACCGGGGATATACACGGAGCGAATCGCCAGCTGATTCGCTTCCTTTTCAGGCACTTTGTTCTTTTTCAAGCATTTTGTTCTTTCTGGAATTCGTTCGTTGTCTGAACAGCACCTGAGCAGAAGCGATCCCAGATCGAACGTTTTCAGTCTTGTTGACGCAGACGACGACAGGCGTTTTCGAGCGCCGCAGAAAATGCGCAATGACCTCGTCCTCTCCATCCAGCCCATGCTGAGGGAAGCGACAGACCAAAACTCACAGAAATCGAGAAGGAAGAAAAACCTCAGTGAAGAGAGGCAAAAGAAACAAACTCGAAACACAGGACTGCAGAAGCGGACGGGCACCCCGCAAGGCGGAGACAACGAAAGAGAGAAGCAAAGGAACTGATGCCAGAGAAAAGAATCGAAGAGGCGAATGAGATAGAAACACTGACAGAAGCTGGAGAGGGAAAGACAGCAGAGAGCAGAGAATTGAAAAGAGAAAAGACGGCGACAGACGAAAGACGCAACAGCAGGCAGAAAGAGAGAAAGATCATTGCACACTAAACGTCCTGAAACTAAGGAAACAGAAACAATGGAAGGGGAGACTACCGATTCCAACATCAGGCGTGAGTGGTGAGGAACGGAAAGAGAAACAGTGAGAAATGAAAATGCACTTACGCGGCCGTCAACCACAAAGATGGCGCAAGTCGCTTCCTCCAGGGCACACTTCACTTGAGTGCGAATCTGCAGAGAGAGAGCGCAAATGCATGCGTGAAGTTGTAAAGACAACGCCCAACTTCGAATTTTTCTCCAAATCGCTTTCAGTCACGTGTCTGTCCACCCGAAGAGGAAGGCGGAAGCGAATCCTTCTTCGCACTCAAGAAAAAACTCGCGAAACGTTTTCACAAAGCAGTTTCAATTGCGACGCATCAATCAGACATTCCCATCGCTCCAGAGAAGGCAACTCAGCAAGCAAGGCATACATCTTTGATAATGAGTCGTCTCACACAAAGATGGCGAATATAGATTTATAAATGTATGCCTGTCTACGTATATAGATCTATATTCACTTCTGTGTCTCGAAAAGGACACACGCGAGAGAGTTGCCAACTGAGATCCATCGGCATATCTCCTTTCGATATTGCCTGTGCACGTATCCACAGCTCCACATATATATATATATATATATATATATATAACATACATACAGAATATATATACATATATACATATATATGTATATGTGTGAAGCTCGAAAGACATCTATGCCTACGCAATCGATCCCTCACTGTGTTTGTACATATATATATATATATATATGTATATATATATATATATATGTAGGTGTTCGAACACGAGCCTGGCTACCGACGAGGCTGTATATCGGTGGGTACGTCGGGACCGTTGGCTAGCTGCGACCGAAGCGATGGATGCTGAATAAAATATCGCACTCTTTACGCGCCACTAGATGTGGCAGATGGCAACCGCGTTTTGGTTCGCAGCTGCGCCACTGAGTTCTCTGCACCAGCCGGTTCGTTCCCCCACCTCCTCAGCGTAGAGAGCCGCGGCATATCGGTCTTCTTCGAAGATAAGGCCGCCGGTGTCGACCACGATGAAGGGGCGGCCTCTCCAGACTGAGAAGGCGTAGTGCCGATCTCGGGTCGTGCCATCTTCGTCGCGAACAATGGCGTCCGCTGCCGTATCTTCTTTGTCTTTGAGTGTGTTGAAAAGGCTGCTTTTGCCGACGTTCGGTCTCCCCAGGAGACAAACGCAAGGGACGCGCCCTGCAGCGCAAAAGAAGAGACAAGAGACAACTTCGGACCCGCGCAAGCCGCTTCGGGCGTCTAAGCGTCACACGGGATATGCCTCGTCTGAGGAATTCTCACTCCACGCTAAGCGCACGAAAGAAAAAGGTGGTGGCACACACAATCAGGTTTCGACTGCCACGCGCGCGCGAAGAGGCGCGGACAAGAACAGTTCCAAACCCAGACTCAGTGGCTGAGTCGTCTTCATCTCCAACTCTTTTTCTCAGACTCTGAGACATGCAAATGAGCTCGGCGCCGGAAAGAGAGATCACCTTTGCATGCAACACCAGTCCCCTTAACGAGCGAGGCATCACTTGAGAATCCGGAGAGAGATCGACCTGAGAGGCCGCTGCGCCCCTCAACCGGGAAACAACGCTCTCTGTGAGACTGAACAGACACAAAGAAGAAAGGTCGGATTTCCTGAACAGATGAGAGGCTAGATACACTACCAGGGATGAAACTGGATGCGTACAGAGAACTCCCGGTGAGATCTAGGACTCCAGTTTGCCGACATCTCGTTACAGCCGCTTGTGCCGTTGATGGCCGAAAGCACTGCAAGCGGATTTGGCGCGCAGAGGTAAAGATGTGAAGACCCGAAACGAGAGAAAGGGAACGTGGGCACAAGGACGTTAGCATTTGGCGTTTTAGGTTCGTACAACGCACGTCAACACAGTGAACAACGCTAAACTCGCAACCTGATATGACTCCAACAGAACACCCATGCAGATGAACAAAGAAAAGCCAGGCGCGTTGAGTTGTGTCGACAAACGCGATGTCAAACCTGTTCCTAAGTGTGATCCGTTTTTTCTGATCTCCCCACCTTCTCGTCGAACCAGCTTTTGAGACGAACGATGAGGCGTTGAGAGTCGAAATGCCACCCCTGAAGAGCCCGTTTCTTCTTCGGTGTCTCTCGTGAGTTCCTTGTCAGGTGTCCTTTCAGCTTGTCGAACGTCGTACAACAAGTCGCCCTCGTCCTGGTTAGAATCCACCTCGTCCTCGTCCTCAGGTTCAAATCGTCTTGCTTTGTCTCCTTTGTCTCCCGCGCTTGTGCTCCACGGGGCCGGACGGAGCCACGCCTGCCTGTCTGTCTCGTCTTTTTCTGGGTTTCCAAAGTCCCTCAGCGACTTCCCTTCTTTCTCCATCTGTCGTCTTCCTGCTTCCAGATTCTCAAGAATATGAGCTCTTTCCATTGCTTCCTCAGGCGTCAGCGAATCCCCAGAGAGCAGCGACTCTGCGTCATCAAACAAATCTGATTCCTCGCTGCCATGTTCTTCAGCCTCTCCCTGTTGTTCGAAGTCCTCTTCGCAGCCTTCTTCGTCGTCTTCTTCTTCCCCTTCTTCCGGATCCGAGAGGGGTCCACGCGTGAATCTCCCCGACTGGCTAGAAGTGTCTGCTTTTCTTCTCTCCTGTTTCTCTTTCGGAGCATCGGAGCTGCGACGGCGAGCTGGCGAAGATATCAGACTCTCTCCATTCTTCCTCTCACCGCCTGACAGAGTCCTGCGCTTCTTGGCAACAGCAGTGTTCGGCGTCTTCCCTCCTCTGAGCAGCGCGGTGTCTGTGCTTCTTTCTCGTAAGCCCACAAGGCTGTCCTTCGCCTGAGATCTTCGCCTCAGAGGGCTTTGGACGCGTGGCTGAGTGCCCGCCGTTCTGCGACTGTCTCGGCGAGAAGCCGGGGTCCATTGAGAAGATTGAAAACGCGAAGACGCGCACAAGGCACTTGAAGCGAGATTACCAGTTCGGCGAGAAAGGGAACTCCTGTTTTTTTGTGACAAAACGAAAGAGGCGCACCAGGACCCTGGCGCCTCCACGTCGGTTTCCGCACAACGTCGGCTGTGTCGGCAGACGTCTGCGTTCCTCCCATTCCCGAGCTCGTAAATCGAAAGGCCGGAGGCCGGAACAGGCCACGAAAATGACGCGGAGACCGGGGAAGAGAGAGAAAACAAAGAATGAAACCCAGAAAGGGTCGTCCCTCCTTCGTGTCGATACGGCGGGGTCAAAAACGGCTTCGCGTGATTCTCGAACACCAGATGACGCCTTGAATCTCGGTTCTGGACAACTTGCCATGGCCGAAAAAGAAACAGTGGAGTCGTCAGTCGTGCTCCATCTTGTTTGTGCTCTCGTTCCTCGGGACGAAAAGGCGGAAATCTGTCACTCAGGCTCCTGCATCTGTCGCCGGCACCACGATAGAATGCTGGCACTTCGCCTCCAAGGCGGGCGCCGGAGATTTGGCTGGCCACACCTTCTCCGCCATTCGCACGAGGGACAGACTGATAACGGAGAAGCGAAGGAACTGAAGAAAAAAAGGAAAACTTCTCTGGCAAAAAGTCCTTCTGCGTCGGAAATGCTTGAGCGGCAGTGCGCCGCCATCGATGTGTGAACGGTCGCAGAAAGTCACTGGGTGTCTGTACACCGCGCCAATCAGGTCCGCCAGGCGTTCTGGCACCCGTTCTTTCCTGGACCTTTCGCGACTTGGAATGCGTGTCAACACGAGCAATTCTCGTAGCACGATTCTCTTCGCCTGGGTTCTCTTTAGCCTCTTTCAGAAGCGCGGCGGAAAGGTCTGGATGGAAAAAAAGCGACTCGAATTTGCTGGAAGGTTTCCCAGAGGCTCGCGCGTCCAGTGCCGGCGGCTTCCAGGACGGAAGGCGGCCGCCACATTGCTCACGTCTGACCAATGCAGCGCAAGAAGACAGGGAAAAAAACACGGAGAGAAAGAGCACCAAGAGCAGACCGCCGGTGTTCCATCTTCCACCCGCCATAGAATCGAACCCCAGACAAGACTGGGCGCGTGTGAAGTCCACTGGTCGGTTGACTCTCCTCGACAACACGGTCATGCCCTTAGGCATCCAATTTCAAGAACTTATGTCTCTCTGCAAAGGGTGGCGATCCAGACTCTGGACGCCTTCTTCGGTGGGGCTGCATGCCGCAGTCAAGAGAAAGGCCGCCTGTGTCAGTTACGAAACATCGAGAGCGGAGACAAGACTGAAGAACAGACGGCGGGAGCCCCGAAGCCTTCGAGAATCAAGGATTCCAGAGAAGACGAGGAAGGTAGTCTTTGCTTGTGGTTAATAAAACACAGGCTTGGTCCTTACATTCCCCTGCAGAGCAGCGAACATCGCACGCCGTTGTCTTGCGACGAGTCCTCTCACGCCCTCAGACAACAGGGATAGATGTTTGCAGATCTTGAAAAAGAATTGAAACAACTTCTATCCGTCACTCCATTGGGATGAAGGAAAAGAAACTTATGAGAGGCTCTGAGTAGAATGGAAATGACGTAGAGGCGGCGGCAAGAAGAAGTGACTTGCGCACACTTTGCTGTGCAACTCGCTCAGAGTGTGCTTCTAGTTGCGGCGATTTCACACGCGCGATGCATGCATCTTCACCTTAGAAAGATGTTTTGTGGGGCTAGAGGAAACGGCGAGTTTCTTGTTTCATACAAACTTCTGAATCCTGAAAAAGTGAATCTTTCGAGGTAAAAATCCTCCCGTCTTGAGGGACGCTTCCAGGTTTTTCTCGGAGATTTCCGAGTTGAACCCCAGGCAAGTTTCATGCCTCACTGAGTTGAGGCGTGCTTCTCCGTTTTCTTTTGCATCTGGAGAAAAAAAGCGACCGCAAAATCCGCCCTTTTTCACGCATAATCCTTCGGAGTTTTCCTTTTCATCTGTTTTGTGACATTCAAATAGTGTTGGTGGAGCCCTCTCAAACTCGCACGTTGCTTCAACTCAAAGTAGACGGCTCGGGGGTCATTGGGTCTTCGCTCGTCCGCATCCGTTTCTTCCCGGTTTTCTGTTTTTTTCGTCATTTTTTCCCCTCTTCCGCGTACTTCCCCTTCTAGCACCTGGATCGTGTGAGAGACTCTGTCAACAGCCGCTGATACGCACTCATTCAAGATCCATTTACCTCAGTTTCTGTCCCGGACCTTTTCTCTCGCTTTCTCTCGTTTCTTCTCCTCTCTTCTCGTCTCTTCTCGGGCAGCCATGAAGTCTGCCATCCCGAAAGGCTCTCAAGGGAAGGGTGGAAAGAAAGGCGACGAGGCGAGCAGGAAAAGCGGAGTGCACAAGCAACTCCGTAAAGAAAGGCTTCGAGCAATCGAGGCTGCGGCTCGTCTTCTCCCTCCGCCGCCTGATGACGATGCATGCAAGACTTCCGATCCCGCTGTGTCGACGTCTTCTCCTGTCCCTTCGGTTTGTTCTCCGTGCTCGTCCTCTTCGTCTGCCGCCGGCTGTCGTTCAGCTTCAGCTTCGTCTTTCAGGTTGGCATCTTCTGCTGACCCCGCCTTGACGTCTCTGTCCGTCCTCGAGTGTGTGTCGCACGCGCGCTCTTCAAGTGATGAACCTTTGTCTTCTCTCGCTCTCCCTTCGGTTTCACAAACAAGTCTCGACCACTTAGATCCGGGCGTCGACACGCGAGAGCTCTGTTTCTCTTCCCAGCGGGTTCTGAAGAAGAGACGGGAAAGGCCGTCGGCCTCCCGGCCGTCTGGGAAGTTTGAAGAAGCCTCCGCTGTTGCCGAGGACGCTCAGGGCGCTGCTGAACACTCCGGCGGAATGCATGAATTGCCTCGACTCGACCTTACTGCCGCCCCTGGACGCTTCGCGTTTCACCGAATAGATCTCGACGCTCGCGCGGCTGCATCTGTCACTTTGGATGCGAAACACCACCGGGGGAAAAAGAAGCTGCTGGGTACGGTTTCAGGTGTGCACAAGCCGCAGGGAACGCTTCTGGTTGGTCCTTCGCCGGCGCGGCAGAGTCTGCCCAGCGGCGCGGCAGACGCTGGGAGCGACAGGCCCCCGACGGAGGCGGCAGCGCTTCTTCTCCCGCCGACAGTAAAGCGCAGTGCGGATCTCGCGACTCTGGTGGACGCGGGGAAGCTGCAGCAACAGGAACGGCTTGCAAAGCGGGACGCGGCAAAGGCGCATCTGGCGAACTGGTACGATATTCCAGCTCAAGAGCTTTCCCCGGCCCTCCATCGCGAACTGAAGGTGCTCGAGTTGCGTGGCCATATGGACCCGAAGAAGTTCCACAAGGAGGGGCTCAAAATTCGGTCCGAGAGAACCGAGAGACGCATTGGATCTGGGGTGTATGTACAGCACACTGCGCACCTCCACGTCTGCACCGTTAAAGACGGATTCGGCAGTAGAGGGGGGGTCGGCGCCGGCCGCGAGAGCGAGGCTGTGGGCTGCTCGAAGCGGAGGAAAGGCAAGGGTGGTTCGCTGCTGTCATCTCTTCTCAAGGACGCCAGCGTGGAGACGTGGACACGGAAGAAAGTTCGCGACCTGGGGTCGGCGACGTTCCACGCGAAAGGAAGGAAGAATTCATGGAAGATGCTCAAAAAGCGTAGGTAAGACTCGCGGCGTACGAAGCCGCGGGAGGCGCATTAGGGGCTCAAACATGCACAGGCCGCTAGAGAGCTGCTTTTCGTCTGGGAGTCTGTGTTCTTCCTTCTGTGCCAAAATGCGATTGCTTACGGCTAGTTTCAGAACATCAAGTGTTTTTTTAGCGCGGTGGAACAAGATACACAATGACGAGGGCACAGAAATCACCGCTCGACTGTAGGTGGATGCGAAAGTCCGATGCCGTTTGCTTTGTCTCTGAGACATACGACTTGAGCCTTGAAACGAATTCCTTTGAAAGGGTTTCCTCCCCTTTCTGCGACGGCGCCGTTACACCCCAGAGAGGCAGTGCTACGCGAACAAACGGGGTGATCCCTTGCTGCCGTTGCGCAAGGGGGTGTATTCGGTGAAATGGCGGCGCCGCTTCTTCAGAGATTCCGCTGCAGACAACCAAACTTTGAGATTTGAAGAAGGGCACTCGAAAGACCCCTTTTGCTCACGGACTATCTCCGAGACGCCAGTTCGATGATAAAACGAGGGACAGGAAAAAGCCTAGTCTCAGCTGCTTTAGTTGCAGCATGGTCTCTTGACGGTGCGCAGTTTTCTCCGTTGTCCAAGTGTACGCATCGTTAGCTAGTTACGCGCACGACACTCGACTCAGCAAGAAAGTAATCTGAACATGAGATTGCATTCCAACCCACGCAGCGTCCTTTCTTGTCGCAGCATTCTGACTGTGTAGACCACTGCTTTGGTCAAAAACAGCTTCGCGGCAAAGTCGGCTCATACACGGATTGCCATGAAGACCCACGCGTTTTCTGTGCTGCATAGATCGCATCTCGCCTGGCCACCATCCTGGTAAACGGAGACACAGACTGTTTATCGAACAAGTCCCACGCAGGGTTATCTGAGCCCACTTTCGGAGGCGTCTGTCCGGACATCTGCTGCGAACAGATCACGTTAGTGTTAGAGAGGGGTGCTATATTGCCACTGAACGAGACTCTTCGATCTGCTACGTGGCCGCAGAACGAATATAATCTTCCAGTCACTGAAAACGAAAGGACGTACATGCCCGTCGCGTGACTTTGGAGCTCCCGTTGACTTTCGTCATCGCGTTAGTATGACTCGAATCATTTTAAGGACCCTCCACGAACACAGACGATTCTTAGCTGTCTCTGGCGTTCAGAGTGAAACACAGTCCTGGTGGACAGAGTGTCGCAGAAACATGCGTAGAACTGACTTCGTGCAAACCAGCAACAAGGTGTGTTGTTATGGATCACGTGCACGGTAACAGCAGATAATCGCAACGTGTCCTGCTCCCCCTACGCCGGCCGCTGCGAGTGTATCGACGAATGCAAGTGACGCGCCGAGACCGTTGGCACTTTTTCTGTGATTAAAAACTAGTGGCTAATCGTTCTCATCGAGTTCTAGTCGAGATAGTCGCACTGCCGTCAGGCTGTTCGTGTCAGGAAATCTGAAACCGAGAATCTGCCTCTCTTGAGAGCGAGACGCACCATCCGCCGCAACTCCGAATGTGTGACAGCCGTAGTATAGAGGTTTCGTTAGGGAAGATGCGGTCTACTGTTCTGTCTAGAATTAGCGCAAAGGACCTGGTTTCTCAATATTGCCTACCAACGGAACCCCTCATTTCATCTTCTGTGTTGCCTCGAATGCAACTGTCTCGGTCGTTCATAACCGCTTGCAAGTCACGCGGAAGTACAGATAGAACGCGTCTCGAATGCACGCATGCTGGTGGGGGGAATCCCGAGTTCGCTACGTTTCTTTGCGTCGACGCTGGTTGGAGGTCTCCAGGCCGCTATAAACTAAATGAAGTATCAAAAAGTTAAGAGAGAAAAGTGCAACGCAGTGGTCAGCCTCAGTTGCAGGGGCATTGCGTTACCTACAGGCAATCACTGCGGTAATAGTGTCGGGCTTGACCCCCTGAAATTATTGCCTTGTCTCATTATTTATGCAGCGTACAGGTGATTGCACGCGTCCGTCCACGCCATCCGTCTGCTTTAGCTGCATCTAGGTGATTTGCTAGGTTTTGTGGAGACACACCGGTGTGGGTACTTATTCGGTACTTCGGTGCCCACGCGCATCCTTGTTTTGTTCCTTCCTCATATCTTCGTCTGTCTCCGCTGAAGGCAGTTGGTGCATCGGTCCGAGCATTTGGTGGTGGTGGTGGTGGTGCTTCTGTTTTGATAGTTCAGACATCTTTTCAGTTCTGAAGACCTCTTATGGATGTGTTGACCTTGTTGTCCGCACAGTCTAATGCACGCTAATAAATGCGCAGCGGCTTGCCTGCGCAGGAACCTTTGTTGTTCGCGCTGCTTTCTGGAAAGGCGGTTGACGCAGTCAGGCCGTATTGCCGCCATTGGCACATATTCTAACCAGAACGTGAGTTAGTTCCAGATGTGGCTGTCGATGGGAGGGGAGATGCTCTTGAGGATGTCGTGACTTACCGCCATTTGAGAGTAAAGTTTTTTGACAGCGTCGAAATGCATTGGATCTGAATGTCAAGCATCGGTGATGGATCTGAAGTGGCAGAGGAATGTGTCGGTGCCTTTTGAGTATTCGGGTCGTCGCTCCTAATGACAACAAATAGAAAAGGCGATGTCACAGTCTTTCGCAAGGAACGGAATCAACCATCGTGTACGGCAGATGTGACAATGGAGGGATCGTCAGCGTGTGGGATACCGGTGGCCGGCCAAAACCAACGAATGGCTCCACTGCGGAACGATGTACGCTACAGGAGATGCCCACGAGTGGCAATGACTCCTAGGGGCGGTTTCGAGCGGAGAGCAAGCGCTCTAGTGCCCCTTTCCCTTTTGGTTATCACCTTGCTAACAAAGGCAGAAGGAAAGAGTTCCTCTAATACAGAGGCAAAATTCGAATCACACGGCGCAGCCCAGTTTTCTCCGTTGACTGTTGTGAACCAACCACCAGCAGAGCCTTTGTCTGCGGCTGTAGAACATGCTGTGAATAATTCAAACGACCCGTCAGGTTCGCATGATCCTTTGCTGCTTAACGACGGTGTTGACTCAGATGAAGGATCTCGTCCTTCCAGACAGGAGCACGAAGAGGCCGATGGATGGGGCCAGTTTGGCAGCCGGCACCTTGCTGATGTAACACAGAGTGGTAAACAGCCACAGTCGGAAGACATTCAGAGCGGGTCGCAGGCTGGTGTCGCCAACCACTTGTCGCTTGCCGTCGGTAATTCATCGTCTGTGAAGAAAGAGGACGTCGAACAAGGAATGTCGGACGAGACCGAGTTTGAGCCGAGCCACAGTGACCCCGTGGGTAAAAGACACCCGCGGCGTCTTCGAGGGGAAGGTGCTGCTGCAGAGGCAGCAGACGCGGTGAGGCAACTCTCCGTCGAACCTTCGTCCGTCAGTGATCCTCCTTCACACCCTCAGTTCGGCGTAGAACAAGAAAGTGAGTTTGTTACAGGTGCCGAGAAGCGCCCTCCTCCCACGGCTGTGCCGGTGGCAACAACGAGAGCAGTGCAACCCGTTGGCATCGGTGTTTTGTCGACAACAACTCTGCTGGCAAAGAGGGCACTAGAAGAGGTGGGCAGCCTGGGGAGGGGCATTGGATTGTATCTTTATGGCGTTGTGTTCAGGGGTAACTTGCTTCTGCAAGCGAATGTGCTGGGTAAGATCAAGGAAAACATCGGAGTGCTCGAATTCGTCGAAGAATTCCAGCCGCAATTCGCGCCTTCTCGTAGAGCGATAGTCGACGAACTGACTGTGTGGCAAGATACTTTGCAGAGGGTCGTGCAGCAAGAGCAGGCGTTTGTTCTTCAATATCAGGCTTACGTGTCTGCTTTAAGGGAATGGTCAAATAGGAAGTTCCACAATGACTCTGGGGTGCATCCCACAGTAAGCCCAGTGGTGGATTCACAAGCATCACAAGCACCACCTGACAGTGCACCTGCAACGGAACAATTCTCCTCAGAAACTGCACGAGACGTTGATGAGCAAGAAGTGCTCGAACCTTCACGAAACGCAGACATAACGGAATCGCGGGGACCTGGTGACCTTGGATTGATGGCGCCTGGCGGTGACATGGCACCTTCGAGCGTTCCGTCAAACGCAGAGCAGGTGAATGCTTATGAGTTTCAATCCAAGCCGGCTTCTTCACTAGTGCAGGTGAATGACACCGGAGACTACAGTGCAACCAGATTTGCTCGCCAAGTGGTCAATGAGAAACCTCCGTATACTCCACATTTAAGAGAAAGCTCGCTACCGTCTGCCCAAGTTGCTGTTACAGGTCAGCCGGGGGATGACGAATTCGTAGCTCATGAGGGACCAGAAACATCCGAAGTTCTACGAGCTTCACATTCCACTGATGCCGGACCTGATTTGGTTGAAAATCCTCCGGAGATTGATAGGACGTCTTCTGCTATCGATACTGAGATGACAGATGTAGATTCGGTCGTTGTGGCTTCTCAAGGATCAGAAGCGGTCCACAATAACTCGAACGCAGATGCCACACAGGGGCCGCCCTTTGTGGTTCCTCGGGGAGTCAGAGGACCGTTGACCACACCTCCCAGCATGCATGCATCGGCAGGGATTCCACCTTTTTTCGCCAGAAAGGAAGACAACGATTCAGCTGATTCCCCGGCGAAAGAAGTACTCCCAGTTTCTGTGGCTGTAGACCAACATGACGAAGCCATTCGAGAATCAAATGGGACGAAGGCACCGAAGGAGGCAGGCAGCAGTGTGTTGTCGACATCGCATCAAAACGAGAGCTCGAAAGGAGTCGCTTTGGAGGACAACAGTCCTGGCAAATCTCCCTCGTTGCCGGCAGTTCCGGTGGAAGGACTTCCTGGCACCAAAGCTGTGGGTGAACGTATTGCGGCTGAAACAGAGGAGGCGTTTAGCGGGAGTAAAGGAGAGACGGTTCACGGGCACTTGTCCACACCTGAATGGGTGGACAGCGAATCGGACACAGAGCGGGGGCTGTATGGGCGGCAGGACTCGATGCTGTTGCCGCCACCAGATGACGTGGAGACGTTGGATCTTTATTTGTCGCTGCTTCAAAGCACGTTCTTCAAGTGCGGGGCGCTCCTGTCTCGAGCTCTCTTGGCAGATGACAGCAAGGAACTGACCTGGTTCTACCAGGAGGTACTACCCAGCATGAGTCACCTTGGTCGCGTTTCGATCGCGGTGGTGGCCAGTCAGCACCGTCGCGGTGTGCGGTCTGCTGCGTCTGCCGAACGTCATCTACAGAAGATTCGGTCAATGCTGTTTCATGTCACTGTTGTGGATGATGCCTTTCTGCATGCAATTTACGCGAGGGACGAACCCCCCACTTCAGAGCGCCTGGAAGCGTCAGATTCTGATGAGTACCGCAAGCCGAACGCGCGTGCCAGAAGTCAGAAAACAAAGAAAGACAAAGTCAAAGTCGAGGGCACACGGGTTGGCGCCGCCATCGAATTTGCAAAAGCGCACCTCGTCAAGCCGTGGGTCATCGGTCTTCTGACTTTCGCGTCTCTTGTTGGTATCGACCACTATGGCTATAACAGGTACTACTAATAGTTGTGTGTGTTGTCTTGCCACGGAGCACTGATGGGTGTGAGAGGGCGCTTGAGAATGACGGGATTGCTTTTTCGGCTGGGTAAGAACACAGACTTTTTACGCTTGTCTTTTCTGCTTGGCATACATTCAACGCGAGGGAACGCGCCGCCGTTTTGGTCAACTTTGACAAAAGCGCGCTGATCATGACTGAGCTCGTATTCCTCCGAATCCCTTTCTCCATGTGCAGTGCTATTAGAAAAACATTGAGCGTAAATATCTTTTGAGTCGCATACTTACTTGTGCGTGTACACGTTGTGACAAGCAGTGTGCGGCCTCGTGTACAGACTCGTGGATTAGGCTCTGAACTTCGGCAGTAGACAAGCTCGTCATAACTGCCCCTCTTTCAAGCCGCGTGCCAGCCCATCTGATGGTACAAGCAAGTGGTTCTTACGCAATTGCTTATGCAAACGTGTTCATATCTACCGTCGGCCCAGGTCCTTAATATGGATATTGCACTTTGTGGGAGAACGCGACAACGAATTGCAGCGGACAACGGCAACTTTCACCAAACGTATGGGAAGAGTGAACTGTGGAGACAGTCGTTCGAGAAAACTCGTCTAGTCATCCTTGTCACGTTGTGGTTTGTGTCGATTTGATGCAAGACAGGATATTTGAAAGGCGTGAGTAACATGGAAGTTGGGAAGTTTGTGTCCTACATCGTGCATGGGGAGGTAGCGCGACACGAGCTGCCGGAGAGCGTAGTTTGGGGATAACGGGGTGAGAACTGAAATTACGTTTTTATGGTATTTCGGCAGTTGTTCTCTCTAAACGTGACTGCTGCCTTGCCGAAGGCGCAAATTGGTGCATAAGGAGAAACAATGACACGGCAGTTAACCTTTACCGGATCAGGATAACTCACATCATTTTCCATGCGCAACCGCCGTTCTCCTCTCGTCTGCTTTAATTGTCGCGTTTTTTTCCTATACTTTTGCGCAGCCAACGTTCTGTCAGTTGAAGGATGCCGCCATCGAGCTATTAAGGTCAGCGAAGTACATGATTGCCAGCTGTCTAATTTCGCGATGGCAGATAGCGTTTCTCAATGGGAACAGGTCCCCTTTTGTTTTTTTGGCATGAGCATGCCTCCGGCAACGTGGATTTTTAGCCGATTCGATCGGGTGTTTCTCATCGCCACGGGCGTCGTGGTGTGCCGTCTGCAACTTTTTGCAGCGCATGACATTTGCCTTTCTCGGCGTCGTGTTATCGGTCACGGTGCCTCTGTGTGCAACCTGGACGTAACAAAACCCTCCTGTGGTGTGAATGCCGTCACAGACGAAACTTACTTGGTGCACCACACATTCACACGCATCAGTCCGCTTCACAGTTACGCATGTGGCAGAACACTGTAAAGTTCAACTTGACGAATCAGCAAGCATCCAACGCTAGAATCTCACTAATCCTAGAATAATAGCGTATGAAACAAATACTAACAAACCGCCAGGGCCGCCCTTCGTTCTGTGTAGCTTGCGCCAAAAGGCGCCTCTGACACAGACTGCCGGCCGCCGCGATTTAGACTTCCATACTTAATGAATAAAGATACTTTGAGTTTTTACTTCAACCGCGTCAACCACTTTTGGCTTCCATAGGTGATGATTTAAGACGCTTGCCTTCTACATCAACTGTGATAAAGCTGCGACGAACCGCGGTTCGGCGGAGCGAGTTCCCATAAAACAAATAGCGTTTCATGTTGTCTCTCACATTCATCCAGTTTCAGTCCGTGTTACGGATGTATCCACACATCTCTACCTGCTTGTTCCGGTTCGCCCCTCTGCGTCAGAGTAAGAATGCGACAGGAGGCTGAAAACGTAGACATTCCACGAAAAGGGATATCATCCCTATACTCATCGCGGTGAGTGCGAAGCGGATGAATATGCACGATTTCCATGAATGGAGTTATCTATTGGATCACCTTTGTCGACCATGCTTTTTAGTGTGGTAACAATAAAGCGTGCCCAGTGTAAAGTTGCACGTAGTGCAACTTAATCATCTAGGCTAGGAGACTCGCAAGCTAACGCAGACAATCCACCGTGATTCTCTATCCATCCTACCAACGCTACGTGTAGCAATCCGTGCTGTATATAATCCGATAACGCATTTCTATCTGTGCTTAATGAAACATCGGGCACTGCGCGTGCTGACACACTTTGAAGTTTGGATGCGTGTCGGATGACACACATGAAAATTCTGGAAGTGTGCAAGACTTCATCTGCACAGGCCAGGCCAATCCGGTGCATCAGGGTTACATATTGCTGCTGCGGCTGTTGCATTCCCCTGGTTTTCCCTTGTTTTTCTTCCTGCTTTTTCGGGCTTTATGTGCCAGTGGGGTGTCTCTGTCCGGGCCTTAGCGTTTCGAGTTTCAAGAGAAAACCATTCGAATGGAAAAATCGCTACCTGGTTCGGTTTGTTATTCCTCGGACACTGGACTGCCGGTGTTGTACAGCCGGCTCTCTATGAACTCAGGAAGGAACACTTTCTGCAAGGTGAGACCCTGAGGTGGAGCGCAAAGAATTCCGGAGTCGCGGAACTCGAAAATATCAATATTCGTCGACCGCACAAAGGAAGACGCTCTGCTCTCCTCGATATTACTTCCTCGTTTGTCTCTTTCGTCGTTTGCTTGGGATGTCATTCGACAGTCTGTGCGGAGGCTTTGAAGCGGTGTGCTGCCCGCTGCATCCTCTCGTGAAAAAGTGCAGCTTTTTCCGCTTGCTTTTTCTCCCCCCGTTGGAGGCAGCCGCCCGTGCTCCAACGCACAGCGAATGTCGTCCACCGACAGCCGGCCGAGAGCCACCTGAACAGACGCAGAAGCGCAGGAGAGAGGAGAAGGCGGACCATGAAAGAGAAGACAACGAGAGAGGAAGAGAGAACAAAGGAAAGGCGACAGCAGTCCAGACTGGCGTAGACAAACGACTGCAGCGAAATACTCTGAAGCGGCGCAGAGGAAACCAAGCAACAGCGAAGGCGAACGGGAGCTAAGCGGCAAGGCAGACGTGTAAAATACACCCAGCATCAAAGAGGAACAAAAGGACAACGGGGAAGATATCGGCACAAACACACACACAACAGCGGTGATGACGAACGGACTTGCACCACAATGAGGGAGCACGCCAACGAGGAAAGACGTGAAACCTTGAGAAACCAAGGAAGCACGACACAACGACGCCTTCAACCCGTTGTCGTCCCATCACGGATTGACAGATGCAAAACAAGACACATCACTGGAACGCGGACATAGGACGGCATTGGTTCTTGACACCCTCACCATTCAAAAGACTCATCTCTACAGGACTGTCGAGCAAGAAAGCCTCAGAGACTGGAACGACGCCCTGGACCCTACACGATTTCCTCCCTTTCCGCTTCCCTCTTCTTCCCTTTGTTCGACACCCTCACAGGTTCTGTGCAATCCTGCGCTGCGTTTGTCGCTCTCTTTCTCGACAGAAACAGGACTTCCTCACCCCTCACATCCCGCCTTTCCCTGCCTCTGGCACAGCATCTCTGATCTTTCACACGCCACCAGTTCACGCGTTGAAAGGCCGAGTCTGAAAGACGACAGTCCTGAAAACCACAAGACAAAACTAACCTGGACGAGAGCTCCCACCATCTTCCGAACCATCTTGTAGAGAAAGCGATTGCCAACGAAGTCGATGCGCAGTCTGAGAAGAGAGAAACGAAGAAAGAAACGCTACATGTCCACGAGCAAGAGGGGAGGCAACACGCGCCTGGAGGAGCACACAACTCACATGAACGGGAGAAAGAAAACAGCAAATATAACGCACTGTAGGGTACAACCGATCCTTCCTTAGCGGACGCGCGCGCATGAACTCTGAGATGCGCAGAGATACACATTGTCTCTAAAATACCTCTACCTGTGTCTCTTTATCTTTATACCCACCTGCCGGTGTCTGTCTTTTGAAAATGACTCTCCCTATATATACATATATATATACATATATATATACACCCACTAACTGTTCTTCAAGGGAGGCGAGGAAAGATGAGGATGGAGGCAACGCTATACGAGCGATCGAAATGGTGGAGAGGAGAGACAGCGGTTGCGGAGAAGACAGTACAGAGACTTCATCGGTAAGCTTCGGGGCAGAGGAGGCTAAGCGCGGTGGAGAAGCAGTGCGTTTTGCTTTTTACATTGAAAAACGAGCAACTGGAGCAAACCAAGAAGGCACAGATCCTGTGACGTTGGCCAACAACGGGGAGAAAGAGGAACCGAACAAGGGAGGCGTCTGAACTGGAACCGAATGACGCAATCATGACGACGCACAAAAGAAAGGTTTATAGAAAGAACCGGGAAACAATGCACAGGGAAGGCACACAGCGAGTCTTGCTTCCTTACCCTTGAGGCAGATCTCGGCCATCTCGAAAGGCTGGCGATGAGAAAACAGCAGGTGCTCGTGAGAGGACAGAGGCGCCGCGGAAGCGGGAGAGTTGCTCGGTCGCTGCTTCGCTTTTTCCAGTGCTTGTTTGGCCGGTTCGCTTCCGCGAAACAGGTGGTGTCTCCGCTGCATGCGCTTGCCGTTCCGTCTCTCCGTCACTGAGAGGTCGCGGGGGAGCTGGAGAAGCCATGAGAGGAGGAGAGGCACACGGCGGGTGCGGCCAGGGGTCGAAGTCGAGAGGCGAAATCGAGACGGACTCAACAGTGCAGAAAGGATTGTCTCGGTGCAGATGACGCGCTTTCTCCTTTCCACTGTACTCGCACCGAAAGGCCTGAAACAGAACGCACGCAGGAGACAGAAGGGCGCGGACAGACAGGCGACAACACGATGGAGAACGAGAGAGCGAGAGATACGCGACACTCGAAAGAGGAGACAACTCGACGAGAGACCAGGATCGGCGAGCAAGGGCAAGAGCACACACGAGGCAGCAGAGCGACGAACAAAGAGAGGAATCTGAGAAAGGCGAAGAATGAACGACAAAGAACGCAGACAGAAGGTGGAGAGATAACAATGTCAACTCCAGAGCAGAAACCGAAACGCGTCAAGACGTCAGAGGTACTGCTGCCACACTCAAGGAAACGACAAGGCCAAACGCAGGAAAGGCGAGAGCGCTTGACCTCAGAGGAACGATAGACAACGACGTAGATACCGTCGATGCACACATCAGAGGAAGATATGAAGAAAGATCTCGATGTAGGTCTGTATGTGTTTTTTCGCCTTCCTCACCGCGAATGAATGATGCCCTTCCAAGGCTTTTGCGGCCTGCTTCATTTCGTCCAAGTCGAAGGAGAGTACCTTGAAGAGATTCGTTTTTCTTTGTGCAAGCGCACAACCTCCTTTTTCACTTTCTGTCTCCAGATTCGGTCCACGCGCGATCGTGGGCGAACCCCACAAAGATTTCGCCTGCCCTCTTGGTACATCTTTCGCTCCCGGTCTGTCCCTGGGAAGGCCTCCCCCGCGTTGCCAGGAACTGCTTGCTGTCTCGTCTTTTTCCGCCTCGCCACGACGCGTGTGTGTCTCCTCTCCGCCCTCGCGTAGGTCCTCGTTTTCTCTCTCTTCTTCGGACCTTCTTCCCTGCGTCTTCTTCCCTGGTCCTCTGTTGCCCGAAAAGTTCAGCATCTGCAATGCCCAGTTGCGCAGCCGCGCATCTTCAGCAAGCGCCCAACAGCCGTGGCGAAGAGGCGGGAAGACCGCGGGCGCGAGAGACAGAAAGTACGTGTAATGTTTCTTCTGCGAGAGCTGATACACTGTAGGTACCCCCGACCGCAGGGTCGCCGAGTCCGCCGATGCATGCAGAGGAGACAGTTTCTTGGAACCCGCAGGCGAAGCCGAAGAAGGCGACGAACCATCAGAGGCTCCCATTCTTGTCTCTCTCGACTCGTCTTCTCTCCCGCATGTTACAGCCACTCCCGTCTGTGTCGTGTCTCCTTCTGCCTCTCCTCTATGTTCGCCTTGGTTTCCTTCCCCTTTGTGTTCCACTCCTTTGCTTTCGTCGTCTCTGTTGTCCTCTTCTTTGTTGCTGTCATCGTTCGTGTTTCCTTTGCGGTGAGTTCCTTCGCCTTCGCGGCCCTTGGACGTTTCAGAAGAGTCTTGCCCAGCATCCGCGCATCCAGGCAAAAGAGGCTTGGAGTAGTCCAGAAAGAGGCCTTGGTCTGCGAGCAGATTCAAGTCAAGAGCTGCGAGAATTCGAACATCGGGAGGAAGCCTGCGATTCACACCTGCGGCGAAGCTTTCCAGCGGGATGTGGAGAGGGTGGTAGTAGGAGACATATTGACAGATCTGAAGACAACGAAAAGAAGGAACGCAAAGGAGAGAACAGCAATCAGAAGCGGACGCGTCGCGAGCTACACAGGCACCCGGGAATGCTGCGTGAACTGTAGAGGAGTCACTTGAAAGAAGCCTGAGAAAGACGAATAGGCCCTGTTCCGAATGCGACTTTGTGAGGAACACGAAATTCGTTTGAGAGAGATTTCGCAGCTGAGAAACATCCACTCGAGGGAGATGCATGTCGATCACAGATTCGGTTCAGCATCGGTTGCCGGGACCCGGCGACGGTGACGAGAAGGCACCGGCAAAGAGATACTCGGTCTTGCAGTCTTGCAGTGTTTAGACGCCTTACGGTTCAGTCGAGAGAACACTGCTGTACAAGGGAGGAACAGGCACCACTCAGAGAGAAAGAAAGACAAAGTTTTAGAAAAAATTTAGAGGGTCGAATCCATGAAGGACGAAGACAAGCGTGTCGGGGAGAGAGCTGTCTCAGAGTGGTCCACCGATGCATACAAGTCACTTGGAAGTGAAGAGAAAGTTGACAAAAAGGGAAAACTCTTGGCTTACCGCGCCGGCTGCATGCACGCCTCGGTCCGTTCGACTCGCCGGACGAAGAACGATGGGAGGAGCGACAAGAGGCATTCTGCTGACGATCCGAGAGGCTTCGTCCTTCTCGTCATCTACGTTGTCCACCAAATCCGGATCTTCGCGGAACGTGTCAAGGCCGTGATCGTCGTCCACTTTTTCCTCGCCTTTTTCGTCTTGCTCCGCTTCGTTCGCTTCTTGACCGTCTGGGTCCGTCGCTGGGGCTGTATGCGGACTCGGTGGCTGCTGTGTGCGTTTCGCTTGGGAGGCGCGGGCGTTTTGCAGACTGCTGGGTGCCTCCGTTGAGTGTTTGTTTCTCTCCCATTCTTCAGAACTGGCTTCTCGTTCTTTCCTGAGAGACTCACGCGCCTGCTGCTCTGCGCGCCTCACCTCGCCAAGCAAGACTTGCCACTCGCGTCGCCGCCGTTCGACGAAGGCTTGGAGAAACGCGTCTTCTTGCGACTCGCTTGCCGGCCTTGCGACTCCAAGGTCATGTTTCTTTGCTTCAGAGCACACATCCAGTTCATCCGTCGGTTCTGCTTCTGTGACGTCGGCTGCGGCCCGCGGCCGCCTGGTCTTCGCTCGCTCTCGCGTTGCCTTCTCGCCTGAAGGCTCTTCCTCTCCCGTTGCTTCGCGCGTAGCTTCACCTTCTCCGCTGCTGGCTGCAAGGGTGCCGCGAGGCCTTGATTCCGCCGCTTGCTGCGAAACGTCAAGAAACGTTTTGCGCCAGAGAAGGGCAAGGATGTCGCGCTGACGTCGACGACTCAGAGGGTGAACCGCCGCAAACGCCTGTCGCAGCACCCACTCCACAGTTCGCAGCTGCTTGGGGGGGCGCGAGAGAGAAGGAGAAGCAGAAGTAGATGAGGCAGATAGAGAAGAAGAAGAAGCAGGGACAGAACGAGAAGCGGTGGGGGAAGACGAATCAGGGAAGGAAGAAGAGGGAGGAGAAGGACTCGAGTCAGACTGAGAGGTCAAGGGAGAGGCCACCAGCAGAGTTCGCTCTGGCGGGGAGAGGTTGGCCGCCCACCCAGAGAAATTGGATCCGTCGTAGGCGACGAGAAGAAGCAAGTTCGTTTGCGGCACCACAGAGACCCCCGGAGGCAACGCATGCGCATTCTCTGAAGAAGGCAGAGACGCGAGCGAGGACGTCAAACGAGGCAGCGACGAAGGAGGAGAAGGCGAAGAAGAGAGAGGAGGAAGACAAGGTGGACTCAGAACGGCGTACGAAGAAGACGGAGGAGAGGGAGAAGAAGAAAGACACGCAGAATGAGAAGAAGATGAACGCGAAGCGAACGAACGCGAACACAGAGTGCCAAGAGAAAAGGAACAGGGAGATGAGGGGAAGCGAAAGCAGCGAGAGGACGAAGAGTGGAAGCACGGAGAAGAAAGCAGACGATACGAGACGGATGACGAAGAGGGGAGAGAAGACCGAGACCAACAAGCAGAGCTACTCCGAGAGTCGCAGTCAGAGGAATGAGGCCTGGGCGGAGACATGTGAAGAGCCTGTCTCGCGACGCGAGAGACTGGCAGAGCAAACGAAGACTCCCGGGGAAAGCTGGAGGAGAAGGGAGGTTGACTACGCCACTCCGCGGAGAGAGTGGAGCGCGAGGACCGTGTGTCGTCGCATGCAGAGGAGAACTCAGGCCAGGTCAGCCTTGTCCGGTTCTCAAAGAAGAATGAAGTGGAGGAAGAAGAAAACAACGAGAAAACTGCATTTTTGCTTTGCGGGCATGAAAGGAAAGACCACGGACGACCCGCAGTGTCGCCTCGAAGGACGGCAAAGAAATCTGCGACTGGATGTCTGCGTCGCAGGGAGGGAAGCCGCGACTGGTGCTTTGAAGACGACGGAGGAGAGAGGAGACAAGCGGGTGAAGCACCGGACAGAAACGGGGACTGTACGTCTGGAAATAGGGCGGAAAGCCTTGAAGGAGATGAGAGAAGCGTACCCCTGCCGCCTTTTTCGAGAGAGAGAGGCAGCGAAGAATCGAACTCAGGAAAAAGAGACGTCCTCGCCACACCGAACTCTCGAGAGCCTCTGCTTCGGGTGTCACTCCACGAGCGCGAAACTGGTAATGCCTCTGCGACAAGCAACGAAGAGAACGGAGAGGAGAAAAGAGAAGAGGAGAAGAACGAAGAGGAGGAAGAAGCACGAGAGAAGAAAGGCGACGAGAAGAGAGAAGAGGACGAGGAGCAAGATGACGGAGACGGAGCGGACGATAAGGAAAGAGTGAAGAAAGGAAAAGCCGAGAAGGAAAATACAAGGAGCGCGCAGAAGAGACAGATATGCGACCTGTGCGATGACCTGTCTCTGCCAAAACATTTGTTCCTTGTGCATCCGCGCGAGAGGTACAGAAGGGGAAACGATGAGAAGCGAAGCAGGTAGAGGAAACAGAAGAGGAAGAAGATGAAGAGGAAGAAGATGAAGAGGAAGAAGAGGAAGACGAAGAAGACGCAAAGGAGGAAGGAGAGGGGACCTGAGGGTGTCCTGTTGAAGAGGATTACAAGGCGCATGTCTTTCGCATGGAGGAAACGCGGGAGAGAAGAAACTGCAGAGAGGGGGAGGGTGTGAGGAGAGGGACCGAGACAAGAAGAGAGACAGAAGGAGGAGAGGAGAGAAGAGAAGATCTTCATGACCTCACTCTAGGACCGACTTGACCATGATTGTCCCTCCGGCTCCTACGTTTGTCGCTGTTGAAGCATGCACATAAAAAAGAAAAACCAATCTGAACACTGAGGAGTGGATACGAGCAAACACAAGACCATACGGATATTTTTGGGTGTGTCGGAGGCAGATGTCGAGACTTCTATGCACATACATTGCCCTCTATTCCTTCTCTTCGTCACTCTATTCCTTCTCTTCGTCACTCTTCTGTTTCTCTTTTCTCTTCACGCTTCCTTCTGCGCTCTTTTTTCTCCTCTTCTCTCTGTTCTCGGAGCCTCTTGCCGTGTCTCGCTGCCCTAGCGTTGCGTGCTGGACCTCTCGCTGCGAAAAGGTTCCCTCTTTTTCTCGCGCTGTCTCTCTTTTCTCTTTGCCTGCCTAGAGAGAATTGGGCGGCTCGATCGCCTGGGCGATCCTCGTGCGACAGGCGAACGGATCCGGTCGGCGCCTTCATTTTTTGATTCCTCAGAGAGGCTTGTGGCAGAGGGCCTCTGCATGGGAGATCGCGGTGCTTTCTCTCTGCGTCTGCTGAGGAGACACACATGACGCGGAAAGGCTTCGCATGTCTTCGACTGCACTTCACACAGAGGTTTCGTCAAAGAGAAAGCCGCGACGAGGAGACAACACTCGCGTTGTCCCGAGTTCTCTTTTTTCGTCTCTTTTCTCTGCTTCCCCTCTCTCTCTGTCGTCTCTCCTTGCGAGAGACGTCACGGCTGCTCTCGCTGCCTCGCTTTTTCACTGCAGTCGCGAGGCTGTCACGACGCAAGAGCTCTGAGAAACAAAGAACAGGAAAAGGAGTCCGCGAGTCACTCGTCCGTTTCCCTTTCATCTTCTGCGCGATTTGTCTCTTCAGGACTCGCTGCACCTTCCTTCTCCCTTCTCGCAGTTGCCTTAGTGTCGAGAGGAAATCACCTCACGTCGAAAGAGAGGCTGTCAGCAGAGCAGCAGAATTCGCTCGTCGTGTCTCCCCTTCGGTCTCCTTCCTCGTTGTTTCTGTGCCGCGGTTTCTTCGCTTTTTTTATCTTCCCTTCGCCGCTGGCTTCCTCTTCAACATGTTTCCTGCGGAGAGGAGACAACGGCCGGGACCTCTGCTCAAATCGCAGTCTCGCTTGCTTCCGCTGCGTTTGTTCGTTGGAGATAATGTTCGCTTCCACCTGTGAAGACCGCCCTTGGAAGAGGGCAGCTCGTCGCCAGGTTCTCACCGCCGGCGGTGGTGCACAGAGCCAGGCTGAGTGCCTTGGAGAGGAAAGAAGAGAAAAACTCTCGGGAACACGGCGAAGAGTCCACGAAAACGGGAGAGAAAAAGACACCCGAGGAGAAGTCGAAACGTCTTGTCTCTTCGTGACGCATGCCTCGAGGGTGTGTTCTCAGGATCTGTCTTTCTCTCCATCAGGTCCCAGTTGCTCTCGAGACGCTCCTTCTTCACACTCATCGCTTGATTCTGAGTCTTCCTTTCTCTCGACCATCCCTGCGCTGCCCCCCTCCTCGTCTTCCCCCTCTTGGGTCCTCATTGTGTTTCTGTCGCGGATGGCCTCTCCCCTCTGCTCTCCTTCCTCTCTTTTCTCTGCTTTCGAAGACGAGAATCGAGAACTCGGTGCCTCTTCTGCTCTGTCGCGGTTTGTCGTCACCGCTTCTCGGCTTCGTCGGAGACTGGGGGGATCGATTCAGAAAGTCCGGGGAGGAAAAACGGGAAGAGACGAGAAAAACCGACGCAGACACAAACGCTGTCTTCGGGAGAAAGAAAGTCTCCACCCGCTCCCGCGATCGGTCTGCAGATCTTCCGCTGACTCTCCCCGGAGTCTCTTGGCTCCTCTGAGGAGAAGCGACGCACGAAGAAGAGGAGTTGCCTCGCCTGAAGCGGTTGCCTCATCCCCAGTCACACCTGCTGTCTCCTCAGTAGAACTTGAGGAGAGAGCCATACGCGAGTCCCTGAGGGGAAGGACGAGGCGCAAGGTGTCTTTTGCCATCTCAACTTTGTTGGGTTGTTGCGCTAAGTGTACAGACTCCTCGCAAACGCCCGGAGAGTCCCATCGTTTTTCTCGTGGAAGGAGAAACTCAAGAGGCGTCTTTTTTTCGCGAAGTCTCTACTTCTTGCTGGCTGTCCTGACGTATCTTGGCGGTCTGGGGGCGCCTGACGAAGGCGGGCGTCTTCACGCGGACGCCATTCTTCTTCGCGACTCTCCCGTGTCTCTTTCGTCTTTGTCGTTTCCATCTTCCTCGACGATTCCCTCCGTCTCTCTTCCCTCCGCTTCCAGTTTACCGGCTTCCCTTCTCAGTCCTGTTCGCGCCGCTCCCAGATCGTCTGTGTCCTCCTCTTCTTCCTGTTCTTCCTTTTCTTCCTCTTCTTCCGCCTCGCGTGTGTCTCCCCATATTTCTGCTGGGTGTCTTTCTACCGCCTTTCTGTCTGTTTCATGTTCTTCGCGGATGTCCTCTGAGACGCGCCAAGGCGTCGTTCCCTCGGTGTCTCTTCGACGGATGTCAGGTCAGTCTCTGTCGCATTTCTCTTCTCTTTCGTTTGACGCTGTCGCGAGCCCTCTGACAAATCCTTCTCTCTCGCTTGATTCGTTCTCCCCTGTCCCCGCGAAGCTCCCTCTTTCTTGTTCGCCTTCGCCTCCAGATTCTCTCTCGTCTTTCGCTGCTTCAGCTGTGTCTTCTGTGCCGGCGTCTCGCGCCACCGCCCCCGCGCCGTCGGGTGTACATTTGCCTCCTCGCGGACGTCTCCCGCGGTCCGCCAGTGAGTCGGTTGGGTGTACGTACACCACGGCGCTGCCCCGATGTGCGTCGAGGTGCGACACGGCCGTTTTCGCGGCTCGTTCTGCGTCTCCAGAGTGGAGGAGTTTCGCGATTCACAGCAGAGAACAAGCTGGAAGTGAGAGAACTTTTTCTCTGCGCTTCCATCCCCGGAACGGTCGAAGACAGCGACGGGGGACGGCAATCCCGACAGCCTTGGCCGCTGCGGTGCCCTCGGGCGGTGAGGGGATGAGGCCCTGGCTCTTCAAAAGGTACGCTGAATGAAAGCGGCGGGCAAACGAATGACGAGGAAACGTGGAGGAAGGAATCTCCTCGGGAGGAGAAGAACTCTAGGAAGAAACGAGAGAAGCCAAGCAGAGACAATAACGTGGAACGAAGGAATTCCAGAGACGAAAACAGAAACAGATCTCAATGTTTACAAAACGCCCGCATAAGGCAGGAGAAACCTGCGATGAATCGAGAGGCAGGCAGGAGACACCTACGCCTAACCTGATTGAATAGAAGCAGGAGAACTCAAATTCATGACGTCAGCGACTCCCGAGAGATTGTAAAACGAGGGAGCCGAATCCGGAAGCAAAACCTACTGCTTAGCAGGATGGCGACGAGTCGTCTCACCCGTTGTTCCATTCCCCGCAGCCCCGATTCATTATCTGTCGGTCTCATCCCGTTTCCCTCCGTCTACGAGATACAGCGATAGATGAACTGTTCAGACGCGGGTCTTTGTTCCAGTCTACCGTGGCGAGTCCGACGTCGCTGCCAGAAGCATGCGCTCCAAGAGTTCGATTGTTCCTTCACCTCAGAGCTCCCGCTTTCCACGACACGAATCCCTCGTCGCGAGGCGCCGTGGATCCTTGCCTGTCCGCATGCTTCAGACCTGTCCTGTCACATTCTTCTTGTTCTAGCGCGTCGCCCTGCTCTCACTCGAGTTCGTCGTTCGCCGTCCACTTCCTGTCTGTCTCTGGCTCTGCGACTTGATGCATTCAGTCGTCTTGGACCGCAGACCAGTCGGTCAGAGGGGGAACGTCTGCGTGAAGTTCTGTGAGTGCATCCGTCGAAGGGCAAGTTTCGGCTTCTGTGTTCCTGCTCCCAGCGTCATCCGGACATCTCTCCACCTAGCTAGCTGTGTCCCCGCTGCATCCGCAGGCTTCTGCGTTCTTCGCATGTCTCTCGAGAAGCAGAGCCGCGCGCTTCGGCGCCTTCGCCTTCTTCTCTCGCTCTGCGGTACCTCGCTCGCCTTCTGCCTGGCACATGGACCGCGAGGTTCTCTCGTGCTCGGTTTATCTTTTCTTCGTCTCGCCTGAGAGGCGTCTTTCTCGCTCCTCTCGCCTGCTGTCTCCTCGGCGTCTCCTTCCTCGGCGGCGGAGCGTGGCTCTGCCGGCGCTGGCTTAGCGACACTCAGGCGCTCTACAAAGAAGTAGGTGAATTGAAGCTTGCAACCCTGTAAGCAGTTTGTTGCGTCCATGTCGTCACGTTGCCGGTTTGTTGCTTTTCACTTCTTGTTTCTGCTCTGCGGAATTCTGGAACGTATCCGCTGGTCGCTGGGGAGCTGGACTTGCATCGTTCTTCCGGCGTTGGGACAACTGCGGGGAGAGAGACTAGGACGGCGAAACGATTCGGGGAGAGATCGAACAGGATCTCGACCTTCTCGTTCGTCGAACGGCGGCTTCGACCGAAAACCAGTGTCCGCCGGGGAACGGCTCGCTGCCTGCCTTGCAGACGGAGTTTTCGTTTGCTCCAAAGAATGCGTCTCGACGACGGATGGACTGAATCCTCAAATCACAGATCAGTTGCGTGAGGCGCACCGCCGCGTCCAGGTGTTCAGCAAGCCGTCGGGCCGCCGTCGGGTGCTGAAGCAATCGATTCGAGTTCATTTGCCTGCTGCTTGCAAGCGGCCGTTGGCGCGTATCAGTGTCTGCTGTCGGCAGAGGTTGTTCGAGGGCGTTTGGAGGTTTGTCCGCTTAGGAGTTCACGAGTGTCGATCGCGGTGCCGCGGCCGCCTCGTTCGCGTGAAGGAGCATGCGCTCCTTATCTCTCTTGTTTTCTTCTCTGTCCTCCCCGCTGTCTTCAGTGTCGGCGCTTCAGCCGTCGTTCGCCTGACGATTCCTCTGCGTGTCTCCCTGCGTCTGTAGCTCACGTTTCTTGTTCCTGTCTGATGCGTCTCGTCCTGGCTTTCTTGGGCCTCAGTTCGTCTCCCTTCTCTCCTCTCGCGCCTGCAGCCGGTCGCGCTTCATTCTCCAGTGCGCCTGTTTTCTCGTTGCGCGATTCTCTCTCTTCATCCCGACGTCCTTCTCTCACTGTACCCCACGGTTTCCCACTTTGCCGTACTCTCCTGCATTCCGTTGCCTCCTCACAGAGCTGCCTTCTGTTCCTCTCGAACTTTTCTTCTTTGCCGCTTCGTGTCTAACAGTCCCCGTCACTTTCTCCCATTCTCGTTTTCCTTTGTTCTGTCTGCTCTCTTCCCCCCCTTGGTTTACCTTTCCGAAGACCTTTGCGTTCCACGCCGTCCGGCTGCTGAATCGCTACGCGCCGTCTGCGCTCGACGCAGAGGAGAAAGCAGACGCCTTCCGGCGAGAGACAGAGGAACTGCATGAAGAATTCGAACTGGACGCGCCGGAAGCGTTTGGACTCGAACAGCGTCACAAAGTCGAAAACGCGTATCTGGATCTTCCTGCTCTCTCGCAGAACGCAGAGACGCGTTTCCAAATCCCGCAGGTGAGTCGCAGGCCTACCTGAGTGTACAGACACCCGCGAGGGACGCCGCAGGGAGACAACAGGATCCTCCGGTGAGATACAAACTTCACAGGTGTTATTCACTGAGATCTCGTTGAGTTTCAGAGTGCAGAAACCGAGAAGCATTCGGCCTTCGAATGTGCAATTAAATTTAGTGCGTTCTGCTTTTAATTCTGTAGTCGAACCAGTTTTAGGCCGATTCTGAGGTGTCGATGTATATAGAAATATACATATATGCGTATACGTATATTTACATATATATATATATATATATATATATATGTACATATGTAAAATATTTTTGCATATATATGCTTCTGTATATGTATACATATATATTCACCTGTATGCATCTGTATTGAGGTTTACTTTTTGCACTGCATTTTGCCTCTTCGGTGTGGATGTGTGGGAACTCGCTTGAAGAAGAGGGGATTTGCAGTCTCGCGGCTTACAGAGAAACATGTGATTTCTTTTCAGTTTCCTGCCCCTGTCGCGGCGCCGACGCCTCTGCCGCGACTGAACGAAAACAGGGAATTAATTGAAGAAATACGTTCCCTGTACGAGGATGTGACGAAGCGCATTCCGATGTTTTCGCACTCCGTGAAGCTGGACCTGCTCCACACCGTTCTAGAGAGTCTTCTGCAAGTCTCCGGGGGGACCGACCCGGCCTACCTCATTCAGTTTACGCAACTTCTTCTTCGCCATGCCTTTGACGTGGAGCCGATCGAGGTAGTCTTTGTTTCGCGTGAAAAGACTTTTTGCGCGATTTTGCGAGATCCATGCATCCCGTCTGTCTCTCGGAAATCCACGCGTCTCACTCTTGCACAGAGGTCTATGTGTGGGTGTGTTCATAGAGACGTTTACTCGTTTTTAGCTGCATTTTGCTATGTCTATATACCAAAACAGTCAGATGTGAAAAGGCATACATAGAAAACGAAACACAAGTATTTACCTCTACTGGACGAAAGACAGAAATATCAATTGTGTCTGTATGTATATATCTATATATATATATATATATATTCAGAGAGAGAGAGAAAGAAAGACAGCGAGAGACAGCGATGCGTCTATTGTTCATATATATATATATATATATATATATATATATGTTGATGTGGATATTGAGACATGTGTTTCTTTGCTTTCTTACTTATTAAATTGTATTCAAGCTCTCACATCCGTGTCTTCTTGTAAACAGCTGAGACAGGCTGTATCTGGATCTCTGCATGCAGGACGATATGAATGGCTTCAGGATTTGTGCAAGTGTGGGGTGTTCCTGTCAACAGAGGTGGATTGCTGCGTGTTTACACAGGGTCTCTGCTTCATCGGTTTTCAAGGCGCGCTGTCGGTTGGTGTCTTCTCTCCTTTCTATACACTGTTTGCGCGATTGCCGCGGATCTACAGACTCGCCTTGTTCGCGCAAGCGTTTCACTTTCACCTGTGTCTCCTACATTCATCCTTTTTTCCAGCTGCTGTTACTTTAGTGTACTTTGTTCTGTCCTTTCATTAAACATCCATTTTTAGGTTGCTCGAGTTTTCCGAAGGATTCTCGAGGAGAATAAAGATAGCAGCAACTGCGTGAACGTCTTGCTGCTGGCCGACTGTGTCGTTGAAGACCTCAGCCTGCGAGCGGTGAGAGTGAAAAACGCGATGTACACACTTGCACCTGCAGACAGACCTCTCGGTTTCCTTCCGTCTCGTCAGTTTCTCTGCAAGCCCCGATGAACGTCCTGACAACGGGAGAACGGGGCACGTACACAGCCTTCCTAAAAAATATCACTTACATATACATATATATATATATATTTATATATCGATAGATATAAGGAGAGATGCAACGCATACTTGTATTATATTTCTATGGGAACTTCCGGCAGAGAGGCAGAGAAAGAATCCGCGAAAGAGGAGAGCAGACGAGAATGAACAAGGCCAGACTTCGTTTGTTTGTGCCGTTTTTTTCAAGATGCTTCGGCCCCCATGGATGGTGTTTCTTCACGGCCACAGCGACCGGTCTCTCGAGGCGGAGCTCTTAAGTCGGAAAGGTGAGAGCGAGGATGTTTTTGATCCGAAAGAGAATTCGAAAACGTTTCTCGTGAGCAAGTCGCAGACAGGCAACTGCTCACTGGAAATGAAGCTCTTGAGATCGCTTTCACGTCGCGTCGCAGAACTCTCTCTGCGCCCACAGACACACACCGAGATCTACGTACTTCTCCACCTTCTTGTCTGTTCACGCATAAATATATATATATATCTATATATATGTATGTATATATATATGTGTGTGTATACATTTATATGATTTTTTATTTTCATGTGTTTGTTTCCGCTGGACCTGCGCTCGCCATTCATGTGCTTGCTGTCGTCGTCTATTGCCCCAAGAGGAACCCCCCTTTTTCCCCCTAGAACGGGGGATAGAAAAACGTTTGTGTCGTTGTTTTTCTCGATTGTTTTCGGCCTCATTCGAAGCGCCCCGATCTCGCCTTCTGGGACTATGTGCCTCGCGCGCGTTTCTTTCCTTTTTTTCTCTTCTTTCTTGCGCTCTCCAGCCTTTGCCGTTCTGCTGCCTGCGCCTGCCGCGTCTTGCGTCCTGTCGTTTACCCTGGTGCCTCGGGGGCTTTCGCTGGAGACTCGTCGTGCGTCTTGCTTTTGTCTGTTTCAGAGGAGATGTACCGGACCTTTGTGCGGCTCTTTCTGAAGGAGGTCTTTGCTCGGAATCTTTTTCCGGTCTTCGCGGCCTCGGCGACTGCCGCGCCGGAAGCGGACGCGTTTCCCCCACACGAGGGCGAAGAAGACGGAGAAGACAAGCGTGTCGAGGAGCTTCTCGGCTCCCCAAAGTTATTTCAGACCGACGAAGAACGCATGCAACTCAAGTGGCTCGCTGCCCTGGCGCAAGCGTGCGACAGACAGGCTGACCAGGCAGAGAAGCGAGAAGAGGAGACGCTCTTCTCGTTGCCCGCTGAAGATGCGGAGCTCCGGTCCAGCGAGGCAACGGAGGACATGCAGGCGCGGGAAGAACGAACGGGGAAAGACAGTGGAAACGAGAAGAAAGCAGGAGAAACAAAGTCGCCTGGAGGAGCCTCAAAGGATGCAAGGCCGTACGAGATGTCACTGCAGGCTGCGATCGAGAAACAGAAGTCTCTGACAACGTCCGAAACAGCTGAGCCTTCCTCGCTTCTTCCTCTCGGCCTCCCAGAGGGCTGGCAACTGGTGGCGCTCACGCCTCGACAAGCCGCGCGGATTGTCGCCATCGAAATTCGGGAGTGCGAGGAAGTTCTCGAGGAAGAAGCGGCGAACCGAAAGAAAGCAATCGAAGACTCTGACGGCGCCACAGATGGAAACGCAGAACTCAAGGTCGGACTGCAGATGCTCGAAAAACAATGTCAACTCGGTCGGTGTGTGGAGACTTCTCTAGCCTCTCTTGAACATGTGTGCAAATGCGCTTGCAAGGGAGTCGCACATGTACATGTATCCGTGTATGGAGACTTGTATGCATACGTACATAGATAAATCCATACATAGATGCATAGTTGCATCCATGCATACAGAGATACCTATCTGCATGCATATGCACAGACATGTAGATGCATATATGTCTTTGCATGGATGGGTGCCGAGATGTGGTGCATTTTTTTTGCCTGTGAGGGCAGGGTGTCGAGATTCGAGGTTCGACTTCATGCTTTGTTTCACGTCGCTGTGGTTTCTTCAGCGCCTGTTGGAGGTGACGAAGGACGTTTTCCTTTGCGGCGCAGGTCGCCTCTTGGAAGTCACATTTACTCGCGAGACTGATGAGCTGTTCCGTCCGCCTCTTGAGGACACGATTGTTCAGGCCTCCAACTTCTTTGCCGAAAGGTTCGTTGTATTCGCCGCCATTTCCCGTTGCTTCTTTCCTCGCGTTTCCAATTCCGAGTGACTCTTTCAAATGGTTCCTCACAACACTGCGTTTTTCCTCCTCCAACGTTTGCCGCTGAGAGGTGTGAACTTCCTTTTCTTTGAACCATTTCCTTTTTCATTCCAGTGGTATCTTCTTGCCCCGTCGTCTTTCGCTTGCCTGTCGTCGCCGTTTTTTCCGCTCTCTCCTTCACTCTCCTCTGGTTCTCCGCCTCCTCGTTCGCCTCTTCCCCGCTTGTTCTCGTATCGGCCTTTTGCTATTTGTGCTGCCGGGGTTGTGCGGATCTTTGCTGGACAGCTCCAGCTTGGCTTCTCATCCCCCGAGAAAGAGGACACCTCGTCTCCCCCTATTTTGGATGCTCTTTCGCTCTGCGTTTTTTCTCCGTTTCCTCCTTTCTCTCCAGCGTGGGGAGTCTTTACAGAGACCTCGAGAGAAAGTCGCAGACGCCCGAGGAAGAAGCCGCGGCGCGGGCCATGATGGCGACCCCGCCGACGCCTCGCGAGCTAGCTGAGGAACAGGCTCTGAAAGGTTCGTTTTCTCGCTTTCGCGTTTGAGCTGTTCTTTCCTCGTTTTCTTCTCGTTTTACTTTGCTGATTGGCAGTTGATTCTCTGCTAGGTGTCCTTTTCTTTCTTTCCGCGTTCTCTTTTTCCACCTTCCCGTGTGCCTCCTCTGCACAAAAAGCACAGGCGCTTGTCGCGTTTGCCTCTTTCTCGGTCTCTGGCTTCATCGACACGGCACTGGTTCGTTTTCGTCTGTGCATCGCGACAAAGCGGCGGTGTCCGAAGCGCCTTCAGTTGATTTGCCTCGCCTTTTGGGAGCTGTTTTTTCTTCATTCCCTTTTCCCCTGTCCTCTCGCTTTCTGGGTTTCGCTTCTTGTAAGTAGCCTGGCTCCCCTTGTATCTTTCGACAGTCTTCCTCGCTCTGGCCCACCACACACACACACAGCGCAACTCACCTCTCTCACCTTTCCATGCATTTTTGTTCACTTCTGCTTTCCTTTCTCTCGCGACCTCGTCGCTTTTCTTCGCCATTCCTTCGTTTGCCTTGCAGAGGCGAAGGAGGAGAAGAAAAAGGAGTTTCAACAAAACTGGAAGACCTTTTTAGCGGACTTGACTCAGAAGAAAGAGGAGCTTAAGCAGCAACTGCTGCGCGTAGATCCCCACCTGCAGCGCCGGCCTGTCGACTCCAGGGCCTTGTCGACTCTTTCTGCAGACGACAAGGTGTCTCCGGAGCAATTCACCAATGAAATGCTTATTGCTGAGAAGGCGGCCGCGGCAGAGGCGCGAGCCAAGCACTTGGGGGCTGTCCTCAGCATGTTTCACGCGCGAGAGAAACCTCCGTCTGCTCCCTCTTCTTCTTTCTCTTCGTCGTCCAAGGCGAAGGCGAACGCGGCGGCACAGGCCGCAGCGTTTCTCGCGTCGAGAGGCAGATCTGTTGGCTGGAAGAAGAGTGGGGAAGGCGACGCAGAGAGCCAGGAAGAAGAACGACGCGTTGCCAAGATTGCCATGCATGCAGCGATGGCTCGGACACAGCACGAAGAAAAAGTGAACGCGGGGTACAGCGCTGAAGCCCGAGAAGCGGGGCTGCCTCAGCGACACAGCGAGAAGGCGACACGCACCGTTCTCGCTCTGCTGGTAAGACAGGAGAGAAGGGCAGGCCGAAGCAGGGAGAGAAGCAAACAAGAGATAGAAGACAAAAAAAAGCGAAGAAACCGACGGACAGGAGACGAGGCTAGAGGACGGCGGACGGAACGAGACGAGAAAGAAGCAAGCGAGCGAGAGGCAGGGAAGAGAGAACAGACAGAAACAGAGAGAGGAGAAGAGAAGAACGGGAGAAAGTTGAAATCGGGGAAGAGCGACGAGACAAAGAATGAGAAGTGTGGAGGGAGAGACAGAATGAAAGGGACCCAAGATAGAATCCCAAAGGGAAGAGGAACAGAACACTGGAGGACAAAAGGAGAAAGAGCAAGGGGTCACATGTTGACACGGCGACAGAAGCGAAAGAAAAAGGGTGTCTGGAGATCTCGCTCGATTCCATCCCGACTCGGATTGGGTCGGTTTGTCCACCCGTTGTCCTCTGCGTGGACTGTGTGACTTCCCTGGCGTCAGTGCCACCCATCGAGTTTCCTGCATAGTCGTCATACGTTCGAGTTCGGTCTACGTATCCAGATTAATGATTCTGCCTTTGATGGCGGGCTGCGTATATATATAAATATATATATATATATATATATATAGCATGTACATGTTCTGGTATATACATTTCAATCACGGTGTGTCTCCGTCCATCCTTGTCTGCTTTTCGTGTGTTTTCTCTCTCCTCCAGCAAGAGCTGGAGTATCGCAAGTTCGCAGTAAAGCAGCAAGCCGCTCGGCAGAAGAACCGCGAGGAAGGAGAAGTAGACGAAGCGGAGATGGACAAAGCTCTGGGGGGTCTCGACGAGTTGGATGAGATGGAACAGCCGGCGGAAGCGGAAGGCGAAGCCGATCGGAGCCGGCAGGCGTTTAAGCAAGCCGAACGCGAAGAGAGGATCTTGCAGAGACAACGAGCTTTGATTGAAGCCTCAAAAATGCGACAGACCGGCGCAGCGGAGGCGGCGCGACAGCTGACTACAGAAGTGCTCGAAGACGAGTTGGCCGAGCGCGAGAAGCAGAAAAGCCGAACAGGTGCATCTCTCTGGTCAGCAGAAAGCGAAAGCCTGGAGGTGCACCCTAGCGCGCGAGGCGGTGAAAACGGCAGCTTCGGAGCGGTGACAGGCGAGGAGTCCGAACAAGGAAGACCGGCACACCCGCATCTGAAGAAGGGCCAGAGCATGCAGAGTTACCTGGATCAAGGCTACACTCTGGTTTTCAATACCCCGTATCGAGCAGACGAAATGCTGCGGATGAAAGGCCTGAAAGATGGACTCGACATCGGCACTGACATCGATGACAAAGACGTCGGAGACGTCGAGGAGGAGGACGAAGATGATTTCGGCTAAGGCTTGAACTGACAAAGGCGCTTTCTTATTTTTTTGCGGGGCGAGGTTATGTTAAAGGACGGAAACTGGCGAGAGGGGTGTTTCAGCTCGAATAGAAGTGGACAAATACATGCACACGAATGCGCGAGGTCAACGGGGTGGAATTCAGAGTGAAGGGAACATGCCGGAATGGAGTTAATTCCAAACCGGGGACGACATGCAAGCGGTTGATTTCGCTTTTCACAGACGGGGCTGCGTTGGTTTGATGGACTCTTGGTTTTTGTGGCTGAATCACGTTTTTGTGTGGTGGTTCTCGTCAATTGCCGAGGCCGGAAACCCCCGGGTTTTTTCCCCGCTGGACTTGTTGCCCGTGTCCCCCCGGTGAGACTGCTCCAAACGACACTATAAACACTGGAAAGGTGAAGCGCGACAGTTTGGATTGCAAAGCGAAATATCCCTGTTTAACTCGTTCACTAGAAGTCGGTGTTCTAAGCTGTGCCAGCTGATCCAAAATCGTGTAGTCTTTTGTCGTGTTCGGGTGCTAAGATGTGTACGGATCCACCCGGAATGCGAGCGACCGATCGGGACCCATGGCTAAAAACACAGATTGATCACCGAAGAATGCTCGAAATGAATACATAAGAGTAGACAACGTTTGACAGAGTACACCGAAACGCGACACTGAGAGTCACTCCATCCAGAATCCGCGTTTTGTTCTTTTCTGTGCCATCCGTCACTAGTCTAGGATTACTGTATGAGGTTCGACCTTTGAACGCCTGAGTGTTCATTCGTCCTGGGTTTCCCACCTTCCAGGGAGTGTGGGGTCGTCTTTTCCGAACGGAAACTACTCAGTGAATGTTGCATGTTGCTTTCTCAGCCAAAGCGATTTTCGCGTACACAGGGCTGGTGGGTTTTTGGCGTAGAAGAGGTGCTTTACCATGAACAAATCTTTGAAAAGCTACATTGGAATTGCATGCAGTTTCTGTTAAACAGATATTATATGCGTTGCTATACAGAACGAACAAAGTCCCACCTGCAATCACACGAACGCGAAGCTAGAGACCTACGGGCAAGAAATTGCAATCGTCCAATTCGGATTCAACACTCGACGCACGACCATGTCGATATCCACTCAATAGATGTCAAACAACCGGTCAGAGCTTTTGCCGCCGAAACGTGTTAAAACAAGCGTGCAGTTATACATACCCCTATGTTTAGATTTGCATATTTATGAATACAGCATGCCAATTTAGAGACTTGCAAAACGCGGTTGTTGCCCATATCTGATCGGCGGCACCACAGGTCACATGTGTCTCACTGTTGAACCCACCGCTAAATGCAAATTTGGAAGAGACAAGCGTTTCAGTGTCTTGTGAGTAGGAACCATTAATTCGAAAAACAACAAGCTTTGTCTCTCATATCGTGACTGTAGCAGACATACAATCACGGATACTTTATGGTTATGTACAGCATATCCCACATGTACTAAAGCCTCCAAGCTGTTGCACCGAGGCCTAGGTTTTCCCGGGGGAAATTGCCTCTCTAACGTTAGCAAAATGTCCGTGAACGACTATCCTCATTGTTCTAGCTCTGACGAATCAAACCTCCGTAGATGCTATTGCTTGTTTTGGGCTTGCCGGAAAAAATCTGGCAGTCACGTCAACGCGCCCCCGCTTCTAGTTTTCTGTGTGTGGAGTGAAACTGACAATCATTTGTCGTGTCTTGTTGCTCACGTGGGCAAGTGGCTCTGCCATAGCCACACTTAGGATGAGGGTATTACGGGACTTGTGCCATTCGATCAGAACAGATCTGATCACTTCCGTGGAAAGTGCCGTTGCCATATGCTTGTCCTCGTTATTGTGTGTTGGCTTTTCTCGATAAACAATAAAAGCAAACACTCGACGAGTCACGCTAGGAAAAAAACCTCTTGGTCGCTGACGGTCTTGCTCAAGTTTAGCTAACCCGGTGCACTTCCTCTTACATAATATCTGGAAACTGTTGTGGTGTTTACTGTTGTTTTACTGTTTCGGTCCGCGTAGAAAAAATATCAATCCTTGAAACCACAAGTCTCTACTTTTCCCTTTAAACTTTGTTCCACGAATGTGGGGTACTACGTGGTTTGACTTCTGACTGGTGTCACGGATGATTTCCAAAGTTCTGTTTGATTCAGCGATACGGTCAAACAACTGTCGGAATGCTAACATGTCATTTCTTGCCTGCGGTGCAGAGGCGGAAATCCTTTCTGGAGGCAGCCGGAGAAGGATAACTCTTCGTGTCTCCCAACTCCACTGTAGGAGTTCTCTATATCCGTCGAACTCCTATGGAAAGTGGGGTCGGTGGCGTATACGTGCAGTCTTCTTTGTATGGGGCGGCCGATGGCAGCAGCTCTCTGTTTGGTGTGTCCGTGAAAAATCGGGACGCTGTGGGACCGAAAAATTTGTCACCAATCGTCTCAGCATGCAGACTTTTCAGCTGTCTCGTTATTGGTTGCTAGACAAAGAAACAACAAGGCTTAATCGCTGTGACGCTTGTTCAAATTCATATTCCGAGCTGCTGCACGGGGATACCCTCAGGGAGCAGCCGGTGGCTTTTTTCAGTCAACGTCTCTAGAACACGTGTTCGCCCTCAAAGCATATTTCCACTCTCACCTTCTAGTCAAACCAGCAATAATCATGAACGCATCTGCAGTAATAGGATTGAATCGTTTTGATGAAGGCACTGGCACCGCGCATGCTGCTGTCTTCCCCAATGAAGAGGTTTTCGACGTACGACCAGGCGAGGGAAGAATCATATGAAAATGCCGTCGACGAAATAACATAATGGCTTTCGTTTTCCCTTCGCATGTTTCTCTCTTTCCTGAGACGAGTCTCGAGCTCTGGAATACGCTGCTTGTCGTATTCTGCTTTTCTCTAGTCTGTGACATTCGCAGTGTGCATTCATGGGAGAGGCAATGGCCGCAAGCCAGTTTGTGCAGCCGGGTGTGAATCGATTGTTCGCCAGCTGCGGGTGTTTGAGTTCAGTCTCATTTCGGACTCACAAACCCTAGAAGTGCTTTGTATCCTTTCTGCTTCCTACGTAACGTTTCGCTGGGTTTCTGCAGAACAGCCGCTCTGAGCCACAACGCAAAAAATCCCAGAACGTGCGCCGTCCATGTAAAACAGTGACCTCAAGCCCAAGTATCAACTGACAGTTTAACAGTGGGTCATGGTACAGCATCCGCTTTTCATGAAGAAGCGCATGTGCTTGTAGAATGACTGCGAACGGTATTTCTTGGGCATGCTGACATACCGCTTGCACAGATTGGTGTGAGTGAGGCTCCGTCTTATTGCGTCCGTTCTCTATTGCGCTCGGACCCCCCGATGTCCCAGATTCTTCGAGACACGTAGACTTTCCCGGTATGCCTCTCCGTTTCATGAGATATATGCTCTTTGTTTCGACAGTTCTTCTTTGAGATCACGAAGTTTCTGAAACCCACAATTCGACCCGCAACTTACTCGACCTAACATGCAACCCATTTTGACACGTACAGTCACATCACCGCACTAGTGTGGATGCTGGTTTCCCAGGAAGCGTGGCGTCGTCGATATAGAGTTACATAGACGGTGCATTGGCGACAACTGGCTCGTGCCATTTCTAGCCTGCAGTCCGCTTGTCAGTTAACACTCCTGCTAGTGAACGGACAGATCCGGACAATGTCGAACGCAAGAGGAGCACAAGGACGCAATCCTCGCCCCCCCAGCTCCCGAGCCTCAACTACCGGAGCAAGCGACGGCATCCCACTTTTTTCTGACGAACTTTTCTCTCGTACCCAAGGCGCAGCCGCATCGAGCAGCGTGCCTAGCTCACCACGACGAAATAACGGCCGTCGTAAACAGTCGGATATTGCAGAACCGCAAGTGATTGATGAGGAGCTCTTAAGGAATGGAATTGCGGTTGACGGTTCGCAAGGCACAGACGACCCAACGGAACCGAAGGACTTCGCGACCGTTCAGAGTCTTGCTTTGAGTTACAAGAATATTATGTTCATTGAAAATCTTGAGACCTTCACAGGTCCGTCTGATCAGACAAGAAAGAAAAGGTGACCAATCCAACGCCTCACTTTCTTTGCGCCTTACCGGTTGCAAGGCACCCTTACGGTCATGGTTCTGTCGCTGATGACGCTTTGGGTGTGACACCTCACCAGAAACCCCTGATAGGTTTGGCATTTATGTCTTCGTCCATAAAGAACCTTGACCAAACACAGGCATGGTCAGTTACGCGAAGTATCGTCCGCAGCGTTCATGTCCAGCGAGGCACTCCCAGAAGGGCAGCACTCTTGTGTAAATATGTACGTATACCCATATACGTGCAAGTGTCCCGTTGTGTAGTCAGTGCCGGGAACTCTACACTTTTGCTCTGGTCCTTAACACGAGGCACGATAACAAAAACGCGGTACGACCATTTTCGGCAGTTTTGTTTCTCTTGGCGTGGCCATCTGCTGTAGGGTTGACTACACTGCGACTCGATAACAACGTCATCGAGAAGATCGAGAATCTGAGTCACTTGGTGAACCTTGTTTGGTTGGATTTGTCTTTTAACAACATCTCGGAAATCAGTGGTCTCTCCAACCTGGCAAACCTAACCGACCTCTCTCTGTACTCCAACAGGATTTCCAAGATCGGCTCGGGACTCGAAGGATGTCTTAAACTGAATGTGCTATCACTAGGCAGGAACGCCATTGTGGACTTGTCGGAAATTCACCACCTGCGCAGATACCCCAACTTGCAGTGCTTGAACCTCGACGGCAATCCGCTCTGCAAGGCAGAAAACTACACACCATACATTCTCGCGTTTCTGCCGAAGCTTCGCTACCTCGATTACCAGTTAATTGACCGGCGGAAAATCGTTGCGGTCCAAGAGTCAGTCCAGCCCGAGGAGCTAACGGACATGAAAAAACAAGAAAGTGTGGAAGCCGCGTTGACTGAACAGCAGAAGAAGCGCGAAAAAACAACCAAGCACCTTGCGGCGAATTTCTGCGCATTCCTCGATGACGTGGCGAACCGGTTCTTCGGCGAGTCTGTCATCCCCGTCCCAGTCACTGTCCTCAAAGACTTCCCACTTCTGAGAGACACCTTTCTGGAAAAGTTGGAAATCCTCGCCACAAATCTTAGGTATGTCCAGCGCACTCTGGGCAGCAGGAGAAAGCGAACACGGAGAAAGGGAGGCGCCTTAAAGGCCAGGTGGCGTATGCAATTGGTCCTGAGGGCCGCCTCGTATCCTCCTTCTTTTACTCCACGAAGGAGTAACCGTTCGCAGGTATTCCATTTGTAATCCAGAGTCCTGAGTCCTTTTAGGTGCAAGAGGGCCTGCAGACTGCATCAGTCGCGGAATCCATACGTTGCTAAAGGAGTTGCAGAAGGCGATATCGACAGTGGAACAGACCCCACAAGGCAAAATGTATTCGGTATGCATGATGTGCGCTTTCCTTCAGTCAACATTTGAAAAATAAAGGCATCTCTCACATAATACGTAGGAGCAACGACATCTAAAGACGCTAGACGGGTCAGCCGTCCAAACCTCCACGGGGGAAACGCGATTGTTCACTGTAGGTTTAAGCGTATCGATGAAGCAGTGCCGAACGCAAAGGTCAGCTCTCAGGCTTAACCGTGACTCGTCGCTTGCATTCTCTGCCCTCGTAGGACCCTTTTTATCCGTGTCTTGCTCTGCCTTCCGTGGCTCACTGCCACTACTGCGCTTCTGTTTCAGTCGCAAACTTCCACCCCTTTGCTTCCCGCATGGTCGTTTATGAATAAACGCAGGCAATCCTTTGAGCAACAAAGTCGGAGGCGGCGACAGCGAGTGGCAGCGTATGAGGAAGCTGTCCAAAGGGCCGTTCTCGAGAGCGAAGATGAGGCGAGAAGGTTACTGAAACAGATGCAAAGCAGAAAAAAGAAAGTCGAGAAAGAGTTAGATCTATACTTTGGTGAACGGCAAGAAATTCTCAATCGGATATCCACGGCGAATGCCCAACCTACCAAGTTTCTGTTGACTTCCTTCTATTCGGGGCAAAGTGAGTGGAAGCGTGTTTTCACTGAAACACAGCCCCAAGGATTGAGGCAACTCACGGTAGTCCTACAAAGCCAGTTCGTCAAAGTAGACTTCATACGAAAGTAAAGAGGCGCATGTTTGACTGGTATGTAACGGCCAATGTAAACTCCTCCGAGCTCCTAAAATTACCAATCGAGGATCCGGTAGCACTCGCCGACGAAGACCTGCACCCCTGTTCTACAGAGCACCCGCGCTCGTTCCTCTCCGCATATCTGCATCCAGTCATACGCATTTGTGTATGAGAGCTGTGTGTTGCCCGGGCACCCCACTGTGCAGGCAATCGTCGACACGCATTTGCCGTCCTTTCCGCTTGTCAGTGAACCTTCGCTTCTGTAGGAACGGTCTGCACACGACGTATCATTGCATTCGGACGTTGTATCGAAACCAGAAGTCGGTCTGTGGCCTAAAGGCCTTTTTATTTGTCTGTCACGGCTTGTTCTGCCGCAACCCATGCAATTGTGGAAACACAACGTTTTCTTGTTGTTCCAAGAGGACGACTCGACACGCCTCGCGCGCGACGAGGAGTTCCAGCGACTAGTGCACTCTCGCGCCCCTGAGCTGTTGGAGCAAGCGGCGGACTTTGTGGGCGATGTGGACAAGCTGAGATTCCACTTGATGGCTGGTGAAGCGACGCTGCAGGAGAGTCTGGAAGAGAGTGTAGACACTCTCGAGGCGTCCGTCGACTCAACAATGAAGCATCTCCTGGATCGGGGCTCGGACTTCTTCCGAAACCTCGAGGAAGCGGAGAGAACGTTTGGCAGCAGCCTCACAGAACTCGCGACAAAAGAACTGGAAGCCTTTCCCGCCGTCATGAACGAAGAAACGAGTGAACTGCGCCTGAAATATTTAGGAAGAAAGTAAGATTACATGAATCGAAAGGCGCCTGCAGAGGCATGCACCGAGCCGTGGTGGCGACCCCGCTCGACGGGAAGCAGCGGCAAGACTGGGTGCAACACACCCAACGAAACACACGAGTAAAGTGAGGTAATTGTATGCTCCTGCGCGAAACGGTAACAGGACTGCTCAAGGCAGCTAATCGCGCTGGAGTTCAGTATTCCACGACGCGGATGCACGCTGTTTTCACCTGGTCTGTGCTAGCCAAGAATAGAACAAACCAAATCGGTAGATGCCGCTTTTAGTTGTTTGTGGGTTTCAAGTAAACGTATTCGACGCGCACGGAAAAGGACGGGAAGACAAAACGGTCGTTTCACGAGTTCCGGCGACACCACAACAACGCCCACTCGGAGTAGAGGCCAGTACAACACATCAATGACAATGAAGACACTTAACTGTCGATAAACCAAAACAGAAGACGAACGCCTGTTCTCTCACATCTACACACATGACCAAGGAAAACTTGAAGGCCAGCCTCCTTCTGGTCTGCGTTTCTACACATGTTTCCTTGTGCGTCTTACTGGACGTTCGCTTTTTCTCTATGAGAGGATCTCTGGAACTCCGTACCTTAGCTGTGACAGTCAGAAATTGAACACGATCAGTCTGGCAACTCGTCTACGTTTTCAAGGTTTTTCTTTAGCAGAATCAAGTTCTCCTGTGTAAGCATGATTTCGACAACGCTCAACATATCTAGGAATCTCGCATCGACGCCTTGACAAGCCGATTCTTGCAGAGACACCAAGATCCACCCATTTGCATCCGAGGCGCATGCAGGAATAACGTCACCGCTGTACCGACGCAGGCTCGATAACCCACGCAGACACCGCCGATGACTGCCGAAAAGTCTTCACGATTGTTCGCACTCTGCCCCAGAGATCAGGTCTAAAACCTCCATTTGTGTTTGCGTGGTACTCCAGAGAAGAGGTCTTGACCGCGTGCAGCACGTTGCTCGAGATGCATCTGCAGCTGTTGATGTCCATGGAAGACACCATGCAGAGCAGCATCAGTGCTTGGCAGCGGCAGTACTTCGAAAACGAGCGCGGGTCTCAGTATGAACGCCATCGACGACATATCGAAGAGATTCACCAAGCAACTGAAGACTTGACGGCGAAAGTCCTCCACTGTCAGAAGCGCATAATTCGAGACCGAGAAGACATTCGAAGACACGCCGACGGTGCCAGCGAAGACTCGCCTCTCAGGCCTGACTTAGGCGAAGACGAACATCTCTCACGAGGCGCCGAAAGCGACAACCAGTCCGAATCTGAGATGATGGAGTAACCTCCACAAAAATGAGCTAATACGTCCGATACTATCACTTAAACGGCATGCGCAGAAAGCTATAAACTTGTAGATACTTTTGCAGATGCTAAGTTTGGAAAGATTTAGGAAAGCCCGTATATGTTATCTGTCGGTATAGAGAGAGGCACATGCAGACGCGGTATGTATGTATAGACGTGTGCAACCAAATGCATTTCAACATGCAGAGCAAGGCATCTATTTGGCGTTGATTGGATTTGCATCGGTGAATGCTCACAACGTGACGAATCGCGTGGCAAGACGTTTTGATGACAATCTTTTACCCTTTTGTGTGCTTGTGTGGAGACGCGGAGATCTGTCACAGATGTCCCTTCCGCATGCCTACAACCGGAGGGTGAAAGGAATAGTATGCAAAAAAGCAGCGTGTTAGTTCGTGGAAAAGAACATCTCGCCTTTTCCCAGCTTTCCTCTATGGCAGTGGAGCAACAGCTGTGTCCAGGGCCAGACGCAGGCAACCCAACTGCGTCTACTTGCAGATACATATACACCTATATATATATATATATATATATATATATATATATATATTTGTGCATCGGCGCGCTAACACGAATCTCGGCCGTTTGCGTAGACGTACAGATGCATCTAATGCTTGATGAGGAGCGCCCCCCGATGAATGCGTTGCACCGGAGAGGCCTGCGTGTCAGGCAAACGCGTTGGCATCGCAAGAGGTCGAAGCTTGATATTCAAGAGTCTTCAGTTGCCTCTGTCGCGACAGACGCTCGGCGAGGCTATTGTTTTCCAACATCCAGAGGCACATTCCTCGCACGAGTGCTCCAGCCTTTCCTCTCACTCCTACCCCTCGTCACCCCACGAAGTCCCAACACAGATCTCCGCGTAGATGTGTTTGTATATTCGCATGCGTTCACGCGAGTACATGCACGCATAGGGATGTGCATTCGAATGCTGTATGCGCATACATATGTATATTAATATACACACAAATTTGTGCATCCGTGTCGCCTTGTCATTCATTGATTCCCTTGGAGACAACCATTTCAATATTGTAAGACGCAAACCATGAGGCGCGTTTTCTTCCTCTTTCTACGGACCTCACACTGTTCACAGATTCACTGCTGGAGCCAAAGACGGTGAATACTGTGCGTCTCCGGTTCGTCTCTTTCAAAGCCCATTTACTCCATGAAGAATGTCACACAACACCGGAACGCGCCACCCGGAGATCCATATACATATATATATATATATATATATATCCATGCAGGTGTGTGCAGATGCACGGAATATAGGCCGGTACAGTTGCTTAGCCTTGTTCAGTTGTAGACATCTATGCATAATTGTTTTCACTGTCGCCTCCACGCTAGGTCTCCGCCCAAAAACAGGCGACTTCACTCAGTAGTAGTCCCGTCGCCGATCTCTGCGGCTGTCGTCGTCGTCGTCCTCGTAGCGGCGGCTGCGTCAACAGGAGAGAGACACACCCATAGCAACGCATTCACAGCGTGCAGAGGCGTAAAGAGAGAAAAAAACGCATCGCCCAAGCACCACAGACAACATACAGACCTCCACGAACTTCCCAGTCTCGCCCCAAGGCCCTACACCCCACAAGACATCTACACACACCCACGTATACATACATTCACTCACATAGACATGCACACACAGGAGTATACATATACATTTATATGCAGCGATGCAGACCTACGTAGGAATCCCGGCGGTCTTCCATGGATGGGAGGAGCCGCAGTGTCATTTCCTGTGAGAAAAAAATTGAGACACAGTCCAAGTATTTGCACCCGCGCAATCGTCTTGATCCACCACACACCAACGCACATCCAAACCCAGTTAAAGATCATTCTGTCGCTGTTGGTGACAAGGTAAAAGAGGCTTCTTGTGTCTACACATACCTTCTGTCGTCGCTGCGGCTGCGGCTTCTCTCTCGGCGTCTGCCGTAGTCTTCTTCTCTGGACCGGTAGTCGCCGTCTGAGTTTCTGTATCTTCCTTCTCGGTCGCCTCTGTCGTCATCGTCTCTTCGTCTTCTATCGTAGTCGTCTCGGCCGCGGCGTTCGTCCTCTCGTCCTCTCCAACCCCACTCCTCGCGTCCTCTCCCGTCGCGCCTGTCGTCATCTCCGAAGCGTCTGCGCGGTCGCTTGTCTCCAGGGCCTCGAGCGATTTCTACTCGAATTCTGCAGAAAACGCATGCGTCGAAATCGGCGACGTCGTGACGGTAGATGCACTGATCTCCGTGCCGGGCAATGACTCAGCCACTTGTGGGAGAGATTCACGGGCGCCGAGCCTTCGTTTCTCGAGGAACTGGCACCAAGGACAATGCAACGCGTCACCGCTGTCTCCACAGCTGAGAAGCACGAACACGGCTTTCGCTTAACGACTGCCTTTTGCCCGTTTCCTAGAACGCAAACGCTTTCGCTACTGTACGGATCTCGCTTCGTCAGAAGAGCACCGCGAACGAGGACAGGACAGGGGAGAGAAACTCGAAGACAGGCCTATCTCCTGGAAGAAGCGTGACATGGGGTGTGTAGCGAGAGATGCCGACGGCGGAGAATCCAGATCGACGAGAGGGTGGAGACATATGTGAAAGGGTAGAAAGCGCCACTCTCTGTCTGCTGCCTCCGAAGAAGCGGACGCAGCGCCAGCGGAAAAGACTGAAATGAGGGGGTTCACCAAGGAAACTCGACGCACCAAGAGTGCAGCTCTCTCGCGTCCCCCTGTCGCAGACGAGAAGGCGCGGAGGGAGACGGAAACGCGACAGAGAGCGAGGAGACACCGAAGAACCATTGTGGAGATGCTAAACTGTCTAGTGATCCAAACGCGAAGAGGCCTTCTTTTCAAAGAGTCTCGCTCCCGTCGAAACGCAGACACACATGAGACCGAAGCCACCATCCCGCGGTGGAAGTCCACACACCACTGGACGTCACGGGCCGCTCCGGCGCACAGGTGGGCGCCGCAGACAGCAAAAGAAGCGACACCGCGCGGCTTCGCGAGGGAGCCTGGCGGTGTTCAGACGGACGCTTGCGTCTTTCAGAGCCGAAGGAAAGCGGATTTACTTTCGACGGGCATGAAGGCAGAACGCGAACAACTGCAGAGTCCGCCACGATCACTCGAGGCGACGAGCAGCCGACGGACGAGAAACGGAGAGAAGAGACGACGCTAGAAGGCAGAGACGGAGAGAAGACGCGACGACGCTAGAAGGCAGAGACGGAGAGAAGACGCGACGACAGATGACGGAGAGTAGACGCGACGACAGACGACGGAGAGTAGACGCGACGACAGATGACGGAGAGAAGACGCGACGACAGACGACGGAGAGTAGACGCGACGACAGATGACGGAGAGAAGACGCGACGAGAAGGAGACGGATTTCCAAGAGAAGGCGAGATACGCAGAGATGGTTTTGTAGAGGTCTTCTCATCAGTCCCGACGCGCCGGGGGAGACACAAAGAAAGGCGAAGTGAAGAGAGAGGCAGGGCGGCAAGGGTCGAACGGTGCGCCGAGAAACAGAGCAAGCCGGGAGTTCTAAGTCTCGGCTGGTGGCACGTCCACGTCGGCTGCTCTATATGCGTTGTGCCTAGTGGCTAAAGGACGCTGGAAACTTGGTAGGCGCAGAGAGGAAGAAAAACTGCACTAAAAAATACAAACGCACATGCGGCGCCTCCCTTGAAAGAGCGACAGCGGCGAACGGGAGCCCCATCAAACGTTGTCTCAGCGAAAAAATCCCCAGAAACACGACCCTCCCCAGGCGACACCGCGCGCGCCGGAGACTCCAAACGTCCAACAGACATCACATCCCTCCCTCTCCTTGACTGTCTGTAAGACACCCCACCCGCTGCAGACAGCTAGCCACCACGCAACGGAACAGTTTTCTCCATACAGCACAGCCATGCTCGAATCTAGGCCTCTGAGCAAGCACCGCGACGACGTTGTCCTGGCGTTTACCCTGGAGGGATCTACGAGATTGTGTCACCTGAGTTCGCGGTGCGGCGAAAGAAAACCAACGACAGCCGAACTTCCCCAAAGCGCTTACGGTTTCCCTCGGTAGCGGTAGCCGTCGAGCTCGGCGACGGCGTCCTTGGCATCGCGGTAGTCGTCAAAGGTCTGCACGCAGTCAACGAAAAGCCATTTCAGGAAAATGACAACCCTCTGTCTCCCTGAACAGAACGCGTCGGCGTCGAACGCGAGAAACGCGGAACACGGCAACAGAAGCGGAGGCCCTCACGGAGATGTGTGTATTGCGTACGTCCGAGAAGTCACCTTCCCGCAGGGGAGGAGACGCTTCCCAGACGAGAGAACAGCTCGCTGGTCCTCTGGTTTCCTGCAGCGTCGTCTCCGACGTTGCCCCGCAACTGGAAACGAGAAGACTCTCGCGCGTGGACTCTGTTTTTCAACTTCAAATGTTCCTCACCAAAAAGGCGAAGCCGGGGGGGTTGCGGGCGACCCAGACAGTGCTGATGGTGCCGTACTTTCCAAAGATGCTCTCCAGTTCCTCCGTCGTTGTGTCGGCTTCGATGCCACCTGGAGAAGACAGTTGACGCAGCAGAAGGTACAGAAAAAACGCATGCAGGGATGGACGGAACTCACACGGAACGCGAGAGCGGGTAGAGGCGAGAAGACCGCATGCGCGCGAGAGAAGAGCGATGCAGAATGGGGACGCAGAGAAGCCCCAGAGCGACACGCTGGCGATACACCCGCCAGAAGGGTGTACGGCCGGAGGACAGCCAACATACTGAGGAGGAAGGAGGCTGGGAAAAGACGAGATGGCCCCGAGAGCAAGTCTAGAGAAAAGAAACTGAAGAATCGACGCCAAGAAGGAACACGAGAGACACTGAAAAATCGAGGAGCTCAAAAAAGAGCAGCTACAAGTGGACGCGAGACACAAGACACAGGGGGGAGGGCAAGTGGCGGGAGAGTAGAAGACTCGAGGAGGATGCGTCAGAACGACAGAAGAGATAGCGCCAAAGAGAGAGAAGTGACCTCCACAGAGCGAAGAACAGTGAAGAGGAAGCCAGCAGGAAAAGACTCTCGGGAAGATCGAGAAAACACTCACCAATGTAGACCTTGCGGCCTTCTTGATCATCCATCGCCGCGCGCGGCATGTTGTCGAAACGAAGAAGTGAAGAGAGGCGAGAGAGAAGAAACAGGAGTCGGACTGACGGAGGAAACGGAAGGCTGGGGTTTGGGGAAAACAGCGAATTTCGCGGTAAACACACCTGCGCCGGACTTGCGTTGAAAGACGGGGAGAGCGTACCACTGGAGGGGACGACCACACAGCGACGAAAAAGAGAGAGAGCGCAGGGAAAAACGCCAGCCAAAGCAGACGCCGGACAAGCGCAGAGGGCACGATCTACGGAAGCGGCCGAGAACCGGAAGGGTGCGTCCACTGAAAGAGACAGAGGTTGAGCGAAAACATCGAGAGCAGCAAAAGAAGAAAAATCGAAAGCGAGGAAGCAAAGTGCTCACGTCCGTTCCGGAAGCGGCACAAACCAAGCGAAGCAGTAGGGGCAGGGAGACTGCACCGCGGAAACGGGTGGAGAGAGAGAAAGTCTGGCGTCTCTTGGAGACTACCCAGAGACGAAAAACCTCTATTGTTCGTTGGAAACTCGGAAATTGTGCAAGAGATCTCGTGAACTGGTGAAAGAGACACGCGAGCACCGTGAGACTACCGCTTGCGCTTTTTACCGCAGAAGGACTGAGAGAGACGCCTGCGCGGCTTTCGCCTGTTCTCCGGACGTGTGGGAGAGAGACGTAGGTCGACGGATGCGAAGCAAAGAAAAAAGAGAAAAAGAGAAAATCGAAGAGAGAGAGACCTGCCGAGGGAAGACTGCGGCCCTCCTCGTCGCTCTCGAGGCGTGCCCCACCTGTTTCTCCTTTCGCCGCCGGGGAGGCTTTCGTCCCGAAACGCATGCAGCGGCGCTCGCGTGTGCATTTGGCGGCCAAGAAACTCCGACTTTTCACGCTCAGGAAGGGAAGCTGTCTCCGTGCTGCGACTGCGCCGAAACTCTCCCGAATTCGCGACAGATGGGCCGCCGGCCTGGTCGAGGTCGCGGGGAAGCGTCGACGCTTCCGCGGAAACAGGATTCGCAAAACAAGCTGTCTTGACACTGAACTGAGATTTCGTCCGCCTCGTGCCTCTCCGCCTCATGAGCTTCCAGAGACAACGCGCCTCTCGCTGCCTCTCGCTGCCTCTCGCTGCCTCTCGTTGCCAGAAGCGCAGATCTTCTGCGGTTCCCCGCCTGCTCCGCGAAGCTGACCTTGACGCCTGGCGGTGTATGCACACTGCAGAGCTCGACAGGGTAGCTTCCTCGGGTGTATGTACACCCGAAGTTGGCTGCTGACCAAACGCCGAGAAGCCATCTGAGAAGGCGGTTTCGCGTTTGTCGGTCCCGACGATGCGTTTACGAGACAACACGAGAGAGGCAGAAGGAACTCTCACGCGAAGTCACTCGAGAAAGCAAGTGTCTCCTCAGCTTGTCTCCTGTCGGGGTCCTGCGCCGAGCTCCCGTTCTGAGAGCGGCCTCAGGCTTCGTTTCTTTGCAGGCGAGAAGCGGGGGAGTTGAAGGAAGTGAGTCCCCTTGCTCACTCTGCCAGTTCTGCGTCACTTTCGTCTCCGCTCGCGCCGCCCGCTCCTTCGCTGGAAAGCATCTCGACATTCTCTCGACTTTTCCCTGACCAGCGCGCGCATCTCCCTCCTCGTCCTCCTTGTCCTCTTCCTTTTCTGGCAGCTTCCTCGTGTCTTTCTCCTCGCCTCGGAGTGAAGCCTCGTCCTTCGGTTTCTTTGAGCGCCTCCACTTGTCCTTCCCGGAGGACCTTGATTGGTCTCCGTCCTGGGCTCGTCCTTTCTGTCCACGCCCCTGTTGGCTTCCAGGCGTCGCTCCCTCTGTGCCTTTCGCGGCAACTTGCTTCTGTGTCTGCGGCGACACTCGACGCTGCGCGAGTTAGCTGGCGGAAGTCTTCGTCGTCTTCAGAATAGCATCCTAGACTTGCATCATGTTCAGAAAGAAAGCTGCACTGGGGACCCTCAGTCTCCTCGGCAACAAGGAGCGGAAGAAGTAAGGCTTTTCTGCTTGTTCTCCTGTTTGGTGAATGAGTGAATGTCCTCTTTGCTCCTCACGGTAGGACACAGAAAAACGGACACTGAACTCTCGTCTTCCCAGCCAACGTTCTAGGCTCTCTGTTCTCTCCCTCGCTTCTGAGCACGCAGGCGAAGATGCTTGTGACTGGCGCGACAGCGCTGACGCCCTCCCACAGTTGGGCCCCTTTGTTGTCTGCGGCGTTGTGTACGTACACTCCGCTGGCGCAGCGCACATGCGTGTCTCGTTGCCTCTCGCTCTGCTGCAGTCTGTACAGTCCCTGGCTCTTCGTGGCTCTTCAATAGCAGTTGCATTGCCCCTTCAGCCTTCCAGCTTGTCTCTTCCTCCTCTCGCCTCCGCGTTGCCCCGTCCCCGTTCCTCCCCCATTCGTCACGTATACATCGACCTCCCTTACAGTCTTTGAGCATTTGTCAACCGACAGCTGCATGCATGTATCACCGAATCCCCGACGGGAGGAGGCAGTGCCTAGTCTCACTGAAAACGAAAGAGAAGACCTCCAGTGCTTCGCGGTCCTCTGACTCCTCACTCCTTTCCTCAGACTGAGTTTTCTGCTCCACCCCTCACACCTGAGTCGACCGTCGAGCAGCCTCCGGGCGTGACTGGAGTTCGTTTCCGCAGGTGTGTTGCGTTGACAGCTTGTCCCCCGGCAGGAAGGAGCGTTCAGCTGCGTTCGAAGCTCTTGTGTCTTCACGGCGCTTCTTCTCCTCTTGCGTCGATATGTCTCTATGCAGGCTGCGCGAGCAGGCGCTCAAGGCTTTTCCCTTGTTGGTCGAGGCCGACTTCGACCTTCTCCTTCCGCCAAAAGAGGAAATTTCAGTTGCCAAGCTGCAGTTTCCTCCCGCGCCTGCGGGCTCGACTGCTGGCGGCAATGCCTCGCCTTCGCTGACGAATTCGCGAGGCATGAACCGAGGGACTGTCTACCTCTGCCGCGGAGAGCCTGTCTTCTTTGAGGTCAACGGCGTCACCCTTCCTTCGGTGAGGTACACGCGACGCAAGCCAAGTCGACACAAGGAGTCACCTTGCAGAAAAGGGAGACGTAATCGCGAGAGGCAAAACGCGTGAAGCGACTCATGTCTACCCAGCGAACGGTTTCCTCTCCAGCGCTGCGAACGAGAGTGCTCTGTGCGCATCCGGCGACCTTCCAGGCCTTTCAGGGAGTGTATCCCTCCTTTCCTTTGCTTTGGGGTGCCCTGTCTCCCCGCCTAAGCTTGTTCCCGTGGAAGTGTCAGGTGTATGTACACTTGATTGCATGCATGGGGTCGCTCAGGTGTACGTACACTTGGTTGCTTGCATGGAGTCGCTCAGGTGTACGTACACTTGGTTGCTTGCATGGAGTCGCTCAGGTGTATACGCTGTGGAAGTGCCCGGACTTGCTGCCAACCTTCGTCGTCCACGCGCCGGTTTCCTCCTTCATTCTGAAAGGAGCGGATCTGATGCTGCCGGGAGTCATTTGGTCTCTCACGCTCGACGGGTTGGAGAGACAAAGAGCGAAGAAGAGAGAACATGGAGACGGCCGAACACTCCCCGAAGGCATAGAAGTCATGCAGCTCTGGAGTGTGCGCGTCGCCGGAAATCCGTGAGTTGGGAGAAAGAAAAGCGGTGGCGATGAGAGAGGACGAGAGCGAAGAAGCAGCGAGGGATGAAGCCTGCAGAGGGGAGAGGGTGAGAAAGAGAGGCGTCTCTCATTCTACTCGCCTGTCAGGTTCTCCCGATGGCTGTGCACTCTCCCACCCTCCTCCTTCCTCATCTTCCCATGGGCCGTGCCTGCATCTCCCGCTCTCGCTTCCCGGCGTTCCTCTGTCTCGACGACTTCTGGCTGGCCTTCGTTTCTTGTTGCTCGCGTTTCCTCCCGTGACGTTTCCTTTTCGTGCTCTCTGGAGTTCTCGTTCTGTCGCTGTTTTCCGGTGCCTTCTGCGTCGACTCTCGCCAGGCTCTTCCCGTCGCTCTGGCGGCTCTGTTGTGGAGAGCCTCTCGTTTCCTCGTGCTCTTTTCTCATCTCTGCTGTCTCTTTTTGTCTTTCTGGTCGCGCCTCAGACTCCCCTTCGCTGTTGGATGCAGCACCGTCGCTGCCGTTGCTCTGCAGCACCTCGCAGGGAAGGGAAAGGCTCTCGAAATGGCGCATGCCTTTGGCGATGGACTCTGGTGAGATCCGCGCTCGTACGTGTTTCAAACTCGTCAACTCCATTCAGGCGTGAATCCGCACAAACACTGACGCTCATGAACCTCCTTACTTGTATATACATATATATATATATACATATATATATAAACAACGGGAGGAATTATGTGTTAACAGATGCGAGGACGCATGTTTACATATATGTATATACATATATACGCAGATGCAACTGCATCCTGATTCCACGTGATGAAGGAAATGTAATCTCTAGATGTAATACAGATAAAACATCAAATATCATCTATCTATGTATGTATCTATTTTATATATCTATCTATGTACTTGACCACATATATCAATATATATATATATATATATGTATGAATATAGCTGCTTGTTCACGCCTTCACTCCCATGCGTTCTGCTACGCAAGTTGAACGGTTGTCCGTTCACGTAGGTTCTCTGGGAAGTGCATCGTTCCCCTGCATGCTTCCCACCGTCTTATTTGCTGCGTTTTTTTCTCTCCTCGTCCTGGCTTTGTTTTCGTTGAAGGCAACTCGGCTCCCAGTCGGCTCCAAGCAAATTGTTCACACCAAAGCAAGTTATGGGCGATCCGAACGACGAGGAAACTGCGGTGTCGCTCGCCTCCGTCGGCTTGGCGCGTCCCAGCACGCAAGAGGGAAATTGCGCGGCAGCTTCAGGCTTTCCGGAAGACGACGGTTGGGATACCTCTGCCGAGAATGCATGCGACAAACGCGAAGTCGGAAATGGCGAGGAAGAGGGCGCAGACGCGCGAGACTCCGCCTCGCCTGTCGAGGCAGACGAAGGAGAAGACGGGAGAGAAGAACAGGGAGGAGAAGGAGAACACGATGGACGAGAAGAAGACAGGCAAGACGACGCGCAGACGCAGACACGGAGCGAGAGCCCCATGGCCGCTCCCGCAACGTTGAGCACAGAGGTGCGAGGTTTTTTCTCGAGAGTTCAGAAGTTACCTAAGGCAGAAAAACGTGGAGATCTGTGTTCTTGTTTCGCTCCTCTGCTTTGCGGTGTCTTTGTTCCGTGGGCGAGGAAGTTTCGTACCTGGACCTGAGTGGTCGCCAGTCTCTTCTCCTCTCCTTTTGTCTCTCGAAGAATGTCCATGGTTTCAAAAACGGGTCACCTGTTCTTCATTGTGCGGCCGTGAGCGATGCGGAGTGTTTGACGTTTATCGGGTCTTCACAAGCGATCACGGGAGTCGAAGAGCATGACAACTGCGCTGTGATCTAGTCGGACAAATCGAGCGAGATGTGATGCACAAGGATCCACCGAAAAAGTACAAAATCAACCTTTACGGCCGTTTAATGCGACGACTTGCAGCGTCGTGCTCACGGCGTAGGTATGTTGTAGACTCCGAAACTCGCTCTGGACTTCTCGAGAAACGGCGTTCTCTTTCTTTTCGCGTTTTGCGTGTCGTTTCCCCACTCGCTTGCCTTCGCCGCCGATCCACCCTCACAAGGAGGCTTCATGCTCCATTTGTTTCAAAGTTTTGGGTCCACGGGCGCTGCACGCAATCGTTGCTCTGCGTCCTCAGGAATCCTGGCGTTCTTCTCTTTCAGATTCGCTGCACAAATATTTCCGAAGTTCCTCCCTCTGTGACAAGAAGCAAGCCGCCACAGGACCATCCGGCGTACCAGAAAGGGACCACTTTGAAACCTACATATATATATATATATAAATATAAATATCTATATAAATGTAGATAAATATATATATATATATATATAAATATATGTTGACGTGAAAAATGCGCAGCTTTCTTTCAGGCTCGGAGGCGCGGTTGGTTTACCTTTGGAATCTGGAGTGTTTGATTCTGTCTTTTCAGGCGATGGATGAATACTTCCGCCTTTGCGCTCTGGAGGTTTTGCATGCAATTTCAGACGACCAGCTCCCGATGGATATCTCCGCCCTCAACAGGCAAGAGCGAAAAAGAAAGAGGTCAAACGCAAGACAGCAATGGGCACAGACGAATGACTCTCTTGGCGGCATCTCTTGTAATGCCTGGAAATAAATTTCCCAGCACAAACGGCGACCGGAACACGTAAATTTGCACAGATAAATCTATACATAATTATATATACATATATATATATATATATATTATCTGTGACTGTGTGTACGTGTATGCATAAGAGGAGATAGATATTGAGACATGGGGTTTGAGACAGCTTTGCAGATAGAGCAGTGCGGACGCGGACGCGGATACATCTATTTCTGCATGTAGGTATGAGAACCGACTTCTTTGTGATATCGGAAGCGTATGTATGTGACACTGGCGCCTGCCCTAGTTCACCGCTGGGTCTTTGCATTCGGTTGCTGTTCCAGTAAAATTGCGGCAGAAGCGCCTCCGGTCTACGTGGAGAAATTGCGAGTGCCGGGGAAGCCCGCGACTTTCGTCGCTCCTGACGTGAGGAAGACATCTCATAAAAAGGTAGGCGAAATTGACTTCTCCCTCGTTCGCTCGAAGGAATGCGGATGCAGATGTTTGTTGCGTCTTCGGTATTTCTCAAGTGTAAAGGCTTTCGTTCTCGTTCCTTTTCTGGCTAGAGCGTAAAAGAGGAATCGAAGAAAGACCAGTGGTGCGAGAGAAAAGCATCGAGGATGCCTCAGAGACAGACCGTTCGCGGGATTTGGTTCTTCGACTCAGTCGCGACGACTTGGCCTCTCGACGACGCTGCTAGCGTGCGAAAAAAACCGACAGAGATGGCAGATCGCATGAGCGATGGAGGGCATGCATACAGTGTCTCGTTGAATGTATATCTGCTCTCCGCCGTCTGAATTTTCGTTTTGTCGTGTTTCTTGTTTCCGTTCTGGAATTTCGTTAGCTGGTGAAATTCGTACAATTTCTGTCCAAGACGAAGCTGCTGCAAACCAAGGAGACGCGCGGGGCGGTCGCCATGGTCAAAGTGAATCGCAGCCACCCGCAGTTTCTCGAATATAAGCCACTTCCGGAGAAGACGAAGAAGAAGATTCTCGAGCGCGTCGCCGCCGAGGAGGCCGCCGCCTCGGCCTCGAGTCCAACTAGCGCCGGCGGCGAGGAGACAGGAGACAGGCGGCAGCCGGGGCGTGCGGTGGCAGGAGAGAGCGGCGCAGCGAATGGAAGCGATTCAGGTCAGGAGAGAAAGAGATCCTGGGAAGGCGAGATAACGCATGCATTTTCGCGGCTGGTATGACACGGACGCAGCACTGAACGAGGGACGCATGCGCCCGGACGCGCATGTGTACACACCAGGAATCGATAGAGGTTGAGAGGCTAATGCGTAGAAAGAGGTCTAGTCGAAAAAAAACGGATTTCTCTTGGTAATTCGATATGTCTGTAGCTGGCCTCGAGGAGATGTGTAGAGAGGTCGACCAGTGCTGTCTCGAAGTAGCTGGATGCGCTGTAGCCTTGATTTTGGCGAACCTCTCTGATCTTCTGCTCCTGAAACCACTACGCAAACCGCGAAGATCCCTGCTGTCGACCGTCGATGTTTTTCGTGGTAACTAAAGATCGACAGAAGACTCTCTGCAATCGAGCGAAGGAAGCGAACGCGTGAGACGAACATTGCCTGAGGGTTCCCGAGAACGCGCGAGAGGAACGCAAGCGTTTTCCTTCCTCGGCACCGTCTTCGCCTTTCTTTCTCGCGGCAGATTGACAAGCTTTTTTCGTTTAGCGTTGTGCTGGAGCATCGTCGCGCATCAGGACCCATCACAGTGGAAGCCCTTTTTTCTAGGTTATTGACAGGAGTTCTACAATTCGACTAAGAGACAAATACAGAGAGGAAGTCTGGCCGTCGCCTTTTCCTTCAGGGCCGTTGGTGTTGGAATTCTGCACGCCACCTCAGAAACTCACAAAAGTCTTCCACGCCGTCAACGTTCAGACAGGAAAGTAGGCAAATGTCTCATGCGTTCGTTTTCAACCACGCGCCTCGGATACACGCGCGCACGTATATGTATACATACGCGCCTTTGCAGAAGCATCACATACTTATATATATATATATATATATATATATATATATATGCATATACATATATATATATATATATATATGTCTATATCTATATATTCGTAGGTGTGTATCTACTTGAAGAGTCCTTCGTAGACTTGTGCATGTGTCTATGCATTCGTAGATGCTGTGGCGCCGATTTGGCATTCTCTTTTTCTCTCCTGTTGGCTCTGGGGGTTTGTGTCTGGCTTGGCGTAGATGTGCTCTCGCCTTTCACCTCTCGTTGCGTTCGTTGGCGTACTTCCTAGCGTTTATCCCTGCACCTCTGGGAAGCCATGGACGGGTGAGAGAGAAGAAAGGCAGTTTGTCTCTCTCGCGCACAACCGTCGTGGCTCACACCATGTTGCTGCGCGGCGGATTCCGCGGCGTTGTCCTGGAGGCAGGAACGCGTCTTAGGCGATCTCTCTGAGTGCGAAGTTGACACTCATTTTCCGACTCCACCTAGGCTTTTTCTGTCTCGTTCCCGTCCTTCTTTGCCTGTCTGGAAAGCGTCTCGCGAAGCCGAAGAAAAGAGGTCGCGTGCGGACTGTCAAAATATGTTGGAGACCAGAGACGCGACCGAGTCCTTTTCCACTTTTATTTTTATTTCCTCCGTGTCTGTTTCGTCTCCCTCGTTCGTCCCCTCTTCATCCTCTTTCGCGTCGTTTGTTGCCTCTCTTGATTTCTCTTGTGCTTCACCATCTTTCGGGTATATTCCTCCTTTCTTCGTTCTCATCGAGGAGGAAGCGGAGGTGTCTGTAGCCTCTCTAGTCAGCTTCGCCTTGGTTTTGCGGTTGCTCTGCTCGTTTCTAGGGATACCTTTTTCACCTTTGCAGAGGCGAAGGAGGTGCTCTCCCGCTACCTGAAGGCTGCGGAAGAGGAGAGGAAGGCCGAATCGAATTCTTCGGAGAAGATGCCTTGTGGCAAGGAGATGCGAAGAGACGAAGTCGCCGTGGACGCCGTCCTGAAGGACGCGCGTGAGTGCCAGAGATGTCGAAAAGGAAGGAAAGTGGAAAAACTGGAGAATATTGAAGAAGAGACTCGCAGTGAGACATCGAAGGTGTAGAGGGAGGAGAACGACGGGGCGAACGTAGAAGCTGGACAAGAACGGAGAAGCCGATGATGGAGAAAATGCGAAAGAGAGAGAAAGATGGAGTCACATGGCCGTGAAGTGTGTCTGCAGGTACATTCCTGTTTGCTTCTTCCCTCAATGGTGTAGCTGAGTCGGAGTCCTCGTTTCTGCCTACGTTTGCGCGGACATGCGCCTTTTTTATAGCGACAGTTTACGGCGTTTCCGGATCTTCTCCTCTGTCTTTCCAGTCTTAACGAGGGACGAACTGGCGACCTCGAAAGGAAGCGAAGAGTTCTCGATGAAGAAAGAAGAAGTCTTTTCTAGATGGCAGGCCGCCTTGCAGCCTTGTCACGTCATCGTCCCTGCAGGCGCTCCGAAGAACCTCGATGTCTCCACCCTCAAAGTCCAGTGAGGCCTCCACACTTGCAAATCCTTTCGAAATCAGTCCTTAAAACTCTCGCAGTTGCCCTTCCATGTACATTGATATTGGTGTATAAGGAGAGCGCCTTGCGTGTATACATACATATATATACCTACACACATGTATTATATACAAGTTTCACCAGCATGCTCGCGTTCTTTGTCTCGCTGTCTCCGATCGTTTCTCCACCAGATTTATCCCTCGTCTTCTGTCTTCGCTTCTCAGTCATGTTCGTGGAGTAACATGCCGCTGCATGCCTTTCTCTTTCTCCTCAGCAAAGGCACCTGCCCGCCTGTAAAGATTTCGGTCGAAGATCGCTTCGGCGGACGCAAGCATATAACGCACGTTGTGTAAGCTTTTTCCTCAAAATGAGGAGATAATCGAATTGAGAACAACTCTCTAACCAACATGCAAGACGACCCGACTACAGTCACACCGCTCTGTATACATATAACATAAATGCATGCATATATATATATATATATATATATATATATATTGATATATTTCTTGGGATTTTGGTTCAGCGCGTTTGTAGGTATATTTGTACATCAAAATGAGTCTTTCCATATACTTCTCTGTATTTCCTTTTGTTTGTCTTCGTATATCTCGCTATATGTCTACATATGTGTGTTTAGCTATCCACCGTCCTGCGTCTCTTTGTTGGTGTACACACAATTCTGCATGTATAAACATTCATCCATGTATCGATCTGCTTGTGTTCATCTATGCACCTATACGCATGTAGACCATTGGGGTTGAGTGATTGTATATTCTTGCATGCAACATTTCATATATATATATATATATATATGCATATATATGTACATTTGTGTATATATGTATATGTATATATATTTGTGTATATACGTATATTTGTACATATATATATATATATATATATATATATATATATATAGATATAGGTAAAGTTATGCATATACACGCATATATATTTGTATATCTATTTGTGTAAATGCATGTGTGTGGCTGTTGTGGATATGGAGATCGGTGAGTGAGGCAGAACGTGTGGCGTTCGGAGCCGTGCGTCTGACGCGTTTCGTCTCTGGATGAGAGAGAGTTTTTTCGGAGATGTGCCTGCGTTTTCCTCGATTTATGTAAACTCGTGTCTGTTTCTGGAGCTGTCCGGCGGCCTCTTGGAGAGAGGGAGGATGGACCTGTTTTTTCGAATCTCAAGAGGCAAATTCTGTTTTGAAGTCGCCTAGGAGGCATCCGTCCGTCTGCAGCTGGCCAGTGGCTTTCTCGCCTTTTCGATGCTTCAGGGGAGTGCATGTTTTTCTGCTCGATCCAAAGACTGTCGCGGACTACCTGCAAAAGAAACTCGCAGCGGCGGCCTCGACCTACGCTCTGCCAGGCCAGAAGGTGCAAGCTGCAATCTCGATTCAGGTGAGAGAGCTCAGAAGCGTTTTCGCAAGGTGCAGAGGAGACGCGGAACAGGCGAGAAGAAGACTCACGAGAAAGATCCAAGAAGACGAACGCAGTGTACAGGGGAGGGAGACGAGGCGCCGAGGATGAGCGAAGAGGCGCGGCACCGGCAGGAAAGAGAAGGTCCACCACTCAGACATCTGCGTTCGTGTGGGAATGACAGAGAGGCAAAAAAGCGAAGAAAAGAAACTTCAGCCCTCAGAGAAAGAAGACGAAGGAGGAAAGAGATCAACTGTGCACAGGAAAGCGCCGTGTCAGATCGCACAAAGGCGCGACACTCTCCACCGGAGGAGGACCGCCGGGGAACGTCGGCCTACGTCGCGAGAGAGAGAAGAGAGACCGAGACGGGAGGACAGAAGAATGTGCAGCGACAAGCGTCTGGCGAAGATAGAAGAAGCAACGCGACAAGTATTCGACATGGAGAGTGCCGCGGCGCATTTTTCTTCTGTGTCTGGATTTCGCTCTCGCGCATTCCCGATTCTTTTTCGTTTGTGTTTCGCGCTACTTGTCAGGGAAACATGGGTGCGGCGGTAGCTGACGCGCTCATCTCTCACTTTAAACTCGATCGAAAGTACGTTGTCGTTGAACAAAAGAAATCGAAGGCTGGATCGCGAAAGTGAACTCCTCTCGTGGTGGCTGTTCCTTGTTAAACGCCTGGGCGGAAAGCATCCCGAGTTGTCTTTTTCCGCGCGTCTCCAGTCCGGCGTCCTCTTCTTCGCCTCGCGTTCTCGGGTGTCTCGAGTCTCCCCGCTGAATCGCAGCTTCGCTCCCCTTCGACGCCTTCTTTGTTCTCCTTTCTCGCAGAGCTGTCGCCGCGTTGATCTGGGAGGCAGCACCTCACAGATGTCTCTTTCCTGTTTGTTGCCTTCCGCTTGCCTTCTCTCTGCCGTTTGTCGAACTGCGGTTCGACTCTGTCTCTGTCTTCTTGCCCTCTGTGCCGAAGTGATAACTCGTGTCTCCACGGGTGGCTGCGCTACCCCCGTTCTTCTTTCTTTCTTCTCCTTTCTCGTCCCTCGCTGCTGTCTTTGTTTGCCTTTATCTCGTTTGTAGAGAGCACCTTGTTGGTTCTCATCTTGCGCGTTTTTTCTTTCGTCTGCTGAGTCTCTCTTCTCTTCATCAAAACTGGTGAAACGCGCATGCAGAGGCCTCTCACGAAGTGCCATCGACTGAAGCAGATGCCCCGCTTCCCTTGTGCCACCGGCGAATGGACAGAGCTGACCGTCGTTCTTCCGTCTCTCTGGTCCTTGGGTCTGCCGAGTTTGTGTCTTTCCGTTGCGTCGCGAAGTCGCCTGAAAGGCGACTTTTGTCTGTCTCGCCTTTGTCCGACAGAGAAAGAGGCAGTTTGCTGTCAACTAAGTGTGCCTCTCTGACGCTGTTGTTCGTCGCCGTTTCCCTGTTTCGTCCGCCTGCCGAATTCCGGATTTTCCGCTTTCTCCCGACCTCCCCACCTCGCGAATGGCGAGAGGTCGTTTGTGAAACAGGAAGGACTTTCTGAAAGCTCTTCAGTTCCGTGACTCTCCAAGAGGCGACGTAACATGTTCGGCCACAAACACAGAGAAGATTGAGCAAAGAAAGTATTTTCAGGCTTTTTTCGCATGCGATTCAGGACCTAGGCATGTCACGACAGTCACGTAGCACATGCAGTCGCCACCGCTGAGTGATGCCACAGTCCTGTCCGGCTCAGCAGAGCTGTCGGTGTGTACATCGATTCACTAGAGTTCACCGCATTTGCTCTTCACTCTGAGCGAAAGCAGCCTTCACTGGGATTCAGCGAAATACCAGTCTTCTGTTGTGCACATTCGCGGCGAGGATGACTGTGTCGTCTGCGAGGTTCACTCGACAGCCCGTAAAAGCCTTGCCTTCTCGTTCTGAGAAGGGATATCAGTCACCGAGGTGGGCGAGGCGAACAGTCTTCTTTGGAATCCTCCCCATTTCAGTTTCGAAGGAACGCGACGCGTGAGCATGCGTCATTCGTCAGAGTCCTCTCTGCAGAGGGTCCTTCGCCTTCTTCACAGAGACAAACAGAGAATCTTAGCTGCCCACGGGGACACAAACTCCCCCTCGAACATCCTTTCGTCTGTCTCGCTTCGTCCCATCTGAACAACGGTGAGATACAGCTTCCACTTGCTCTCTCGCTGGAAACGGCTGCCCTTCTCTGAGTCTTGTCAAAGAAAAAACGCGTTCGCTACTCGCGTGAGGAGGCTGATGTGTGTGCGTCCGCCGCATCCAGAGGATTCTCCAGAGCATCGCGGAGCTGGTATCTGTCACTCTTTTTCGCTTTTTAGGCCATGTGTCTCGTAAAAGAAAGTCCCAACGCGAGAGAGGCGAATCAGTGAGGAGACTGAACAATTGAGATTTGTCTTCTGTCTCGTCAGACGGATGACGCAGCGAAGTCAAAGAAGAAAAGGCGGTCCGCGGAAACGAGAAACCTGAAAAGAATTTTGAATTCTCCGTTCGCCCCGTAGTCCTTCACAGAGCTGACCACTGCTCGCGGTCGCCAGGAACCATCATGCCATTTACAAACAGACAGGTTGACAGAGAGTTTCATGTTGAAGGCGATATGGCAAGGCAACCACAAAGTTATATAAAGCAAGGGAGACACGCAGTGAGGTACGGACTCAGAGACGCGGAAGGATATATATATATATATATATATATATGCGCAAATTAAGACGGATATACATGTATAGATCTTTGATGTGTTTCATGAGAAGGACTGCGAAGAAAGGAGATGAGCAGGAAGAGGACGACGCGCGTCTAGTTTCCCCTTCGCTTCCTCCGCGAGGCAGATGCTGAGCAAACGCAGCAATTCGGCGTATCTGCGAAGAAGCGAAAGCCGACAGCGCAACAGGGAAAAAAACAGACGGAAACTAATATAAAGCGCCCTTGAGCTCTCGATTCAAGCCAATCCCTTCCACCTCTCCTCATCGGCCTGCTATACACTCAGAATGCATATATAAATATATATATATATATATATATATATATATATATAGACGGTATCGAAAAGAAAACCGCTTGTTCGTAGAGAGTGAAATATCAAGTCCGTGCAGAGAGAAAGCAATCGGCTAAGTTGTTGACATCCTCGCCAATCAGTTGACACGAGCATTTTTTCCGTTTTCTCTTACGCGTCTTGAAAGGCCGAGTCGCTTCTTTTGCAGAGGTCGAGGCGAAGCTCCTGCAGACTCTTCCACAGGTGAGGATTTTTCCTTTTGATCATCTCGCGGAAAGCTCTCATTTGCTGCGGACAGACGAGCGTCACCGTCACGCCCCATGCTCCAGCCCTGTGAAACAAATGAGAAACATTTGAAAATGAAGAACGTTCCGAACGCGCGGGCGCTTTAGACGACCGGGCAGAGTGAGCAGCGGAATGGAAGCGCGACGAAGTTCAAAAAGAACTCTGGGTCAAAGCACCGTTTTCGCAGGAGTTCGCAATCGTGCGAAACGAACGCAGGGAGAAAGGGGAGACACCGGGAAGCACAAGCATTCGCGAAACGCCTGGAAATCCGGAAAAGATGCGCAGAGGACGAACAAGGTGAAACGCAGAAGGACGCAGCGTCCGCTGCTCGAAGGACGAAGAATGTGCGAACAACAAACGTCGAAAGGAGGAAGCGGATCTGATCAACAATCCCTTCTTCGTACATGTACGAAAAAAGCCCAAGATTGCGGAAGAGAGAAAAACAAACGAAGAAGACGAGACAAAAGCGAAGACGGAGAGGCACGTCTCTCCCCTCGCTCGGCGGTGATGAAACGTCGCACAGAGGACAGGGACCTGCGCCAAAAAAAGGCTACTGGCGGATCGGTCGAATACGAAGAAAGGAAACAGTCAGGCCAACGTGCAAGAGGCAACAGCGTTCCAGGCCACCCGAGCAGGTCTGCCGACTCCCACAACCTAGAGGAAACGGGAGAGAAGAGCCTGAACAGAGGCCAGGAGTCTGCCTCGGAAGCCGAAACCAGTTCGGCGCAGCGAGCACATGTCCCTCTGAGGCATTTGCGCCTCGCACGGAAGGACTCCTCGACTTAGACAGAGGACCGAGAGAGAAGGCGACAACCAGAGAAAAAGCGAAGAAACACAGCAGAGACACAGAGGGGCGGAGAGTGAGGCAAAGGCAGAGCCAGACGGACATGATCAAAGAGAGAACAAGACAGAGGACATCAAAAAAAGGGCGACGTAGTACGAGCGAGAGCGATAGATAGAGAGAGACACCCAGGGACTCAGAGAGCGATGGAAACCTGAACTGCGAAAGGCACACCGACACAGGGCGAAAGACAGAACGACACAGAGCAGCACAGAGAGCATGACATTCCGAGAGAAAGAAAGCGATTCGGCTGGGCTTTGATCGACTTTCATTTACCGCGCAGAGCGTCCAGATCGATGGACATAGGCCTGAACATGCTGAGGCGCGTCGTAGTGGAAAACGGCATCGACTCCTTCGACGTCAAGGCCTCGCGCTGCCAAGTCGCTGCACACCAGGACCTCTACGACTCCGCTCCTGCGCAAAGCGATAGCAATAAGCAAGCGCAAGGACAACGTCGAAAAAAAGGTAGGCGCCCACCATTTAGAAAACAGGCAAGATGGCGCGGAACGCCTCCAAGAAGATCTCAAAACGAGACGCAGACTGTGTAAGACAACGGAACCGACAATGGAGTAAATGGACAAGCGAGGAGGAAGGCAAAGCAGAAAACGAGGGAGAGCTGGAAACGTGAAACTCCGAAGAAGGTCAGAAGATAACGAGAACGAACATGGAAAAATACAAAGTGCAGACTCGCACCAAGAACATCGGACGCCTCACACCTGCAGGCAACCAAGGGCGGCCGACGATGCGCGGTATACGACGAACACGAACATCTCTCCTCGTTTCATACAGATCTTGAACTTCTATCCAAATCTAGGCCGTTTGATAAGAAATGCGTTGAAGAAATGAAAACGCTGATTCAGTCCAAGAGACGCGCGGATTCGGAAGTACGGCGTCTTCTTTGTCTGCTTTCACGCGAGATGCGTCAGCCACGACGCATTCTTTTACTGCGGCGTTTGCGCATCCATTTCTTTTCCTTTTTTGCTCCACATCTCCGCCTGTTGCCTGTTTCGACTCCCCCTTGTCGCCGCTCTCCGTTTACGTAGGCGGTCACGGTGTGGCGTGATAACAGAGCAGAGAAGCGAAATGGTTTTGTCTTTCGTTTCTTGGCGCCTCTTCCATCCTCAACAGCCATGCAAACATACTGAGGTAGAACTCGTCGGAAACCATCACTCGATTTCCTCCCTCGCCATCTGCCCGTAAACGTTCCTCGCTCTCTCTCGTTCCTTCTAAAATCGGTTTTACGTTTCGTCGACAAGCGCTCCTCTTCACTGATCCTCACTTGAAGCTGTTGATGAGCTTCACTCGATCGCGCTGACTCAAGCTGCTCGACATCTCTCGAACGCGGAGAGAGCAAAATGCCTCTCCTTCCTGCGCGTCTCCTGCGCTTTCTCTCCTCGTGTCTTCTTCTTCTCCTTCCTCTCGAAAAGCGTCTCCGCACAGACGCGCGGGCGCGTCGCGGCCGACGCTGTCAGCAGAGCCTCGGGCAGGAGGGCAAGTGGCGGCGGCAGAGAAAACCGTCAAGCGCGACAAGCCGCTGGGGAGGACTCGGCTGTACAAAAGACAGGCGACACAGTCGAGACCAACCGATATCGGTAGAGCAAAAAGGAAAGTACGCATAGACACAAAGAGGAGAACGAAGGCAGCCGACGAAGGTCCGTCATGAAGACGCGATTGCGAAAGTGAGAACAGACCCAGGAGGCAGCACAGATCTGAAGGTTGTCACAGAGAAAGAACGCAAGACGGCAGAACACACAGAGAAGCGACTCAGGGAACGGCAGACGTCTTTTCAATTGTAGGAACGGCCATCGCTCGTATTGACAGCGACAGAAACCTCCTACTCTGATGCTAGTATACGGTCGACAGGGGACAGCAACGAACGCACCGACTAGGCGGCGTCCGCTGGACGCCGCGACACGGCGGAGAAAAGACAGGCGCAGGAAAGAAGCGGAAAAGCAAGAGTAAGAAAAGAAACGAGACTTTCCACAGGAAGAGAATGACGAGCGGAGCCGGATGAGCGCAGAGAGATCAGAAGGCTGCAGACTGCGGCAGCGAAGGAACCAACACCGCTCGCAGGCGAGGCGAGTGAAGCCGGAAATGCTGTCTCCGAGGGAGGGGAACGCATGCGAATAATCGACCCCCAGCACAAGCGCACAACGAAGTATCACACGTCACTCTTGCTTATGAAAACGAGATAGAAGGCCTCCTGTCTAATGAAGAAGACAGACACCGCTTATGTGTTTCGTTGCGAAACTGTGGCATTGCGATCTCCTCGTTTCTGTTTTCAAACGCAGGCGAACGCGACAGCAGTCCATCGAAACGGCGTTTGCCCTTGCTGGTACACAAAGTGAGACTCTGTCAAGTGGCGACGCTCCAGCGACAAAAACGACCCCCATCTCCCTCGAATGATGCGCCCGGCGAAAGCGGAAAAACTCCTCCAGGCCGTATCACAGATGGCAGCCACCGCAGTCGTATCGCGGTCACCAAGCGAGAGATGGACCATGAAACCACAGAGGGAGTTGAGACCCTTGAGAAAGCCAGCACCAAAAGGATCAAAATCCGCGTCAGGACACGCAGATTGGTCTCGCCAGAAAACGCTGAACGACACCGGAATCTCATCGAAGGAAGGACGCGAACATTTGCAATTCTTCTCGTAAGCTGAAAGCGAAATGGCGACGGATACACGATCCGAACGGCGCTCATTTTGTTCACCTCGCCTCACACGCGGACCAAATCCGCAAAGGCGGTGACGGCTCTCGGATCGGGGTGGCGACATTTTTTAAAACGATACGGAGAGAAAAGAAAACTTGAATTCTGTGGCGTCTTCAGTGGACTGCAAAGTGGAGAGAATGGATTTCGGCGTAATACAAACAGATCAAGTACTTCGCGCGAAGGCTGTCCGTTTGTGCTCCAAGGGGAAGTTTTAAAGAAGTTCTCACCTGCTGGCTGGGCGCTCAAAGTACAGCTGAAGCAGTCGTGTCAGACGATGCGTTGCATCTCTGCTGCTACAGAAGATCAGCACCTTGGCTTTCTTCCTTTTTCCTGAACCTCCATTTTGTCTAGCCTTGCCGTTCGTCTCCTCCTTCTCCTCTTTTCGTTCATGTTCCACCTCCTCTGTTTCGTCTTCACTCTCATCCGTATCATCTTCTCCTTCGTCTTCGTCTGTCTTGTCTTCCTCTTCTTCTCCTTGTTTCTTGTTTTCCTCTGCTTCCTTCGTCCCTTCGTCCTCCTCATCGGCGGTTGTCTCTGTCTCTGCTAGACACGATTTCTTCGCGCGCCTCTTCTCTTCTCTCGCGCCGCTCGCGTCTCCTCGCAGATGCTGCAGGAGGTGCAGCAAGAGGAGCAGGAGGCAGAGCGGCTTGTCTTCGGAGTCGCAGACGACGTATCGCTGCGCCAGAGATTGCGGCATCGCGTAGTGCCCTGCACAGCGCATGCAGAGACGATAAAACAGAAAACAGCTTCTAGCAACACCGTCGTCCACCACTCCAGAAAGCAAAAGCGACACTCTCCCTCGTGCCTCAAGGCGAGCAGCGAGAAAAGAAAAAAATACGCGAAGGACGCAGCGAGGAGGCCGCAGAGCACGCGAGAGAACGAGACCATATCCACTCTTCTCCAGGGCCGGCGAAAAGGTCCGACGGAACATAAACAAATTCACTACAGCTGCAGTGCGTTACAGAAGAGAAAGCAACGAAAACAGGACCACACGAGGAAGCTTCAGGTCTATCCTCCACTGTCCAGAAGAGCGAGTTTGTTAGTAGAGCAACGCGTCTCACAATACAGAACCATAAAGAATCCAATAGATATACATATATATCTATATATATATGTGTATGCATGTATGTACATATGCAGACATGTGTGCAAATATATATATATATATATATATATATGCAGACGTCAAGAAGGAGACAGATGTATAAATACAGAAGTGAGGAAAGAGATATACGTATAAATGTCTAAGTGAAGAAAGAGAACACTGAATCGCGAAAGAGGAAGATGAGTATGTTCGTGAATATACGGAACAGTTGAATTAACACAAAAGGCTCGAAGTGACATGAGCATCCTTTATTTTTACAGCCGCCAATTTTCAAAGGCCTAAGCGCAGTCCAGAGTCCGCAGTGTGGAGATCTAGACTTTCATGCAAATATCTTTTGTGCCTCCATCCCTTGCTCCACCATTTGGGATCTTTGAATCACACCACACATCAAGAGTGTCAAACTTTGCTTCCTTGTTGAGGAAAAAGAGGACCCTCGACATGGAACCGAAAGTGCTCTGTTTACCGCTGGGAGAGGAGAGAACAAAGAGTGGACGCGTCAGATTCAGCAGCGCAAGCGACTTCGGATTTTTCGTCATTGTCGCAGAGAAAGCTGGAGATAGAGAAGACAGAACATGTCGCCATCAATCGTTGCATGATTCCTCGCAACATAGAAAAATGGGTATCACACGCATAACCACGTGCGTCGCCAAATCCATCTGCCATCACCAGTATATATATATATATATATATATATGTAGATATATATATATATATAGATATAGATATATAGGCACGCATACGGAGTGAATATATATATATATATATATGTTTATACATGTAAATATCTATATCTATATATACATATATATAGATATACATCTAAATATATATATATATATATATATAATCTAGCTGAACAGTTTTGGCCTATCTTGTTTGTTTGGAATGAAGCGATTTAGAATCGTTGAACATGGCTCGAGTTCCAAGTCACAAACAGGAAAGTTGTTTATGGTTATCCTGCACACCATACCCCAGTGGACTGCTCAAGACAGCCGAGAGTGTTGTATGTCAGTATCAAAGGCCATGAATGTTCCCTGACATCGCGTCCGAAGCGCACACTTGAGACTTGCGTTTAATATCTCGCTTGTTCTGGTTCTCCGTTTCCTCTTTCGCTGTCTCTTGGCTGCTTCTTCTCACTGAGTTTCTGGAGCGGCAGGGAGGAGGAGGCGACAAACGGTGAAGCGAAGGCGGAGACGACAGGCAAGGCTTCCCCAGAAGTCCGCGCAAACGAAGGCTCATATCCACGACACGATTCTAGACGAAGATGCTGAAGCGCCGCGACTGCCTTCATCCAATCGTGGTACGGCTGCGGAGCGCACAATCCGGTGAAAATACGCCGCAGGGCGACACACAGTAACGAGAGCGGTCGCATAAGGCGGGAGATGTAAGGGAGACGGGAGAGCTGTTGTGGAACGCCAGATATCCAGAGGGACAGGAGGTATTTACGGACGCATAGATAAAGAGACGAAGGTGAACATCGGATCTGCAGAGATAACCTCGAACCTCAACACCAAGGCAGAAGGCATGCAGCTGCACCCGCATGTCAGGTGTACCAACGAAGAATTCAAGCAATACGCATATATATATATATATATATATATGTACATGTTTGTGTAGATATACGCATGATTGTGTTATAGGAACTTTCCATCTATAGAATATACAAGACACCAGTTTGTATTCGTTAACTGAAAGATAGACCCTCCGCGAGAGAGAGAGTCAGTTCAGCGATGAAGAGATGAACTCGAGCGGCTATGCAGACGGCTGCGTCGATAGTTGCAGCTGCAGACGAGGACGAAAGCAGCAATCGTTCCATAGGGGAAGCGGTTCAAAGAAACAGGAAAACGCACCGCGGCCTTTGTATCGCTTCTGAGAGGGGAAGAGTCGAAGATGAGGAGAGTCACTCCACGGTGCCTACCTGCCGGACAAGTCTATCAGCTTCGTCAATCACCAGCCACCGAACGTCCTCGAGGCTAACACCCATCTCGTCGTCTAGAGAACAGAAAAGACGATGTTAAAGATTCACGATTCAAGATGCGTCGCAGAAGGCAAGTGTGAACCGGTCTCGACAAAGTACTCCTCGAAAAAAAAGAAAAATCGGTAAGAGTGAGGACAACGCAGTATCGTTCCACGCTCGCCAGTCACATGCTCGATGTACGGGAGCATCTATTCCTCTACATATATACACATGCACGTGTAAATGATTATATGTAGTCACAGGAACATTGGTACAAAGAGAGACCTGACTCTCTATAAAACATTCAACCTACCATACATACAGATATAGCTAGATGCAGATAGAAATAAATAGACAGATATAGATAGATACAGATATATATATATATATATATATAGATAGATAGGTAGATAAACGTACTCAGATAGAGAGATAGCGGATACCTGATGGAGTGGAAAATCTGCTTTTGAACATCTAAGTGAATATTTATATCCATAGACCCTCAGGTACATACAGATATGGATTCACATCGGTCTCCCGGTAGACCGTGGATGGCATTGGAACTCCTGCTGCCCTGCCCGAGCCATCAAGGCAAAGCAAGACTCGGTTTCGCCTCGCCTCGCAGATATCTGGCCTCTCTCAACGGTGACGCTATGTGAATGTAGAACAAGGCAGCCTCAACGAGACGCATGCCGAACGAATGAAAACGATGCGACCTACCGGCGGTAGTGTCGTCATCTTCAAGGAGGACACCGCCTTCTCCACGAACCGCATCAGCGAAGGCTGTCCTCCGTCGTCGCGTCGCCTTCCAGACCAGCTCCGTGAACTTTCCCGGTGTACATACAACGACGTCGGGGGGCGCGGTGGATGTAGCTGCAGTGTCGCCGCAAACCGCAGAGACTTCAGAACGCCGCGGCGACCCAAGAAAGGCCGACAGCACCGACGGCGCTGTCGGCGAAGCGAAGAGAGAAGCTCTGCCTGTCGAAACGTGAGCAAGCCCTGCCGCTTTGTCTCGCTTGTTGCGGTGTACAGACAGCTCACCAACGAGACACGCGACGGAGATCTCACGACAGAAAACGACTCCTTCGATCGTGTGATTCTCCGCGGAACGAGCGCAGCATGAGGCTTCAGCCTCCGCCTCCTCTCCCGAATGCTTTCGCTTTCGCCTGCATTCGCGAGGCGCGCTGTCTCCTTCTTCTTCGTCTTCGTTTGCTTCGTCGGCGTCTGGCGTCAGCGCGCGCGTCCGACATACGGTCCGAGAAGACGAAGAGACGAAGGGAGAAGAGTGGCCGTGACGGAAGCGACGGAACTCCTCAGCGACCTGCACCGCCAGCTCGCGAGTGGGGACGAGCACGACGCAGCGCGTTGTCTGAGCTGGCGTAAGCGCAGTCTCAGACAAAACGCCTTTGAAACAACAGAAACGGTGTTTTTTGATTGACAACAGAAGTTGCCATCAACAAGAAGCATTTGCAAAAAAGCAAAGACACCAGAGAAAAACGCTTTCGAAGGAAAAATTGAAACACACTTTCTTAATCATCCAATCAAATTTCAGGAAAGCTTGAAGGGAGACAATCGTGAATGCAGTCTCGAAAACCATAGTTGAAATCATACAAGCCATTTAAAATCTGAGCAAACTCGGGGGAAAATCGAGGACCGGTGAGTCGCGCGCCAGCAGAAGAACTGGGAGAGGTTGCCCTCAAACGGAGAGAAGAAGTAAAAAGAGTTCCGAGAAGAGAGAAACGTGCGAATCAGGGGGATGCGAAGACAAAGCAAGAAAGGCAGGAAGGACAGCCGAGTGCTCAGGGAAGAAGCGAAGGAGAAAATAGAGACAGCAACTCCAGCTGCCGACGCAGTGCAAGAGGAAGAGAGAGGAGAGAGCGAAAGAGACATCTCCAGCCGTTGAGTCCGCGCCGCTCTTACCTACGGATGCAAGAAGAAAACTGACAATGGGGAGGACGTAGCAGAACGTTTTTCCCTCGCCTACAGACGGCAGGCAAACAGGCAGAAGCGTCGCGAATTGCTCCTTAGAGTTCCATGGCCTTACACCCTCTTCCTCGACAGAACGAGACAGAATGAGGATGCCAGCAACCGAGACTCTACTCTCAATGTGCCGTCCTTCATCGTGTTGCTCGAAGCTGCTGAAAGACTCTTCATTGACTCCTGAGGCCAATCTTGCCGATCGATCTGAGTGGCTTTTCCCTAAATCCCTGCACTCGCCCTTTCATCCCTCAACACTCAAAGGCGACCATCTCCAAACCTGTCCTGCCTCGACATTCCGACCTCTTTCTTCTCATTGCTGCACCGACCTGTCGCTTCCCGGCCCCTTTGCGGATTTTCAGTCCTGCGGACTTTTTTTGCCGAGTGCTTTGGCTTCGTTCACTATCTCCACAAAGGTCAACTGCAGTGGTTCTACTTTCCAGCTTCTCTCTCCGACCGAGAACGCCTCCTCTCCTCCCCGCTCTCATCTTGTCCCCTTCAATCGTGCCTACAGCGCGTCTATACATCGTTGTAGACACACATAGATAGACGTAGATAGAGACCTACAGATAGATAGATAGATAGATGAATATCCTTACACATAGACAAACACAGAAAGAATGGAGAGGAGCATAAGGATCGAACGAAATACCGAGAAAGAAAGGAAGAGAGAGGAAGAGTGATTGATAATGGATGCAGACGCGTAGAGTCTGTAGGCCATTACGACTGAGTGAATTTACCTGTGGGCGCGGAAACGCAGAGGTCGCAGTTTTGAGGGTCGTATGGTTTGTCGATACACCGGGTGAGAAAGTTGACGACGGTGCGTTGGACTGCATGCAATTGGAGAGAAGCGCCACAACAGGCAAAAAGGAGATCGCTTTATTCGCGGTGGAATGAACACTTTGCCCTTATCCCTCTGCATCTCTTCACCTTCCCTTCTTCCTCTGTTTCCTCCTACAGCCGTCTCACTTGCTTTTCGGCTTTCCGTCCTCTTCCTCGTTCCTACTGTCCTCCGTCGACTCTTCCTTGCTTCGCATATACGCAAGTCTCCACGGTGTCTCTCTCTTCGGTCTACTTTCTCTCCCTTTCTTCTCTCCCTTTCTTCTCTCCCTTTCTTCTCTTCCTTTCTTCTCTTCCTTTCTTCTCTTCTCTCTGTCCTCTTCTTCCTGCTCCCGACGCTTGTGCCGCCTACGCGTCTCCTCCCTTCCCGCTCTCCACATCTCCTTTCTGCTTCCTGCCTGTCGCGAGCTCGAGTCTGTTTCGCGGATCCGCTCTTCTCCGCGCTGCTCCGCGGCCCTCTCACGTTCCGAGTCTCAGAGACGCGCCTTCCGCGACCCCCCTGACACACCTTCACTGTCTTCGCAACACAACAACATACATACATATATTCACATATATATATACATATATATATATATATATACATATATATATATATACATATATATATATATATATGCATATATAAACATGGCTGCCTGTCGGCTCAGAGGCATGTCACCCGGCGCGCAAACGCCCATCTCCAGTGACATGCGCAGAGACACCGGCAGCCACCGGCAACGGAGATCTGTGTGTGTCTCCGCAGCGAGAGGCGTCGCAAGCAGAAGAGCGTCACTGTTTCATCTCCGTCTGGCGCTGTCTCTGATAGTTTTATGCGAACCTGGAAAGAGGCTGCGGATATCCCGGCGTCGAAGCGTCTCCAGAACGCATGGATGAAGAGATCGAAGAACTTCCGCGCTCCTCTCTCTCTCGCGTTCCTCGTCACCTTCGCGCTGCTGGGCGACAACGCAGTAACGCTTCGTAAATTCTGGACGCGTTGTCTCCCCTTCTCCCGTCTCAGCAGAAGACGACGAAGAAGAGGCAGACGAAGAAGAAGAGGGAGAAGCAGACGAAGAAGAGGAGGAAGCAATCTCTGTATTTTCACTGGTTCTTGAAGTGAACGTCTGTCCGATGGCTTCTTCTCTCTCGTTGTCTCCTGTCTCTGCCTCTTCTCGAGCGCGAGACTTCTCCTCTGTGTGCCTTTTTGCCTTCCTCTTCTTTGTCTGTGCTTTCGCTTGCCGTTCCCCCCCTTCGAGTTCTCGGTCCCCTTTGTTTTTCTCTTCCTCCTGTTCGTCGCCCTCGTCGTTCTCGCCTTCCTCCTCGTTGTCATGCATGTACTCTTCGCTTTGGTGTTTCCTTTTCCGTCTCCGCTTTCTCTTCCTTCCAGAGCGCTGTTCTTCCTCTCTGTCCTCTGCCGTTTCTCCCTCCTCCTGACGTCTCTCGTTTCTCTCCTTGTCATTCTCCTTCTCTCGGTTCGCCTTCTTCTTCCTGTCAACCTCCGCGGCTGACTCAGTACCTGCGCGTTCTTCTCCGCTATTAAACTCTTTCAGCTGCCTCCCCGCGCTTTGCTTGTCTTTGCACGCCTGTCCATCCGCGCGCTTTCCCTCGCCTCCTCTTTTTTCCGTTTCTCGGCATGCTCCGTCTTCCGGCTTTCCCTCTCCCGGCTCTCGCGCGAGTCTGCGCGCCTCTTGCCGCTGCCTCCTGTACGCGGAGTCTCTCGTTTTTTTCTTCTTGCCTCCTTGCGAACTCGCCTCCTCAACCTTCTCCGCAGGCGATTCGGTCTCCATGGCGCACCCGCAGAAGGAGAGAAGAAACCGAGGGGAAAGCGGCAGAGAGACGGCGGGGAAGAGTGGATTACCAAAGATGAAAAAAAAAGCAGAAGACACAGGAAAAGAGTTAACCAGAGACGGAGAGCGCCTGACTCAGACACCAACGAACTAGCATTAATCGGAGGAGGAGAGACAAAGTGATGCAGAGAGCGACACAGAAACGTGAGAGAGAGAGAGGGAACAGCGAGAGAGGGAACAGCGAGACCGGGGGGCAGGCGAACCGATGGAAACAGGGAAGAGAAAGACGAAACGAGGAAGCAAAGAAGCAGAAGAAAACCGCGAGGCGAAGAAAGGAGGTTACAGAAAAAAGAATAGAGGGAAGGAGACTCGGCCCCAGAGAGGAGCAAGAAAAACACGGTGCAAGCTTGCGCCGCTGAGGAAAAAAACGCCGAGAGAAGGCGGTTCGTTGTGCATGCAGTTAAAATCGTTTCAGAGTCACAAACGAAACAGATCTCTGGAATTTTTCGTTGTTCCTCTATGCATCATCTCTTCCCTTCCCCGCCTTCGACCTCCACATCTCGCGCGCCGGTCCTTGGCAACGCGAGGCGATGGGGCGGCGAAAGGGAAGCGCATCGAAGATGGAGAATCTTCCTCGGCGGAGAAAAAGAGGGAGTTGAATCTCTTTTCCTGAAGTGACGCCCCTTTCCTTCACAAAGGTCAGTATTTTATGTCCTGAAACGAACGGTGTTTCTGCTTCGCGATTCGAACAAGGCTTTTCGCGAAGTCTCACTCCGCGGGAGAGACGCATATCGTTGCTTGGACTATATCGACACCCAGTCGGAGAAGCGGAACAGCCGTTTGGTTCTTAGAGATTCCCCTTCCCTCAGTCAGCGAAAACAGGTCGTTTCCTGCCCGCTGTCCTCTCCCGACAGTGACTCTTGACAAACGAAATAGACGAAAGAAAGGGCAAAGAAGCTCGAGTTTGAGGTGTATTATCGACACAGCTCAGGGGGGCTCTTTGCCGCGATGACTCCGAGTGAGCGCATGCAATGGGGAGTTTCCTTGCGTTAAAAGAAGAAGATCCCGCAGAAAATCCGGGGGAAAAGAGAGATGACAAGGGGAGAAGTCGTCTTTCATCGAGAGAACAGCGCGGTTTTCTTTCTTCTTCCGGGCGTGACAGTTTGCATCTCCTTTTCGCGAAAGATGCAAGCGTTGCATGCATGGGGCCTGAGGCGCACACAGCTGAGAGTGGGTCCCTGGGTGAAAAGCAGATGGTTTTTTGCGGGATTTGTTTGTCGAGTTTGTCTTGAATTCATCGCTCTTACTTCTCCACTTCCACTCAGGCGTTTCTCTGCCTGTCTCGGAGACGAGAGGACCTCGTCTTTTCCCTGGGTCGTACCTCTTCGGCACCTCTCCGGAACGTTTGATTGCATGTGCGTACCTCGCGTTTTGTCTCGTCGACGGAGAGCTGATCGCAGCCAGCGTTTTTTCACAGTCACTATTTACTTATGAATTGGTTGTTCTTAACTGCTAAAAACTGAGCGCGCCTTCTCTCTGTTGTGTGCGTTCTTTTTTGAGGTCTTTTTATGTGATCCCTTTCCGCCTGTCGGCGTATGTTCCCTTCAGTTTGGGGAGTGTGAAGACCTATTTTTCGCGGGCAACTCCAACGCGCCGCAGAGCCAAGGCCGCCTCTCGTGCTCTTCTCCTCCCTGTCTTCCTGTGGAGCTCCTGCTTTCTGTAACATTTTTCGTCTCTGCTCTTTTCTCCTTACACTTTCTACTCTCCTCTTCCTCCTCATTCTTCTCTCGCTCTTCGTCTGACTGTCTCCTTTGTGTGCTCCTCCGTTCCCTCGAGCAAATTTGTCTGCTTCAATTCCCTCCTCCCTGCTTCTCTGCTTCGACCTCGTCTTGCTTCGCATCGTCACGTTCTCCGTGCGTTTCGTTTGCTTTTCACCTGCTTTTCTGGCGTTCTTCTTTTCCTTCTTCCGCCATGGCAGCTCTTCCCTCTTCTCCCGCGCCTGCACCTGAGGAGACAGTTGCGAACTCTCTTCTTTCTCATCGCGTTTTCGACAGACAAATTCGCCTCTGGGGGGTTGAATCTCAGCGCAGGTGAGTGATCTTCTTGCCTCCTGTGTTTCTCTTCTTGACGCTCTCCGGTCTCAGTTTGCCTCTTTCCTCCTCTTCTGCCTCTTCCGCGCCTTCTCGTCGAGTTTTCCTCTGTTTTCCCTTGGTTTTTTTCTTTGTCGACTTGACTTCTCTTCTCCCCCTCTTGCGCGTCTCCTCTGCGCATGCAATACATGTGTGTCTCCCGGACTCCATCTCCGATCTCTCCGTCTCTCCCTTCCTGCAGCATGACTGCCTGGTGCTCGAGAGACTCGGTCTCCACAGCGTCTCTGGTTTTGACTTCGTCCTGCTGTCCTATCTCTGTTGTTTCCATGGCCCCAGTCGACATATCGACGAGGCAACAGGCGAGGCATGGTTTGAAACGGACCGCCTTTTTGGACGCAGAGAAGCTTTTCCGATGTTTTTCGACTTCTCTGCTCAGACTCCTCTCCTCGCATGTATTGCTCGTCGGCCTGACCAGCATCCATGTTGAATTGGCGAAAAACCTCGCTCTCTCAGGTAATTTGTCGCGAACGTTGAGCTTTCGGTCTCTCCCCGTCTCTTGTGTCCTCTTCGTTTCCACCTCTCTCTTCGGCATTTGGTTGCTCTCCTTTCCTCAGTCATCATTGCTCGTCTTCTGGTTTCGTTGCCATCCGTATGTGGAGTCTCGGTTCACGCGTTCCCTCGGCTGGAGCGCCTCTCTTTCTTCTTTTTCTCGTTCAGTCCCCTTCTTTTCTCTGCGTTCGCCTCTTTCGCGCCGCCTTTTTCTCTCCTCTTTTCTCCCTTCTTTTTTTTTCTTTTTTTTTTCTTTTTTTTTTCTTTTTTTTTCTTTCGTTCGTCTTTTCTCGATCACACACGTCTCCTTCCTCTTCCTCATGCTTTCGTTTTTACCGTGTTCTCTCTTCTCCCCTGCCTTCTCTGTCTGTCGTCACCGACGTCCATCCGCTTCGTTGTCTTCTCGTTAACGTACCGTTCGCGCCTTCGTTTCGCCTTGTGTTGCCCGCGCATGCGTGATTCATTGATCGTTTCCATCTGTTGTCTCTTCGGGCCTCGCTGCTTCTTTTCGCGTTCTCTTCCGCCGTCAGGTGTGCGTGTCTCCGTCTGCGACAGCCGTTTGGTGGGCGAAGTCGATTTCAGCTTCAATTTCCTCGTCAACCGCGACGCGGAGGGACAACGTGTAGGTTCTTCTTTCTCTTTCTCGTCTGTCTTTCTCTTCGTCTCGACGGCAGTCGCTTCTCTTCGTTCTCCTCTCGCGCATCGCCTGCTCGATTTCTCTCGGCTCTTCTCTCCTGTTGTCCTCTCCTTTTGCCATCTCCTTGCTTCGGTTTTCTTCCTTTCGCTTTGTCCTCTCTGCTTTCCAGTGTCTGTTCTCGCTTTCTTTCGGACTTGTCTCCTTGCCCCAACTGTCCGTTCTCGCTTTCGGCCCACGGGCCGTTCTCTCGCTGTCTCTCCCCTTTTTTTTTTCTCTCCACGTCCTCCCCTGTCCTGCCTCAACTTCGTTTCCTCCCCACTTGCCTCCTCTCTCTCTCTGCAGCTGCTTTCTCCTCTTACTGTCTGTTCTATCCCTCCCCTTTGCGCGTCTGTTCTCTGCAGGTCGCGACAGTCAGCTTGGCCGGCCTTCGCGAGATGGCTCCGTTCGTCGTCTTCGAGGAAGTTGCCGAGTCGGAGTTCCAGCGTCTCCTCGCTAGTCTTCGAGAACAAGACACCGGCGCGAAAACGCAGCAGTCCACAGGCGACCAGGACGCTGGTCACGCCGTCCAGTTCGTTCAACGCTTCGCAGCGATATCTGTCGCCTCTGAGTTTTACCCTCTCTCTTCTCTCGTGAGTTTTGAGCCGTCGGAGGACGTCCACAGGACGAGCGGCTTAGCATCACGGCGCATCGTCCGTTTCAGCAGATTGGGTGCTTACACAAACTTGCACTGAGTTCTGAGTTGTCAAGCGCCCGCGAGGAAGCCGCGAGGGATGCTACACACCACCTGAAGGTTCCACGTCTGCGCTAAGCGACCCGTTTTTCGGCCTCCCCTGGCGTATTGCTGCTACCGCCTCTGTCGTCATCTTGTCCTCTTTTCCCCTCTCCTCTTCGGAAGCTCTCCTCCTCGCTCTTCTCGGTGTGTCTGAATCTACAGGCGCCGCTGGACGCCCTGTGTCGACGCCTGAACGTCGTAAGTCGCTCTCCTTTCTTAGGAAAAATGACGCCTACAAAGACTCAGTCTTGCACTCAACGCACTTTGCTCCCCCACATAATCACATTCAAAGGTTCGTGCTCTTGTATGAATCGATTCGTGTACATATGTATACATATATATATATATATATATATTTCTGTATCGGCGCACCCATGCATTTGACCTGGCTTCTGTAAAACTTGTCTTTTCTCTCTTTTGTATCTTTGTCTCGGGGGTGGAAGCGAGACAACGTGGAGAGGCCGTGGGTCGTGTCTTTGCCATTGTGAAGTCGGGAGACATCTTTTCTTTCATTTCTGGGTATCTGCGCAACTTTCCTCTTTCCGACCTTCCCTTCTCCCTGAGAAGGACTGCCGTAGGTTCACTGCAACTTTACTGTCGTGGAATGCATTTCAACTCGGCTTCTGTCAGTTCTCTCTTTGTCTTTCGACCTTTCAGGCGTTGTGCAGTTGTCACTGCAGCGGAACACTTGGGTTCGGATTCCTCGACTTCCACCACCACACTTTGTACGTCTCGCTTTCCTCGACTTCTGTTTTTCTTTTCACGAGTTCCACTCCGCTTCCAGAGTGTCTCGCGCCTCTGGTCGCTATCACCTTAACTCTTGTTCGCCTTACTCCTGGGCGCCGACCTTTACCTTGCCCCTCTTTCTCAACCGGGCCTCATTAAGCTAAGTATATATATATATATATATATTGTTGTATAAATATATATATATATATATATATATATATATATATATATGAATAAGTTCATATCCATATATATACTTATGTATATATATATGCATATCTATGTGGATTCGTGTTGTTCCGGTGTCGATATCACGACTTCATGTTTGCGAGACACACACACATTGATGTGTATAAATCCTTTCTTTCATGTTCAAGCATTCTGAGGTTTTGTTGTCTGTTGGGGCGCGTTCAGTCGAGTGCCTGCACCAAAGGCGCAGACAAGTCAGGCTGCAGGTGGAAAAGCGACGGCAACCAACGGAGAAGAAGAATCGCGGCCGCATCACGTGATGAGAGAAATTTCCTTCCCTTCTCTCGATGATATGCTTCACTGTAGCCTCGTACGTTTCCTACGTTCACTCTGTCTTTATGTATATATATGTATATATATAAATATAAATGTAGATGTATAATTTTATTTGCACGTTCATAGGTGTTCCTCTGTGCAGTGGTTTAGAGTTTTTCACTGGATGCGTAGAATTACGGACTGCGAGAAAGCTTCGTATGTACACTCGTCGCTCTCTGCATGTACATATATATATATATATATATATACATACGTACATACTTGAATCCGTATATATGGCTATACATACGTATATTTTTATACGTATGGGTGCCCGCATGTATATTGACGTTTTAGTATGTTGACTGATTTGTTGTGGCTGTCGCTTGCGAGCCACGTTTGTTACGTCTCTGTGGGCACAAGGCTCAGGCTGAGTGGGCACTCTGTGCGCGACCAGCAGTTTGACTCGTGTTTTGCGTTCATGGGGGTGTGCGTGAAGCAATGTTAATGCGTTTTCTTGTTCCAGGGAAACGCCGACCGCAAGGTGGATCCTGCAATTTTTATCTACCTCAGTAGGTCCATTACGTCTGTTCTCTCGCGGTGGGCATCAGGACGGGGCTTTCTGGAGGGGAGACTCAAATGCCGCATGCTGCCACACCTCAGAGGCTTAATGAGAGTAACTAGGCAGTCTTGTTTGGACATTACAGTTCTAGGGATACTTGGTAAGTTCACATGTACATCCCGAGCTCCACGCAATGCATCTATGTTTTTGCGTTTGACAAGCGCGAAATGACGGGAAACACACTGCCTGCAGGATAAGAAATAGACAGCACTAACAAGTGCCAGTCTAAGCATTGTTCCTTTCGTGTCTCCGACGCAGCTCTGTTGTCTCCGACGCAGCTCTGTTGTCTCCGACGCAGCTCTGTTGTCTCCGACGCAGCTTTGTTGTCTCCGACGCAGCTCCGTTTTGGGGAATCGACACTTCCGGGGAGAGTGTAAGGGAATGTCACCTGGAAGCGTTGGCATTCAACAGGGACGCAGCAGAGGGCGTTGTCTTTTCTTTCCTTCGTTTTCTGTTCTTGGTGGGCGTCAGCCCTGGAGAAGTGGCTTGCAGACAAAGACGCGAAAGGAGAGAACGAACAGGAAAACGGAACTCTCTCCAGGCTGCTCCCTTTGCCTCGATACGATATTCACCCCGAGGACGAAGAATTCGCTGAGTTCGCGCAGCAGCTCCTTCGCCACGAAGGCGGACCTGCAGCTGCCGCCTGTGAGCAGTCGCCGACCCTCCTCAAGTGCGTTCCAGCGGGCCGGGATGCTCACTGTTGACTGACGAGAATAAACACATGATTTCTCTGCGAGTCCCTACAGACTGGAAAGGAGAGTCTTGCGTAGAATCGAAGTAGGTGTGGGTTTCGTTTGGTCACTCATGCAAAGCCAGGAAAGTGAGGCTCTCTGCTCTGGGGCGTGGAAAGTCACGTTCTCATGTCGCCGCTGTCCGACGCGAGTTCAGAATGCATCGGCAAAGTGCCATGGGTACTCAGTCATTTATACAAATTTCCATTTAATGTGTTGGCAGTTATGTGCAGGTCTGTAGAGGTATTGCGCAAATCCATATGAATGAATATATATATATATATATATTCTATGTATGTGGGAGTTGATTTTCTTGCGTAATCTTACGCTAGCGCTTGTGTGTATGTATGTTTGTGTGGCCGTTTCGCGTCTGGCGCTCCACACTTTTTTAGACTTTTGATTTCGTGGAAGGCCATGTTGTTTGCTTGTTTGTTCCTCTTCCGTAGGACCCTGCCAATGATGTGGGGTTGTCAGTACACCGTTACCGCGGCGGTTGTTGGTGGTATTCTAGGTAAGGAAGCAAGATAGCGGCAAATCTGATAAATCCTGCTGCTCTGGACAGAAGCTTGTGTCGTCCTCTGTTCTGGATACCGTTTTCTTTTCGCGAAATCTGGCGCAGCTGGACGAGTAAGGCATTCCCCCTTGTTGTTACCAGGTTGCTGCGTAGACGCGCTGTGGCAGGGGAACCTATTGGCACCAGCAGCTGTTTGTGTGCAGCAGCCAGCGGAACATTTATTGACTGGTTTTACTTGTCATTCGTTATTTTCAGCGCAAGAATTGCGAAAGTACATCACGAAGGAGCAAGAACCAATACCGAACTGTTTGGTGTTCAACTCCGAGACGTCCACTGCAGCAGTGGCCAGTCTGCCCCCACCAGGTGTTTCCGTGTCTGCTCTGAAAACGGCAGTCTAACTTCTTTTCTGAAACGCAACTGATTCGGTGTTTACCTTACATTGTTTCACTTGTCGGGCGAAACTGTTGAGGAAACGACAGTACGAACCACGACTGCTTCGTGCAATTCTCAGTTTCAGGACCGGACAACCTCTCCGTGGTACTAGAGCAACACTTGGCGACAAAACCGAACATTTCAAGAGTCCCGCAGCTGCCACGACAAGAACGGCACAAACGGAGTTCGATCGTGTATTTCTGCTTCAGTACTTACGCTCACGTAGAGGTGTGTTCTTCCCCAACTCGGGTCGCACCCAGCTCTGTCTGGCCGTTCATCCTGAACGGTGTAGAAATCCCAAACTCGTGACGTCATTTCCTTGCCTCGTCGCTGGTGGAGTCAGGATGTTCCACATTCATCAAACGATTGACCCCGCTTTTAGCAAACCACAGGGAACCCGCTATCGGACACGGTCGTAGAACCATTGAGGTAGCACTGATGCTAGACTCCCCGTTTGCAACTTCAGTGGGATTTCGAGGGTTGCGGTTTGGCTGAAAGCGTCAAAGGGACACCAAGTAGAACGTGGCTGAGTTTGGTGTCGCGATATTCACGAGTTCGCATTCAATAGAGACCCCGAGCCCCTCTGCGGCTGTCGAAACCTTCGTTAGTTGTTCATCTGTCTGGACGCTGAAATCAGTTGTTACTGGGCGACGGGCAGACAGCGCACACTCCCGGGTCAACAAACACTCGGGTGCTTTGGCATAGGCGTAGCCACGCCTTATCTCTTGTGGTCCTGCACGGGCATGGCAATAATTCTCCGGTTAGTAAACTTTTTCGTGGAGCGTGTGCTGCTTGGTCGGGAGTATCTGCCTACTCAAAGGTTGCGGATTCACGCTCGATGGATCTTCCCACGAGCGAACAACAGCTGGAGGCTATAGAAGCGAACGCAGTCGTTCGAATGGTTTCAAAGTAACAGATTTCACAGCGAATTAATGGGTCAGGTGAAACAATTGCGAGACGAGTAGCAATTGTTTCGACTCAGAAGCGTGGGGCGCTACTGGCCAGTCCATTCCAACTCTTTGAGATGTCGCGTTTATTACACGAGACTGTAGCCTATTGAAACACGCACGGTTCTGGTTCTGGTTTTGCAGTCGCTGCTGTGTGAAGCAATTTGTGGTTTTACGGACCTGACACTAGGGTACATCCTCAGCACCTGGGCAACCTCCCGGACCCCACAGGGCCATCGCTCGGGGGCTGTGCCTACTCAATAGTAGGTGTCCCAGCACTTTGGAAACGCACACAAATTCTGCGGTTTTCTTCCTAGTTCGAAATATGGCTAACACTGACGCGGTTTGTCCCCAGGCGTGGAATGAGGAAGAAACACACGCTTCAATCGGAAACGGGAATCTGGCAGACGTAAATCAAGACGAAAGTGTACTGCCCCTCAGTGAAAGCAGCCCCTCGGAAAACGGGGTCACCAACGGTGATGACGTGGGGTTGTCTCCTGGCGAATGTGGTGGAAACGCGAGGGAAGGAGAAAGTGTGCCCTGTAACTCTGGCGAAGAGCATCGTTCTTCCGTCCTACCTGCTCGGGGCATAGATCCCAAACCGGCGAATGGTGGTGGGACAGAAGAACCCTTTACTTCACAAGCATTTGAAGTTTCCTGTGACAACCAGCAGACTGTCGATCCGCGTGCAGGGCGAGACCCTGAGTTAGCGCCTCGACCACAGTTGACGGACGTTGCAGACGCTGTCTGTTCATCTCCCAGACGAGGACACAGGCAGGTGTCAGAGAGTGTCTCCAAAGTCTCGCCATTGGGTGGCGCCTTGCATGGTAATGAAAATGATGAAGAACGCAGTCTGGAACAAAGGTTTGAGGAGGCTCTGCCCTCTTTCACTCAACCTCCATCGTCACATTTCAGCATGGAAAACGCTGACGATTCAGCAGGAGGCGGTTTTTCAACCGTCACAGAGTCGCCGGATCTTCCACACAGACCGTACGAAGTCGAGGAAAATCCTGTAGATGCCTTTGAAGATTACTCTGAGCTTCTAGTTGAACAAGGTTGTAAGAACCAACACAGGACACGTGTCGTGCTATCAAAGTCTGTCCGCTCTTCGCTAGTGGACTCAATGCACTGGTCCCGGCACGAGCGGCTCCTTACGCAATTCCAGAAAGAGTTGGAAAGCGTCGGCCTCAACACGTTCGAAGCCACTCGACATCGCCAAGCTTTCCCTCGCTTCTTGAAAGCTTGGGCTCTGAAATGGAAGCCAGGTGATGAGCTTTTCCCTTTCTGGTTATTCATGAATGCTGCAAAACTCCCAACCGCAATTCGAGTGAACGGGAGAGACTACAGATACTCGGAAAAACTCTTTCGCTTTCGAGATGATCTCCTCAAAGGGTTTATTCAAGCACAAGAGACAAATCATCTAGTCATCTGCAGAACGCTCCATCACTCAACGAGTCAAACACCTGCGCAGCCATTGCCAACTCGGGCTATGCAGGCAAGTGGTTGCGACGAGAGCACGTGACGAAAAACTTTACACCTGATTATCCCACACAAGCCCACGCTCAGAAGTGTTTACGCATTTAAATAGACTACTTGTTCTATGGTGATGCGCAGTTCCAACGAATATCTTTAATATCTTCCACCGCTGTATCACCTCTCCTCTCCCCACAATTGACCTCACGTTAATGCTTTTGGCTCGTTTACGCGAACCGCCACGTAGACAGCAGAAGCTGGGAAGACGAGTGTTTCGTACAAGGAGGAAGAGAATCCTGAGAAACGTCAAACAAATGGCGAAAACGAACTACTTATGTCAATTTCTAGTCGGGAATTGAATGACCCGGCGCCAGTTATTGAACGCCTTTCTACATTTGATTGGCCCTTCTGTCATGCAGGGCATCGAGTTTCTTCAGCGCTGGTTCGCCTTCGAGGTCCGCTACCTCTACGAGACGGAAAGTATTTCCATCCGGGCACTGAAGCCTTTAGTGGACTGCATCTTGTCTCTTGAATGTCTAATGATATCGGAGAAGAAAGAGGCCGCCCTGGCCTCTCCGCAACGAGAGCAACAGTGTCTCTGCACCATCAGGTGCCTACAGAGTTTCTGTGCTTGTCTCAGTCGACTGGCCGCAGATGCCCTGCGGGATCGGAAGCTCGTGGAGCTCAACCACGAGCCCGAGGTATTGGTATTGGCAAGTGTGATTCGATGGAGAGACAAGCTCGAGAGTGACGCACGGAATGAAAGCCAAGTAAGGAAGGGAAACTGACATCTCCACTGCATTATTCCGATTCTCCACAGCAAAACTGTGCAGTTTCCTGGATCCCCATCTGCATAATTTGAAGCCCAGCTAACCTTAAACTGAAGCACACGTCTACATAATATGTGTCGTGATAGTCGATAAGTAGGCGAAATGCCATACAGTCGGTGGGTGGACTCGAGCCGAAGTTGTGGTGGGTAGGTCGTCTTGTGGACACAAGCAGTCAACGTTTGCCGACACAGGGTTGATTCTCGATACAAGCAGCAACGATGAAAACAAACAAACATCTGGGGGCCAGCCGGAATCAGAGCGAAATGTTTGTGAGAGTCGTGGCACGACAGCGCCCTCAGTGCAGGTCGTAGTTGGCAAAGGACCTGATGATTTCTACATGAGCTGAGCGCAAACGTACCAAGACAGTGACGCAGAGCATCGATCCCACAACAGAGGACGAAAGACAGCGTTCATCGGGGAAGACACAAAACTACAAAATATTGACTTGAAAACTGCAGCGGAGACATCTGTGTGTCTTATTTTCTCTTATGTGCCTGCAGAACTTATTGATGACCAAAACGACGAAAGCACAGTTTTTCGACATTGACTACCACCCCCATGCTTCCTTGCTCAACATAGATGCAGGTGACATTGCCTTCGTGGCGATGAACAACACGGCAGTGGAGAGATGCCACAATCTCATCTTCCAGTTCAAGGAGCTGCGCGATGCTATTTGGGGACGACGTGAATGCCTCGACCACATTGACGCACATTTAGACAGAGACGAGACGCTGACAAGCAGCATTAAAGCGTTCGAACTGGCGTATCTGCACTGCAAACGCCTCATCCTAAGGCCTTGCAATCTGGTCTAGTATGCTGCGGCATTGCGCGCTCCATCTCGGAATAATTAGCCGGTGTCATACCACTACGCTTCTATCGCATGTGTCTTCGGCTCAACCCATAAGGTTGGATCGATGTATTGACCAGACGGTGCTAATGAACCCAATTAAATTCGCATAACGTGCTACACTTTCCACGTGAGCATCTCATGCTTCTGTGTCGGCGCAGACACTGTTAAGCAAGCAACGCAGTGCAGGGGTGTACGTGATTGACACATTGTCCCCACGCAACACCCCGCACGGCAACAAATATCAGATTCTCTGCTCTACTGGCTCATCGATCCACCATTCAACTGCCGGAGGAAACCGAGGTTACTCTAATTGGTGCCAGACGCTTTCCAGTTGTGCTACCGAAGATAGCGTGACGAGCGCAGCTGTATGATCGGACCATAAGAGCACCAAAAGGTTCAGAATGTTCTTTCGCATTTCGGAGGTTCACACTGGTCCAGATCGTGCAAGTAATGACGCTGGACATGAGCCAGGGCATGCAACGTCTTTCGTCTTGCAAACGCAGCTTTCCACTTTCTCATACACCGTACCGCCCGGAATTCATCCTGAAGCCTTTTCACAATGTCATTTTTTGTACGTAAAAACACTTGCCATGTGTGGAAGCCACGCTGTATCACTGTTCTGAAGCGAAAGTCGTGTGCCTTTTTATATGACACCCTTGCCGACTCAGTTTCAACCCAGAGAGGGTTTGACTCTGGTCTGCCACTTGCAGAATTTCTTCCTGTTACAAAACGCGTGGTAGCACGTGCCACCCTCGGCGAGACGGTTGACCCTCGACCACTTGCCGTAAACCCAACTCTCTCTCGCCAAGCTGCGAACGTGTTCCTTAGAGTTTCACGTTGACCTTTTGTAGCAGACGTATTCGTTACACAGAATTCCGAACTCCGTATTTCACGGCCCCGCGACCAACACGAATCACGGTTTGTTTCTTGCGTAACCGGCAACAACCGCGGTGAAAAAAGCTGCACGGAGGCGGCGCCACCAGTACCCTTATTAGCTTCAGGCATTGTTACGAGCTTTGATGAGATGCACCTTTCGAAAACGCGACTTGGCTCTATGGGCGCACGTGAGACCGCTGTCTTGCCACAAGGCCTCGATTCCATCACTACAGACGTTAATGCAAATTCTGTCTGCTCCCACCAGAGTGCGAACACAGTACCGAGCAGCGTCCTATTGCGGAGAGACACAGCCATCGCATAGGAATTCCGTAATCGCCATCTGTAATTCGCCACTTGATTCCAAACTAGAAGGACCCTCTCTGTAGTCACATTAGCCCAGGTGTCCAGTTTCACCTGATCTCTGGCCCGCTTTGTGCAGCGATATTCCGCGTAAGCGATCAAAGTCCCTAACACCTTTCTCCCAAGTTGCCCCATTTGGAACGCCCTCGCCTGTCGCGTTTCAGTGTACATCTCTTGCCAAGCTCTCCAATGGCGTTGAAGCACATTCGTATTCTCTCGAGCCGCAAGAGAGATTGACAATCCTCTGTCGCGCCTGCGCTTGCAAGCGATATGCCACCAACAGGAAAAAGCCTCAAACTTCATTTTCCTTCTAGATAGGGCAAATGTGAGCCATTTGTTAAACGGTTGCCTTTTGGTTGCATCATGTATCTTTGCAGTCAAATCTGCTGAAGTCGTGCGGAGGTGGCGCATCCGGCTGCTTACGGCTCTCCAGGAGGCGAGTGCTTTTTTTGTCGTGCACGTCTGCCAGAACTCTGAGGCACGCTGATAGTGGAATGTAGCGTGCCTCCACCTTGCCCAGGCAGCACTGTAAAGAGCGTTTTCCCTTGCGTCTAAGAGACAGCAGAGCACGAACCGCTCTCGTTTACGCTGCCTACTTAATCGACGCCAGAGTAGCAGGACACGACGCGTGTAACGGTTGGCGTTTGCACCTGCTATTTGCCTCTGCGCCACCAGAAGAGATACAGCCACTCGGAGCTCCGAAAACCAGTGGCTTTTCCGGTTTGCTATTACTGCACTATACGCCCGGGTTGTCAATGCACGACGAGACGCGAATGATCGCCACCTGCGCAGTACAGTGGATAATAGGATTTTCTCCTTGTCTCGCAGAATAGCACGCACATCTTTTTGGACTGCGAGTACGGTGAGCATTCGTTCTCTGTATCTCCTTTTCCACCGCTGAAAAGTCGTAGCAACAATCTTGAGCACATCTTCTCTCGTCTTTCTGCGAAATAAGCTTGATAGGTGTGTCAATCGCCTCCACCCTCGAATGAGGACTTTGAGTCTCCAAGGGCGTGAAAGGGCCGCAGCTCTACATAGGAAAACATGCACAATACCACAGAATGAAACCAATCAGTGACCAAAGTGTGTCCATAATCTGGTATGTTTATGCGGTGTCTCGTGTTAGACTGTGCACTCTGAACGGTTGAACAGAAACTGGTTCAGGTTTTGGTACGGCCGCCATTATGCGGCGGCGAGCAAGTCGACCAACACCAAACATCCGAGACGTCAAATCGCTCACCTCTCATGTTCTGCTGCGGCGCGGATCGTCGCCTCTCTCCACAACCCAAGAACCATAGAAAGGATTTCTCGGCGACGAGCCTCTTCCAGCTGCGAGGCAACAGTTAGAAGCTTCGTGCAAGCGCTGATGTAGGCATGCCATTTGCACCAGCCTTTCATGCCCTTTTTAAGTAGCGAATGCTTATATACAATCGCTGCATAATCCTCACGCACTCGCGCCTGAATCTGAGTAAGTCGGTAGCTCGAAAAAGCTCGTAGTACCCGGAACTTGAGAGATCTGTTATGGGCAGCCCCGCCTGTCGCACAGTGAAACAAGAAACGTAATACATGACACGTGAAACGGTCAAACGGCTCAGCACTACACGGCCTGTCCACCCGCGTACTGCGCCTCATGTGGAATGGAAGTAACACAGTTTCTGGTCGTGTCACAGTCTCCGCAGCCAACTGTCGTCACAACTATGTCCCTTCATTCAATATGGACGACTTGGTTGTCAACCGTCGAGATTGATGATTCTCAATGGAATCGGAAAGGCAGATATTTTTTCGCGATAAAGTCCTCGGCATATTGGATGGATCTCTACTACACCCATCCCCCCTCCTCTCTCCTCCAACAGAGAAGAGCCACTCATCGACATTCAAGAGATATGCCACTTCATGAGTGCGTTCCCGCTTATAGCCACGGCCATTGTGACTTACCCATTGCTGTAAGCTCGTGTCCTTCGGTAACAGCAGCCCGCAGAGCTATCAGGCCGAACTTTTTAAGGAAAATCTTACGGGCACTAGCGGCATAATGAATGCGAAACCAGGCCAAAAAGTGTCTCTGAGCGGTGTGAGCGAGAGCTTCTAAGTGACAGATCTCTCCCTTAATTCGAAGTTGGGCTATAGTGTGTGCAAACATGCGTAGAGCCAGAAAGGCATGGCGCAAGATTCTGGCGGCTCTATGTTGTTTTGCATCCGAGTTTAGTCTACGCAGAAGCTGTCTTTCCGAAGCAATATGCCTCCATGTAGACAAAAAGTTGTGAAGGGATGAAGACTGGAACGGAAGTAGTTTTTGAGGAATTGCCTGCAGGGGCCGCGATAACGCGTACCCCGCCTGACGTTCGTCAGTAAACTCTAGCAGCTGACCCAGCTCTTGGATAGGAAGGACGGGTTCTGAAAGTGAATAGCAGATGTCCCTGGAGTTCGTGGAAGGCGAGAACGGGCTCTCGGTGTCATCAATCTTGGATACGTATTGACGCAAACATGTGCGTCGCGCACCCTCGCTCCTGACTCTAAGCTTCAGCAGCGTGTGTTCCACTGGTTCCGGCTGGGAGCGTGGCCGCACGCTTGTAGAGTGCAAATTGCCGCTTCCAGTGACTTTCAGAGCTGCGATAGCCTGGAATGCATGCCTGACGCCTGGTGTCGGGGGAGTCGCACGACCGCCACCGCGCGGGACACTCTCCCTGGAACAGCAGAGGCGGGTTTCTTCGCGGTTGTGGCTCCGGAAATCTGCGAAGGCCTTGCGCTGTCGGCTTTCCTCAACATCCGATGGTATAACGGCCTCAGAAGTTGGCGCGCTGCGTGCATCGAGAAGTACCTTCGCTGACTCAGTCAAATTACAGCTTTGCATGTGTGTGGCACTAGCACGGGACTCCAGACGTGAGCCGCAGGACGGTCCAGGGGGCGCCCGCCGGGAGTTGTCCGAGTCAGTATCAGAATTGGCAAGCCGTGTCCCGTCGTAAAGGACATTGCTATGCTGTTCGGCAGCAACCTTTGTTGCGTGTGGATCTGGCTTAGCGCAAGGCGGAAGAAACTGAAGGGGTTCCGATGGAAATCTATGCAGGCCAGGCACCAGTGTGAGAGGCGAGGGCGTGAAGAATCCTTGACGGACGTTTCTGTCCACCGGCCTGTCATGTGGTGCCGGTGATAATGGTCGGGAATAGGAAAGCTGTTGTGCTGTCTGAGAACTCTCTTGTCCTTCGTCACCGTCCTTTGCAATAGTCAAATCGGTTGCAGATTGCTTCCAGTAGCAGTGGATTTCGGCTAGTGAAGGATGAGTGAATGATGTAGATGCAACGGTTGATGCTGTGTTCCATGAGCCGCTTCTGTTGCCGTGGCTAAGCCGCTTCAAGTATGGAGGGATGTCAGACCCTCCGCGCCCTTGCTCTTTCGACAGTGCGTATCCGGTCGGGGAAACTGCAGAAAACGATTGATCCTCCTGATGCCTTTGCCCAGGGAAAAAACTGAGGCCAGAGCAAGAACCGTCGATATCTGGGCGGGCTAATCCCCATCGTGTCGTCCGCCCATCCTTCTCACTCCCGCCAGCCGGATCACAGGTTATTCTGCCATAACCCTCCATTATTGTTTTTAAGGTAGGGTTAATCAGAAGCAAGCACTATGCAACTCTGACGCTAAATCCGTGTCAACAACGTTGTGAACAATGCCGATACTGCATTGGCAACTTCCTTCCACTGAACGCAACAAGGAGTACGCTGAAACAAACGAGAGTTATTGCTGACACTATGCGGCGGCTGATTGCCCTTTTGTCGTCGTGTTTGGTATACTAGAGTCATCTATGCATATGTGTCTATCGAGAGCGTTATTACGTCGTTGTGGAGAGCTTTGCGGAGACCGTCCGTTTCTCCAAGGGGCTACAATTTTTGCGAGCAACGATGCAGCTTGCCGGGTGCGGGCTGGGTCTACAGCTCAGCCCCAAGAAAAACATCGCTGAACCCGTTGTTTTTGAACACGAGAAGGTCTTCTGACGTAAGTGAAGAGGAGCAATTTCTGCGATGGTGAGGATACCAGAAAGGGTCCATATTCTGCAGCTTTGAACGTACATTCGCAAAGACGAACCAAAACTCAATTGGCTAATTCCACTGCAAGAAACAACGCCACACGTTGAATGCAGGATCTCTCCGACGTACTGGCAGGTCTGAACGAGAATTGACGACGCAGTTGGGTTTCCTCTTGATCTGTACCCGGCTGAAGAAAATATTTTTGTTACAATGGGAAACTCATGCTGTCCATGTAACGGAAGCGGACTGTTTTGGCTCGCCCACAGGTTTTACTTCTCGCCCCACTTGTCTTTCGGTATAAATTAGAGCATGCACAGGCAGGTTGAATTCGAAAAGTTCATGCGCATTATGGGTAAAATAAGAAACAACATGGCGTTCGTTGGTAACAGGAGCGCATTGACCTTGCTGTGGACATTAGAATTTGAATCAGAATTGTTTTTTCCCCATACAGACTGTGGCATAATACGGTTGCATAACAAACAATTGGACCACGAACTCGGCATGGCAGCAGAGTCACTTTGAACTTGGTCACAACAGATAGATCTTTGTCGATCTGGGGTGACCTCGCAGCCAAATGGAGATCTACAGCTATCAGTTTCTCTGGGCAGTAGACGAAGCGCGAAAGCAGGCGCGGAAACCGCAAGACGATTTTCACTGTTGTTCTCCCTGCACACGTGGGTGCCAGCAGCTTTTCAGGTGCAGCTGAAAAGCATAAGACAAACAATATGCGGACCCTTTTTGAGATCAGACCCGATGTTGTCCGACTGCAGCCCCCGATCTTCGCGTGGCAACCGATGCCAGCCAAACCAGACTGCTTTGCCTTTGTCTGGTACGGTTCTAAGGAGGTCGGGCTGTACGATACATTGGCACGTCAAGTAAGGACCATTTTAAGGCCTCCAAAACAAGGTTGGTGAAGTGCCTAACACGTATTGCTTCTCGAGTTTTCGAAACGCACCGTCACTGCGAAACATAATGTAAGTTTAGGTTACATTCCAAATCTCGTGTGATCGATGTTGTGCACAGGGGTGCAGTGTCCAGAGGAAATTCCAACAGAAAAGACGCTGTACCTGTGCTCGTGGCGGTTCCCTTCTCCGTTACCAGGTGCTGTTTCCCGGTGGATTTTCTTGATGGGTGCAGGAGTTTGTCACTTTTGCGACCATGATGCTCCAGCTTGCTTTTGTCCTTTGTTCAGTATGCCAAGTTTCTGTTGGATTCGAACGCACCCGTTTCGGCTCTGCTTTGGGACTGCGAAGGAAAATGCCTGGCAGTGTCCCAAACAGGCGAAGCACGTACGTTTCCATGCCAGCATTCCACGGTTCACAATCATGATATCAAAGCGGTTTTTTTCAAGCACAATTTTAGCCCTGTACCAAGTACTGCGTCCGCCAAATTGGTTGCTTCTTTGAACGCAACTGTGAGTGTTGTTGGATTCGTTGTCCTTCTAAATGTGTGTAGAGGTTACTCTGTGGGACGCGACGTCACAGACGGCAATCACTGTCGAAACAGGAGGCAGGGAAGTGACCTTCATGCAGTGGTCAACTACCCAGCCAGTTCTGGCAATTGCGACGTCCAAGGGATTTGTGTTCCTGTATAATCGAGTAACGAGAGAAAAGCAAACCGTCGTGGGCACCCACACACTCGCAGTAAGGTCGGGGAGCTGGGACAGCGGAGACACAATCGCTCTGGGGAGCGAGGACAAGGTTGTTTCCGTGTTAACAGCAGAAGGTGAGTACTACTCGCGGACCATGTGGCCCTCCTGCAGTCAAGGAAATACGTCGGGACAGTTTTCCCTGGGTGGCACGTAAAGGGTTGCGAGGGCTCGAGTGCAGGAAGAGAACTGCGTCATTGAATGATCATGAACAAACATTCGCATATCCCTGTAAGCGCAGAAACGTTCGTGGCGGTAAGGTGTTAGGCTCACTAAACACTACATGTTTCTACTCGAGTAACGGTATGTGGTTTCGGACTCGATAGCTGAATGCACACATACCGTTTTCCAGTCGTTGTGTCGGACACAGGTACTTTGGTCCACGCGTTCCAGACGCGATTGTCTCCGAGTCTTATTCAGTTTGCCAGATATCCTGCTGGACCAGCTCGGGGCCTGTCAAGATTGTTCAGCGTTCTTCTGGGGGAGCAATCAGTATCCATTTACTCTGTGGACGATCCCTCTGATACGTTAGGTGAGTACTGATGTATGCTTACACGGCTGTAGAATGGCACACTTACACCTGTAGTCGATTTCCTTTTGACGTTGACTCGAGGACACGACCTTCACAATACAACTGAGCCCTGCCGTACACGCCTCTCAGAGGTATGAGTAGAAAGATGTGCGACACCGCATATACGAAAGGGCAATAAGCCCGAACTCTCCAGAGCGAGAGGACTCTAGGAGAGCGAATGGATCTATACTTCCCCCACTGCTTCTGCTGCCTCACTGAAAATTGTTACAAACACTTGGGAGAGGAGAATGCGGCACGGCAGAGAACGGAGGTGTTTAGCATTTTGTATCATAACTAGGCTCTTCGTCGCGTTTTTTTGTCAGAGATCTCCTTAAACTATGGCTTTGTTAGAGATATGACCTGGGCGGATGAGAAGACCTTGATCGTCGGATATAGGTATGGTGATGTAGATGTGCTGGAAGTGGAGATGAAGAAAAAGAAGATTGTGACCGTCTCGTCTCAACGGGTCTTCTCACAGTATTTGGACGGCCTCTCCTTCTCGCCGAAGACAAAGAAAGTTGCTCTGGCAGGTAACTGCCTAATCACGAGAGCAATGTTCGAGTTTGCGCTCATGCCAAGCTTTGCAGAAAAAAAGATCGCGCAGTCTAGAGGCCTGCCGACAGATATAATATCCAATACCAGCGGAGGGTGGGCGAGACATCCAGCGTTCTGGTCTCTCCAACAATGACGCCTTGTAACAATGACGCCTTGTAAAGTGTCAAATGTATACTTGCATTCGACCCCTTTCATTGACAACAAAAACTGGGGCCCAGTGCCGACGCTGTTGTCGAAGCTTCGTTGGCGTCATCGCCTCAGTAGTTACTAAATCCTAATAATGGCATTACGACTTTGCTCCACAGATTTCGTGTATATGATCATGCATTAAGGTAGATCATAGTCAGGAAATAAGCAGAGTCTTTTTAAAATGCAGCATCTGACAACGAAGGTGCACTTCCCCCCGCGAGATGCGTCGTTGCTCTCAGGCGACGGGGCTATCCGGATCATCAGCGCCCACAACTGGGCGGAGGTGACGCAAGAGGGCATAAAACTGCATCCTCAAATCGGTCGCGTCGCCCAGGTTTCATGGTCGACAACTGGTGAACTCCTATGTTTCAGCACCACCACAGGTATCCAGCAAAACGGGCAGCGCTTCTCCGGCTTTGAAATGCCTTTGGCGATCAGGATTTGCCGGCGCTGGTAAATAGTTTTCTTCTCTGGCCCCTCCATCAGGCCGTCTCACCTGGATACACAGCGTCTGGGAAAATGCAGACCAATGACAGAAGGTGTCAGAGCTTTTTGGATTCCGGATTGAGGCCCAGCTGTACGGCATCGCCATAACTATTGAAACATGCTGTGAAACACAAGAAGCGTCAAGGCACCTCTGGGCATACCAAAAGGTGTGCACACAGACCGTGAAATGTGACGCGTATCGTGGGAATCTCACGATTGCTGATAACGTAAGACTCGTCTAACGCGTCTGTTTCCTGCAATCTCTGTTGCTCTCTTCAGGATACATTGCATGTTACTCAGCATGGAGGCCTTCCCTCGCCGCATCGTTTCTCACTACTATCCTCCATGCTACCTCTCTTTCTGACCTCGTTATCTCTGGTACGGAATTTTGGGGCACTGAAACGATATCTCTCTCGGCTGTTAGCCTGATGCACTTTTCCTTCAACCGTTACCTGCCCAGCTAGAGAGTTCATTCAAGAATCTAGTAAAGTCCGCTTCCACTTGCTGTGTATGTTGCCTTACTAGATGCTCACACCCTGTCGTGCAGTTCGTCCACGATCACTGTCGATTTTGAGCCGGCTTTCGCCTCTTGTGGCCGCCATCACTGTGCGGTCGGAGCAGGGCATTTTGTCAAGTACTTCAGTTATAACTCATCAAAGGTATGGTTTGTTGGCGCAGGCAACATGGATTGCATGCTCGCGAAGGGCGCATCCGCAAATAACATTCACGCTAGCAGCTAGCTGATCACGACACAAAAAATTAAATAAGAGGATGGTGTTGTGGTGGCAGTAGACTCTGTGAAGTGTAAGAGCAGCGTAAATGTCACGTTCTGTCGGCGCCTAGGCGGAGCGGCGCTCGGGCCTCCCTCCATTGTAGCAGAATCGCTTGTGTTACGTGTGAACTACAGATGTAAGTTATATTTTGACTGCCATGCGCGTCGCAGCACATGAACGAGCGATAAAGGCCCGACGCCGACAGATCCGCTCCACTTAACAAATGGGAACAGTAGCTGAAATTTGCTCTTCGTTGTGTAGCCACGAGCTAAGATTTTGTTAGCTGCGGCAGCACTGCCGAGAGCAACGACATCAGAAGACCGCGTCAAGCGTGCAAGTGGAAAGAGGTTTCAGATTGTCGCCTCGCCAGTGTTCCCATGCACGTAGTGCTGAGAAGCTTCGTCACGATTTCGTACGTCACTGAGTGTGTGTGCGGATTCGACTACATACAGGGGCACTGTGAGCACGTAATGACTCAAGTGATGAATGACCCCATCGCAAAAGTGACGATAGGAGATTCGACAGCGGCCATCCTAGCAGGCGGTAGGGTAGGTTCATTCGCATCCAAGCACAGTCCTTGTCGGGTGACGTCTGGACTGCTAACAGCATCTGAGAAAGCGAGGCGATCTCACAGAGTGTGCATTCAGGTTTTTCAGATGTACTTGGAGTGGCCCGAGCGATCCATTCAGCTGTTTCTCCGAGTGGTCCTGAAACTGAATCAACGGTGCAAGTCGTATGCATCCGGTCTGCGATTTCTGTACTCGGGCGCGGATATGTTCGTGCCACTTACAAACAGGAAGATGGGCTCAGAGTGACACGGAGGGGGGCCTGCCTCGTCGGCGTCTAGCGTTTTGTCCACGCCACGGAGCAGCCTGTTGCATCCGGTATTTGTGTTCAGGTCTACGTGCATTCACTGAACGCAGCGGAGGAAGCAGGGAACAAGTGTACCCTCGAGTGTCTTCCCAACAAAGACAGTCGGGCCTCTGCCACTGCATGTGCGCTCGCTGACGGATTTCTGGTGGTCGCTCACTCGGAGACATACATGACATATTTCTCAGTTGCTGAGAAAGCAGGCTTCTGCGAATATCAGCACTCAGCCCGAATTGTGTCCCTCTTCCCCAATCGACCGTGTACGAAAACGGTTTTCCAGGACAAGGATGGTGGCGTTTTTCTTCACAACCCCTGCACGGAAACATGCGTCAGGTTAGTACCAGAATTAAAACGCTCGCACAACCTGGTTTCCCTACGACAACGAAGTTTGGACCAGGCGGCAGCAGCCATTCAAATCATTTAGACGTTGTCATTTCTGATAGTCTAGCGGTTGCTTCGCATGGAGTTGCCGATTTATCAAAGATCTTGAAAATGTCACCTTGTCGAAACTGCAGGGTCGTAAAGACTGACAAACCATTGTCAACAGTCCTGTGGGACGTGAACGATCCAACGATATTTGTGTGCTGTATGGAAAACGAAGTGACCACTTACTGCTACATGCCATATTATCTCCAAGGGGAAACGGTCATGGAGGTAAGTGACTGCCCGATCTCCAGGACATTCGAACGTGCACTCTCACCTCGTGATGGAACAGCATCGCGCAGCTGCCGCATCGAAAGACAGCTTCGGTTCCTTGGTAAGACTCATGCACCCTTAGTCTGTCTGAGAGAGCTCCTCAGGTCCAATCGCTTGACGAGAACCTGCACCTCGACGGGAAACGCACTCGGTGCGTCACGGAGCTCCCCGATCGTGGATGCCAGCCGCTGACGTTGCTGAACGGTAACTTCACAATCATCTGATGCCAAGCATTCGCAGAGGCATGCAGTTTGGTGGAGAGTTCGTTTATGTTTCTCTATTTCTGAAGCTGTATCTATTTCCCCTGTTGTTGCACCGATAGAATGCCTGTTGGTTTCTTGAATGTTGCCGAGCGGAAAGTCGAGACTTGCCTGCGGACCTTTCTCCTGCCACTCCATGCTGTCCTTGCAAATTTGTCTGGGGTCGTTTCCCGCCCAGGTATTCTCACGTACCAGCTTCCATCGGGGCAGCTGGCGACAGAGTGTTTAAAAACTCATAATTCAGTCGTCTTGGAACACAAAGGTGAGGGGACGATGGCTAGATGTTCCATCAGCTTGTTTTCTGTGAAATTCCATGAAGATCTGGCATATTGCAAATTCCCTGCAAGCGTCGAGTGCCCACGTGTAGTACCTGGTGGTGGGTCTAGTAGTGTTGTTTCTTTCCCTTGTGGCCCTTTGGCGTCGCTGTCCTACATTGGCTTGAGCGATCCACTAGACGGTGATTTTGGGAGTATAAGATGCACTAACACTTAGGATAGCTCGCAGAATGGGACTATCTGTGATGCTCGTCTGCTATGTTGTCTGCGCCTTTGTTTTTTATGTCTGACAACTGCACGGTCAATCAGCAGTTATATAAATATGTGAAAAAATACATATTCATTCACCACAGGTTGTCGCTTGGACACTGCGAAGTAGCAGTGATATCAAGGCGATTTGCGACCACGGTGCTAAGTCTTCTTCTGGCGAAAGTCCCGAAGTGCCGTCATTTTCTTCGTTAATTCGATAGTCTATTCTTCGGCCTCAAAACTTGAGCATACCCTCAGGCATCTCGGCTGAGAAAGCGCTTCCTAAAATCTTGCAGTTAGTGGCCCTAAACAAGTTACAAGAGGCCTTTGATGTGGCCAGGGACCGCATTTGCCTCCATTCAACTGCCATAACCAAAAGTATGTTCTCAAAACGTCACTGAGGAGAAGTTTGTAGCTACATAACGGAGCCGTCTGATCTGTTCAACATGAGACGTTCATAGAGATTGCTTGGATGCGGATGTAAGTCCACTTTCAACCTGTACCTGGATAAGATTATCGCTGGTGTTTTGTGCAGCACCCTTGGAGAGACAGATATGGGAAATGCTGGGAAAAGCAGCGTTGGACCAGATGGACCTCGAATTGGCCGAAAAAGCGTACCAGCGAATTCCCAGGGCAGACATACTTATGTGGCTGAACGGCATTCGCCAGCGAAGTGAAGAGAAACTCGTTGCAATGGGCAATATCTACGGTAAGCGCTTGAGAGCAAACAGGAACCTTTTCTAGCGTGAAAATTGGTATGCTGCGGGAATTACTCTAATAGTCAGAACAGGGCAATGTCCAAGCCGTCGTCCCTTCAGGCTGTCCTGCTTGTAGTGTTTCTTTCGATGAGGTCGCGAAGGGTTCCTTCGCAGTTCCAGAAGCATTCCCCTGTGTCTTTCTATTCAGTTTCACGCAGTTCGGACGATTCGTGTAAACGCTTGCATAACCATATCCGATATTTATTCCTCGCCAAACTGGAGAGCTAGTGTATGGAGTTTCTCGTTGGCTGACGGTTTGCGCCACTTAGGCGCCCTGTTTCCGTTGTTGCTTACCGTCGCACCATTAAAGAGGGGATTTAAAGTATAATTATGAACAGGGCTGACTCTGCTTTTGACTGTTTTATCGTGGACACTCGTATGTCAACTCAGCACACATGGAAGACTACGACAAAGCGGCAGAATCGTTCTTGAAGTCAAAGCAAGCAACTCTCGCTCTCGATCTTCTAGTTGACTTGCAGAACTGGGACAGGGCTTTGATTTTGGCTCAGGTATGTCTTGCGCAGTGGTCGGTTAGACTGCGTGGTCTGCCGATACCATAGCGTCAACGAAAGGATAATAGACTGATATTCAACAGCACGGCTGCATGTGTTACACTTTTGAGCTCCTGTTGGCGCGCTGGGACTAGATGAAGTCGTTTCAAATTGGGTGTATACAGCCTTGCGAGGGTCGCCGCGTCTTGGTTTAAAAACCATATAACAGAGGCTCTTTCGTGTCGTAGGAAGGTTGACAATCTCAGTCAAACGCGACTCGATAGTCAAACGCACATTGCATGTGTTCGTCGCCTTCCAGTCGATTTCACACCTTGAACACGTTAGCGCCGCAACACTTTCACCTAATTTGACCCAAACGATCACGACCTGAGAGTGGAATTACATAGACAATTGAACGAAGCCAGCAACCTAACGGCTGTGTCGTTTCATATTCCTTCACTTACTCTGTCGGCAGACTTTAGATCCGAAGAGGCTCGCCCCTCTCAACCTCCGGTACGCACATGATCTCGAGGCGGAAGGCAAACATCAAAAAGCTTTGCGTCATTATGAACGCGCTCGGGAGTTGTTCAGCAGATCAGAGGGTCACTGGCAACCGGAGCGACCGGCGGACGAAGCCTCAGCCGCATCCCCGAGCGAACGTGCAGGGCAAGAGAAGGAGAACCGCGGAAACAGAAGAACGTTTCCAACACCGAAAGTGTCACAACCCCAGCGGATCTGTCTCGCTGGCATCGCACGATGTGCCATACGAATAGGGGAAATCCAGCGCGGGATGCAGATGGCTGTCGATCTCGGTGACCGTGCAGTACTCCACGAATGCGCTTCTCTCCTTGAAGACCTCAAGCAGTTCGCGGAAGCAGCCAGTTTTCATGAGAAGACGGGAAACACTGACAAGGCGGTTGCCTTGTACATCCAGGTGAACCTTCTTGAATCCTTTTCCCTGCGGGATAACGCTCCGTGATCTCTGTATGCAACACAATCACTTATAATGGAAATCTCTTCCTGGTTCTATAGATGATACACTGCTCTGGCCAGCCGTCATCGGCTCTGCAAAGACAGGCGACACGTCGCGTGCCATCACCACCACATGCGGAAGGAGGGTAGAGTGTATGATGGTGTGACTCAAAACTGAATGTGATCCTATTTACGAGGTACGAACTAAACCAGAAGGGCAATGTAAGGACGACTGCCTCTTACAGGGCCTCTGTACATGATAAGTGGTCTCGGATCCCCAAGCCAGTTCATGTCTTCTTTTTAACGGACTGCTGTAGCAATGTCGTCTTCCCACCAAGAATAGAGACTTGCCAAGACGAAAGCAGGTGTAAGGTCGCATGTCGCGCTCTTTTCACGCAGGCACACGATTTCGTAGCAGCTGCACCATTGATGAGGCAGATAGAATCACCCAAGCTCCAACGTATGTTTGCAAAGGCGAAGGAGGAACAACGCTGCTTCCACGAAGCGATGGAAGCTTACGCAAGAGCGAAAAATTACCAAGCCGTTGTCCGAATCCTGGTACGGCAGAAATAACATGGAACGTCCGTTTTTAGAACTGGTCTTCAGGTCATGATAACTCCCTGATCGGGGCTTGTCGAGTTCCTGTGGTGTCCATAGTCTACGGAAAAATAAAGTCGCACTGACTCAGCATTACCGCGGATGCTTCTGAAATCAGAATATTTGTCTTATCAGAAACATCAGCTCAGCTCCCCTGGCAGACAAATTATAACAAGCTACCCATTCAGTGCTTGCCTGCTTTCCAGCTTCATGAACTTGGACAAGAGCAAGAAGCTTTTGACCTGGTCCGCACAACAGGTTCTGCCGCGGCAGCGGAGACCGCAGCGGACTTTTGCAGGTGAGTTTGCTGTTTCAGTTGGGGACACTGTGAAGGAGACTGAACTTGGTTTACAATGCTGCTGTCAGTTGACGGACATCGTATATATTTATGCGAGACAGTTTCTCCACACTGAGGAACCTTCGGCCTTGCTGCAGTTCTTGCGAATCCTCACATCCCTCCATTTCACGCTTATGGGGGCAGCAACCGACATTCAAATTTCCTCGAATGGCACACAGGAAGCAAGGACGCATCAAGGAGGCGGTGGCGTTTTTAGTGGCCGCGGGCCGCGTCCAAGAGGCGATGACTCTTGCTGAAGAGCGGGACGAAATGGAGGCGTTTGTCCAAGTAAGGAGTATCGATTTGGAAACTGTAGTAGTTCGCTGCGCGCGATAAAAGCGGCGGTCGAAAGCATGGTCTCCGTGTCGCCCACCAAGTCGCTGGTAATCTCGTTGCGGCATGGCAGTGAAAAGTTGTGCGATTCGAGTAAGGGAAGATGGAAGGCAAATACGCATCCGCTAGATTCACGAACGAAGGGTTTCACATATTTTCTACTCACAGGTTTATCGTTCTTTATCGGAGATAGCCTTCTTCAGAAGAATGCAAAGTGCTAACATCCGTGGCGGGTGGACATGCATGTGGGCAACAATTTTTTCCGAAGCGGCCATGAAGAGTTTCGACTACATCATCGTCATCGACACTCTTTGGCCACTGAATAGTGACGGTGGATGCATGGCCCTTCTATGAGAATATGTTTCATCCATCTTGTCCCTCGCTTTTTCTTCCGTGTTTTTCTTTATGATCTACAGAGTGCTGGCGATAAAACAGAGCCAGATATTCAGAAACGCATAGCTGTATATTATGAGAAGCAGAACCTGCCTGTACAAGCGGCGCGGCATTATGCCAACTGTGGAAACGCAGAAAAAGCGCTGGACTTATACTTGAACGTGAGTCGTAAAACTGTTTGGGGGAATTGGTGAAGCAGCGTGGATCGTGAGTCACTTTTGGTGAACCTGAATGTTACCCCACCAGTTACAGAAACTGCAACTGTGTGCGCACCAGATATGGTATTTTTCTCAAAATCGACGATCTTCGCTGTGTGTGACACTTTCCGACAGCTAGGCTTGAGTTCCGGATGCAGCTCAACGAGATGGGGCTAGTGTCGCGCAGTGAGAGTTGAAGCAGTAGATGCTTTCGTGTCACGCGGTTTGTGGGACTGGTTCGACATCATCTGAACGCTCAACTAGATGTGCATGAACTGGCAACAGCACGGCGCAGCACGCTTTACTCCGATGTCTTCAATCGCGGGGAAAAATTCTCTCACTGTGTCTATGCCTGCCAAATTTGAAACACTGAGACTTGAACTTTGGATTGATGGCGAGCGTCGTCGGTTTGAATCGGTTTCTGGCAGCAAAGCACAGTATCAGAGAAGTGTGCCACTGTTGGTGTTTGTACTTTGCTCTCGGTAACCAGGCAGACGTACCCGCGTATGATGCAGCCATTGAACTCGTGAGCCGGTTTAGACAACAACCTCTTACTCGAACACTTCAAGACTTCCTTGAAGGTGAGGCTTTCATCAGTCTGTCTCCGCTCCGTCACCATTCGGGTGAGGGTCTCCACAATCAACTCATACGGAGCATACCGTGAGGGCTTTGATTTCCCAAACGGAACTTTGGACATGGGCATGTCTGATCCGATTCAGAGAATCATACTGATAGAGTTTGTGACCACCACACTGTGTCCGGATCCCCGTGACTCTTCTCAGGCGTATCCGACGGCGTTTCAAAAGACCCATCATTTCTTCACAAGTACGTCCTTGCTACAACGGGAGAAAGCTAAAGTCGATGCTTACTGCTCGCGTATATGCATCCAGGCGGCATCTCTCGCAGTCCCACAAGGATTCCAGTGTGTATTTCAGTCCAAGGGAAGCTCTTGGTGGCTGACAAAGGGAAGTCATTTTCTCAAAACACTGTGCTGAAGTTTTTGGATTGTTTTGAGTACACTAGGCATCTTTCGCTTTTAATGGCAACATATGACGTCAGCGCTGTTTAGTTTCTGATGTCTATTCGCCTCTTAACTAAGATGCTTCAGAACCCAGCCTCGTGCAGGTGAACCTGCAATGGTCAACTGCCGTATCCACTGCTGCAGCCTGCTGTCTGTCGACCGTTTCTTATCAGACTCCATATGGCCCTAGGGGACCATGTAGAAGCGGCAAAATATGCATGCAAAGTGGCACGAAAAGAGCAAGAGGAAGGACATTACAAGGTGGCTCATGATATCTTGTTCCGAACATGGAAGAACCTAGAGGCGGAGAAGCTGCCTCTTCCCCAGGAGATCTTCAACCATTTTGCGTCACTTCACTCTTACATCCTCGTCCGACGGTTAATGCGAGCAGGTGACCTCACCGTCGCCGCTTATCTCCTCGAGAGGGTATTACAAAACATACATGAGTACGTGTGACAACGAGGAACGACGGGAAGTAGAGTGTAATGTACGTGTTTCCGTGGATACTCTTGAAAATCAGAAAAAGGCCCGGTTGTAAGCTAAACTGTATGGTAGGTTATTGCTCTCCAGCCTGAGACCATGAACCATTCGCCAATCTCTGGCGCAGGGTTTCGTTTTTGTAAGGACTGGAGCATGACCAAATAGCACGTGGAAATTCTAGAGGTACGGCTAAAAAGAATGACCTTCGGTTGGTGAAGAGTACCAGTTCTTTGTCTGGTGCTCTATGCTCTTTATTCGATGAGCATGCGAGACGCATCTCCACCTGTTAGATAAATGGAGTACTTTCTGGTAGAACTATCCACTGGAAATCATCTGCCAACGTGGAAGCATGCAAATGCCCTTTGTTCGACGCTTTGCAGATTTGAGGCGCATGCGCCGTCTATCATGACCTCGGCTATTCTGGCGTTTCAGAGAGCCTCTATGAAGCATCGAGCCCACAAGTACTCGAGGCAGCTTCTAATGAAACCCGGGCACCGGCAGGATATCCCAGATAAGCATAAGCGTACGGTCGAGGCGTGCGCGAGGAAACCGCCGTCGTCTGCCGAGGCCGACCCTGAACCTGCGTGTTCACCGTGCCCTTTCTGCGCCGCTCCTCTCCCAGATTTCACGTTGTCATGTGACGCTTGTCAGGTATGTAATCCACGTTTTTCTTTAAACAGTCTCAGCTCCGACAACAAAACAAATGCGAATGGTGAAGCAGCAGAGGATGCACACATATTTTTTCCCAGCGGAGGAAGAGTTTCTACCGGAGCTACTTGTTACCGATAAAAGGGACTACCGTATTCTGCATTTCCTGCAGGACTGTAGCTATTTTAGAAATTTAGAGTGTTCGGTCTCCTGGGCATACCTTTCAACGTGCCACGACACCATCCGTATTCTGGTGGTGGACGATCTAGATGATATACACGATCTTTTGACGTGGGATACCAGTTTTACAGGTTCGTTGCCTCGTGTAGGATATAAATCCCAATGTTGTTTTGCCACCGGCTAATTTCTTCCTGTTCTGTGCTTGTTTGTTTTCTTTTATGTTGTACCCTCTCCTTAGCATGTTTCTCCCTTCTGCATTGCAACCGGGAAGCACTTGGTAGCTGGCGACTGCGCCATGTGCCCCCACTGTAAATTTCCTGCGCGAGTAAGACTTCTATGCAAAACCATCATCACGAAAGGCATACATAGCATATTCAGGGAGAGGGTGAAACGGAAGGGATTTCGACGGCCTATTGCCGATAAAGGAAATCCCATGTGGGTGGTCGAGGCAAGGCGTGCTAAGCCGGGCGATGTTAACATACTGCTACATTCTCCTGGGCCATAAGCCAAATGCCCTCGCATTTTCAAAAGTTTTGCGGCGGTGTTGTTTTGCAAACCATGCAGGCGACCGCTCTCCAAGATCTCCTTTCCACAGAAGAGACTTGCCCCATGTGTGAAGCTGCGCTGGCGCCAGGAGAGATTGTCCTTGCAGGTGCAAACTCTTTTCTTCGACGAGCGAACATAGAGAGGCAAGCGATGTGCACATCCGAACTTTCTGAGACTGAGTCTCACGACGACGAAGATATGGGGTCAAAAGCAACGAAGAGGCAAGAGGAAAACATCGTGTCCATCCTTGATGCTTTCGAAACTGTGGGTTCCACTGCGGAGAGCAACTCTCGAACTGCTGCAGAGCCACCGTCCCCTGAAAAACGATGCTAAATTAAACTGTTACCGCTTGTTCCTTCCTAGGCCTCGGATAATACCCAGCTGTCTCAGACAAAAACAAAACTCTGCGGACAAGCCCTGCTTCTTCGCATGCGCAGCGAAACAGAAAACCCCAGATTTTCGGTTGCATATCGTGCGAAAAACAATACAACAGCAGACATTTGCGACGCTGTTTCATTCTCTCTTTCCGTTGACACGACGCCCTGCTCAAAATCCTTACCACTTCCGGGTCGTCTGTACTCACAGCCGGGCACTCACACTAAGAGACAAGACACGTGGCTAGAATTTCACGCACATGTGAACTTACCAACGGCACAGGGTACATCGGTCACGTCACTCAGTTTTAGTTGCACGCGTGGACGCCATCTACCGTAATCTAAGTCCACATCCGCAGACGGCTATGAAGTGCCCATCAAACGCGTGACATCTAAGAAAACGGACAAACATACAACTGGAACGGACTGACAGAAATGTCTAACATCCGTTTGGCATTTGAACGACGTGCCTGGGAAAGAAATATACAGCATCACGGCTTGTTTGTTCCTTCAGTTCCTGGACGGGTGTCGCGAACATCTGTTCCACGATTTGTTGCCGGCAGTCTACGTTTTATAATAGTGCTCTGGAGCAGTTGTCGTAGAAAAGCGCATCTCAGGGAAGCTTGATTGGAAATCCCTTGGAGTCACGAGGAGCAGAAGATAGTGTGCCATGCCGGCCCGGACGAACAACGAGTTACCTGTTCGCAGCTTGGTTGAACGCTCATAGAGTGGGTAGAGCTAGACGAGCCCTTATCGGTCACCGACGCCGGCAAATTCGTTTGTGTTCTGACTTTCCCAGTTGTACATTAAATAGCGCTTCATAATCAGTAAGATACCACAGCATTCAGAGCCGCACACGTTTTCTGCGACTAGGCGCAACGAAAAAGTGCTTCGCCCTATAGGAGGAAAGTGGCTGTTCACCGATGCTCTAATATTCCAAGGAAGGTCTAACACCGGTGATGGCAAGGCGTTCCACTTAAAAACACAGTGCACAATCTCTTCGTCTACGTCAAAGCGAAACTCTCCACTGTATCTGCTTGCTCGCTGCTTCACAAGCTGCGTCGGGATGTCGCCTGCCGTCCTCAGCGCGTTAATCAGACTACAAGGACGCCGTGCTAATCCTTCCCATATAGCTCCAGCATCGCTGAAGAAAAGTGCTTGCTTCACGAGAAAAGGTATCCAACCATAATCTGAGCGGAGCAATTACGGTCTTCCTCCTTTGGTGGGAAGGTTGCACACTTCTAGAACATGCAATGCAGCTTTTTGAGTCGATTGCGTCTTCGCACAAGAATCTACGCGACTGCTCTGCTTCTCCGCTATCCCAGTACCGCCACTGTGCTTATTCACATATCAGAAAAACAACATTTGGCGAGTGCTCAAACGCGTTTGTAACATAGCTTGCTTCGGCTAATCTCGTCGTACAACCAGCGTTAATGAGCTTTGAATGGCTGACGGAAGTCGTCACGGCTAGACCGATTCCTGTCTGGAAAGCAGCACTCTTCAGAAGGTGCTTAATTAACCCTTGAGTACAAAATACTTTGAACTGTCGCCATATATGAATACATGCGTCTGTGGGCTTTCGTTGCTCTTCTCGTTTTGCATTTGTTGAGAATAGGAGCATGTCGGTTGCTCGTTCCACATTCATGATACGCCAAAGCGGAGAGAGCGTAATAGTCACTTTTTTGCCGTTCCTTTCTGTCGCGATTCTCACTTTTTCTCGAATCCGCATGTGATTCGTCTTCCAAGAGGAGCTGTGTGTTGCGTACCTCCATGAACGTGAGCAGCACCTTCCGTCCAACTGTATTTGAACTGTTTTCTCGGAGCCCCATATCCTGGTACCAAGCAATATGCTGGGACCGTAACTCCTAACGCCACATGACAACTTTATCGCTGGCTTAGCCTGTGTGTTCGGATGGCTCACCCACGTGGACTTCGCTGCGGTGGCAGATCGTCAAGCGCATCAGGAGGGGTTCGAAGCCATTCGCTGCCGGCGAGCATGTGTGTGTTTGTGTTGTTCGGCAAATTGCTGATTATCGTGTCGCTCGTAATCTGCAGCAATTACCCCATATACTGTCATACCTCATATTTCGCCTCAGGAGCCAGAAGCCAAGCAGGGAATCTCCAGGATGACAGTTACACGCAGGTGCGCTGGCACATGACCATCTCGGTTCAATCAACAGACCAACCATTTCGTTAACACCCATCACTCACTGCTACCTCTCCAATGCTGCATTCGCTGCGCCTTTTTCTTCTCCCTTGACATTCTTGGCTCCTTCGATGATGTAGTGTTCTGCTGCAATTCAACTATTAATGGGGGACGGAGGAAACACCAAACCCGCTCTACTCTTTTGGTAGACATAACTCCGTTTTAGGTGTGTGTGTTAAGACAGTGACTCACAGCCACCCTTCCATAAACACAGATTACTTTCAAAGCATCCTGCTACCGCTGAAGACCAAGTACCAGGTCGCCATTCATACTACAGAATAGTAGAATTCCACCCTTCAGAACTATTAAAAAGGGTAGTCGGAGGTAGCCGTATTGTCTTAAGCCGTTACTGAGTTCACCTAACGCAAGCGTGCATCGACGTTTCGATTTTGCATTCACATATTTGTTCTCGATAATACAATCGTAGTCAACGGTGAATGCTGATGAAGCGTCGGGTGTCCCTAAAAAGTTGCTGGAAGACTATTTCGTCTTTCAGTAAAAAGAACAATTCTAGTGGCAAGGTGGTATAAACAATGCGAACAATGTTAAGCACATTCCGTATCTCAGGTAGGATTGATCTGCCACATGGTCAGGCTGTGCGTCAGGTGCATTGTTCACAGAACAAGTCGAATGGCAGGTCGATGGCGGACGACCTTCAACAGACTTCTTCCCAATCATTACTAACTTCAGACTGGAACGTTCACAGCCATGGATATAGAGAAAATGCGAAGGCTGAATTGCTTAAGGGCATTGTAAGCGATGGCAGCGCTGATGTCTACGAACGCCGTTCAGCGCGCTCCAATCATTCCAGCTCTACGGTAAGGTGTTCCGTTCCTTTTCTAACGGTCACCACTGCTAGTGGGCTGTGTATTGAATGATCCTGTTCGTCCCTCCGCCAGTGAAAACCTTGTCAGTGCATGTAGGTATTTTCATTACTATCTATGGAACCATCACATTCCGAGATGTGGATGGAACGGGTAGAGTCGTGGCAGTTTTGTTGTTCGTCGGAGTGTTTAGTTCCCAGTGGCAGTATTCCTTACTCGACTGTGCTTTCCGGTTTACGTACAGCACCAGTCCACCACCGCTGTATCCGCATCGGCTGCTCACTTAGATGTTTCGGGCACTCCAACGAATCGAAGAGTTCTGGATTCACAAACATCACCAGAGCATGCCACTCCCGTGTTCCTTAATCATTCGTCGCCACGATATTCTGCACCGTTATCAACGACGGATGACACTGCATCTCTTGTTCTTGCTCACGTTACAGTGGTTGATAACCCACTTTGGTACACCAACATCTCGACCAAAAGCCTTGCTCATATCCCTGAGATGTTAGCGGAGGTGCAGTTGGGAAGACAGTCAACCATCAAGGAGCAGCATAATGTGGTTGGGACTTTGACGCAGGATGAAAAGAGTGGGAAGAAAGTGGGAGACAAGCGCAGAGCTACCGGTTTAGAGGGAAAATTCAGAAACCCTGTGGACCAGGCAACAGACTCTGACGTTGCCAGACAGTCTAAACGGAATCCGTCCCTGTCTTCAGAGAAGCCGCGACAGCTGCAGGGTTTCTCAATGACTGAAAAGCAGGCTGCTGAACAGCAATTTACATCAGGTGATGGTCAATCCCATCAGGGCGGCATCGGGACACAGCCAAAAGGAGGACAAAAAAGAATACAGGGCAAACTGAAGATTGAGGGCTTCCAGAAACACAAATGGATCAACCCGTCTCCAAAGCTCCCACTTACAGATTCTAGACGTTCTGCGCTGCACGAACGTCAAAGGGAAGTTGTGGCAGTCGCCAGTGGCATTGAGACAGCCACCAAAGAGGCACTTGAAAAGCTTTTAGGTCGAGCTAAAGACCAGCAGGCATCGCTAGGTGAAGAGTGGAGGCGCTACGAGGAACTTGAGCACCGTCGACTGCTCCTCCTCTCTTCGAGAGGGAGGAATAAAGGACAAGAGGAGACCCACAGAGATTCCTTGCGAGAAGCAAAAACGGAGTTCCGCAGGGGTTTGGCAAGTCTCCAACAGACCGTCGATACGCTTCAAAAACAGCTCGCAAGTCTCAGTGTCGGCCGCTTAGTTCCTCGACATGTACTCCTCGGTGCGACGGATTCTCCCGGCTCGCAAAGTGACCAACAGAGTTTGGAAGAGTGGCAAGGTCGGGCTCGAACAACTGAGGAAGGTGTGGCCGGTCACAGCGAAGGGGTGAAACATGACAGAAAGAAAGGTAGCTCTTCCGTTCATGATCTGGCATTTGGTAATCCGACAGAACTCGTAGTACTAGCGACCCACGTGCAGGAACTCTTGGAGCAACAGCAGCGTCTCACAGCTTTCCTGGAATCACTTGTTTCCCTTCAGAGCCATCGCCTGATCCAGCAGCAAGGGTCCCTGGAATTCGAGCTGCGTCACCTGCAGGGGAAAAATGCCACTGTGTCGGTCCGAACATCAAAGATCAAGAAGTCCCGTCCTGAGCGTGTCCAGTGGAGGACTTACCGATACAAAAAGTATGGTGCCGGAAGCCGTGCGATAGAGCACCGCATGACGGCAAGTGTATTCGCGTCAGTCATGGAAGGCAGCGATTCCCTTGGAGAGCGACTAGGAGTGAACACCCACTTTCATCAAATCCCTGTTCAACCACCCACCAAAGAGTACCCAGTGTCTAAGACAAAGAAACCACCACAAGCTCTGCAAGGAAATTCCCCGTTCAGTCCCAAGGTGGAGAACAGGGAAAGACCTAAGGGAAAACGCAAAGTTGTGGGAGGGTTTGAGGTGTTCGATGACCCAGAAGAAACAGTAGTGACTGCACTGCAGCGCTTTCTGTACCCGGCCTATTCACACTCTTTTATTGCGAGTCTCGTGCCGGGATCCGCTGGACGGCGAACTCAGGGTATTGGGGGCCTAGCTGAAGCCACTGCCCACGGTAGAATGGAGTGGCTGACCGATTCCACAGTCTTTGCAGATCGTAAGCTGAATGAAATACTGGAGGAAAAGATGAGGGAAAGATCAATTCATTTTCCTCTGTTCACAAACTCTTTGCGGTTGGCCTTGTCAGGGCAGAACCATCCGCGGGACAGCGCGAAAGGCGGGTTGGAAAACGATGGCCCCGCCGTTTTAGATGCCGTCCGGTATGCAGAAACTGCGGCAGCCTTATCAGCATTTTATGATCAGGTAGAGCGAGAAGGAGCAGAAGAAGCAAAGAAGAAGCCCGACGTGGGCACCCTGCAAGATATCGCTTTCCAGTACTCATTCGATAACGTCCCCTTAGAACATAAGCGAGCCCTATGGAAAGAGTATCTTCAAGTGCAGCTTGAGGATCGCGGCCACGAGATCGTCCTTCCCGAAGAACCCCCCCAAGCTCAGCTAGACGACGAAACAAGCCGTGATGGCAATGTGTTTTCCTCTGAAAGGAAAACAGCTGAGTATGCTGCGAGGGCAGTTGACAACTCTCCTTTTCTTCACCAGCCACTTGTGGCATTAGCAGATGAAATGAATAAAAGGGATAAGGATGCTGGTGAGCAGGGTGAGCGCCACCCTCTATTAATGTCGAACATCCGCTTTTTGGACTTGTTAGCTGACAGTCTGACCATGGAAGCTGACACACGAGACGGATCCAGTGATGCTGCTCTGAAATGGGAGATTCCTACACTCGACACCCGAGAATTCCAGGCGCATGACAAAGTTGGGGGAGACTCGGGGAATGTTTTCACTCACCTAAGTGATGGTTCTGTCTCTAAGGAAACGCTGGAGGATCTCCTACTTCCGCGGGTAGGGTTCGACAGGGGAAACGGCGCGCTGCTTGGCGTAGACTCTTGGGAATTCGAAGACAGTTTAGAATCTGATGATAGTGACTGGTTTCAGGATAACGATCACGCCCACGATGACAGCTTTGCATGGCCGTGGGATCTCGATTTCATCGTCATCTGACAACGCAAATTGGGCAGTTGCTCATTATAGAAACATACATCTCATCTCAGAAAAAAATCACCGAAGACATTTGGCGCCTCTTTTGTAGTGGCGTCTTTGTCCATTCATCAGGAGTCCTAGCACCGAAGCAGGCTGTGCTACCCTGTGACCCTGCTGGAGTATCTCTATGACAAAGCAGCACCCATCTCATCTCCACTGTAGGCACGGTGAAGAAATATCTGCGAAGGAAGTGTCTCGTTCGTGAAACAAGAAAGGACTGTAAATATAAACCTACGATCTCCCTAATCCTGCTGGACTCAGAGGGGGTGTCAGTAGAGCCAATAGAACAATCGATGCTTCTCAGAGCATCACGCAGGCCGTGCGAGGTGGATCACGCCGAGTAAACGTCGTAGACAGTATTAAAGAGAAGTTGCTGCGGCCCGTTACATCAGTTACTCTTATGAGCGTCTCAGAGTCGATTACTCCCAGTACGATAGTACTGATCATACTGACTTCTAAGTAGCAGTTTTCCACATTATTCAGCGTTTCGATTGTGCATCTTCTTAGGTGTAAGGATCTGACAGGTAGACGTATTGAGGCTTAAGGATTAGCTAATACGGGAAACAAAAAGAAAACAAATTTTCTATGCAAACAGTCAGCTTGTCACTGCCAGATCTGTCACTGTGAGAACTCTCACCTCTAAACCAAGATAAAGGCGCTTAGGATATCCGCAGGATGGAGGTTTCTCTCTTCGTTGGAGTGCTAGAAAGCTCCATATCACAAAAACACAAGCTAAGTGGCATCGCCCGTCCACGGTACAAGCTTTGAACAATTTCCGTGACCATGGGGTGCGGCACTTTGCTGAGGAGTACATATCTGCGTTCTCCTAAAAGTAATAGATACCGATACGGTACATTATGTAGGCCCATGCACGTGAGATTGCTTCTAGTTATTCCAGCAAAACAAGAAGAAGCAGCTCTTCTATGTAGGCGGTCGAAGGACGGCTTGCTGTCCGGGTGGCGCTGCGCGGGTTATCTAGTCTTGCTTGGTGTTCAAGATGCGCTTTCATCCCGCAAAAAATCCGCACGATTCTCCAGGGAAATTGGGATCTTGTGTGCCGTCAAGGGAAACATGAGCGAAGCGACTCTTCCTTTTTTCACCGCATTCGTGGAGACGTAGAATGCAATGTTGCTTGCCGTTATAGGATGTGCTCTTCCTTGCGGTTCTCACAGGCTTGCATGCGCTCCCGTCCTCAAGCATTTCGTCACTCTGTGGCTCCACCTCGGGCGCGCAATTCACCAAACACGCGAGCAATGATAACTTAGCGTGAAATAGTCCTTAGCTTCTGCAGGCGGGACCGATATCGGTTCTCCGTTTACCATCATTTCCGTCTCCAACGCCTGCTGTTACTCCCTCGGCCGCCCGTGCCGTAGTCTCGTCACCGTAGCCAGTCCGGCAGATCGGATAGTTTTCTTATAGGAAAGCCGTTGTTTTTTTCGCTGTTTTCTTCCTCATACCTGGAAATGACTTCGCCCTTGAGGCTCGTGAAGCAAATGTGTGCTGCCTCTTGAGACTTGCATCTACTTGAACCCTCGTGCCGAGAGCACATTTCTGCCTGTCTACCCGTCTACATCTGCATGTTACACGCACCGTCCGCGTCTCTCTGTCTGGATGCCACTATTCATTTGTCTCTGCCATACACCCACCACCAAGGAAAATGCTTTTCTTGAGGCGATCTGGAGACGACGATGCGTGTCTCCGCCGTCAAGTGCCCCGGCTTTCCTCGACTGATTTTCCTCCCGCTTCGCTATAACTTATCGCTGCCATTGTCAAGTCTTTTCCTAGTTAGCAGCGACACTGCTTCAGCTAATCAGAAACTTCTTTCGACGCATTTCGTCTCTTCCTCTGTCCTGGCTCTCCTCTCAAACTGCTAAGTTCCTGCATTGAGAGCTGCGCCCAGACTGCCTGTTTAGGCAGCCCGCGAGGGTGGGGGCCGAGACAGCACGGTGTTTGAATCTACAAAACACAACGAACTCGACATCATCTTGAAACAAAACTCGGCGTCGACAACGCTCCCTAGACCGTTCTGTTCTGGATATGTTCATCTGGAGGAGGTGCGACGACAGCTGGATAAAGAAGCTATCTTCCACCATTTGGAAGAAATCCCAAGATACATACCTACGCGCATATATATATATATATATATATATATATGTTCGTACCTGTGTTACGTTGTGGAGAGTGCTGCAGTCGATAGTAACGTTCGAACTCCATTGTTTGTTCTTCCCCTGACTCTTGTACTGTCTTCTGCGGGGGGAAATCGTACGAGCCTCGAGTGTTCTCTCCCGCTTCGCCTGTTCCGTTTCTTTGTTTCCTAGCCTCTCGTTTTCAACCATCGTTCACGTAGTCGAACGGCCTGTGCGGGACGCGTCCTGCAGCGGCTTTGTCTTCTCGGTTTTTCAGGTTGTCTTTTGCCTTCCGCTTCCTTCCCGCCTTGCCGCCATGCCCCGCTTACGTGGAGAAGCATTTCTTACGCTCCTCTCGAGGCAGCGCTGTCCGTTTCTTTTACTGCTTATATCGGAAACGTTTCCCCTACGTCGCTTATAACTGGTTGTTTTCCTCCCTTCTCGCTCCCACTGCCTAGGTCTTCCGTTTTCTCGCCTGGTGCCGTCTTTCCTCTCCGTCTCCTCTTGACTCTTTTCCTGTCCTGCGCCCGCCGCTCTGCTTCTCTTCGTTTGATTCGTCTTCCCTCTGGCTTCTTTCTCTGACTGCCTGTCCACCTGGCTGCGTGTTTGTCTTTCCTCTCTTCCGCTGGCTGCCCAAGTTCCTCAATGTTCCTCAAAGAGCTTCAGTGTTTCCGGCCACAGGGGTTTCAGCCTCGCCGCGTTACTCTCCGTTTTACTCTCGGGAACGGAGCTGCGGTTTCAAAACGACAGAGAAATGCTCTAGGAAGCGATCAGATCTACGGACGGCAGACTTTGAGTTGTCTCTGGATGTCCAGCTCGCTGAAGTGAACCCACCATTGAGGCTGCAGTGCTTGGAGGTCTCAGTGTTCTGTCTCTCTGCGCTTCGACGTTTCGCCTTCTTTGTTTTGTCTTATTCCTTTTCGTTTCTAGCCCCCCGTTATACGAGTTCTCACACCGATTTCAATCTCTCGGGATCGATTCCAAATTGTTGTGGATTCTCTAGCTCGCCAGGTCCACCCTTCCTTCTTGTCCGTCGGACGCGCGCTTGCTCTTCGTCTCCTTGCTTGATTCTCTCATCTCCATTTCTCGTCTTGAGTTCCTTCCTTTTGTTCGTTGTTTCCACCGTCTACTCTGGTCGTGCGAATCCTCTCCGCCCTCGTGTGTACAGCTCGTCCTGGGTGTCCCTGTCAGTCGCGACACCCTTTCTCTTCTTTTCGTTTCCTCTCTGTCTCAGCTCTTGATCCTGTCAGAGGAGCTTGTTCTCTTCTCCGTGGGCTTTCGTTACCTGCTGACTGCTTCCTTCACGTGACAAAAAGGCAGAGAAAATGAGTGACGGCCTCGCCGCCGCCATCCCCCCTGCAGGGTCCATAACGCTTGCAGTTTTCTGCGCGATAGGTAGTGCGATGTTCTCTGGGTTAACTCTAGGTTTATTGACTCTTGACATTGTTCAGTTGAAGTTGCTGATCAATCGCCCGAACAAAACGGCGCAAGATGAGCGAAATGCAAAGTATGCTCGAAAAATCCTCCCGCTTCGATCCGACGGAAACTACCTCCTCGTCACCCTCCTGACCGGGAACGTCGCGGTCAATGCGGGCTTCTCCATTCTTTTGGGCGACCTAACTGATGGGTGAGGAGGCATGCAGAAATGAAATGGAAACCGCAGACGAAAAAGCGAGAGAAGTGCTATTTAGGCATATGCTAATGCACTACCGATACTCCAAATCAACGGACGGGTTTGCCGGGGGGTGGGGGTGGGGGGAGGCAGGTCGAGGTCTCAGTTCGTGAGTGGATTCTACGAATATGCATATGCGCAAATAGACAGGAATGGAGACTTGTCGATCCAGGATACCTGGACCACCCGAAACGGTACAGAGGTTCTTTATCCGACTTTCCTCTTTGTCCCCGTACTCTCAGACACACTGACTATTCTTTTGTATGCATGCGTAGTATGCTTCTTCGCGAATAGAGATGGACACTTTGATAGATGAGTTGAAAGGATACTGTACATACCTGCAGCGCACTCTGAGACTTTCCGTCTACCTCTGTCTCTCTATGGACTTCCATATGTATATATATATATATAAATATATATATGAGTTGAAATGAAGCGTTTCTAGGTTTGGTTCTGTCTTCTTGGCAGGCTTGTCGGCTTTCTGGTTTCAACAGTTGTCATCACGATTTTCGGAGAAATTCTTCCACAGGCTGCATGCGCGCGACACGGTCTCGTCGTGGGCGGCGTCTTGGCGCCTGTCGTGTATGCCCTCGAGTGGCTCCTCTTCCCCGTCGTCAAACCGATCGCCATGATCCTCAATTGTGTCCTAGGTACTGCCGATTTTCCGTGTCCACAAACTCTATCTGCACGCATCTGAGAAACTTCAACGCGTTGCGTCTCCAAGGACTTCTCACTGTCCACCTATCTCTACATATATATATATATACATACATGTAAATATATTTATACTTGTATAAGCGTGTCATGTTCACCATGTACGTGTATCTGTAAATGTGGACGTGTGTCTTTGTGTGTACCTCACTCCGAGGGTCGAGACAGACACCCTCTCCAACAAGCAGATAGATATTCATGAACCTTCAAAGAGAACACAATTTCTTCAGAGACATGCAAGTGCGCTTCTCTGCTTCTGTCCAACGAATGCCACGATGCATATCTATCTTTCTATCTATCTATCTATCTATATATCTATATATATATATATATATATATGTATCGATATGTATATATATGAATCCAGGGTTCAGGTATCTATGTGCATGTGCGATTCTCTGGAGACCTCGGAGACAGGTCTGTTTTGTCGCGAACCCGACTGTACGGGCAGGTGTTTCCTAAGGCTTTGCTGGGTCTCCTTGCTTTTTTCAGGTGAGGATTTGGGCACCATCTATGACAAAAAGCAGCTGAGTGCACTGGTGGACTACCACAACAACGTTGTGCACGTTCTGACTCGCGACGAAGCTCGAATCCTCAAGGGAGGTCTCGAGTTCGCGTTCACTCGAGCTGAGGAAGTGATGACACCCATGGACGAGGTGTACGGGTAGGTACCCATCAGCTCTGCACAGCGAAGAGTCGAACGTAGGCCTTCTGAACTGCTGAAAGCGTCCTCAGGTGATCGACAGAGACAGCATTGGTGAAACGCAGACGGGATGCATGCACTGAGACCTCGAAAAAAACCTGAGCGCGGGCATGAGGGTGTGAGACGAGGGCTCCCACCCGACGTAGAATCTCCGAGGAGACGCTGGAATCGTTTTTTCTTCCCCAGCTAGATTGTATTTCGGAATGGATTTCACAAGTTCCACAGCCGAATGCTTCGGTCGACTTCGACAGCGAGCTCGGTGGAAGAAAGAAAAGGTTGTTAAGAAGTCGAAAAAACAGGAAAAATGGAACGTAGGGGGAAACAGGCACCGCGTCAGAGTGCGTTCCCGCGAGAGCGTTCACTGTGTTGCCTCGTGGGCTTCTTCACTGTCGTCTTCCTCCGTCTTCTTTTCTTCGCTCACTCGGCTTCTCCTCGCGTTTTGCGTCTGCTTGTAGAACGGAAAAGAAGCGATTTTTTGTCCCTGAGATGCTCCACCCCAGAAGCGACAGTCCTTCAGCTCGTGGCTACACGGAACCATCGACCGCTGCTTACTCGATTTGCTTCCTTATCCGTTTCGGCTTCTCTGCATGCGGCGTCCTGGCTTTTTCGACCTCGCCGCCTCGCTTTTTCTGTCGTCGCTCTCGTGTGCCTCTCTGTCGCCTTCGAGCTGCGGGGTCGACAGCTCTTTTCAGATCTCTGTGTGTCGTCTCCTGAGACTGTGGAGTCCAAACCACGCGTTAGAGCGGTCCTCAGATTCCCTTTGTCAGTCCTGGACGGGCTTCAAACGGTGGTCCCCAAATCGCTAGGATCTCCCGTTCCAGCACCGTGACCAGCGGAGAGCCTGCGCATTTGTCTGCCCATGTGTGCCCCCTTGATGTCGGAGTAATATGCTCAAGCTCGATTTTGTTTGCGCAGAATCGACGTCGACAGCAAGCTGAACTACGACGTGCTTTCGGAAGTTCTGTCCAGCGGGTTCAGCCGCATTCCCGTCTTTGACCGCAGCAACTCGCAGTGCATTGTCGGCCTGCTTTTTGTCAAGGACCTGATTCTCGTCGACTGTCACGCCGAAGGTGAGAGGCCGTGGAGACTGGATTGACACTCCAGAGCCAATTCGGCAGAGTCGAATCGACTCGGTCACCCACTGTAGTGGAAACTGTATCATCAGGAGCCTCAAGAGGAAAGGAATTGACACAGCTAGAAAACACAGGGTCGAGCTCACTTGTAGCCTCCGGATGGAGGACTCTGACGCTGGAGCAACACAGAAAAAACGGAGGAGACGAAGAAAACAGGAAAGGGCGGGGCTTCAAGTTGAGGCAACGAGGCGAAGAGGCGGGGACACAGCGGGCAGACGATACCTGGAGGGAAATGCGGCAGGAAACGAAATAGAAAACACTACAAGACCAATTGAGGAGCCTTCCCCGTTCCTGAGGGGATTGATAGTTGTGTTTGTAGGGGATCTCTCCTCACGGATCGTATGATTCGCTTCGAAGGAAAACTGACAAGAATCGAAGTTGTTTGCTAAATTCCCTTTTGTTGTGTCTCACACGAACTGCCTTTCAATTTCGTGCATTACATTGAAAGACAATTTTTTCTCGGTGCCATATGGGTTGCTCTTTGTCCGAAATATACACAACTACTCATCTGATCCTTCACCCGGCGCAGGCATATACGTCTCCATGCACACTTGCACTAGTATATATATATATATATATATATATCTGTATATGTATGTATGTAACTTATATATATATATATATATGTGAATGGAGTAGGGACGTTCACAGCGGTCTGATGCGCGGTTTGGAAGTCTTGGGTTTTTGTGATTTCTTGTTTTGTTTTTTCTCAGTGGAGGTCCGCAAGTTGCTGCAATTCTTCGGTCGTGGCCTCTACGCTGTCGATGACGACACACCGCTGCTCGAGCTCCTCAAGACCTTCAAACAGGGTAAGCCGCATCTCCCCTCGAAACGCCGATTTTCATGTCGCTTCTTTCTCGGAGTCTACAATCTGCCTGTCCTCTTTGTCCTTTTATCAGCAAAAGATTTTTCGTGTAGCCTTTCTCATTCCGCTTGAAGTTCGTCCCTTCTTGGCTGTAGCCCTCCTTTTCTCCAAATCCATCCGTGATCTATGCTATCGTGTGGCTGTCTCCTCGCAAACGCCGTTTCCTCTCCTACTTCTCTTCTTCTAGTCTGCGTACCCATCCAGGTGACACTGATTCCTGTCTACTTTGTCTCTTGTGTCTCCCCCCCCCCCTCGTTGACTCCTGTCTACTTTGTGTCCTGTACCTGCGACTGTCGTCCTGCACGTTTGCGTCCGTTTGTTTTCGTTTTGTCTCGACTTCGGTTGACGTGTGTCAGGTCACACGCACCTGGCGGTGGTTCGTCGGGTGTCGGACGACGGGGAGGGAGATCCGTTCTACATTCACGTAGGAATTATAACGTTGGAAGATGTGATGGAGGAGATTCTCCAGGACGAAATCAACGACGAATTCGAGCACGACAAGTCACAGAGCCACCGCCGGCGGAGGCACCAGAATCAGGCTGTCTCGGGGGCCCAGGCGTCTCTGCCTTATTTCGCGCCGAGCTCCCCGCTCGCCCCGAGATTCTCTGTCTCCTCGACTGCGTGGGAGGCTCAGGGTGACGTAGACACGGCACCAGAGGCGGAGTCGAGGCGGTCGCGCCGCGAGAAGAAGAAAGAGAAAGTGAAAGGAGACAAGCGGCGCTTTCGGCTCTGGAGCCGGGGCCGGAGATCCAGCACCGCCAGCAGCAATGCGCCGCTGACGAACGCATGCGAAAAGGAGGCGGGAGAGGGGACTGATGGCGACGTCGAGGACAAGCGAGTTGACAGGAATGAAGCCAGTCGGAGACCGAGCAAGGAAGCCAGCTTCCCAGCCACTTGTGCCAGCACTTTGCAGGCCAAGAGGCCCGGGGAGGCCGAGACAGACCTCCTTTCGGGGGGTTCTCCTGTGGGGCTGTCGAGCTTCGAGAAGAGCTCAGAATGTGGAGACCCTGAGCGGGGCAGCCTTGGTGAAGCCTCATCTCGGCACTCCCGGTGGACGGCGAAGAGGCTCGAGGAAGGAGGAGCAGTCGAGAGCCATTTTTTGGAGGACGAGCCAACGCGCGAACTGCCTCGTGGAGATACGGAGGAAGGTGAGGGACAACGCCGCCGCAGCCGAGGCGGGGCGGCTGGGGAAAAGACCATCAAGACTGTGGAGATGACGCCTCTGGAACCGATGCATGCAGTTCTCACGACGAGCCGAGAAGAGCCACCGAAGGCTGAGGAAATCAGGAGAGAAGACGCGCTCGGGCACCCATCTCTGTTTCCCTGGTGGGGCTGGAGCGCCGACACCGCGGGCTCTGTCTCCAAGCTGCGAATGCGCGGAACGCTGCGAATGTTCTTCGATAGCCACCGACGGTAGGAACTCGAAACCCATACTTCAGTTGCTGTGGTGATTCTAAGGTAAAATGGAATGTGTTCCAAGGAGAAGGAATGCCGAGATGGAGTATCGAGTTAAAAGGATGCCGTGCTACTGAAGTCGTTCGAAGGAAAGCGGGACTGCAGGTGGGGAGACAAGAGGAAAAAAACGAGAAAAAACGGAGGTGGGCCAAGTCGCCTGGGGGAAAAACAAAGGGCCAGAGACATGGAAAGACTCAGAAACTCAAGGATCGACTGTGATGCTTTCCAGGTGGTGGACCGCAGTATGTCTCAGGTGTCTCACAGGGACCAGAGGCGTACGGACACAGACTGAATAGCACCTTGCGTCTGAGGCAAGTCTCGGTTTCTATGGTGTTTTCGCTTTTCCCAGGAGCAGAATTGCAGAACCCCTCACGGAATCGGAAGCTCGTGCAATTGCATCGTTTCTCTCCTCCTCCATTCCTGCCTTCTCGCCGCAAATTGTCGACGAGAAGTTACTCGTCTCGCTGCTCTCGTCCTTCTTCTGCATCCAGCCCCCGCCCGCTTCTCTCCTGTGGCACTCCGCTGTCCACCCCGATCTGTTCAAACACAAATCAACCGACAGACGAGGCGAGCACGAAGCCGCCTTCGAGCCCTTCGCTGTTATTGTGCTTTATGTAAGGCAAAACATCTCTGAATCAAACGTCTGCAGCTGCACCACATGCGACGCACCGATGCATCGCGCGAATCAAAAGAATCAAACAATATGGCAACTGTTCTGTTCAAACACAGCTTCATTTTCCCCTTTCATTTCGGACTCATAACTCAAGGTGTCCTTCGTTTGCCCCGTGTACCGATACAGGCCTGAACACACCGTTATATTCGATGACCTTAGGTGTCTGTATGCGTATGCATATACATATATATATATATATATATATATATGAATATGTTTCTATGAATCGGTATGTGCATATGTGGAATGGTGACGACTGAGGAGCGAGCGACCATGTGAACAGAATCGTTGTCGAGGCACGGCGTCTTGCCTCTTCACACACAGTCCATACCTCACTAAGGAGAAAACGACTAGGTGTTCACAGATGAATGGCAAATCCACGTAGCTGTTGATGTACGTGGATGTTGAAAGGTGGAGGTGGAAAGGGATGCAGCATAGATGCTGGTAGGCCGAGCCCGATATGTACAGACACAAATATACATAGACAGATGTTCATCTAGGTAGATGTAGACAGGCAGATCTATATTTAGAGATGTACATATGTAGAGGTAGAGACGGACTGAAATTCAGATAGGTAGAACGATAAAGAGCTGGAAAAAATAGATTCGTGGAGGTCAATATGCATATACGTAGAGATAGATCTAGAGAAGAACGTAGGTGTCTCTTGAACGTAGATCTCCACTGCCACACTTAACTGTTGTGGAAGTTGGCCATGCTTCTTTTCTGTCGACTTGCGCGGGTTTATCCTGTGCTTCTCGTTTGCTTTTTTCTGCTTTTTCCTCTTGTGTAGGGTCGTGTTCGCCTGTATGTCGGAAAGGAAGGCATCCCCTGTACTGCGGGACCGCTGTCGTGTCTCGCAGTGAAGGTGAGAGTTATGCGCGCAACAGACGAGAAGGAATGAGATTTGGGAAACCCCGAAAATGGATTCCAAAGGAATGTTTGAAGGAGGGAGGGGAACCGAAGAGTGACCAATAGCGCGTAGAGAAAGTAAAGTGGTGAGGGGGAGCGCCTCTGTTTTCCCTGCAAATGTTTATTTGAAACTTTCTGAGCTCCGGGGGGAAATTGCCTCTTTCTCTGTCCGAATGTACATCCGAACGAAGAAGTGAGCAAACATCTGTGTCTGTCTATACAGGTGTATGTCGATCTGTGCGTACACTTTCGAACGAAGAGACTTAGGGGTTAGCGGGGACGAGTGACGAGAGCGATGGTCAGATTGAGTTTCTCACATGAAATCGAATGAAGCCTTAAGACACGGAGTCCAGGCATCGGGCCAGAGATATGTTTTTCCCCCACCCACCGTGTTCGCTGTGTCCAAACAGTTTTGAAAATGATCCTTGTATCACATTCTGTATCTCCAGCGTTTTGACTGTTCCGCAGGTGCTGGGAAACCCTGCACCTGTGCTTCTCGGCCAGGTGGCTTCGCAGCAACCCGCTGAGTTTTCCGCGCCGCCTTCTTCACCGTCTCCGTCTGGCGCCCTTGAGTTCAGAGAGACGCCTGTGCATATGCTGGACCAGCCTTCTTGTCTCCCAGCGTCTGCTGACACACTTGTCGTTTCTTCACCTTCTCGTTCTAGTTCTAGAGAGCAGCTCGACTCTCCCTCGCGTCCAGCTGCAAGTTCTGACTCCTCTGATCAAGATTCTGTTTGTTCTTCTCAACGGCTTTCTACTGCAACTTTCAACTCACCGTCGATATCTCCGGAGGCCGCGTCTCGACGCGCGTCTTCGCCTCGCCTGACCTCTCGCTCCCGTCCCGCTCCTTGCACTATCTCCACATTTCCAGTGTCTCCTGTAGCTCTTCCGGGCTGCCTGCCTGTTTCCGCAGGCGTGACCGTCTCTCGAGGTTCTTCTGTGTTTCCGTCGCCCTGTGTCTGGGATGCGGCGATTCACAGAAAAGCCGCATCGCCTCCGAGAGGTGACTGGAGAAACGCTTTTCGCTCCGAGGAGCCCGAAGCGAAAGAGCGCAAACGCGAGAATGGAGAGAGCGACCGACGAGAAGAAACCCAGGGAAAGGAGGGCGTGCAGAGCGGTGCTCCTGATGGTTCCCTTGATCTCGGCTCCGATGGACCCAGGCGTCGAAGAGACATCTTTTGCGTGCTAGACGCTGTGAGAGAGAACCCAGGACATACCCGAGAAGAGGACTTTCTTTCCTCTACTGACCGGAGAAGCAGCAGCAGAAGCAGCTCCAGTTCTAGACATAAGAGCCCGCGAGAACCGTCGACCTCCGTTCCTTCTCCGAAAGAAAGTGGAACTGCGTGGCTAGGCCCGTGGGGGACCCGCAGGGACTCAGAGGAACCTCGATATGCGCCTCTGGCGTCTTGCGTGTCTTCGAATGTAGATAATGTGGAAGCTCCTTCCTGTAGGGATGGTACGCGACCGTTGCATTTTGCGTCCCCAGGCAAGCCACCTGTCGAAGGGAAGAGTCGCTGCTGTTCTCCTGAAGTCCGCTTCTCTCCTCTCAAAGAATCTACAACCCCACTGCGTTCGCTTCCACCGTCGACGGGACTCTGTCAACGTTCAGGAGGGGGCGTGTATCGTAGTTTGGTCGAGACGACGAGTTCGTTGGCTTCCCTTTCTTCTCGAGGAAAAGAGACAGACCGTGAAACCTCTCGTGAAGCAAGTCAACCTGCTTCAGCGGTCCAGATAGCGTCAGAACGCGGAGACCCAAGCGCGAAACGCGTTTGCGATGAAGAAGAAGACCACGAAGAATATTACGAGAAAGAAGGCTCCGAGGAAGAGGACCGTGAGGTGTCTCCTCTTGTGTCTCGGCGCCTCTTGAGGGATGGACTAACGTCCCCGGACCAGTTTACGCTCATTTCTTCGCATGCATCTGGTGGCTGCAGTTCGTCCCCGTCTCTCCATGATGCCTCTTCAGGCGGCGTTTCTGTGGAGGAGGCCCCCCAAGGCTCCCAAACGAAAAGCCCAAGCACAGGAAGGAGCGGGCGAGAAAAAACTGCGTGCGATGTGGACTCTGCATGCGTGGAGATCGACATCGGTAACAGGAGAGCCTCCACATTCGAGAAGGACGCGTTCCGACGGAAAGAGACATACCCGCAATTCGGAGACACCGAGAGATCGTGTCGCAAGCAAAACGAAATGTTGAGCTGGCTTCGCACTTCGGCCACCTCCAGCGTTTCGCTGGAAAGTGGAGAAGAAGACGTTGAACTAACAGCCCCGTCTCAAGCTCACAGTCACGTGAGGCTCGAGGAAGTGTGTGTGTGTGGAGTGTCTCTGTCGCTGCCTTGGCTGTCTCCGAAGAAGGGGACAGATCGGGAGCAGCGGCGCAGAGCGCGCGAAGAGGGCCTTTGTCTCGGCTTGTCGAGGGAGGAGCCTCCTGAGGTTGAGAGCAGTGTGGAGGGGATGTCTCTCGAAAAAAAGGAAGAGCAGAGCGCTGGGGCAAGTGCTGGAAGGAGGCGGCTCCCGAGCGAGAAGAGCAGCTTGGCTTTTCCGGCGTTCTCGTCTCAGAGACTCTCGGGCAAAAGCATCTTTCGCCGCGAGACGGCGGGAACGGGAGTGTCGGAGATCAGCCATTTGCTGCGTTTCGAGAAACCGCAAGCAGACTGGTCTGCAGCCAGAGGCCCGGAGCCAGGTCCTCGCCGCGAAAGGGAGGAAGAGCGACAGGAGGAGCTCTCCTGCGGATGGGGTGCGAACAGGCAGGAGGGTCCTGCGAAGCCGAGAGTGCAGCAGAGTTTGGAGGAGCAGCTGCAGATTCAGGAGACATGTCTGCGGCAACTCGCGAAGGATATGCAGGAGAAGAAGGGTGTCTGGCTAGCTGTGTCGAGTAAGCAGAGAGGGAAAGAGTATCAGCGCAGGCGCGACGTGGAGTTTGTGGACGAGCAGGACAAAGCAGAGAGAAGTTCGCAGGCGAAGTCGGAGAGAGAAGGAAGAGAAAAGCAAGACGCCTCGGCGAGAGGCGCGGCAGAGACAGGCGAGGCGGGAGCTGAGAACGAGGAACCAGAAGGAGACGGGAAGAAGCGAATCCAAGAGGTGCGAAATCGCGAGGCGCTCTGCCATGAGATCCACTCCTGGGTGCAAAGTCTTCAAGACTCGAAAGGAGGCAGTGAAGCGAGAGGAAACGAGTGGTCCAACGAACAGACGAAAACATTGACGTGCGAAGGATACGCCCCGGACTATACAGCCGTCACAGGTAAGAGCGAAAAGAAGAGAAACAAGGATCTCTCGAGGCGGTGGAGACCCGTCAGGGTCGAAGCCAATGTCACCGAAAAAGCGGTAGAGGATTTTTTCATAGTCTCCTGGCTCCTCAAACGATGTGTCTTCTTGCTGAGCCATGCGAGGCGAGCGACGGCGAAAGGTGAAGTGACGCTGCGTTAGATGCAGTCCGTTTCGCTGCACTTTGTGTCTGTGTAAAGAGTTGTCGCGAGACGGTCGAGAGGAGCACATGCCCCGCTCATATTTGCCTCAACGGAGAACTTCCTTCCTTTCTGAGAGCCTCCCGCTCTCCACATGCCGGAAGACAGCGAGTCGCTGGTGGACTTGGCGTTCGCGTCGTTTTCGTCTGTTGGAGACTCTCTGAGTCTCGAAAGAGGAACTCCCCTCTGCGCGAGGGAATTGCTGTAAAGTTGTGTGGGGCTTCCCGTCTTGCGGTTTTTGCTTTCAGAGGGCGCGTGCGGCCTCCTCGTCTTTCCACGCTGGTTCTACGTCGCAGCCGTGAAGGCGTCGCTGGACCTGGCGCGAAGCAGCCGTTCTTGACTCTACCGCCAGTGTCTTTCCCAGCGAGAAAATCCGTGTTGATTTTGTTTGAACAGCAGAGAAGCGAGAAAGAAGCGACCGAGCTGGATGATTACTCCGACAGAACAAGCGCCATAGGGATGGGACAATGGTGTCTTGAGGCACCTCCGTTTCAGCCGGTAGTAGTTGTGAAGGCGATGTCGACGTCTTTCTTTGTTTCCGGAAAAACGCTCTTGTTTCCATAAACGAGGAGACAGTCCACAGTTTCTCCGTTCGCTCCTGAGAGGATGCTGTTCGGCGAGAGGCAAACGCTGCAAATCCTCTCTTTCCTCGAGTCCTTTCGCGCTCGGCCTGTGTCTGCTTGCGTAAAGGGTCGAGGTAGGCACGGCGCCTCTGTTCGCTCGCGCAGCGTTCCGTCGAAAAACGCGTTTCGGCGTTCTCTCTCGCAGACGCGAAGGGACTCTCTGGAAGACCCGCACGCGGGGTGAGAAAAACCAACTCAGCGAGTTACCAAGCGAAGCAATTCTGCTCGTTGAGTTCTTAAGAGACTGATAAAAAACAGTTCTACGGCGGAGCATGTTGGCGGCAGTGAACGGGAAAGCTGTGCAAGAAGACGAAGAGGTTTTTAACGGCCTCGCAAGAGAACACAACCGAAACGAAAGGAGGGGCATTTTGGTGCAACAGCCACAGACGTACAATGACAAGGAAATCAATTTCTCTCAGGGCACACACAAACACAAATGTATATATATCTATATATATCGATATATATTTGTTTATAAACGGCAGCCCTGGAAGATCCAAATCTCTCTCCTGGACACAAAAGCAAAGCTGATTCCGTTTCGCGTTTGACTGGCTTGTGTCCACTTTCGTTGTCATATTGAGTTTTTTTCGTGCGATACTTTAAGAAAACCAAAGGCCGCTTGAAAGAAAAGAAGTTTAATTGAGTTGGATAGGCCTTTAACATCCGTGACGGGCACACGAGGATTAAAGGCGACTTTCGGCCTAGAAAAGGCTGTACACCGCCCTCTCGCGATACAGGGTATGCGTCTAAAACGGACTCTCTCCACTCTGTGGCCTGGAGGCCCGACAACGAATGAAACCACTAGTCTTTCGAGAACGATTTGCTGGTGTCTGGAGGGTTGCACTTTGGCAATTGATCAAGGAGACAAATCTCTAGAAGTTCTCCAGAGACAAGCGCGTGAAACTGATCTGCAAGGAAATGTGGGGAATAACAGCCAAGGAGATGCTTTGTGGATGCACACTTGAGGATGCTCGCCCCTGCTCCTGTAGAAAGACCTTATCTAATAGCAAATGTGGCACACCCTATTCAGAATCAATAGGATAAATGAATGCGAGAGTTACGTTCACTTTGTCTACAGGGAGAAGCGTTTCTGCCCCCGTGAGACAGCAACCGGGAAGCGTCTGTAGCTGAGTAGCTCAGCAGACAAAAGAACGCCTTTCTTGATTTGCTGTCTTCCTGGGTTGCCTCTTCCTCTCGTTCTGCCCTGCCTTCTTCCGTGGTGCAAAAGTGGGCATGGACGGCACAGAACGTTTCTGGGGTAGTTGAAGAGAAATGCAGTTTTGAGGAATCCTATTTTGAAGATGAGAAGAGACAAGAGTTTCCACAATAGCTGCGAACGCCTCACAGGCTGCAGTGCATGAAGACAATCGTTCGTCGGACATAAACACGCGACGGCGGATACGTTCATCCTTGAAACTGTTTACCATCACCCTCGTTCTTCTGCGTCATCACCCATTTACATATATATGTATACATAGCATATTTGTATATCTCTAGATGCCCTGAGGTGACCCTCGTCAAAAGCGGGCCGTTTTTTGATTCAAGTACGTCGGTGTGATGCTTCACGAATTATACATTATACATCTATATACGCATTTATATATATATATATATATATATAATCCGAAAAGCTCGTTTACACAAGCAAATATGGAAACCACGATATGCTGCATACATACATGTGTGTGTATGTATGTAACTGTATCTAGATTTGCAGGTGTTCCCACATGTGCAAGAATAATATGAGTAACTGTTTCCCGAATCCACTCCTTGTGAAGAGATGATACACTTGTCCTGTCGAATTTAGCGGCGTAGAAATGAGACAATACGGACGACTGTGAACCCGTTGTCTCTCTGTCTTTTCTGCTCTCGCTCCGTCTTCTCATCGACGACATCTTGTCACTCTCCCTCCTTCCCCTCTCTGTCAGTGTAGCCACCTTTATGCTCTTTTCCATCCCACTACTTTCTTTATTCTCCTCATCCTCATTTCTGGAACTGTCTCTCTCATCATCTGGTGCGCTCGCGTCGCGTTTTCTGCGAGTCGCTTCCCTTTTTTCCAGGCTTTTCTCGTGTGGAACACGAACCCCACAGAAGTCTTTTCTCCCCGGATACTCCACTGTCGTGACGCAGCCTCTGTGTGTCTGTTCCTCTTCCTCGTTGGCTCCCGTCTCTTCGCTGGTCCTTCCCTGCCTCAAAATCCTTCGTGAAAGGACCACCTTTTAGAAGGCATAAGGGAAGGCGATGCGACGCTGGTTCTCATGGCTGAATTCCTAAACGGTGAAAAACACAGAAACACAGAGAACTTCGCAAGTGTCTGCAGTTCTTTGATGCTACACCTGGCCACTCTCGTCAGTTCGTCTTCTTGCGGCTGTTCCTTCCCTAATAAACGCTTGACACATTTGCGTCCTCGCTTCGCTTCTCTGCGTTGTCACCTGATCTAAAAATTTACAGTCTCGTGTGCCCCTTCCTCGGCCCTCATCGTCGTCCTTTTCCGTCTTTCACGATTATCTACCGTTGTCGTCGTCCTTGTATCTCTTCCCGTCTCTTCTTCACTGATCTTCTTCCTCTATCGTTCAACCTTTCTCATCGACGCTTCTCGCCTGACCCTCTCGTCGATTCTTTCCATTTGTGTCCTCCTCCTTTCCTTCTCATGAAATACCTCTTTCCTCTTTTTCTTTCCTTCTTTTCTTCGTCTATTTGTCTCCACTATCTTCGCTTGTTTTCTTTGGCCTCCCCTTGTCCTTCATTTTTTTTCTTTCCTTGCGTCCTCCTCTGTACCTCCTAGAACCGCCTCTCTGTTCTATGTCGTCGTATACCCCCGACCAACCTCTCTCCCCACTTTCCTTCTTCCTTCTCGCTTTCTTTCTCTTGTGTTTCCCCTTTTCTTGTCCATCACAGTAAGTGCGCAATGCGTAGGCGTATGCCACGCATACTTGAGAGACCAGCATTCGTACGCAAGCCGTTCAATTATCATGATAATCTTTCAATTCGCGTTCCCGCTGTACGGCATTTCCATTTCTTACCGCATACGCGTTCAGCTGCTTGTCCAGTCGTCTGAGTTGGTGAGCAGTCCATGCTTCCTCTGAGGTTCTTCTGCCTCCGAGGTTCGCCCCTGTCCCCAAGTTCGAGCCACACTTGATTCTGTCTCCCTTCTGCTCGCGAGCCTCGCGGGTCTTCTCGCCTCGTTTTGTAGCCGTTTCACGCCTGTACCCCTTCATCGCCTCGTCAGGCTTTTCGCTCCGCGTTTCTCTCTCTCCTTCGTGTCTCCTTTGTGCCGCACCGTGGAAAAACGGTGAATCCAAGACCTCCTTGCCTTCGCACGCTGCTGCGTCTCCAGCCCCGGTGCGTTGGGTACCGAACGAAGGGTGCAGAAGCGCAGACGAAACATGCGAAAGAGAAAGAGGGGGAACAAGGGAAGGAGGGGAAGGACGAGCAGCATAGGAAAGAACGGCGAAAGAGGAATAGGCAGATACATCTGCCTCTGACGCTTCGTCCGCGGCATGAAGAAGATCGACTGCACTCAAGACAACAATCAGAGACAGAGGCAAGTACAATCAGGCTGCAGGAATGCCGAGCGCCACAGGTGAGTCTTTGAGACGACAAAGACGATCTCTAGGATGCGGACAAGCCACAGGGAGACTCTCGAAAGGCGCACGGATGTAGCTCTACGTTTATCACCATTTATGCAGATGTACGTACCGATAGATAGAGCGCAGACGACAAAGAAAAGTGCAGAAAAATAGAGAGAAACCACTGCCGGTGTAGACAAACCTAAAGCGATTCACACATTGATACTAAAGCGATGCACTTATACACGTCGATTTCGATGCTGACACTTGCATGGACTCGTTCTTCTCGTTTGCTTACCGAGCTGAGAAACGAGGTGAAGACTCGCCTCCCCACTTTTCTTCTGTCCTTCTCTCGAGTGACACTTCAGTTCACCCGCTATCTCATTTGATATCCCCCCACCTTCGATCGCCTTTGTCCCCTTTCCCTCGCAGTGGTTTCGCTTCTCCGCCTCCCCATCGCATTTCGTTTCCGCGGACGTCTTCGATGCCTTTCCTACCACCTGGATTCCTGCCATTTCTTGTTCTCCAGCCGTCTGCCGCCGTGATGGACGCTGATGTGAAGACGCGGCCCTCTTTCGCTGGTCTTCGTGAGACGATCCTGAGGAATGACGCCTCCAAGAAGCAAGCGAAGGCGTTTTGAGCCGAGACGAAGTTGACTCCGCATGCAAAGAGCAGGAAATGGAAGAAGAGAAAAACACATCATCAGAATCAGGAGAAGAAAGAGGAGAGTCTGGAGAGCCTCGCAGCTTAGGCGCTTTCGGCTTCTCATAGGGTCCCGAAGGCGAAAAGCAGACCGACGAAGAATGCGGCCCGTCGTTTTCCGTGAGACGACGAGAAGGTGGAGAAGCTAGATCTTCCACCAAACATGAAAAAGAAAAGTTGCAAAGAGAGACAGGCTCCGACGCAGAGAGATGAAATGCCTCGAGAGTATCTTGCCACGCGTCGGCCAGCCACCCTAGGGGAGGGCTCGCGGCTTCTTCGAGAAAGGCAGAAATCGAAAACGGTGTCGCAGCAGAGGAAAGACACCGGTTCGAAACCTGTAAATCTGAGGAAGAATCCGGTGAGTCACACACTTCTTTGATAGAACGGAGGAGCGTGAAAGGGTGTGGCGCAGGTTTCCCTCTCACGATTTCCATTTGCATTTCTTCGGTCTCTCCCTCGCTCTGGATCTCCCCCGCTTCGGCAAAAGCCGTCCCTGCCCTTAGTCTCTGAGAGGCAGCGTAGGACGGGGCTGAAAGTTCGGGCATGAGCCACAAGGCAAGGAAGGAACTGTCTCCTTCGTCGCCATCGTCTGACTTGTCGGTTTGACAGGCCAGCAAGGTTCCGGCTCTTCTGTGCGTCGTCGACTCTGTTCTGCTCTCACCTCGAGCGGCATCAAATGCGTTCCCAGTGTCTTCGTTCTCAGCGCATGCCGTAACTCCTCTCGGGCAAGATAGTGCCTTCTCTCTAGACAGCGTCACCGCGAAAGGGTCTCCGCTCTCTGTGACATCGGCAGGGAAGCCACGCACACTGCCGCGTTTCTTCGGTGAAGATCTCCGTCTTTGCACAGATGCATGCAGAGCGTTGGACTCGACAGAAATGTCGTCTGTCAAGTCAGTGAGGAGCGGATGCAAGTGCAGCTCGCCGTCTGCCCTCTCTTTGCCGACACGCACTACATCCGCATCCGCCTCCCAGAAATCCTGTTCGCCGTCACTGTCTTCCTCGAGATCGAAATCCAAAACGATGACTGCTCTGTGGGTCTCGAGTGTCTTCAGTCTCTCCAAGGTGCCCGAACCTCTCGCCTCCTCGTCGGCCCCCCAGAAGGCGCGTTCCTCCTGCCCTTGGGCCTCGAGCTTTCGTCTGTCCCTGCCACACCCTGGAAATTCCCTGCTCCTCCCTTCTTCTTTCTTCGCGCTGTAGATGCCTGAGCCTAGATTCCGCTCTTCAGTCGACAGTCGCAGCTCGGCCGGCAACTTCGCCACTCCGAATCCAGTGCAGTGCGCAGCAGAGGTCGACGCGGGAGAGGGATAGAGAGCAGGAGAAGAAGGCGAACGAAGAGGACAAGACGAGAGACGACGAGAAGCGGAGAGAAAAGTGGAAGAAGAGGAGCAGAAAGGAGACGTCGAAGAGACAAACGGACTCGAAGAGGAAGAGGCGAGAAACGAAGACGAAGGTGGAAGAAAAACAGACAATGGAGCAAAAGAAGTGGAAGCAGAAGAACGACAAAGGGAAGAAGCCAGACATGTAGAAGAAGACGGAAGAATAGAAGAAGACGAGTCCGCGGATGTGGCGCAGGAAGGCTCGAGTGCGGGCGACCGCTGCAGCAACACAGCCCAACGCGTCTTTGTTTCGGCGGCAGAATTCTGGGAGGAAGTCAAGGTCCCTTCTGAAGGTGGACAAGAGTCGGAGGGAACGAAGCACGATGAGAAAGAAACGAGAGACGAAGAGGGGCGAACCATCGTTCGGCATGATGCGAAGTCCGCGACAACGAACGAACTGCCTTCTCCGAGGGTGGTGTCGTTCCGTCCTTCATTCTCAGCAACCGTTGCCCCTTTCCCTTCTCTCTTGGTGAAGGTTCCCTCAAAACCTGGCCCTCGTCCTTTCTCCCCTGCTCGTTCCCCTTCTCTGTCTTTCCAAATGTACGGTGAGCTACGGCGCGCTTCACTGCGTGCAGAAGGAACGGAGAAACGCGAAACAAACGGAAAATCGACTCGGCTCGCACGCACCGCCCAAGAGGCCTCTCGTGGCACGAGAGGCCGCGAACTGGACGCAGGCGCTACCCATTTCATTGCATGCGTTTGACTGTCTTCTTCGTGTGTGTGTGCTTGCATTCCCTTTTCATCATTCGTGTCCAGACAAACCGATCTCGCCTGCTGAGAGGCGTCTGTCACCTGCACTCTCTGCGTTCCGTTAGCCTCATCTCCTGTTGTCTCTTCGTCTCTCGCATCATCTTTTCTCTCTTCGTCTTGGCCCCTTCCTGCCTCTGGTGTGCGCGGGAGAGGCGTTGGCGACGCTGAGGCTGAAGGAGAAAGGGAAGAGGCTGAAGAGGAGGGAGAGATCGAAGGCAACGACATGGAACCGGGAAAGGGGAGGTGAATCGAGATGCGGCATGGAGCAGCTCCAGCGTGCCGCGCAGCAGCACGGGGAAGACGACGGGAGTCCAGCGTGCATGCATCCTCACTGCAGCGAAATAGTTCCGTTAAGGAGGGAGACACATCCCCTACCTCCCGCCGCAGCGTCTCAGCGGCAACAGCACAGGAAGACGACAAATGAATGGTGGACTCCTTGCGAGGAAGGGAAGCAAAAAGAGACACTGGGGGGGGTGGCGTCGAATCAAAGCAACTGGTACCTGCAGAAAGATCTCGAGTTGTGTCTGGACTCTCCGCGTCCGAACCGTTCGTCCTAGGTGTGCAAATCGTTTCATGGGGTGGCCGAAAGCATGTCCTCTCATCCTCCTCTTCATTCCCTCTGTGGAACTCTCCCCTCAAGGTGGGATCTGTCTCCATCCTTCCTTCTGCCTCTTGACTGTCTCCTTGACTGTCTCTCTCTCCTTGGCAATCGTTCCCCTTCCTGCCAGTGTCTGCCAACAGACCCGCCAACTTCTCCATATTTCGACCGTCCTCGCCCTCCTGGGATACGACGAAAAGGGATCTTCCGCCGAAGTCTCCCGACGCTCCAGAAGCCGACAAAGTTGGAGAAGAAATCGGAGCACATCTGCCGAGTCTCTCAGTTTCGTCGGCTTCGCCGTCGAGAACAGACGTACGCCGCTCCCGGACCTCTGGGCGTCCACTGCCTCCAAACGAAGAGTCTGGAGAACTCGCGACGAGACCGGGTCCGGTACACGCCTCTGCAGCAGGTTCAAGAAGAAATGCAATGTCTTCTCGGAAGGAGACGCGGACGGAGAGAATTCCCTGTCCACATGGGAGCGCGACCCCCGGAACTTGACTGTAACCTGCTTCTTCTTCTGTTAACCAAGTCCTCTTCCCCGCATCCCCAGTCCCTGCGCTCCCTAGGCCTACCCCGATCCGATCGCGAGGCGTTTGCTGAGTGGAACCGGAAGAACAAGCAGACATAGATTTGGATGTGGATTTCTCGACGGCTTTCTTTCGTTTGTCAGACCGATGGCAGTGCGGCTTTCGAAAGGAAGCGTCCGCCTCCCGCTTTCCACTTTTCTGTCCTCTGGTTGATCTTTCCCCCTGTTGTTGCCTCAGAGAGTCTCGAGGTGAAGCACACCGTGGCACCAGCGCTGCCACGATTCGAGGCCCTCCAGAGAGACTGGAAAGCGAAGTCTCTAGAGGAGACATCTGAGACTCTGAGAAGCCTTCCCAGGTTGTTCCTTCACTGTTTCTGGCTGAGGCGGTCCACGAAGCAAGGGAAGGCTGGTGGCAGGATAACGGATGCGCATGTGATGCATAGGTCGCGACTGCGACGTCGCTAGACCGGGATGACTGTCTGCGCCGATACGACGAGGGTGCTCCGTCCCAATGCAGGAAAATAGACGCGTGCATGCACCAGGGAGGCGCCGGACCTGATGCGTCTCGTGGGGATCGACTGCAGCGCAAACCGTGGAGACAAGAGGAAGAAAGACTCCCAGAGAAGGACGTCTGAGAAGCGGTTGAAGCCAGTGACGGGGATGTCGCTTCTCGATGGCACGCACTCAACTCAGCTGGACCGAATGGACGCCGCGGAGACGAAGAGGAAAGCGACGAGGTGGATGAGAAGGGTCGAAGTCCCTGGTGGGTGCGACTGGGATGGCAAGATGAAGACAGGAAGGAATGTGCGGTGCTACGGCAGGTAGCAGGCAGGGAAAGAGATGGAATTGGAGCGGGCCTGTGGCATCGCGGCTCGGCCCGAGAGGTCTTCATGGGAGAAGAAGAGAGCGAAGGAGCGGCAGCAAGGAAAGCAGTCGACAGGGAAGAAGACTTTGGGATTGGAACATGGTGAGAAAAAGCGTGCAGGGATCTTTGATACGTGGACGAGGCAGGCGGGATCCGGCTTGTGGATTTCTGGGCCGCTTCTCGATCTTCTCGATGAAAGGCAGTCCGACGAGTCTCATCTGCTTGGAGTTGAGTTTTTGGATATCGGTAAATAGGGGTTTGGTGTCTAGCGGGGTAGATATACATTGATGGCACAGAAAGGGCGTTGAAACCTGCATCTGTTTCAGGGGGAAACAGGAGAGACTCAGCCGATGAAAGGAGAGAAAATGTAGGAAGGAGATGCGCAAACGCTGTGAATCCCCTCATTGCCGTTGACAGGTTGCGAAGGAGAATGTCGAAACTCTGGCCCCCGAGCGCGGCAGAAGGTCCAGACGGGGACCAGGAAGGTGGCGATGCACACGCGAGAGGCGGCGAGTACGCAAACGTCCACCTTTCCAGAAGCAAACAGACGAGGTTGTCGTTTGCGTTGTCGTGGTGGGATTGCGAGGAAGCAGTCGTCACACTGCGCTCGTCACCGAGTCTGGAAATCCCAGAAGAAGACGGAGTTAAAGGGCGTCCCCTTCCTCCGTCACTTCCTCTGCTCCGACCCGCGGACGCGTCCTCGCACTTCCTTCCGTGAGACCCATGACAAGCAAAAAAGAAGGGTGAGACAAATACCGGTGGGGATTCTCCACTCGGTAAGTAGTCATCGCCATCCCGGTGCTGTCGGTCTCTCATATCTGCCTTTTGTGCCGTGCATTCTCCGTCCACAGTTTCATGTGGTTCGCGCGTGCTGTAGAAAAGCGCCTGACGAATCGTTGCGTCTCTTGTTTCTCTGCTGTCTTGTTCGCTTCGGTCTTCGTCCTCCCTCTCGCTCTTCCCCGCGTTCGCCTCGCGATGACTTCCCTCCCTTGTCTTGTCATCGCGAAACGTGTCTCGGCTTTGGTAGTCGTTGTGCTGGAAATTCCTCCTGGAGTCACAGATCAGGTCGCCATTCACCCCGCTGCTTTCGTCCTCCTCTTCTTGCGTCGCCTCGTGGGTTTTCTGTGGAAGTGTGACTCCCCGCGAAGAGCGCGACACAGAGGAAGTTGTGCAAGAGAGAAATGATCTGTCTGTTGGAGGGGCGTCAGAGGTGCTGGCCAGCGTTAGCGGGTCCCCAGAGAAAGGCATTAAGAGCGGTAGCACTTGCGGTAAGAGGCCGCAAGTGACAACGGTCGAAAAAGGCAGGAAGAGGAGCACGTCGACAGAAATAGAGAAGGGCGGACAAGAGGGAAAAGATTGGAGTTCCGGGGCGGCAGCGAAAAGAGCGTTCCTCAAAGAGGGGATCCGCGGCGAACAAGGTATTCCAAAGAGCGGAGGTGCAGAAGACGCACTTGTGGGAACTGACGATGTCGGGTAAAAGCCGTGAGCGGCCACCGGAGGATTCGAGGAAGAAGAGCGGAGGAGCGGAGGCTCGAAGACTGTGGAAGCAGATGACATTAGCGAAGATGAAGGGGCGGAAAGCCGTGACGAAAGAACTGTTTCGATAGCAGAGCAAAGCCATTCTGCAAAAACGCCCAGTGTCGCCGTCTCCTGTGCCATTCTTAAAGTGAAAAACTACATCTCAAGTCCAGCTGTAGATACCGGCACGTGTGTCTCGCATCAAAACGGAAGCCGTTCCTCCGCAGCAAGAGCGAAGATCGCGGGCCAGAAAGGAATGCAGTGATGTTTGCGAAAACGAATGGAAACTAGCACGTACGGCGGTTGTCTGAGAGCACAGTTACAATTAGCTCAACGCGATAGAACCGCCAGCACGGTCGCCAGTGATTCGAGTCTGGAAAAACTCGCGAAAGATAAGGGACTATTAACAACGGAAAACTCCAGCACTAGTGCGAATGCCAAAAATGGCTCCAGTCCATGAACAATACGAAACGTGAATCTACATGGCTTCCTGTGAAAACACGCAGGCACCCTTTTCACTCTACTAAAATCCAACGCGGGAACCGAGTCGACGCATTGTCTGAGACCACCCTTTGCTACAGGGGAAAGGAAGCACTGAAAACATTCCAGCAGTAGTTCTCTTCTACGAAAGGATATCTGTGAAGGTGTCTCTAAATGGTGACGTTTCTTTGCCCAGAGAAGCTAGAAAACTGCAAACTAGCGAGTTCGGATGAGTCGCCTTGGCGCCGAGCAAAAAGCTAGACAAGCAGTGCGCATAGCTGACAAACGCTTTTCCAGTAACGCGACGTGTGCTGGAGAGACAGAAGCTTCGAGACAGGAACCAGAAAACAATTATGTTTCACACCATTGCAAAACGCCGAAGGAAAAGGCTTACACGTGTATGGCTGTGTGCGCTTTCCTCTGGAGGTCTCGTCTCTAACTCGGGGGGTAATACGGATAATACGCTGGATTGGGAACGGTTTCTGTGCCAGGCGAAGACAAAGCATTTCTCCTTTCGCACAGCAACACAATGAATTCACAAAAAGCGAGGATAATTAAGGACGTATCGGAAACACACGATTCTTTTGCAACAGCCTGCGAGCCGTGTCCCCGGTGTAGGAAAAAGCTGTGAGGGCTCACTCTCGAGCATAACACAGCCTGTCAAGGCCCTCTAAAAATATTGTAGATGTCGCCTGCATGAAGCCAAAGGGAATGGATTTGGGCTGGGCATAAAATAGGCAAGAAAATGTCCGGCTCAATCCATAAAAAATGCAGCTTCGTCCACGTACGAATTCGTCACATTCTTCAGGGCGATAGAACGAAAACTTCTGCCCAAGAGCGGACTGAAAATGGAATTCAAAGAACAATGGGAGAAGCATCTGCATTACAACGAAAGCAGCTACGAAGTCTCTTAGGATCGATATCGTAGCGATAAGGAGCACGTGTGTTGTGTATGATCCGATAGACAGTTCTCTCTTAAGTATGGTGGGACGGAACCACAGTATAAATAAACGAATGCGCGTACATGGAAACAATGAACGAAGTATTGCGGCAAAGAGATTTGCTTCTTAGTAATTTCGCTGCGTTCGTTTTCCGTTGTAAGTTACTTTCCCGACCAAGTGACTCTGGGTCCACTCTTGATACTTCGTAATTGCTTGAGCTCCCGCTGCAGCTAACCAGTCTTCCAGCCTTCAAACAAACATGACTCCTTTGTCTTCGACAGCGGGATGGGAGAGTATGAAAAAGTTAGACTGACAGAGAGTCTGTCGTTGCTCTATGTGTGTCTACTTTTCGTCCATTGCAAGAAACAAACGGGCGAAACATAGAAAACTGCCGTGTGGGTACGGAACGCCTACAGCCTTCTCAGCAGCACGGCTTATACCCTTTTGCAGTAGTGCAAACATACCTTAATCTCTGTATGCTGTAAGCATATCAAGGAAATTGAAGAGTGACGAAATTATCTTTGTCCATATACCTATTTAATGTTTGTAAAGTTCATACTCTTAACCAGGTCCGCATACGCGCAACGATATATAAAATGACGGTACACACCCGCAGACCTCGCTCGACATTCTATTTGCCACATGCCCTGTGCTCAGCTGCACATTTTAATATATTTCTATTCATTTATACACGTAGTTCCTAGCTACACCTTCCGTATAAAGTATGTGAATCGTGCAGGCGACGGTCATCTACCGACCTACATAACATCCGGTGGATGCTGAAACACTCGGGCCGCCACTTTGTTCGGAAAAATTCGGACGCTTCGTGTTTCAAAACGCATTAACAAATAAGAAAGTAAATAAAAGGCCGCGATTTAGCTGAAAGCCTCTGATGATGCAGCTTTGAAGATGGACAAAAAAGTAGACAGATAGAGAAGCGGTATGTTTCGTGCGGGAGGAGCTGTTGCCTTGCATTATGGAGAGTAGGGACTCCCGTGGTAAGGAGCACTATCGCGAATGGTAGGTGAAATGAAGAAGAAAACTAACGCTGAAAACTCCTCCTGTTCTGCCTGTCTTCCCACATTTCACTGGTGTTTCGTTTCTTCCCGAGACACACGACGAGACTTGCCGCGTGCGCATGCAGCCCCGGAATTCCGAATACGCACCTGTGAGGCTTTCCTTAACTTTTCAAGACATGGCCGTTTTGCCCGTTGTTGCTTGTCGAAAATTGCAAAGCTAAAAGGAAAAAACTCCCTAACCTGTACTTGGCTTTATCCTTGGTTCTGTTCCAAGTAAATTAGTCTGTTCCAACGGTCAGGAGACACAGGAGACAGAAATGTGCCTTGGTGAGTCAAAGGGAGGGCGACGTAACGGTCGATAGAGCAGCGTTTTCCGTGAGAACAGATGCAGGAACGGAAGTGGAGACGCGAGGTGATCCAAGAATTATCTTTTCTCGTCTTTCGCATGTTCTGGCGGCCTTTTTTCTTCCGGCGTTTCCCTCGATTTCTCGCGGTTCCCTCCACGTCCACGCAGATTTCGATGTTTCGCTGACCCCTGCTCTTGCTGCGTCTCGCCTCCTGTCTCGTCTCCGTTCCTTCCGACGATCTTTCCCCCTTCTTCTCTCGTTATTTCCTGCATTCGTCTCTAGGTGTTTTTCTTCGTTTCTCTTTACCCCGTCTTTCTGCCTAGGCGCATTGCCTGAGACTTGTTTCCACTCCTCGACCCGCATGTCAAGTCCGCGTTGATTCGGCAGTCGCCGTCCCTACAGAAGGATGGAAACAGAAGGCTTAGACGAGGGAGAGATGGAGGACGGAATGCTGTTAGAGCGAAACGATAAAGATCCATCTCGAGTCTTCCGAAGAACGCTTCCACAGGAGAAAGCTGCGATACGGAAGTTGTCATTAGTAGGCAACACTGTATCCGTCACTCCAGGGCAATGTCGACCGAATTCCTCAGGATCAGTAACAGGAGCAAAACCACTCGGAGACAAGCGGAACAACCTCCGGCTTGGTGGGCCGCGTCGTGAGGCAGAGAAAGGCAAAACTTGGAGACGAAATCACGCTGTTCTCGCCTTCCTGATCCTTTTGTTTATGTTTCAAACTCCCTACTACCTACCTTCGCACGGCCTTCCTCTCGACGCTGACAAGCGACGATGGGCTTCTATGTCTGCTCTAGCAAATGCGCCAGCACATTCTTCCTCACTGCATGCACCCTTTTCTTCCGAACGCCTTTCGCCTCTCGCCTCTGTCTGTGCCTCTGTGGACAGACGCCGCTCCCGCGCCGACTTCCATCGGCAGAGTCTCTCTAAGACTGGCAAGGCTCCGAAAAACAAAGCTGAACCTGCTTGGTGTCTCCTCTCCCCCTGGACTTCCCTCGCCTCTTACGAAAACCCCATAAGACAGTCGCACAAAATGAGAGGAAAAAAACGCGATTCTGGCCTCGAATTCTCTTCTTGGTCTTCTGCTTTTTCACGAGGCTCGGTCGATAGTTTCTCTCCCTCACGTTCTTCGGGGACTACCTCTCGGTCGTCTTGTCGTTGCCGACGAGGTTCCACCCTTTTGCTCCTTCCTGTCTCTGCTGCTTTCTCGCCTGGATTTGCTTTCCAGTTCCTCCCATTGACCGCATGCGATGGCGTCTCTCCTGCATCGCAGGCGCGGTTGCCATCGTCGGTTCTTCGTGCTTCTTCGCCTGCGGCGCCCTCTCACTCCTCTGGGCCTTCGTCCTTCTTCGCTTCTTCCCGGCGTCGTCCGTCTTTGTTCTCCAGGTCCTTCTCAGCTCTCTGTTCGTCTCCTGATGTGTCTTCTGACAACGCTTCCTCCTCGACGGATCTGTCGTTTCCAGTGCTACGCCGCATAGTGCCTGGCCGTGTATCGCCTTCGCTCTCAGTGGGTGCCGGCATCGTCAAGCCCCACTATGCTGAGGAAGACGACGGCCGAGCGAAAGCCAAAAGGGAAGCGATGCTGAGTGCAGAACTCCAGCTGAGACGCTGCGAAGGTGACGAAATGAAGGCTAGACTCGCGCGTTTCCACCCTGTCGCAGAAAGGGAGATGGAGTGGATAAAGCCTCAGGCAGAAGTAGAAGGTAAATGCCCAGGAAAACAGTGTAGAAAGATGAACAGAAACGGGGAGAACGAGGGTGGAAAGCGGGTGTTGTGCCGATGTGAAAAGCGCAAGAGCCTGACGAGACCCCATGCAAGGCGAAAAAAGCTATTCTTGGAAAAGGGGGCTTAAAGTCGGAGACTGAATGGATTGGACAACCCAAAGAGGCCCAGGGCACTCGTCCGAAAATGGCGAGTGTCTCTTATGGGACTTCGAATCGTATTCGTTTTGCATGTGTTGTGGGCCTCTCATTCGTTTTACTTTCCCTCTGTTCTCTTCTTCATTTGCCCCAAGGTGTGCCACCCTCGAACTCGCGTGGGTCCTTCTGTACTCTTTCCCCCTCTCCAGTTGTCTTTTCTTCGAGTTCAAGCCTACTTTTCCTCTTGTGCTCCCCGGCTTGCCGTTGCCTTCTCTCGTTCGCCTTTTTCCCTTCTCTGACACTCTGTTTTTAGTCAGTGATACATTGTGTGAGATGCTCACGAATACAAAACGGTAACGTCGTGATTTCCATGGCCTCCGATCGAACCACATCCCAGCGATATTTACACGGTCCAGCTCCGTGTTCTCTAACTCCGATAAATTCAGTTAGGTCTGCGTTGCTGGACCACCCGATCAAGACGCGCCGTGTGTGTCTCGTGCGGTTTGTCAGGTGTCCGGCGCGCATGCGAGGTGACCAGGGAAGTTCTGCAGGTCGCCGTGGATTTTGTGAAGGGCGTTTGTGCGCAGTCTTCCGCCCCTTTGACAACGGAAGATATTGATCGAGTTGTGCACGAAGAAACGATGAAACGCGGCGCGTACCCGTCTCCCCTGCGGTACTGCAATTTCCCCAAGAGTGTCTGTACCTCGACAAATGAAATCGTTTGCCACGGTAAGCTCCAAAACGCGACGAGCCAGCGAAGGGCTGCAAGCTGGAAAAGCCATGGTGACGGAGGCAAAAGAGAAGAGATAATTCAAGCGACGTTGGCAGCACGCCGCCACGAAAACGCCGAGAAGTTTAGGCTGGGAAAGGACGCTTTTGTTGAACTGTTATTCACGAGCAAGGAAGGAGTGCCGCCGATGAGAGACTCCATCCAACACGCTTCCACTGCGTAGAGCTGAGAGCAGCGTAGAAACAGGGTTGTCTTTTGTCGGCGGCGGCGGTTTTAATACCATATATATATATATATATATATATATATATATATATACACCATATATATATATATATATATATATATATACATAAATATGTCTGTGCAGTGTACTCCTTTGTGCGCATATACGCAGTTCCATAGTATAATTCAGTGTTTGCACACCACTGCTCACATGCAAGCAAGAGCTGACATCTGTGTATCGGTATAGACCTCTTTGCGTCCGTGAGTTCGTTTTCACGTGGAGGGAGATGTGCGCCCTTGGTCAATCCTTTGCGATGACCGTGCATGCTTGAGTGTCTCTGCACATCATTTTAGGTATTCCTGACGACAGGCCGCTTCAACGGGGGAGCATCTGCAGCATCGACGTCTCCTGCTTTCTCGATGGCTTTCATGGAGACTGTGCGCGAACAGTTCCCATTGGAGGTTTCGAGTCTCTCTCGCCACCGCTTCGCCGCTTGCTCGTCTCTGCTCGAGAAGCCACGCTGGAAGGCATTCGCGTCTGTGCACCAGGCAGACGGTAAGCGTTTCGGGTGGAATGGCACAAGCCCTCCAGGCGCGTCTTCGTGTTTGTTCTCCGGTTGTGCGTACATGCACAACTCCCTGGCTCCAGGGTGTGCGTTAGTGAAAGAACTGCAGGAAAAACGAAGGTCATCTTTGCATGCACATGAGTGGTTGTTCTCCGCATGTGATGTGCTGGTGCATTTGCAGGCTCAGTGTGATCGGCGATGCAATTGAAGAGTTCCTGACGCGCAGGGGCTACAGCACTATTCATGATTTCTGTGGACACGGCATCGGCCGAAATTTTCACGAGGAACCTTTTGTAAGAACGAACAGAGAACCGAATGTTTTGCCCGTTCTGGTGCTAAGACAATTCCAATAGCGAGTTCTATCTTTCATGCTTGGACAGCGTATATGAACAGCCAAGGTGGCATTCTCTTGAATACGCAAACTTGGAGGAAGAGTAAGGATGGCTGGGTAGGTGCACGGGGTGAGCACATGTCCCCAGTTATCTCTAGCGACACGTTTACTGATTCGTGAGGCTTCATGGAGGTCTACCATTACAGCCGGAACCTCGACAACACCTGCTGCTGTCGGCAATATTGAAAATAGGCACTGTTGCTCGGCCAGACGGGAAGGTTAAACCCAAGCGAGCGATGGGCTCGTAGTGTGCTGTGGGTGTTGTTTTTCAATCCGTTTTCACCTTTTCCTCGTGTTCGCTGGTGTCCTAAATGGTTGATGGCGACTACTTCAGGTTCTTCATGCCTCAAACAACATGCCTGGGCGGATGCTGCCGGGGATGTGCTTTACCATCGAACCAGTCGTCTGCATGGGTGGAACAGATTACACCACGTGGCCCGACAAATGGACGATCGCGACCACTGACGGAAAACCGTAAGTGCTGCTTCCTTAGCTGAAAACAAAGATATGGTTCAACCGAAACGCTCTGAACGAAGCATCCACGCTTGTGGGGGGGGGGAGCGTTTAGACCAGCCCGCTGGGTTTCGCCGGTAGGAAACGCAGCTAAGCGTTTGTCAATGACAAAGTATGCTTGTGGTGGCATCCGTATGTCGTTGCTGCAGTGTCTCGTGCAACACAGGTTGATGTTTCATCCACAGGAGTTTGCTCCGTTGAGTACGAATGCTGCGATAAACCCTCAAGTTGCACGGTATATGGTGTGCATCATGCCGCTTCGACGGTAGTACGGGTTTCTGCGATTCCTTGTGTCCAGGACAGCCCAATTCGAGCACACGGTTCTCATTACCGACACCGGTGTCGAAGTGCTGACGGACTGTCCAGACGGAGAGACAGACATGCTGGAGCTCGCCAAGGAAGTGTTCTGACCGCTGGCACTCTCGACGTACTTGAAATAATTCCAAAGCGATGCGACCATCTTCGATGAACACGTCACTTATGGGGAGGGCTATTGCGGAGTTCCCGAAGTGGGGCATGTGTCGCTGTGAAGCTGTTGTAGCGAGTGCCCTGCCAAAGGCGAAGCGTTTATGTCACTGCATCTCTGTTTTTTGACATGTCCTGACCCCAAGCGCAAAAGTGCTTGTGCGGTGAGTAGCGGCGCACATGTCAGTTTCGTGTCATAGACACACGGCCACATACGGTGCTAGCTAGAGGTGGAGAGTTCTTTTCTCCTGTTAGTGGCAAACAGGTGATGTCGCCTAATCTTCCATGAGAGCCATCAGTGGAGTAAATCGACGCCAAAGCGACAATGCTACCGCAACGGTTCTCTGCATGTCGCTATTGAGCGTAACTGGGAAAAGTGTGACTGTATCCACGAGGAACTTCATCGTGACGGGCCTGTCTGTGGATTTCACAGTCTCGACATTGTGTGATGTGTGAACATTCTTTAGCGCACCTCAGGTAGCTATTTGTCAGGCGCTACGGATGGGACTTTTTGATCCTGCCTTCTGCAGCATGAGCAACTGCTATGTCATAGGTGAGCGCGTTAATCATTTCGTTCAGCCTGAATTACTGTAAAGTCATAGATATCATGTCCAGCGTCGTCCGTGCATATGCACGATTACGCCAGCATGTCAGTAAAAAGCCAGACACAGAGGCTTGGCAACAAACATCCCGCACGAACAACCAGTGCAAGGGATCAACTGGGCAGCGTACCCTGAAGGGCCTTCACGATCTACTGGGCTGCCAGAGCAACGGCACGAGGACGTGGTAGGCAGTGATAAGCCTGTCTTACGACAGTAAATCTCCACCCGTCTGCGTAGGCGAAATCACATTTCGGCACAGATGCTCTGAAACGGAAGTGAAGATCAAGGCGGTCGTCCGTAACGTCCTTAGTACTGCGATGGAATGCAGAAGACGCAACATGTCTGTGTTACTTCCGTTTATCACCGCGAGGAGAAACTGCAAACTTTTGGAGAAACGTGTTGTGTTCCGTCGGCAACCTTGCCTCTATCATTTCAACGAGCTGTGTCACTGAATTATAAAACTGATGGGTCTACATACTTGTGTCAGTGTAAGCAGGGTTCGTCTAAAACCAGGATGTAACAAAGAACGCTCGAGTGGCAAGTATAAACCTCTCGCAGGAGTTTGCTCATAGAGCCGACTGTATTTATTCGGATGTGGCAGCGTACATTGCCAAAATGAACGAAGGTTCAACAAACGTTCAGATGTGAAAAATCTACATTGGCCGGTGTGAACGGCATTGCACGGTAAAAGACGAATTCAGCCACTTCAGCTATAGATGGTCAAGTGACGCAGTTCACGCTGTACTTCGCAGCACCGTGAGGACGTTTTGAGACAACCCACGTGTACCTTGAAAAAAGGCGTCAATATGCGAGTCAGAGGTTCCCAGACATTGAGAGTTTCTGTTCTGATGCCGTAGATCGAGCCAATTTTCTTCAGACAGGTCGCCTTTCAGGATTCTTGAGAGAACGAGACGTTAGCGGAGGTCACATTATGTACTGCGTGACTTTCGCATTGCTCCTAGAGTCTTCGAAGCATTGTGCATCGCCTGAGGTAGTGAAAAAAAGAGGTTCCCACAACACCTTGCACACGCGTGACGATCAGGGAGCTGATGCCGCATGGCGAAGAGAGTCAAGGATGGCTTGGTGCAGTCGCTCAAGATTAGCAGGAATTTCGATCAACTCGGGTCGCTCTAAAAGACCGGGAAACTCAATATTGGTGAGGTTTCCGAAGGCGCTGCTGCCGTCCAATTTAGGCAGCTCCAGAGTCGGTAAGCTGGGGAGTGCCGGAGCATCGCTGAGCTTTGAAAGTTGTGGTAGGTCGCCGAAGCTTGGTATTGTCGGTAACCCGCTGATTATTGGAAGTTGAGGCAGGCCACTCAGACCTGGGACTGGGGGTAGCTCCCCGAGGGACGGCAATGGTGGGAATTCGCCCAGACTTGGTAGTGATGGTAACTCGCCGAGTCTTGGTAGTTGTGGCAACTCGCCGAGGCGCGGGAGTTGTGGGAAACCGCCCAATCCTGGTAGTGGTGGGAGTTCACCGAATCCTGGAAGTCCTGGAAGTTCACCGAGTCCCGGTAGTGGGGCGAAGTCACCCAGACCTGGTAGAGGTGGGATGTCACCCAGACCTGGTAGAGGTGGGATGTCACCCAGACCTGGTAGAGGTGGGATGTCACCCAGACCTGGTAGCGGTGGGATGTCACCCAGTCCAGGGATCCGGGGAAGTTCTCCAAGGCGCGGCAGCTGAGGTAAGTCACCGATGTTCGGAAGGCCAGTGAAGTTAAAACCTGCCAGCTGGCTGGGGATTCCCGGAGTTGGAGGGAATATGGTTGGCGGAGGAAGGGACGGCGGCAGTCCTATATTTCCAACAGGAAGTGGGAAAAGAGGAAAGGGGATCGGTAGTGGCTGGGGGACCACGACTGGAAAATCTGGGGCAGAAGGAGGTCCTATCGGCAGAGGGAATAGGATAGGCGGCAAAACAGGGAGGCCGGGGGGAGATTGTGCCGGGGTATCACCCGCAGGTTCCGGCAGCGTGGTAAGAAGAGCCGGAATTCCGGGCAGTCTTGTCAGGTCTGGTATCATCGACGAATGCGGCAGTCCTGGCGATGCAGCTGGCTCTGGTGCCGCGACTGCCTTTGGCACGTCAGAAACGCCATCTGGATCGCGAGCGTGAGCGTTCTGTGGCGCTGCAGGCGCCTCGGTTGGTGTGTCCAGTTCAGTTTTCAACGGCAAAAATTGGGCCCCTATAAATAATCAGAATTAATAACTGTTGTTGTTTGATACCTAGTGACGGGCTTACTTGCAGAGACGACCGCTCCAAGCAGAGTGAAGGAAACTATGACCCTCATTGGAAATGTGTCTAAATCAGAAAACTGAAGGAAAGTGTCGGCAGAAAGGCGCCTTAATTCAAGGTACCTGGAGTTTGTGTAACTGCAGTGCCGTCACGATCGTGCTGAACACGAACGTTTGCCTTTGGTTTGTATGTACACCCGGAGTTGATCCAGACACTCAGATATCCGCGAAGGGATGTTATGTACACCACGTTTCGGCAACCGTGTCAGAAAAACGTGTCACGGGCAAGAAGATCCTGCAGGAAAATGAACATGTAATTGAATCTCACCGTGTTTGCGTCATTAAATGGTATATCCTCGCTAATGGCGCCAACAGATTTGCGTCAGCATCAGAATCAGAAACATCCAGGAAAAAGCAGAAGTGAACGCATGCTGAGAAAATCCGCTTGGCCTGGACACTTTTTTCACTTGTACTGTTGTCATTAACCAAGAATATGCATTGCATATTTGGCTCAGCAAATTACACCCATGTTGCTAGTTGGTTTTTATTGAGTCGTGTGCTTACGGATGCGTCCGGTTCTGCCACGCAACGATGTGTCGTCGGGAACTCTCCTAGCCTGCAGGTAGACAGTTTCCTACTCCATTTCATTCTCAGAAAGGCCAGCAAAGTGGAATCCATGCATGCAATGGCAAACGCGTCTTGCTGTCCTGTCAAGGACATACGGCTATAATGTGCCTTCATGTGACTCAATGACCTTTCGTTCGTCTCAAAAAAAATCTTTACTCCCCCACGCAAAAAAAGCATTGTTCAAGACAGAAGCTCGTCACATAATGTGAGAGCTTGGTCTTTATTGAGGCTCGTTGTTGGCAGAACGAGGTGGAAGGTTCAGTGATACATATCTGAAGTATATTGGCTCGATGTCCGACGCCGCCCTCCGTTGCGTATGCAAACGTGGGCAGTACGTGTGTGGCTATCGACGTTGGCGGAGTGGAATAGCACACCGCAAGCATTCGCTCTCTCTGCGTTCATGAACTCCTTCTGCGCATGTAATGGGTATAGCAATCTGTTTCAGTGAAGCGATATCGATGCTACAACTGTCTGAGACAGGGATTGAGTCGTCCTTGAGCGGCGGTGCAGCTCCGCAGGAAATACAGAAGATGAAAGGGACGGCGGACGCGGAAGAAGTTACAATCTACCGCAGAAATGGTAGATGAGCTACTAGTTAAGATATGTCTTGGTTTGACCGAAAAGAAAACTACTAAACAGAGCTTCTGTGGGGGGAGCAAAACTGGCCTATTTCATAGGGTGCGTGGCTGGAGGCCCCTACCACAGTCACTGTTTAGCACACCTTTCACGCTCTCTGTAAAGCTGCTGGATTCTTTCTGACAAGCTTTACCTGTGCTGTAGTAATTGGAGGGCTGCCCATTTCTGGTCAGAAGGATATTACGCAAGGTGGCACAAAAAAGCTCACTGACGGCGAGCGGTGCTACCCGCCTCAAACGAATCTCAGCAGCTAGGACACTGCAAAATTGACAGCAAAACGGGCGCATGCAGAATTCAGCAGTCTCTCTTACGATGACGCATTTTTGTGTCTAAGATTCATTTGAACGCTTTCGGTCATTGACAACTGCTAAGACAGCTACCTGGTTCAAAAAACACTCGTTAAGTTGAGCAATCTCCATCTTGTGCGAGTTTTGAGAGAGCATGCGGAGCCCGTCAAGTCTTGGTTTTACATGACAAGGCGGGCGGTTAGCGATTGTTTGTGTTAACGTTCCGTCTCGAATGGAAATTTGCCGCCAGAAAAGAAGGCTTGCCTACAAATTGTTTGGCAAGAGTTTACATGTTGAAAGTCACCATCCTCTGGAAAAAACTGTGAACTGACATTTGAAGAGGCGCTCGCGCCCGCCGTTACACAGGCACGACAGAACGCGCTCCTGAGGAGGCACGGCGAGGTTCGCAGAAAGAAACGCCTTCTTAAGGCCGAAGCAACGAGAGTCTTCATCGGCACACTAAATACAGCTGTTTTTCATATCTTGTGTGCGTGCTTGTCTGAAGGATGCAGCGAAGTAGGTTGATAAATTTGGGGCCTTGCCTCCCAACGACATCGCGGCGCTACCTCCCTCCATAACCGAGCATCGCGGGTAGCCGAGTGGCATGCGATGTGTGCACTTGTGTCTCGTCCTTCGCATGTGACTTCCCTCACCGTTTTTCCATGCGCACTGCTTTTACACGGGCCTGAAGGAGAATCTGCCTCGACGAGGGAGAAGCTTGCGCACACTTCCCGGTGACGGTACTCTTCGTAAAGAAAAAACCGATGAAACGCTGTGACTAGCTTCCAGCGCAAATACTGCTGGGGGATCACATCTTTCACTCCATCTCCAAAGAGTTATTTGGGCCGAAGCTCATGAGCTCATGCCGGGACGTGGGCGGCAGGGCCGGAGTCCCGAGCTTCGTGGATCGACTGCGCCACACAGCCAGCGAGGAGCAACACGAAAATGTGGAAATTCATCAATCGGCGAAAACGAGCAAGGGTGGGCCAGCAGAAGGGACACAGTCGGTTGTTTGGCGTTTCCGTTTGTCTGTCCTGCGCGCCGGTCACCCCAAGGCTTCCGATCGACCACGTCTGCTTCTGGGGAAAGCCGTCCCGAGGTAGGACCGTCAGAACTGCTTTTTGCCTGCCTCCAGCAGCTCCAACTGCCAGAGTGTCTGCATCTTCTTCTTCACCATGGAGCAGATCCGTTTCACCAGCCGCTTCTCTACTCAGACGAGGCAGCGCGGTCCCTTTTCAATATCCTCCCGAAAGCACTCGTTAGCGACCACTTCGACTGGGAATGTCCGAGTTCGGCTGGACACGTTTCCCACCATCAGACACGCCCTTCGCCGATGCAACTGGCCTCACGACTCTGTGCTCTTCTCCGGTCGCCGCCCCGGAAGAACCTTGCTGACCCCTATCTGGAGAGGTGCTTTCTCGTGAAATCTGTGGGTGAAAATTCTGTTTTCCCTCCGACGTTCTCAGGGGCTACAAACGTGTCGCTTTTCAGATGTCTCTGTACATGGGGAGCGGCATCTTCCCACCAGCTCGGTCACCTTCTGTTCTCTTCCGCATCTGGGAAGCGAACGCATCCTCCACGGCCCGTCCACTTCTCGTTCGATGATGAGGCGACCTCTGAGTTGTTCTGCAGCAGAGGTCCACAGTTGTCCAGTCAAAGACGACCGTCAGATCCGCTGTCCTCGGCCCCACACTCATCTTCTCCGTCGTTGTCGTCCTGTGTTTCCTCTCCCCCTTCGTCTAAGCCTTCTGTCCAGCCTTCTGCTGCCTCCCTGGTCTGTTCCGCATGCAGTGCCAGAGCGAGAAATGGAGCAAGCAGCTTGCGTGTGCAACTCATTCGCTGTGGAGCTTCCATCAGCCTCGCAGCAACGTTCGATGGAGAGGTGTGGGTGTGGGGAAAAGGCGGCGACGGCGGTCACCAAATCCTTTCAGAGCCAACGCTTCTTCGAGGGCTTGTTGAGCCTCTGGAATCCTTTTCGAGTTTCACACATGGAAGCTCAAGAGGAAAGCGTTCTGGGACCTGCGGTGGTTCTCCGCGGCGGTCGCAACTCATCTCAAGTGGTAGAGAACAACAGCCGGAATTCCTCCCAAAGGCTGGCGACGCTTGCTACCGATGCGGCTGCACCTTTCTTGACGATACCGGAAAGAAACACACGCGAGGAAGGATTATCAGAGACGTAAGTATCTTTTGCTTCTTCGGTCGTAATTTAGAGCTTTTAATATGTTGGCAACCTTGTAAGATGTCTTGTCAAAAGCTGCCTTCTCATTCTTTTCATTCATGCCACCAGGTGTTCCTCGTGAATCAGAGACACTGATATAGATTTCCTTTTCTCTCACATGCAGAGACAAAGGAAATCTAGTTGGTGGCATTGTAGGTTCTGTCTGGATGTCACCGCGAGCCTTGCTCTTCTGCTCGGCTGTTGCATACGATTCACCAACAGGAAGCTAGGGATCTCCCACACCCGGGCTTCGTCAGTTTCAGAAGAAAGTTGGCTCTGACCCACTCATTTGCCGATCCAATCCCGTATGTGTATCTAGATAAACATGTGCGTATATACATATGTATATGAATATATGTATGTATACATATATATACATATATTTATTGATGAAGCGCTGTGCCTGTATATTTTTTCCTTCAGAAAGTGAAATCGATTTATCTAGGATTGTAAGGAAACGATGTGATAGAAAGAGCCTACTGCCCGAAAGCAAGATACGCGGCTCGCGGATCACAGGCCGACGCAGACAGACAAGCTCCGGTTTTTTTCTGTCCCACTTGTTGTGTTCAGGCGGCCGTTGGCGCCTCGCATTGTCTGCTCCTCGTCGATGTAGCAGTTGCCGAGCGACCCGGACTTAGCCCTGAGGAAACGATGGTATCCTGCGGACGTCGAACTCACTCGGTGCCGAAAAGCAGAGGCTCAGACTCCGATGGAAGCGAGGAAGCTCTGGACAGATCCCACCTCGCAGAGGGAGGGACGCAGTTTTCTTGTAGAAGGCGAGAACCAAAGGGAGACAGCCACGATAGCCCCTCGTCTCAGCGGATACGCAGGCGGCGCACGAATTCCAGGGCCTACCCCGGAGGAGGTCCCCTTCCGCCTGTATTGGAGCCCTTGTCTTTTGATGCTCTCCGAAGCAACGAAGAACGTTCTGGGCCGATGTCAGAGGACAGTGACGAGGGCTGCGTTGGCGAGGAGCCAGTGAGTTGTAAACAAGAAAACAGCGGCAACGTCTGGGTGTATCGGAACGAACGACGACTGTACGCATGGGGATACAACTCGAGCTGTCAGCTCGGCTTCTCCCCCCGAAAATGCCGACCAAATGACACGGCGGGCCACGGACGCAACCGTCACCAGAAGTCCGGTTCCTCTGTAGGAAGTTTAGACAGCCGTGACATTGGTGATGTAGGCTTTGTCTCCCAGTCGCTGTCCTTGGGTTCCTCGTCTGCCTCTGAAGACTCAGATGCATCGACGACGACGAACCCCCGACGAATGCGAAATCTCTCCACACGACAGCGGGGCGATGAAGCTAGCGAGCAGCCTTCCGCTTCTGGAGATGCGACCTGCTCAGGCACATCTCGAGAGACAAAACTGTCCGAGACGCGGCTGGCAGTTGGTGAGAGCCAGACAAACTCAATTCACCGTAAAACGTCCGGCGAAGCTGAGGATTCTTTCACGTTTCGTCCAGTGCTGCTCTGTAGCTGGAAGTCCGCGCCGCTCGTCGAACCCTATTCGCCAGGCGACCGCCCATCTCCAGCCGCTTTGCGTGCAGAGTCATCCCTTGGAGAGCCTCACATGTTTTCCGCTGAGACAGAAACTGAGAGAAAATGGGCAGAGGGATCGTGCCGCAGTCGGCGACAGACAGCGTTTGGATCTTCGTCTGCTTCGCATAAAGAAATATTCGGGGGTCGCAGAAAGGCTTTCTCGCGCTCTGTGCCTCTCTTTCCTGCCACCTGGAAGGTCGATGCCGTTGCTGCGGGTCTGACACATTCCCTGCTTCTTCTCGACGATGGTAAGAGCCAACAGATGATCTAACAATCAAAACAGAACTACGGTGACAACAAACCGGCAATCGTTCTAAAAGATCTGTGGACTCAAGGAACCTTGCGCTGTTCCTCTTCTTCAAATACTCTCTCTGTTTTGCAACAAAAATTTTACTCGTCGTTATGTCCTTCCTGTGTTTTGAATATTTAGGCGTTCTTCGTTTCTGGGAGTTTTTTGCCTTCTCAGGTCGTGTATGCGTTTTCGGCGACAACACGTTTGGACAATGCGCTCAGCCACCTTCAGTGAGGAATGTCAAAGCGGCTCTTGTCCTCAGCAGTCTGCCTCCATGCACAGCGATCGCGGCGGGTCAAAATACAAACATGTCTATTTCTCGACCTCCTCAGAGTGAGTGAAAACACTGCTTTCTCTGACGAGCGCCCGAGTGTGATCAAGCATAAATCAATTTGCAACTCTCCTGTTATCTTGTTGTTTTCAACAATGTGGGATCGAGCCAAGATTTCAGCGCCCAGGACCTACTCGTTTCAGTTGTTGTCAATATTTGACCCGGACTTTGTGTGCTTCCGGAGGCGTTGTTGTTTGTGTTTTTGTGTTCTGTAGCTGCGGCATCCCCAAGGAAGAGCAAACTAGTACCCTCCAGTCTTTAGGAAATCAAATTTCAACACTGTGTTGCTGACAGGCGTTGCATTCCATTGAATACTGGAGACACTATGTTCCATGTGAATGCTTTCGAGTGATTTTGATCCTGGTGCGCGGCCCGCGATGAGCCTCGGCTCCTTTCATATTTGTGGTTCCTTCGTTTCTTGGTGTCTATCTCTCTCCCTGCCGTTCCATGTGTTTCTTTCTCTCTCTTGTCGCATGCAGAGGTCTTCGTTTGGGGAGGCAGTCGCGTCGCTGGCTCTCGAATTGCCAGTTCCCTGTCTGTTGGGATATCGGACTCCTCGTGTGCACCTTCGTCTTCGTGTGCTTCTAGCGCCTCCTCATCGGCCTCAACTTGTGCGGTCTCTGGTGGCCGAGGTGCCCCAGCGATTCTTCCCTTCTTTTCTCCCATGCGCTTGAAGGGCGTGGGGAGGCGAGAAGACGACTTGGGGACCACCCAGGATGGCTGGACAACGCAAACAACATCTCAGGGGTGTCCGGTCTTTTCGACCGACACTCTGGCGGTCAATGACTCTGTCGGGCTCGCGGTTGGCGCTGATGAGAGGTGCGAACGAAAATGTTTGCAGGAAAGGAAGTCATCTGGTGACGGACTCGGATGGGTCGATTTTCCGTCGAGTAATTCGGTGTGTCGCTCGTATCTGTGTGTCATTCCACAGTGATGATCAGTTCTCGTTACATATATATATATATACATACTTGTAAATGTGTATGTATAGGTTTAGAAAGACGTACGCAAGATTGATAGATTGCCAGACAAAAATCGACAGACAGATAGATAGATAGACAAATAGATCGCAGGTGTTCTTGTAGCCATATGGACAGACAACGATATAAATATATAGAGATAGACACCCCGTCACGTGATTTGTAGTACACTTGTCTGAGGCCTTCACTTTTGAGGCAAACAGCTATCCGCCGGCGTATACAACGCGGGTGGGCTTCGGCATCCGCAAACGCATAAACCAGTTCTTGTATGGTGTTGGTTTCCTTCGGTCGTTGAAGTCTGTAAGCTGTTCCGGTGGCAGAGGAAACTAAAGAGTGCGGTATGGTCTCATCTGTTTTTTTCATTTTTTTGTTTTTCGCCCGTTTCATTTTCCAGGGTTTACATCTTTCACTGCGGCGTCCGGCCGCCAATTGTCTTTCCAGCAGTGCCACTTCTTTCCACGTCCGACGTCTCGGAATCTCCACCCTCGCCTCAACCCTGCCCTTCTGTATCTCGGAGCCGCGGCGCGCCTGCTGTTGCCGTCTCGCCTAGTGCGCCGAACGGGCGCGTCTCTTCGCCGCCCGTTTATCTCCATCTGCCTCCGCCTCGGACGTCGTCAAGCCCCTCGGGGGGAGTGCGGCAGATGTCTTTGTCTTCCTCCCAGATCTTTCTTCTCACTGGAGACGGTCTGCTGTATTGTGCGCCGATCCCTGAGGCCTCGGCCTTCACGAGACAGCCAGGAAAGGAGAATGACCTTTCACGACGGGGATGTGCGTCTCTGCTTCCTGCCAATCCAAAGGAGACACAGGCAAGAAGTGGAGCACCGTCCCTTTCTTCTGTGACCAGTTTGCCTAGATCGGTCGCATCCTTTTCGAATTTGTCTCCGTTTATCTTGTCACCCTCCATGCCGGAGCCCCTGCCGCCTGAACCCGCGTTGTGTCTCCCGCCTTCGGCGCACCCTGGCCTGAGTTTTCACGAGGCGCCGGGACTTTCTTTGAGGCCCACCTCTGGGGTCGCTGCCTCTGAATCTCTGGAAGGTTCGCCCACCGATTTGAGATGCAAGGGGGGGGGTCCTGACGGGTGTGACGGAGACAGAGTCAAGGCCATAGGCCCCGACTGCCTTGACCGCCGCCGTGGTACCAACTTGGGTCCGCCAAGAGAAGAAATTTTACCGTCTGCAGCGCCGTGGAGTGTGTTCCTCCATTTCACGCCTGTTCGCGAGGCAGCGAGCATCGGTTCCTTCGCATGCAGTGAAAACCACACAGCTGTGATTGTGGAGATTCACTCGCCTCAGTTCCCCCCTTACACTCGTCCGGCTTTGCGTAGCTCGCCTGTCGATCAGCAGGTCTGTGCAGCGATTCGCGCTTCTTTCGGAAACCCCCGACACCACGTAAACCACAACAACATTGCTCCTTTCCCATCTACCTCCTCTGGCGAATTGCCTCCTTCCACCTCGCCCCCGTCGCCTCGGGGCCCCACTGTCTCCGCTTGTCACCCGCCGTCTCTTGCCGCTTGCGCGGCCCAGGCCTTGCTCCGCCCGAAACCTCCCTTCCCGGCCTCTGTAGGTCACGTACTCGAAACTGTCGCTCCACTTGCTGTGTCTCTCCGCGACAAGAGTCTCTTCGACTTCTGCTGTCTCTTTCTCCTCTTCAACCTGCCGCTTCTGTTCCTCGCTCTTCACCGCAAGACCGCCTCGGCCCTTGCGGGCCCCACAACCGGGCTCGTCCTCAGCCGCGACATCCCAGCCCTGTTCGAAACCCTGGGCTCTGCAAAACGGATTTACCAGTTTTCCACCTCCTCAAGTTCTTTTTCGCCAGCCTCTTGCGAGAGCGGAGACGTTTTTCTCCCAGCAACTGCAGGCATGCAGTACATCTTGAGATCGTTTAAGGCAGCCGTGACCACGGCATATTTAGATGAAGGCACTGATAAACTCCTTGCTCTCAACCTGAACAGCCTTCGTGACCCGCTGAACCCAGCGTGGGTAAGCGACCCCCATGATGCATTGCCTCGCCGCAGCAGGCAAGAGAGGAGAGACATCCGACGATCTCCCTCACTCTTCTCCTCCTTCACCGAGTGGTCACCTTCCCACACGGCCCCGGAGACGGCCTCGGGCTCCGACGACGACTGGGCAGAGCCCTCGCGCCCTTTGTATGGTGGGGGAACACATCCGACCTCCCTCACGGGGTCTCACGAGGCGCGAGTGACCTCCGGGCTCTTGGAGACGACACGGGGGCTGTCGCAGCCCTTGAGGCAGCGGTGCTTGGATGACGAGCAGCTCGCGAATTCCGTTGGAGATTCGGCATGTCCGAGCGACATCCCGGCGATTCCCTGGTGGGTCGAGGCTTGTGCGCAGCAGCCTCAGAGATCTCATCGGTGTGAAGACTCGACGACGAGACGGAAGGGCCCTAGACTGTCTCACGCCTCTGCTACGATGGAGACAGCCCACGAGACGGGTCAGGAGCCGGAGACAGACCGGCGAGAGGACGTTTTAAGACGTTCGAAAGACAGGAGGCCCCGCAACGAGACTGAAGCTTTTGGAAGTGTCTGTAGGGAATCGGATGTAGACCGAAAGGATAAGAGAGAGCAAGCAGAGAGACGGGTCGCTTACCCTCTAATGGCGATAAGGGGCGAATCGTCAACAGGCCTCGCCAGCCACATGGAAGTCTCTCTGGAAGCGGCCTCTTCTTCGTCGAGGGACGTATCTTCTTTGGGTCCTGCTTCCTCCGGAGGTGCTTCTTCCCATGCAGAAATGCTGCCTGCTTCCGAAGTTTTGTCCGGTCAAGGCGGCACAGAATCTCGTTCGTTTTCAAGCCGGGTTCCTCCTGTGTCTTCAGTCCTACTTGCAAGCAGCGGTTCTTCCTCGTCTTCATCCTTTTCTCACGAAGAAGACGTTTGGACCGAGGAAGGGAGGCAGGCTGTGGCTTTGTGGACGGAGCTGATGGGTTCGAGTCTGGATGACGGACAGTCTGTGAGGTCGTTTCTGAGCGCCGGAGCAGAAGATCTCGCGACTGTGTTGGGAGCTCCTCTGCCTCACCGGAGAGTGCGCGAGCGAGGAGACAGTTTTCCTCGTTCGCAGCAGCACCCCTCCCGTTCAGGCGACGATTCGAGAGGAATGGTCCGTGGTGACGCCAGTCGGCTATCCTCTTCCTCACTCACACAGCCGTTTCTCTTGCCGGATATCGCCAATTTCCTCCCTTATGAGAACATCCTCTTCCGCCTTCCGCGGCGAGCAAGCGACCTGCTAACCTCGTCCGAAAATGCGCTCCTGGAGAGGCGCCTCATCGATCAGTGGTCAGGCGCCTTCTGGGTAGACGACAAGGAAGGCAAAGCGCGAGGGGGAACAAAGGTGAAAGAACACAGAGGCCGGCAAAAAGGAGACGGACGGAGGCCTTTGCTCGAAGGCAAACTGACAGGCCAGTGCTTGAAGAGAGAGGACGTGGAAGCGGAGGAAATTCAGGGACCTGCGTACAGGGGGCCGGGCGAGAATGCAAGCGACGAGGGCAGAGAGCAGGGAGCAGGAGGGAAGTGGCGAAATAAAGGAGATGGAAAGGCGGTTGAGGGCGCTGAATCCCAAGAGGGAAGGAACAGCGAGGGAATTACGATGAATGCGAAAACGTTTGTGGACACATCAGAGACGAAAGAGCAAAGTGGAAAGAACACAAGTGAGGATGAGGTCAGAAATGCTCGACAGTCAAGGAACGCAACTGATCGCCAGGACCTAAACAAAGGGGTAGATCTGAATGAAAGAGACGACATGCAGGAGCCGCTTAACGAGGCCGACATGTCCAACCAGCGTTCGATAGGGATGCTGGGGAGATGGACAACACCTTTTGTGCCAGCAAAAGATGGTGCCAGCGAGGCGCAAGTGCAACAGGAAGGAGCATGGACGACAGCATCTGATATTGGAAGATTCCCCAGCCAGAGAGAGGAACGAAACCGAGCGCGACCGCACGGCAACGGTGTCGAGGACTGGCGGAAACGTCTTCAGACCTTCTCGCCGGCTTTTGCTCCCTTGTCTCCCTCGTTGCCTCCATCCTCATTCCCTCTGTCTTCTTCCCCTGTACCTCACCCCTGTCGTCCATCCTCGTCTATTGTCTCTCCCGCACTTACAGCATCCCTTGCACCTACCCTGCGGCTGTCAGAGGCGGAGTTTCCTTGTTTGTCTCCAGTTCTTGCTACTGGTCGACTTCCCAATCCCAGAGGCGCGGGAGTCTTTGAGTCCAAACTCAGCCCCGTGGGCTCGCAGACCAGCCCCCCAAAAGTCGCCCCACTGTGCCCCCTGTTGTCCGCGAGTCCGTCAGGCCACACGCCAAACTCCGCAAGGCCCACTAGCCGATGGGAGAACCACGACCGCCAAGTCATTGATAGAAAAAGCGGAGAAGAACGAACTGTCTCCTTGGACGACACTGGTCTGCCTGTGGCTACTCCAAGGTGGTCACCCGATGAAAGTGGAGGAACCGACGACAACGACCCCTCTGGATTCATGGACCCGGACCCAGCGTGGAATCATGTGGAGAATAGACACAGGAAACAGAGCAGCGTGCTTAGACGGGAAAATGGAAACTGTGTCTTGACTAGAGGGGAGGTTCGAAAGACTATCCCAGGTCTCGCGCCGCCGTGTAGCCACCCCCCAGAGAAACCACAGCAGTCCTCGGCCTCCTCAGTGGTGGCATGGGGGAGAGGCATCGCGGGAGGAAACGGTCCGGATGTATATGACGCTCAGGGAAGCAGTCTGAGGATGCCGAGGCCTGGGGAACCTGTCACCGCGTCCACCACAGAAACCAAGCAGGTTTCAAAGATCGATATTCCTGCCTCTCTGAGTCAACGGGGTCACGAGGTGGAGACAGCAGCGCGCGGACGCGGCGACACGCATCCGAGTGGACGGGGGTTTGCCCTTGAAGACTTCTTGGTTGTTTCACATTCAAGAAAGAAGAAGAGAAAGAATGGGAAAGACACCGGGGTACTAGATGAGCTAAAAGACCAGGCACATACTCAGCATTCCACGCAGCGTCCGGGGCCGTGGAACAGAGGCAGTGCTGGGAGGGAGATGCCGGTCCCTGGCTCCGCGAGCGCTTCCCCAGAACTTGCGCCTGTTCCGGATCTGTCAGCCATTATGCGTGAAGAAGAACTTCTTCGTCAGGAGCGAGCACTGAAGTTTCAGCTTCGGCAGTCTCAAGCACTCGCTCAGCACCCTTCCTCAGTGGTACGCGTATCGGGACCGCCTTCAGTCGTCGTCGTCTCTCGCCAAAGCGCGACAGCCTCCGCGGCGCTTACCTCGGGCACCGTCTCCGGGACAGCCGGAGCTAGGAGCCGGCCCCTGTGCGACCGGCCTGCGGGCCCCGGGGGCGCCCGGCCGTCGAGGCCCGACGCCGCTTCTTTCAACCGCTGGGGGCGAGAAGCTGCACTGCGCCTCCAGGGCGAAGAAGGTTTTTGTGCTTCGGACCTTACAGCTATCCAGCGTGAGCAGATCGAGGAGCAAGAAGAAGACTTAGCGAGGCGGCAAGAGGAAGCAGAACTCCAGGAGGCCCTACGTCTTATCCGGGAAATGGAAGAGCGGGAACGGCAACAGGAAGCCGCTTTTCAGAGGGAAATTCGTCGAGCTGCAGTAATAGAGAGACGCCGAATCGAGGCCAGCAATGCCACGAGTAAAGTGGCGAGAAAAGCACGTTCGGACGGGAATCGCCGTGGGCGTCATGGCGCTTCTCATCACCTTCGAACAGAAAGGCTCCCGTATGGTCCCGGTGACCAAATCCCAGTTCCTTCTCAGTCGACTTGTCAGGGACATCCTCGCCGGGGCCGCCGCCCCCATCCCGTCAAATCGGGAAATGGTGGATGTGAGTCACACCCGTCGACGCAGCAGCAACTCTGAAGGTTCAATGTGAAGTGGATGTGCACATTGGCCTACGCAAACAAGCGTACGTCTACGCTGAATGTGGACAAGACACATCCGTGTCACGTAAAGCTAAACATAAATGAATTTTTTTAAAACGTAAATACATGTGTGCTGCTTGCCCGGTGGCACTCCGGGGATCCACTCCGAGTGTGTGAGAACCACCGCGGGGGCTCTCTTGTTCTGGGTACGCGTGTGAGGGCTAAGTCGTTGTCCCTAGATAAATGATTTTAGAAGCTCATGCTTCTGACAGAAAACCGCGGGAGGTGATTTGCTCTGGACGTATTGATTCGGAATTTGGGTAGTGTTGGAGATGCTGCTGTGCACAGGGCTCTGATGTCATGGATACGAAGAGCGGAAGCGATCTGGAGAGAAATGGACAGGCCACGCGGGGATTTCAGACGGACTTTTCAGATTAGATTGGCTTGCGTTTTAGATCGTGTTCGTACGAAAAGGCAGTCAGGACATCTTGATATGCCAGTGTGTGTTCTTTGCAGTTGCTCTTTTGTCACAGCACCTCTCTGTCTGGATAGGTGGCTGTGACTCTATGTCGGTTCGCACTCCGGAGCTGAACGTGCTGTTTCACTAACCGCATTTGTGGAACACACTGTGTTAGTATGATGTGGTTGTCCGTCTATGGGCATCCGTCTGCCACGGGTAATTACGTGTTTACACGCAAAATATTGCTCTTCCCAAAACGTGTACGTGTTACCCGAAAATAGATTTTGTACTGGCTTATGGTCAACCTCGAGGGCCAGAGGCGGCGCCTCTCTCCGCGTCTCTTATTGAAATGGAAGATTGATGATGCAGGCATCCTTTCGCATTCGATTTTGAGACTATGCTTTTGGAAACTGCAGTTTTTAATCCGGGAAGAAGCACGTGATCACGAGATTTTCTGTAGTGTTGGTCAACCGGGTATTTCGAGTTCGAAGTGGCACTCTCTCGGTGCGTTGCGCCCTGAGGCCTAAAACACTGGATGCTGCAGTGTGTAGTTTCTGGCATGATGGAGGAGAAAACGCTGGCAGATTTATAGGGTATCTGGGCGAAAGTCAGCTCCAGAAAGGCAACCCGATGGCGGCCTTGGCCTACAAGTCTGTCGGATGGCCTCTGTTCACAGGGGTGAAGCCCCGGTACACGGACACGTCTTCATATACGATTGCAATCGGAGCGGCGGTATGGCTATGAAATCGCAGATGAGACACTGCTTGTTATCCTCGCCTCCCTGCAACACTGAGAGCCCGCTATTTGTAACAATCCGGCATGGTGTGCGGGATAAAAGAGTTTTACGTCTTGGCTCAAGAAATTCTGACGTATCTTCTGTGAAGATCCATGCATACAACGAAAACACTCAGTATTGAAGATGCAGTAGCCTTTCAGGCCTCGTAACAATAAAATATACAAGCAAATGAGAACACTGCATGTTTTGATCTCGTGGTGAGTTCAGTTCAGTGCAGGTTTCGCGATTTAAACGAGGTCAAAATGAACTAGCCCGCAGAAGATGTGTATGCAGCCCAGGTGAGTCTAAATGACCATGGTTAGACGATTGGGAGGAAATCAATGAAGGGAGAAACATGTATAGTTTCGCTGATTCTGAAAATAAGCAAGAACGAAGCATTGTTCTTCTTTAGTTAAATCAGCAATCCTCACCAGACTCAATACGGATAGCTTCGTGGAGGAGTTCGTTCCTGTTTACTGCAGGTCCAGGTGACGTGTGTGCTCAGACTCAGGCAATTTCTAACGGTGGAGTTTATTCGAATGCACACACGAAAAACACTGGACAGAAGCCCTTCAACTGGGACAGATATAAGGAGAAAAATGAAGGGAGTATTTTCTCCCTAAGTTAAAGAATGTCGAAGTACCAAACGGGCGCATGCTTATGCGCTGGCACTCATGTGCATGCGCTTTGATTTTCTTGCCATTAAAAAATGGTGGCTCACAACTGCAGAGTTCTTTGTTCAGAAAAGACACACGCTATGCAGTTTACTGTTGCGTGTGTGTCGAATACATTCATCGCGCATTTCCTTCGTGTGTCAACTGTTTTTCTTGTTTTTCTCTGGGAGGTTGCATGCCTAGAGGCGTGCCGCAGCCTCAATCTCAATAGACGCGGGAAATTGTATCATTTGTGTTTGAATCCCTGTTCATGTGAGTCCGTATGTATATGATAAATCCACATAAGTTATCTTGTTTTTGTCTCTCTGATAAGCTTTCATGCGTGACTTGTGAAGTGCATTTCTTAGCCGACTTTAATAAACACCCTCCGTCGGTGGTTTACCTAAACACTCCACAAAATGTTTATGAATGCGGTTGGTTACCTAGCCAGTAAGGGTCGGCTTTTCCTCCCTGATCGGATTCGACAGCACCTGAACACGAGGGGGAAATTTCCGGCCTCCCGAAAGTCTGCAGTCGTTGGCGGCGCCGGTGACCTCACTGTTGATCACCGTGTCTGTGTGCTGAAAAAAACGAATTCCAGCGTCCCTGCATTCTCCTTGACAAGGCTGCGTATGTCTGCTCTAAGCGACTGTCGAAGAATTCAATGTATTTCTTCGTGTTCTTCACGAGACGGAAATGCCTTGCCACGGGACGAGGCCGCTTTTCGTTGTTGGTCTCCGGCGGTGTCAAAGCACACCAGCTCTTCATCAATACGTATGTTGGGTTCAGCCCGCTATGTTGCTTCTTGTGTTTCATCTTCGATGGATAAAGCGTCTTGTTTTGAGCTGGATTTATCTGTCTATGGTTCTTTGCCGAAAGCACTGCCAATGGGAAATGTCAGCCCTACCGCATGTAATGCACCAGTCACCCCGTCGAAAACGCACACACGTGAGAACGTCAGTCTTCCTGCCTCCTCAGTCTGTCCTAGGGAACAATTTCCTGTCAGAATTGGGGGAGAGTCTTGGTGTTTGTCGCAGCGGCGAGTCTTCTCGTCGTATGCAGACTTCGGTAAACAACTTCGGGGAAATTGCGCAACCGAACCAAAGGAGGGGAAACGAGGAAGCTATGGAGGCAACCCACCCAATCCGTCAGGTGGCAGCGCTGGCCGCGACAACGCATGTGGCGACAGACAAATCAGCACGAGCGAATCGAGCGACGTTCTTGTATCCACGACTCCGACTATTCCTGGATATTCCATTACCGGATATAAAGGTAAGGGATGGAATGGCAGAAGGTACTAATTTGTAGCTTTGAGCGCATGCCCAACTTGCCCGTCCATCTAGCGCGTTCGATATCTGCCTGGAATTCTTCGGTCAATGTGCCGGGTTCACTGTTGTTTGAGCGAAAAGAAAAACCGTCATTCTATATTGTCTTGGAATGGGCACGTTGTGGTAGGACCATTTTGCTCTCGTTTTAGTCCACCTCTAGCGGGAGCGTCATTTCACATGCACTGACAGCTCTCAAATTTCGTTACCCCCTAGGCGTCAAAACGTGCGTGTTCACGCACACAAAGATACACGACATTTGTGTGTATACGCGTTGGGTCTCGCTGCCGGTTTAGTGGTTCTCGTCCTCATATTTAATCGGTGAATTGTTCAGCCGATGTGTGGCATCATTTTGACTGTTTCTGACGTATTTATTCGCGCTTGTGTCTGCACAATTCCTGCTGTGTGGTGTCCCTACAGGCCTTGTGCAAGGATGCTCAGTAAGGTCGCGAGACGTTTTGCGAATGACCAAAGTCGTCCTCATGGTGCACCTGGGGGGCGAAATGGACGACCTCACCACTCTGATTTCCCGTGTAAAGAGAGAAGCGGTGAACCGCATGTGCGAGGCAGCCTCCGCTCGAGGAGCCAACGGTGTGGTGGGTGTACGAATAGTTAGCAGCGGGACCCACCAGAAAGTGGCTGTGGAATTCTCTGCCTATGGCACTGCTGTAACGGTGGCGAAGGACTAAAAATCCATACACTTGGGTCCGGCACATTCGACTCCACTTTCTTTTTCCTTTTTGGTGTACATTTCGTTCGATCTTTCGGTAGGTTGTTGCAAACGGGCACTGCATCAGGCAAAAATGTCGACACAGACAATTGTCAGCTTCAAGGGATACCCATACACGCGCAGCAACGCTGCTCACAGTCGTTTCCGCCGTCATCGCTGCTACGATGTACAAAGGATGTTTTATCGGGGTTAGCACGAGTCCAGACGGATCCATGTGAGGTAGGCACCTTTGCGAATGACTGCAGCAAATGCTAGTTGGCAGGACTGTAGAGGACGAAGCCTCTGACGCCTTCGCTGTTTGTTTCCTTCTTCAGTCTTTCAAACTTGTTCAACTAAGCTGGACCCAATAACGCGGTAGGGTGGGCCACGTGGGTCAGCCCCGTCGAATGACGGGAGTCGATTGCAGGACCTACTGTAAAAGTCTCAAAGTAGTGGGGCGACGATGTGCTCTTTCCGATTGACAAAAGACTATGATTTAACACGATATCTACTTGACAGCTGCCGCAGGAGCGGCGGCTACATGTTCATCTCCAGCTTCTCATCAATATTTTCACACGCATTCCATTAAGACAAGGAATATATGAGCTGACAAACATAAACGAAAATCTCCCGGAGTATAAAACAAAGCATCTCATTCAGAACTAAATCCTTACGCCTGCCTCAAGACTGCAACGGCTGGGGACGCTATTTTTGGATGTGCTCGATATCTGTCTGCATGGCAATGTTATTAATCCACCAACGACCAGCTGGTTAAACGCGGAAAAAAGTGTCAAAAAGCTTTCCCGTATGCATAATTTGCAGGTGAGTTCAGCCAGATACCCAGTTTTGTATGTTGGAATATTGCCCTCTACGGTATCAGTAAATATTTATTCCAACACTTGAAGGTCAACTCGTACAATCACGACAGATGATCTTCGGCCGCGGCCGCCGATGTCCTGTTCGAGGTTGGGCGACGCACCCCGCTGCAGTAGCAAGCTGTGAACACTTTTGCGGCATCTCGGTTAGCCTCTTTCGACTTTCAGAAGTTCCTGGGGCACAGAAGCGTGTCCTTTCACCATCTTCAGTTGTCACTTTTTTTTCTGATACAAACCGCCTCTCCATCAGCGGGAAGGCACAAGGCGCTCTGTCCGACGACCAGTTGTTGTGGTGTTTGATCAAAAACAAATGGTTATGATTGTACTGTTTTTTGTTACAAAGAATCATAGTTGCATGTAGTGTATGATCACAGTCCTAGCCCAGACAAAAGCCAATCATTTTGTTCTTGCATACGGTGGGTCTCATCATCTACCTCCTAAAGTAACGAGGCACGAAGGACTCCTTGTGAATGGGATGAGACGGCACAGTCTTTATTTGCGACAAGAAAAACAGATTTGAAGTCATGCCCTTTCTCCGCGCATTGTACACTTTAAATTGTTCGTGTGTAAAGGCATTTGGTGGGCGATCAGAGGAAGATGCATTGAATGTTGATAGCAGGTCTCTACTTGAAACGACAAAAGTGCCTCCGACCAGGTGGGGTACTGGTGCATCAAGAACTATTGTCATGAAAAGAAACCTGCGGGGTGCCGGTGGAAGTCTGTCCTAGAAAGGTGAGCTATGAGGTCGGTTTTCTCCATGTTTACCGGTTTTCTTATGGATATCTGTCAGGCTCCTAACTTGTTTTAAGGTACCCTGCCAGACAAGAGACACACACGTGGGAATGGTAGTCTAGGAACAACTTGATCTGATATTTACAAATACATCCACAACCGTTTCTCCCGATACCAACAATTACCTCTGGAAATGATCTCTTCTCTTCAGAACTCTAATGGTAACATGTGCCTCAACGCTGGATCCCTTGCGGATTCGAGGAAGTCATAGACTTACCCCGAGGGACTTGGCCTACACAGCAGTCAAAACACACACGGGACTGCTCCCATTGAAACGACTGAACACGTGAAAAGTGAATGTAGGTTATCACATGGTCGCACTTTGTTACCTGAATAGTGCAGATTATCCTGTCATACAGCCCTCCTTTACACCAGTCTACGTAACGAAACCCGTTGAACCCGTTCATCACTTTTTGTGGCGGAATGCGACGGCCGGCATAGTGAACTTTTAGCACTCGCTGAATACCATATCCACGGCACTGGCACGACGAAGCACCATATGAGTGGTCGTCTCTAGGAACGATCTGGCTCAATTTGAAATAGCCAGTTAATGCCGATGCCGGAGGGGCTCTAGGCAAATACTCTTTCGCGCTTTTAGTTGCTTACCGTAAATTTTGTTGTCAAAACAACTTGACGGTATAGCCTGTCGTCCTCGAAGGTATCGTCATCAGCAAGTCGTCGGCCGTTTACCTCAAGGTTGAACGACATATATCCTACATGGTACCTTACGAGGTGACTTAGACCCTTCCCGCACCAGCTTCTATCGACAGTCAGCAAAAGGTCGACAGTGTCTTCTTTCTGTAGGATGAAGTGAGGAATAGCAGCCTCGAAAGGCCTCTTGCTAATGTGGGCCCCTGGAATACCCGCGAGGAGAATCTGTGTACACAAATTAAGCAAATATTGGATTCAAACTCATTTTTTTGAACTGTTTCTGCCATCTCACGGGCCGAAATTAGCAAACATATTGCTAGGTTTTTGATCACATCGGAGCGAATTAATGCAGCTGAGGAAACACTTCTGCTTAACTTGAGTGTTACCGTCGTCAACAGGGCAGGCAGCCCATCCATTGAGGTGGCACTTGAAAGTGCTAGCTTGGCTTTCAGAATGAAATCATGTGTAAATTTATACATGGCATGCATCAAAGAGGAGACTTGAGTTACCGTCAGAGGCTTCGTGATTGCCGCCTGAGGAGCTGACATTTTGCAGTCGTGGGCTATCTCGAACAGCTGAAACAACATTCACAAACACAAAATATTGAGGCCTCTCATTTTTCACATGAGGTGCTGAGGTTCGCCCGCCTTGCAATTAGCTGGTCCATGAATCTCCACAACACCGAGCGAGATGCTGCCCGTAACACACAATACCTTCAGTTATTCTCAGGCAGAACGAAGAAGTGAATCCTGCGTTGTTGGGCTTCAACGTGGACATAAGAAAGGGACCTGGTATCCCACGCGAGTCACCCGACAGTCAGATAACCATGCAGATGCTTGCCGGGTTCCCAAGCTGCTGGCAGTGTTGGACTTACAAGAACTTGCAAATCTTCTTCAGTGACTTTCTGCGGTCCGGCAATGAGCGGCTCCCTGTCGCTTGTGGGCAAGATCCTTGCACTCGTTTGTGGAAACTCCTGTTGGTCTTTGAAATCGGTATTTTTGGAGAGTTTCTTATTGTTGTGTTTGCAGTTCACCTTACATTTGACACCCGTGTCTACCAGGGCTTTCAGACTTTGTTTTAGCTGAGTCCACTTTACACTCCTGGTGACAGCTACCAAAGCCGCTCCGGCTCCGACGAATTCCGGTTTCAATATGCTGCTGTCCGGTACGGAGGATACGAGCCCAAGTAGAGAGGCATCATGTTTGTCTTTTGCCGTCTTAAGTGGCTGAACATCACACAGGAAAAACATAATCACATAACTATATGCAGTGGTCTCCATTCACTGCATGGTTGCACCTGCGAGTAAAGTTAACAGTAACGTCGTTCAATGCGACTTTCGAACCACAGAGTGTCTGGCCATGTAGCGAGTTGACTCTAGATAAATATGCATTTCCTTACGTTGTACATGCTGCTAGGATGATCTACAAGCCCAGCACCGAGTTGCCCGAAAGCAACACAATAAACAAGGCATTGATCTGTTGCATACATACCAGCGGTGAATCCACCGGATCTTGCTCTCCCCCCTCGAACAAAACGGCTCACCGACGACGATGGGCAAGCTAACGTCGAAGGTATCTCCGTGCCAGAGCTCTTCGCCGCCCCTTCGCGAACTCCTTCCGTAGTTAATAAGAACGATAGAACAGCAGAATCGTATGCGTCGGTGGTCCCGTTCTTATGCGTTAACACAAAGCCGTCGCATCTAGGGAACATCCACGTTAGGAAGAGGAAGAATGCAGGTGTCGTTTTCAGCATGATGTTATCCGCCCAGGTAAACGTACGGAGGGTCAGTTTATAATTTTGGGGGCTGAAACGAACTGTGTCGCTCGTAGATCCACCAGTTGATTGTGTGCCGAAAATATCTCACATAATACGAAAACTAGGTATCTCCTGTCCTAATCTCAAGTGTAGAAGAAAACAAAAGCGCGGAGAAGCGTGATCTGGTACTGCCTAAAGCCGCCAAGAAGACAGGGAACGAGCTGCACAAGAGCAGACATGTCTGTGTCTCATGAGACTCAAACGTGGTCTGCGAGACTGCACCAAGCAATGACAGTGAACACGCTAAATCTGCAGACAACAAAAGAGTGTTTACATTTTTGCGTTTGATCTGCGACAGAAACAGTGTTTGACCCTGGAGCGTGTTTCATGGTGTCGGCTGTGACAACTGGATACCGGTCCTCTCCGTGTTGTCGAGCTAGCCAGAGTTCTAGAGTCGGATTGAAAGCAGCAGCGAACGATGCACCTACTCATGTTTACCCCGCAGCCCGCGGTAGCTAACCGCTCATGTTTTCTCTGTTGTCACGCGCGACGCGACGTAGCGCTTGCTTTTCCGACTCTTAAACGAACAGTCAAATTACTCGAGCTAGATAAGGTCGGTCTGCTTCAGCGACTAGCGCGCTTTGCAACGCTTCAGGTATCTGGCTGTCCAGTTTCCATCCTGACGCTATGTGATGATTAATAACGACATTGAAGCTTCAAGCACGTCTCAAACAAAATACGCAAGCTGCCGCTAGCTAGTCGGAAGTTGATGCGGTAGGTAAATGAGATGTTGTAGATGAGGAGACCCAGACACCATCCTGCGGGTTAGGCTGTGTACGAGTATCTGCTTGCAAAGGGAGACCGCTGGTATGCTTGACCTGTAACGCCACTGGGCTTGTCTGACGAGAACGTGACAGTCAGCGTACTAAGCATGATAAGCGGTCTCGGTCCAAAGCGACTGCCTGTGACCTTTTGCTGGTATCGAGTCGCGTAGCAATGATGCATAGCCCGGTTGCACGTCCCGGCTAAAACTCATCGAAAAAGTAATATTGACGACATTCAGTAGACATATTTGTGCCCCTCACGCTGCCTTTAACCTAATTCGAAATACTCTCGAACTTCATAAAACCGCATGGTTGTGAAACCTCATTTCGAGTGAGCACTTTTCTTTCGAAAAGTGGCAAAATCAGTTTACTTTGTGTACCTGGGGACTTAGCGATTATCGTGCACAGAGTGTTGTTCAGGTTGACCAGAGCTTCAGACACTGTAGTTGCGGCTACTGGAGCGTCAAGCCTCACGGCCCCTTGAGCGGCAAAATAGCCTCACATCACCTGCGCTTCCGTGATTCCTTTTCCCATCTGTATTCAGGATCGTTCGAAAACGCGAAAACAGGGTCATGGGCTCCAGCAACCTCAAGCATTTTGCATCGTGCCTTGCAGTTTCAGCGCACTTGTGGCACAGTTTGTAAGGATTTGTATGTTTTGATAAGCTTTCCGTTACCCGGGAGGTTCTGTAGTGCCCCTATGTACTGCAGGCCAAGCCGATGCTAGAAGAACCCGAAGTCGATGTAGTAAAATGGGTGTTTTTTGAGCAGCCGACAGGATGGAGTTCGTGATTTTTGATCTTTCTTTGACAGCCTCTGATAATGGCAAATCTCAGCAAACCTCGTAGAACTGTGGTGATGAATCATGATACATTATGCCTTCTCAGTCCGCCAAAACGAACGAGCCTGTCGCGTCATCTCCAGAAGACAAGAGGTGACTGCCGCTGCTGCTGCAGCTGTCAGTTTCTACATTGTTGCGAGCGGCATGTAAGTGCATTCGAACATCCTAAAGGCAGGCACCGAGTTTCCAGTCGCCGCAGTTGCCACTTTTATTTGCACAGGTAGAAAATTGAATCGCGGTTTCAGGTGAGTCGGTCGTTCACCACTAATGGAGTGGCACGGGTTGCTTTACTGTCCAGAAAATAAGATGTTCACCAGGTAGCAGAACATCAGACACAAACCGTGAATCTGCTGAGTTTCTTCGAAAGGGACAAAGCGGCTAGAGAAGGTTGCAGCGCAATAGCCGTTGTAATCTGCAGTACAACCGCGGGTTGTGGGCGCTTTACATGGCCCAAATCGGGGCGGTTGAGCTTCAGTGGCTACGCTGAAGCCGTTACGTCCGCCCTTTGTATGTACGTTCGTTGCAGTCTGTCCCAGTGTCTGGAAAACAGTTCCTTTACAGATACAGTAATACTAATTGCATATCACAAGGCGTACCGAGATTCTGCAACATTCCTGTGTATATGCGTAGTGTGGTTTTGCGTTTTTTCTTGACCACTACCGCATTCTGAGCCATGCTAGTGTCAACATGCGCATGGACTGCTTGGCCATTCTCACGGAAAGCAATACAAATACTGGAACCCATAGTTTCCCAGGTAAAAGCGGCAAAGTAGGGCTATGGAGGCACAAAAACGATCCGGAAGTCGCCGATAGCTTCAATTCACCTCCAGTGTCTGGCGAGCTGCCAACGGTGTCAGTGCATCTGTATTGTCAGGACTCGTATTGTTGATGTGCTATTCTCCGGAAACCAGAGAAGCTGCAACTGAACATGACGTCGCCATACACATTTTAACGCATCGTCGTTTGTTTATGGCTTCATCCTGTCAATAATTCCCTCCTGGACCACGAATACTTGTCAACCGCATGAGACATTGCTCTGTGACGTTTTGCGGGAAATGGGAAATGTCCAGCTCTAAAATACTCACATATTTTCACAGAGTTATTCTGCCGGATGCCGTATGTCTTTGGTGAGTGCTGTCAACTTCTGAGCCGCCATTCGGATTGTGAAGCGTTCAGGTTTATGTTGTTTGGTGGTGTTGGCTATAAAGAACACGCTTGCTTCTTTGATTGTGGCTGTATATGTTTCGCCATTGCGTCAGCTCTATCCAAAGCTGTTCTCAGCTTGCTGCCGCTCTGTCACGAAAGAAACTCCGGGGATCGGCATCCGGACTGTATCCTAGCCTGTACATGTGCACTGTTGCTGGCAGGAACAGTAACTAGCTTTCGTGTTCTTCAATCCTTGTTGGATTTGTAAAGCCGCGAAGCTTCGGCGACTGAGGTTCCGCATGTATGTTACATCTGAGCGGGTCATTTATTTGAGCTAAACTTGGCCACCCTTGCCGTTTACTTACCTGCGTAGTGTCTAGTGTCCGTTCTGTCGAAGAATATTTTAGCCCTGCTGCAGAGAAACGACGAATCACGTATCTTGGATCAAAGCCGTCCTCGCATTTCCCACTCTGCTTTGTATGAAACAGTTTGCTACCAAGCTCCGATCCTACCTCGCTGGTCGCACCACCATGGAGGCCGGCGTGCTAACTCCAAAAAGTCATCGATGGAGAACATGCCGGCAGAGCGAGGCCAGCACTGCTGGTAACGCCGCACAAGACTCCAGTGTTCCGAGTGAGATGTTCCAGACAACGTTGTCAAGGCTCAACGCAAGAAAGCTTCCTACAACGCCCTTACCACTGATGGATAAAGTTGTTGCTAGGTTCATGAACATTTCTCCAGAACAATGGGAACGAGTCAATTCCGCAATTGAATTCCTCAATGACCATTTCAAGGATGATTCTTTGAGCTGGCTTACGGTTCGATGGCTAGTAGCATCCCATCCAGAGCAATTTCTCCCCGCACCGTACAATTCCTACGAGGAACTCCTGGAAAATGAGAGCGAGACCAAACTTGCCATCGAAAACGCTACGAAAGAGGCAGGCCGTTGGCGTGAATCCTGTCACCGGTTGCAGGCGGAAACGAAGGCTTGGCAAAATAAGCTTAACAAGGTAGAGGCAGAGATCGCACGCCGCACTTTAGCTGCCAAAAGTGGCAGCGCTCATAATACGGCAATGGCTCGAGACACGACAGTCCGTCGTCCTGAAGCCTTACAGCCAGGTACGATGGCTGTCTCAAAGGGCTGCGAGATAGGACCCTTCCACATTCATTGTAGAAGAGCTGCTAAGTCCCAAAGGTCAAAAGGCACAGCAATTCAGAAACAAGAATCCGCTTTTGGTCAGTTTTCCACCGAAGCTGAGAGTGAACAGCGTCTTTTCCACAAGGACATAGACACGAAACAAAAGAGGAGGCTCCCTACCAAGGCAACACAGCACCCTTCGACTCATGATGAACAAGAACCATCGAGCAAGATGTTGAACCATCCCGTGCACAACTGTACCGAGCAGTATACTGGCGACACTAATTCATTCAGCGTAGCCAACATGCGGTCGAATGGGAGTAGTAGCAACATGTGCACAACGACGACTACGAAGACAACAACTACCACCAGTTATGCAACAGTAAGCACCAACGAAGGAAAAGACAGACACAGTATTTCTTCAGACAGTGTGGGTCTGAACAAGCAGGAAGGGACGGTCGTACAAAACAGCGACGATCCCGCGGTTATGGTCGAAAAGCCATCCGCCGCACAAGTACTAAATCGCGTGCAAGACATTCTTAGATGTATGAGAGGGGTCAGGTCAGAAGACGATAGAAAAACACTACCGTCTGTTGCACCATGTGGCAGCAAGGAGACAGACTCTGCACGTACTTCGACTTCTGGGCCTAATGTGGAAGTACTATATGTGCAGTACAACCAGCAGAAGGGGAGAAGAGACAGACACAGGGACATATCGGGACTCGCAGCTAATTCACCTAACGCTTCTCGCAGTCCTATGCTTTGCCAGCAGGACAGGTCAGTTCGCAAGCCGTCAACGAAACCTAGTCGCACAAAGGGATTTTCAGTGACAGCAGTGGATCGTCTGCTCGAGCTTAAACAAACCGGGAGTTTAACCGAATATTCCAACCGTTTCATGAACCAATTCAGTAAAGGAACAGATATCCCGGAATCTGTTGCAGTTCGTGTATTTTTGGAAAACCTTTTGCCCGATTTCAGAAAGCTCACAGTTGACAAACGTCCAGAGACTCTTGCCGATGCTATTCGACTCGCATACCAGGTTGAGCAGGCTATTCTAGAGAAACAGGACAGACTGCCGGGCTGTGGACACGTGCTCGGAGTTGCCATTCATCTGCAGGATTCTCCGGCTGTAGCAGGACGTTGTGGGCAGTTTGCAGTGGTCGACACAGTAGAGAACTCCCATGCGAGTCCCTGTGATGTAGAAATGGATTCCTGCATGCGGAGTAGTTCGACTGGCAACGGTGCAGATACAAACCTTCGACTTAGGTCTCAAAGGGCACGTACACCCTGCCAAACGTCAAGTGGGCACTACCATAACGTCTCCTACCATGAAGCAGCTTCATTCAAAGAACTATCTGAAGGTGTTATCCCCACCGGTTCTTCCGTATGCCTCAACAGCCATAGCAGCGACGAAGTGATGGGAGATGAGGACACGCTGCGACAACCAGCAACTTCAGACAGCAGAACAACGCCGGTGACGCGGCGCAGCACTATCGGTGGTGGCGAAGGGGAGAAAGTAGCCGAAGCAACGTTTAGTGGACTTGCAGACAATTGTACTCCTAAAGCCAGGAGGAATTCGAAATCGTCAACATCCATATGTTCTATTCAACAGCTGCAACATATCGTCCCTGGGAGTTATCGAGGAAGAACTGCCGTAAGTGTGGAACAGCCAACACGTTCGGACGAGAGAGAGAGAGCTTTCTCAACAAGCAAGCAATGTCACACGTCGGTGGTCTCGTCAGCCTCAGTGGCGCCGTTTGCCTCCTTCAAATCAAGCTCAAGCGTAACAGAAACTCAGTCAGACGATTCGTTCGTTTCGACTCTGGGGAGCTCAACTGAAAGCACCCAAGCCGTCGGAAATCTACGCACTGGCGAATCTTCCGCATCGGTGTGGCGTGGAAATGTCTCGAATTCGTCAGATGGCTGTGAAGACACACGAAGAAGCTGCAGAGCCGAAAGTGGAGAATTTTCTGATTCAAGGCACACAGGGGGAAAGGCAGGTGACGGATACAAGAAGTCCATCACCACAAGGAGGAGCAGAGGCACTCTCAACTGCACATCTCCCCCAGAAGAACTCCACAGTCCGAAAGTCGTTCGGTAGTCGAGTTGCTTTCGACAAACAGAAAAATGAAGGTGAATGAGAAGAGATGCCTACCCATAAGCAACCAAGGGGAGAAATCTAGACCCTGGAAAATACTCCTATATTGAGGGTTCAGTGCTCGCACAAAAATACACTACTACGTTCAAAGAAGCTGGTGTGTGGGCTAAACGACCGATCAACACTAGTGTGCAGTCTCCAGAACGTTATGACTGGGCGTGTGTAGATCTAATTCAAGCAACCAGGATCTGTCACAATGACTCTACGCGACTGCTACATGCAGTTGCCACATGCATACGGAAAAGAAAGAAGGTCTTGGTAGTATCCTGTTATCATCGATAAAGAGTGATACGAAGACTGAATCCAGAATCGGAGTCCTCGCCAAGGCAGGCGTGCGAACACGATATGCATGAAATTTTGAGGTGGTAGAACTGTGTTGTCCTTGTCACGTCTTAGGTACCATGTCAGCACAATAATACACAGAGAAAACGACTTCGTTTGTTCTACTTCTAAACCAAGAAGAACTTTTCGCTTGTGGTTCTGCAATGTATGGTCATGTCATGCCGGCATTAATATTGGTATTCTGGAATGCTATGTGACCACAACGGTTACCGGGAATATATGTACTTGCAACAATCCAAACTGAATTCCTAGAACAATGCCAATTCCATTGGGATTCCTTCGGAATATGAAGCGTTATGGTCGGTCCCTTGCACTACGTCACTCGTCCAGCATCCCGGCTTCCTACGCTCAACGTGATAGGTAAATGCTTATTTGATAATCGACCGCTTTTCGAGCACATTTGCTAGCTAACTTTTACACAATGCTGGCGGTTGGAATCTTAACCGCCGAGGGCATTAGTTTCACAATATTCGTGCATCAATTGCGTTCAGGCACTCGAGACACGTTAACCAAAGGCGCCTACGACAGTAGTACACAGAAAAAGTGGCAGAAGACCTCGAGTTCTGAAAGGGCGGTGATAACACCCTTACCATCTGCTTTTACCATTTCTGAACTGGAATATTGCCTCCTGTCAGCTGTACAGGGATGTAACAGTGGCAGATATTTCACGCCTCCGCATTTCCTTTTGGGGACTGTGACGAAACACTAACCTCTTTTGGAGACCACCTGAAGAGGTCGCAAATATATCTACACGTATAATTTTCCGAAGTGACACCTGCCATCTGCATTTAGCATGTGGTTTACTCTATTCGGTGGGTCTGACCTGGTGACTCTACAGACCTGAAAGTGCATCAGGAAAAGCTGTTTTCACAAAAAAAAGACATGAAACGTTATGTTTTCCTAGAATACATCTTGAGGTACATATCTGGTTGAAGAAGAAGGTATACAGGGGCATGACTCTCTTACTGTCGACCTGATACACGGCATTTGTTTCCTGTGCAGTTTCTTGATTGTTACTGTGTGACTGGTTTCACAGGCCGAATTGACTGCATGGCAGAAGGGAGGATACATCTGGCAATGTGTAACGCCTAAGTGATACCGATTCCGGTAGTCGAGTCGCTGAAGACGTCGCTCCACCAGCACATCAGTTGACAGAGTTGCACCGATACTCGAAAACTACATGTCACTGGCGTTTACCCTGGTGTACGCCAGTACACACAGCGAAATCTCGTTGGATCCATTCCGAAACACCACACAGTTCTATGCCAGACGCGGATAAGGTCTTTTGGAGAAACTTACAATAATATAACAAGAATTCACCCGCGCAGTATATATAAGTGTAGGCATTCGCGTGAATACTGTGTACGCGTTCATACACACAGAGGGCACAGCACCAGCGTTAGCCAATTTTGCTCGAGTAGTGTGGTCAACTACTGGGGACGTTTGCTCTTTTCTGTTACTTCTTCTGAAAAACATGGTAATGTTTCGGGCGCCTGCATCTCCTTGAAAGGGAGGTGGAAGCGGTAGTTTCTCCGTTGATTGTCGCCGTCCTTCACCGCTTGTTCAAAGCATCCAGCAGGTTGGAAAAACCAGTTCATTTCGAATGTACACACTCCACTGCGATTCCCTCTCCCCAGCGTCCTGCTTATTCATCTGGCCAATCCTGTGTCCTCTTCACCCCAACCAAACACGCAGAACCACTCTCTGTTCTCGTTGAACCCTCAAACATTTTTCCGTTCCGCCGTTTCGGTTTATTTGCCTCCGCCTTGACTTGCTGCGGAGCTGGTCCAGCTGGGATTCGTTGTGAGAGGGAACGTTTGTCGGAGGAACGCGTCGTCTTTATGATCAAATCGCTGATTTTTATTCAAAATGCTGGGGGAGTTCGAAGGTTCGCTTCTAGCTCCATGTTCTGCAATAGGTTTCTGACGTTCCATGAGCAGCATAGGTGCCAGGCCTCGTCCCAGTCTGTAGCCATGCAGGCCCACACAACTCGCCGAATCATCAGGATATAACTCGTCGTCGGACTGAGACGAAAATACCATTTGCTGCTGCGGATGGACTGCGGAGCTTTGAGAAACGCCCGCATATCTGGAAGCGTGAAGCTCCTGGATGCTACTTTCTGCACTACTAGAGTTCGTCTTCAGATCTGGATGGTGGAGGTGCACGCTGTGGCGTCGTCCTGTCACTGATGTTGGCCGTGATATTGCAGCAAAACCATGTGGGCCGCTTGAGCTTCGCATCCTGCTCTGGTTCACCCCCCGGGTATCGAGGTGTCTGCACTCTGCGCCACTCTCCCACTCAGGAATCCCGTAACTCACATTTCTTCCCCTGTCGTCACTCATCCCGCAGCCGCTTTCGCCGTCTCCTTCACTTGTCGCTTGTGTTTCCCCCGTATAGAGTTCTTGCGACATGCCCGAAACGTGGTGACTGTCCGGGTGTCTGGGTTGCTGGTATGCACAATCTTTCGACCTCGCGTCCAAGGAAGCATGGCGAGACGAGAGAGAAGGCGAGCCGGTTCCGAAGGCGCGAGTATCAACATCGAGAATCTCCCCAACTTGCGCTTTGACACCTTTCTCGTCCCTATCCGTCGGCCAGGCACCCAAATATCTTCCTTGCACGAGCGCCTGTTCATATTGACGGAGATATCGAAGCGTGTTGTTGTTTTGCTGTTGCGGGATCGTCTGACTGAAGTCATGCTGCCGCGGATCCCCAGAAGAGGGAAACGCACCTATTGCGCCAAAGCCATGACCCGAAGGCATGTCTGTCCCATCCTGATCCAAAGGAACCTGTTCACTTCCCTCTTCGTCCTCGTCCATTCGCAGTCCGAAAGGATTTCTCCCTGGTTCGAAAAGGATGTGTAGCTGCTGGTGGTGGTTTCCACGCGTTGTAGAGTGGGGTATGCCGGAAGCCACTGTGGACTGCGACGCGTCTTCCACAACACTTTGCTCCCGGACGTCTTGCACAGATCCGCTGTCTCCTGGCAGGCCTTTGAGGTAAATTGGCGACATAGAGTAGGCCATTGTCCCGTCGTGACCTGCTCGCCTTTCGGCGCCTTCGCCCATCACCTCACGACCCCCCGGGTGTCTGCGCAACTCCCTGAGTTTCTCGACAAGCAGCTCCCCGTCTCTAGTGGTCCCCCGTGCCCTCCCCGTCACGTGGCCTCTTGACTTTTGCTGCTGAAGCAACAAAAGTGCTTGCTGAGCTTCACTGGTGCCGAGCACCATAGCCGCGGTGGCCGGTGTGAGGAGTTCAGATGGCTTCGCGAAAGAAGGCGACGTTTCTGCATGCGCTTGGTCAATGTACATTTGCGCCGCAAGCAAATCGTCTTCTTTGAGGCGCCCGAGTATGACTGCCCCCGGAGCTACGCTGTCACGGCTTCTGCCCGACGAGTCATCCGCCGGAAGTTTCGTGCCTCCAGTGCCCAAAAGATAATTCGTCAGAAGCTGCTCAACACCCGCACCAGAAAACATCACGGTCCCATCCATCATAACTGTTTCTCCAGTTGTTCGGCGCTTGAAATCCAAATTTTTTCGCTTCGATTCCCCTTCGTCCGGGTCGCCTTGAGGGTCGCCGTTCTTTCCGGCTTCGCTTCCAGCGAGCTTCCCGGCCTTTCGCTTCTTCCGAGAATTCTTCATCCACCACCCCGCAATCAGTGCCACCACGAGGACGAACAGAATAAGCAGACAGAGAAAAACCATCGCCGTGTCACTTATGGGCTTTGCACCCACCGGCGGATCCAGCCGAATGTCCCGGAGACACACCAGGCTCTTCTGGATGTCGCTCGCTTCTTCCGAACCAGAAACCGCAAGCGCCGAAGAAACCGACGGCCTTTCCCGTGACATGCTCTGCTGTACATACAGTGCGTCCTCTTGTACGGTTCCCATCCCCATCACGTGCGATCGCGACGGGACGTTCACCGGAGTCGCTTTCCTGAGCCGCTCCGTGAAATTCTCGGCCAACGCCTCGGCTCTGTGCCCCTCTGCAGATCCACCGAGAGGAAACAACTCGTCGCTTCCTAACCCGACGATGCCTCCATCTAAGCATGCCAGAAACACTTCCGCCTTGTTTTTCCCAGCTCCACTGCGAGTCGTCTGACTCGCGGCTACCTCAGACACTCCGCTACTCCCTCCACCCTGAACAGGCGCGTGGGTGTATCCTCGCGCACAGGTGACTTTAAAAACTTGGACAGTCGTGCCGTGAGGCTGCAAGCGGATTTTCAATGCGGCCGCGAGATCTGCAGAAACATCCGGATTGGATGCGGGAACCAGCGGAACCTCCGTAAGACGGTAACTCTCTTCGAGACCAGAGAGGGCGCCGCTGCAGGGGCTGCTGCTGCTCCCAGAGAGCGCGGCGAAATCTTTTTCACACAGAAGCCGGCGAAGCGGTTTCCACTCGCCATTAACGCACGAAATGGTCTCTGTCGCCCCTGTGGTCTCCACATCTCGGGGGCTGTACCCCGGCGCACAGAGAACAGTTCTCGTGTCCCCGTCGGTGGTGCCGTAACCACTCACGATGAACTCTGGGCGCATGACTGCGGGATCGATTTTCTCATAGGGCTGACACGGCCGTCGACACATGAGAATGCGATGCTGAGCAGCGTTGCCAGAATTCGAAGACGCAGGAGGCAAAGGCTCCCACCTTCCCTGGTTACAGACCAGCGTCTGAGGTGCTTCCCCTTCAACCGCTTCGTGACCCGTGTTACACTCGACCTGAAAAAACATACGCGGGAGAAGGAACAGGACAAAGCACCTGTTCGCGATTCGCGACACAAGAATGGTACATGCCTGTCGGCCACTCTGCATGTGTAACCCTATTTCTTTGTCCACTTTTCGTGTGAAATATTGTTGTGGGATCAAAGGACCAGGGCGACTGAACACACGTCTCGGAATCAATCGGATCGGCAGTATTTGCATTCACCACAAGTTCACGCTTACGGTCTGAGCAGGATGAGGTTACCCTTTTGTCCGTGCTCAGAGAAAACGCTATAGAAAAGGTCCTCTTTGTATGGACTGCTACTCTTCGTCCCTTCCCTTCGGTTTTCTTCTCCTGTTGCACTGATAGGTTTCGCCGGCTTTGCTTCTCTGTCTGTGTCACTTAGGCATGGGAACGAGTGCAGCCGTGCCAAGGTGATACATGCATGGGTTTTACATGCGCACTTCTTGTTGGATAATCTTGGCCGCCCCCACTAAGACTCCCCATGTTGGCATTCTCATCGTCGTCCAACCTCCGTACCACAAGTCTGCTCGCCTTTGCAGATCTTGTCCCCTCGCGAGCTGTGGCATCCACAAAATGGTTTTGGGTGACTCCATGCATCGTCGAGGAGTGTCGTGTTTCCAGCTTGTACTGTTACGTTCAGGAGCATACGGCTGCGTCCAACCCTTTTACGTGTTCACACCGGTATCATAACTCAGCTTCAGTAAACAGAGACATTCTAGTACGTGGAAGCCTGAGTAAGGCTCCAGCTATGAGCTACAGCGTACCTTCGTACTCTGACGGGTTGCCAGTGTAACTGTAACACAACGCATGTGCACAGTTCAGCCTTTGGTTACACTTTTTCTCTTCTCTCACGTCGCAGTTCGCGTTCTGCTTACCACCATGGTGCTTCCATGCTCGTTTCCGACGCCGCCTCTCCCCGAGTTTGCCCAGATTTTGTAGGCGTCGTAGACTGAGGTCCCCTCGGGAGGCAGGAGGCCCTGAGTGCCGACGCATGCCCGCGAGGCGAAAGGCAGCTCCGAGACGCCGAAGGTTCCGAAGAGAGGGCGAGAAGCCGCAGGGAGAGATGAAGGCAACGTCGTTTGAAACGGGATCTGGGAGACCTTTGTGTGAGACGGAGAGAGCGCGATGGGTTGTGTCTCGTCCTCAGGTAGGGCCGCGAGGAGACGCTGCGCCGGCCACGTAGGCAGCACGGCGAGCAGCGGCGATGCATGCGAAGCGGCAGAGAGGTGGCGAGTCAGTGTAGCGGAGAGGAGAGAGATGATGGAGGCGGGAGCGTCGAGGTCTTCTGTCAGCTCTTGGAGACGCTCCTTGAATCGTGCCGTGTTCGCCAGCCAACCGGGGTCGACCACAGCTGAGACGTCGATGCTGCCTCTCCACAGACGCATTTCTACGACGTCCCCAACAGGCACCGCGAACAGCGCAGCAAGTTCTTCTCGCAACACCCTCAGCAGTTCTCTATGCATGGGAGACAGAATCGTGGACAAAGGCAGGCTGCTGGCTCGAACGGAGGAGCTGCGCTCGTGCGGCTCCGCTTCGCCGTCGAGATGCGAAGACGAAGAAAATGGCGAGGACGCAAAGGGAGGAGAAGCTGCAAGTGCAGACGAAGCAAATGGCGAGGAGACAGAGACCAAAGAGGACGAGGCAGAAGATGTCGTGCTGGAAGCGGAGACCACACAGGAGGTCTGAGAGAAGGCGGAAGCCGTCGAGGAATGAAGCACGGTGTCGAGGTCGATGTTTGTGATCTTCATGTCCACGGCATACGCAAAGCGATTCAGACCTCGTGAACACGTGCGGTCGAGTTGCCGCTGCAGAGGAGGAGAAGGGGACAAGGCGTCAAGACAAAAACAGTTGGGTGGAGTTGCTTTTTCTACAAAGACCAGAGAAGAAAGATGAAGCCACGAGGGAACGCCAGAGACAGCGAGACTGTATGGAGAAAGCGAGTCAGAATCAGAGCTTTGTTGTGAAGAAAAGCAGTCTAGGATTTTTAGGAGGGTTTGGGTCACGGGACAACGCGGAAGAGAGCTTGTTGCTTTTCTCTGCTCTTCGTTTCAGTCCATTCTCTTATGCTACGTTCATACGGTCCCTAAAGCTCGTATCCAGGTGGCTATCAGAAAGACATCTTGCATCTCTCCTTCACCGCTTTCGCATACTCCCCATTTGTCCAAGCTGGCAACCACACTCGCGCCTTTTTGTTTTCCGCGATTTCCCGTCAATTCTTTGCTACATTTCTTGTTGATGCCTTGCACGTCTCAGCCTGATTCTTATTTCCTAGTCTCTTCACCGTCTTCACAACTGACGGATAACCGGTACCACCTCCAAAGCGAGTTTTTGCTGGTCTGCTCTTCCACCCTCTAGTCGATATCTCCTTTGGTGTCTTCGTCGCTTTCTACGAGGTGTCTCCCATCCTCTCTCCTTCGTCCTGATGAGCTATCTCGTAGAGTCGCGTCTCCGCCCTCCTTCTCACCTTGCATGCAAACTCGAAAAACGCGGAAGACCGGTCGACTTGAATCCAGGTGTCTCCTTTCCACAGTTGCGCCGGGACGCGGGGGAACTCTGCTTCCTGGCGTCTGCCTTCCTGGGCTTCTCTTCGATCTCTCAACGTTCCTCCCACCACAGTCGACGATGACAAAGGTTTCGATACACTGGCTGAAGAAAGCAGATTCCCGGTCGCCCTCAAAATGCGTGTATCGGCGTCCAAGAGGTCACGAAGTACTTCCAGTTGAGTTGCGAGACAGCAGCCCCGTGCGTCAGCGAGGCCTGCGTGTGAGACAAGAAGGACGAGGTGCAAAAAGACGAACGCGAGACATTTCCGAGCACCAGAACTGACAACAGACAACCGTGGAACATATCTCAAGCTTAGTATTCCGTTAGTCCACATTTCCGCCTGTTTCCCGTATATATGTATAAGTATATATATATATGTATATATATATATCAATATACGTGTGCTGCGGAAGTTGCCTGTGATCTTAGAGGTGAGAAGACGTGAGTTTCGCTTTCGTGTTCGTTCGCGAGTTGTTTTGCCAGCAACTGAATTTATTGGCGAATTTGTTTCCATTCAATCTGCCGCCACTTGCGTGCCTAAAGGCGTTTTTCGAGTTTCGTTTTCTGCTCTTACGGCTGAACTGACGGGCGCAGTTCCTGCGCGTCGGTGAAGAGGGCGTTCGCGAAGAGGATGCGTCAGCAGCATCGCATGAGAAGCGCGCATTGAAGGGATTGCACGAGTCCGCGATTTCTGTTCCCAGTTGATTGACGAGGTGTCTGTACACAGGAAAAAGGACTTCGGTGGCGAGGCAATCGCCGCCATCCCATCCACACGCCTCATTGAAGCACTGGAGATCGCAGTCGCCGTCTCCGATGAGCGTCTGTGGGCAGCTGCATGTGCGATACTTTTTCTCGTTTTCTGTCGGAACGTAAGAGCCTCGACTCTGCTCTGCCAGCGCTGTGTCCAAGGAGGAGGGAAATACGAAGCCTCCGCAAAGAGAGCCGCGAATGTTGCGATGGCAGAAGGTCCGTCCCCAGTGTTTCATCAGCACGCCGAGAATGACGTCGTACGGGTGGAAGTCGTTCATTTCCGCCGGCGTCACAGCCCCATCGCCAGGTGCGCGTACACCGGTACTTGGGGAGCCGCGGTTGCCAGGTTTCGCCCCGTTGCTCGCCAGAGCCTCGTTTCGTCGTCTGCTTGCCGGCGGCATGTGAAAAATTCGCTTTTCGAAGAAGTCTTCTGTTTGCCGGTCCGCGTGGTCGATCAGCATCTGCCCAAAGACGCGCGTCACCTCCAGCAAACACGAGTCACTCCTGCAGATTTTCTGGGCGCCTTCGTTGCCCGACGGCGACGCAAAGACTGGAGTCTCCAAGCCCACGCGCAGAACGTCCTCCGCGCACGACTGCCCGTTCACTTCGATGCAAAGCAAATCCAGAATCTCCGGCGTGTTTCGAATGTCTTCGAGAAATCCTTGAGTGCCTCGCGACTGAAGCCCAGGAGACCCCGCTGGATTTGAAGTGCCCCCCGAAGAGCTGCGCCGGCGAAGATCCACCCGGACGAGGGGCGAGACAGGTGGAGGCGAGAGCGCCGACGACGAAGGAAATAGTCGTCGTGGGTGGCCAGCAGACAAATCATAAGTTTCAAAAGGCGATTCGGAGACCCCGTAGATTCCCTCTGCGTGTTGAGCGGATTCAAACTCTCCAGCTCCTGCAAGGCTAGCTCCGTCGTCCTGCTTCTCACCTCGCTGTCGTCCTTCTGGCTTCGTCTCCCCTTTCGTTTCGCTGATCGCCTCGAGGGCCAGTTCTGTTCCTCCGTGGTCGGCTTCCGTGGTCTCTCGCGCAGTTTTCCAGGCGTCGTCTGTGCCGCCCCCCCCTGAGGGCTCTTCATCCTGCAGCCGTCTCACGCTCCGACTATACGCCGCGCTCCGACTATAAGCCGCGCTCCGCAGGGCCCGTGAGGAGGGGCCGCTCAGAGACTCCTTCCCAACGCCTCCCGTGGGGAAGGCGGGCAAGCGAATGTCGACCAGCTCGCTGAGTTCCGCGAGGATCAGAACGTGTTTCGCGTTGCTTCGGAAGCAACTGTTTGCGGGGCAGTGGCCCTTCAGCTCCGAGAGAAAGAGCGCGGGAGTCGTCTCGGCCTGGGTGTACATACTCCGCAGGAAGTGGAACGAGGCGGCGGCTTCCGCGAAGCAGAAGATCCCGTTCTGCTGCGCACACCACGTGCTGATCAGCTCTCGAAGGAGCGTCGCGATCTTTTTCGCCAGCAGACCCTCCTCAGCCGAAGAGCATCCGAAGAATGGCGGGGCCGAAGACCCCCTATCGCCTTCGTCTCGCCCTCGTCTCTCGTCCTTGATGACTGCCTCGCCGAGGACCGTCGCTAGCGCGGCCTTCAGTCCCCGCACGCAGCTGTTGCTGCAGAAGGAAGAGAGTTTCAGAGCCGAGGAGCCGAAGGCCAGCGCGCCGCACTCGCCTCGAAGCGAAGACTGAAAAACTTCCAACACCCTGGCGATACACGGCGGATGCGCAGACCCCTCGCGAGTCACCCCAATGTCCGGCACTGCAAACGCCGCCAACGACCCCCCCACGCGCCATGTCAACTGAGCAGTCGGATGCGAAGGGGAAGAAGAGAGAGACGGAGAGGAAGACGACTGAGAAGATGAAGAAAGAGAAGAAGGAGAGGAAGACGAAGGTTTACTGAGCGTAGAGATATCTGCACCTTCGACAGGAGAAGCTTCCAGGGAGTGTGGAGCGAGGCAGGAAAGCCGCAAGGCCGTGAGGGCCTGGCTTGCTTCGGCGGCTTGCCTTGGCCACCACATGCCAGCTCCACGAGTGCTGCCAAAGAAGGAGGAGAACGACGAGGTCCAGGCGAAGGAATTGGAGGCGGCGGAGGCGGCTGCGAGAGCCCAGATCCCGTTTCTGCACTGAACCAGGAGACCGTCGTCCCCGCTGCGTGTCTTGCATTTAATGTGGAGCTGCTCGCCGGGCTTCGTCAGCGCAGAGGCGACAATGCCTTCGGCCAGCAGCTTGTCGACGTGCTTCTCAAATGCGCTGCTTTCCCGTTTGCCGTGCGGTCCCTGGCGTCTCACGACGAAAAGGTCTCTATCGCCCAGAAACGCCTTGAGGGGTCGGGGGGAGCAGAACTCGCAGGGCTCGCAAGTCGACCCTCCACAGTCAACGTCTTCTTCGTCGCCGTCGCGCAGACCATTGAAGCACGACGGACATGCCTGGGGACAGCTCCCGCCGCAGTCGACTCCAGTTTCGTCTCCGTTTCTCGCGCCATCTGAGCATGTCGGCTTCACACACGAAAACGCATATGTGCCTGAGCCTTCAGCCGAGCCAGCAAGCGCAGCGACAGCCTGCGCGCTGGGCCTCCCCGTCCCAGCTAGCCACTGGCCGCGGATGCACCTGAACACGGCCCAGTGTCGCGGGGCGAGAGCCGGCGAAGGCGAATGCGGAGAGCCGCTCGCGTGGCTGCAGTGCAGGTGAATCGCAGAGCCCGACGGAAAGCCGCCGGCCGCGTTGCTAAAGTCTTCACGCACTTGCGAGAGGAACTCAGAGAACGGAAGGAACTGCCGTAACGTGGAGGCGGCTTGTTCGGCGCTGTCGGCCGCGGGGCTCGCGGGCGGAAGGACCAGAAGCGCGCCGAGAGCGTCGAGATCCGGCTCGGAACCCGGAGCGAAGAACTGCGAGGGCATCGGTGCGGAGCAAGCGACGCATGCGGGGCATGGGCCTCCACAGTCGACGCCAGTCTCACCGTTGTTCTGGACCCCGTCTCCGCAAGACGCGCAGGGAGCGCAGTGAGAACCGCCGCAGTCCACACCGGTCTCGTCGCCGTTCTGCACACCGTCTGTACAGCTGGGGTGCCCACAGACCGTGTGCGGAAGGGTGATGGAGCCGTACATACACCGGAGACTTGCGCCGGAGGGCGGGCCAGCCAGTGCGGAAAAACCGGGCTGGCAGGAAACGGCGACCGTCCCGGCGTGAGGCAGCGACGAAGTCGGGAAGGCAGGCGAAGAGACCGTGAAGGAAGTCGGCAAATCAAAGTGGTAGAGCTGCGCAGTCCTGCGGATCTCCGAGGCCTCGCAGCTGCGGTGGCATGCAAGGCGCATCCCCGGAATTGAGGGCGGTGCAGCCAGGCGATTTCGTTCTGGCATGTTTCGGGTCGATGCCGAGTTGATGCTGTGCCACGCACCGTCACGGCAGACGAGGGTCTCGAAAGCGTCTTCGTCTGCCTCGCTGAGACGACCAAGATCTGCAGAAAAGTCCGTCGCGCAGGTGACCTGGAGCTGCTGTTCGTGGCGCCACCTCTGGAGAAGCGCGACGCGAGGAGTCAGGAACAGAGGCCGCAACTCCGGTGGGAGAGCCGGGACGCCGCATCCGCGTCTGCACTTCAACTCGACTTCCGACTGTCTTAAAGCAGCAGCAACAGATGAAGGAGACACGCCGCTCGTGAATTCGCCCCCAAGACTCTGCCCCGACAGCTCGCCGCGTCGAGAAGGCTCCCTGCTGAGTGTGCCAGCGGACCCTCCGGATGGACGTCCGTCCGAACGACTCCCAACGCTGGCTCCGGGTGCTGCAGCTATGACGCGATACGCAGACTTCCACACTCCGTCACTGCACACGATTTTGTGGGGAGACGCAGCGGCCCCGCCCCCGTCTGCCGCAGCACCGGAGGCGCAGCCAATCATCAACTCCGTTCCGTGTCTATAAACTTCGTCTCCAGCGCTGTCTGCTGTCGACGGGCCGCCCCGCGGAGCTGTGGATACACCTGACGACCGCTGCGAGACACTGTCGGGTCCGCGGTCCTCTTGCTCGCGCAGCTCGTAGCGATCACCCAACTGAAGCAGCGGAAAGGCACACGGCGCCTGACACTGAACGGTCAGGAGGCTCCAGACGCCTTCGCGGCTGCAGACCAACGCCTGGTGCTGCTCGGAGCTGACCGAAACTGCATGCTCCGCACAAGACACCTCGAGTCTCTGCTGCAAAGCCCCGTCAGGCCCAATCGCGTCAGGCAGCGCGGAGACGACGTACGCGTTCGCCGGCAGGTTCAGCGTCGGACACCGTGCCACGCAGAGGGGTGACGGTGGGAAAGACGAGGGTGCCAGCGGCTGCCATTTGCCGTCGTCACACGTGGTGGTGAAGGAAGAGCGAGCTGTGGAAGGAAGGAAACCTAGAAAGCCAGAAGAACAAGCTCATCTACGCCATGAGAGACGAGGCCAGCCACCGACGGGAAGGCCGCCAGCCCCGACTACGAGCGGGGGACGAAATAGAGATTGAAATTAGATAGACGAAGAAACAACCAATGCTGAGGCAACAAAGAAAGTAGCATTTAGTGTATATGTCCAACTCACCGGATATACCACACTGTCGTCATACCCACTGACGCCACTGATGCGATACTGTATATACGTACATCCAGATGTAGGTTGTAATGTACACGAACATCTTCATATCCTTGTGTATATATGCATATATATACATATATATATATATATATGCATACGTGTATGTATTTAAAGTGAAGACCTGAGAACCTTTTTTGCTTTGCTGACCGAGCGAATCACTTTGTCATTCCAGTTTGTTTTGTAAAGACCGAATACACTCTCCCTTCAACCCGATACAGAAGTTCGTAGGCGCTGGCCCTGTTAAGCTGTCCTCTCCTTGTGGATCGCCCACCAGGTGCACAGGAGACGGTTCGAAGTTCACCGTGTTTTCCGGGATCTCCATCGTTCTTTTTCTCTTCGTCGCCGTGGGCAGTCCACTGGAGGCCCGGGCCGTGCTGCGCGAGGACAGCCGCGAGTTGTTCTGCCGGACAGTCGGCGAAGCACTGCATGCGCACTTTGCTCCACCCGTCCTTCCCGCAGAGAGCCTCTTCGCCCGCGTCTTCTCCGTCGCTTCTCCCTCGAGATGACTCCCGCTTCTTCTGCCCTGCGTGTTTGCTTGTTCCTGGCGCGCAGGTAACGAGTCTTCTTTCGCCTTCCTTGGCCTCGCGGTTTTCGGGTGCCCTCCCTCCTCCCCGCGGATCTCGGCCCCCGCCGCCCAGCACTCCAAACTTGTCCTCCATGAACACACGATATCTGGGGCCGAGCGCGGGTCCGAGAGGCGCGCATGTTGCTCCACACTTGACCTGCAGCGCGTCCCATTTGCCGGCTCTGCACTGGACCGTTTGTCGCGAGACAGGGCTCAAGATGTCTGCCGACTCCGCGCACCGGATCTCAAGCGTCTCGCCCTCGATCCCCAGGCCTCCAACGTCTCCGCCCATGCTGTAGGCGCCGCCGGGGAGAAGCGGAAAAGGTCCGCAACTCGCAAAGCACCTGGGCAGCGCCTTGAAGCTTTTCCATCGACCGTCTTCGCAGGTGAGCACCGTCTCCTCGGCCTCCTTCGACCCTTTCAGAGACGCATGCACGGAGAAGCCTTGGCGACACACCACGCGCACCTGCGTTCCGTCGTCCGCCCCGTCTTTCTCAGCGCCCTTGCGAAGGCCCGTGACTTCGCGTCCCTTCTCTGCGAGGAAGAATCCCCCCTCTTCGATTCCCTCACTGCCTTCCTTCTCGCCGCTAGAACCGAAGAACGCAGCAGAAGCCGAAGGCGAAGAAGAAAGAGAAGAAGGAAGGAAAACCAGGTTGTCGTCACGAATCGTTGAGGCGCATCGGCCGCCAGTGGTGTGGAAGACTATCGTGCCTTTTTCGACTGGACCCCAGGGGTTGTAGGCCAAGTCTGTGAGGCTGCCGAGTTCCGCGACCAGGTCGTACGTTTCTCCGGGAATCAGAGGCTCGGTCACGTGAAGTTCGACGACGCCCACGAGTTTTTCTGGAGACTTCTGCGCCAGAGAAGGCGGCGGAACTTCGGCTGCATTCGCTTGAAGGCGGCGACTCGCAGACGCCCTCAGAAGGGTCCAGGAGCGTGCCGAAGCGTTCGAGTTTGCCGGAGAGCTTGCAGCCAGTGCTTCGCCGCGTTGCTCGAGCGACGCGAGAGACAGAACAGGCGAGAGAGGCCGGAGAGCTACAAGAGAGCGAGCAAGAACCTCCTGGGCCGGCCGGTTGAAGATTTTGATTGTTTCGCCGCGCATGTTTCCCTCGATATCCGGGACCCAAACGATGACGCCTTTTTCGTCGCGACGCTTGTCGCCTGCTTTGTCTCCGGCGGCTCCGCGGCCGCCGTCTGCGCGCTTCTCTGCACTTCGCGAGATCAGTTTGATCGTTGCCCAGTGTCCAAAGTTCATGGGCTTGTTGAAGGTGAGTGTGATGGGGCGCAGCGGAAGCAGCGAAGAAGCTGACAGTGGAAGCGAACTTCCAATCAGCGGGTCCACGGACGTCAGAGACGCAGGCGAACGATCCGGAAGAGAGGAACAGAACATCGAGATGTGCGGCTGCGGCCTGCGATTGGAGCCCGTCCACTTGTGCCACAAACCTGCAAGAGGGAACAAAGGGCGAGAGGGCCGAAGGCTGGAGAGCAAAAAAGAGCAGAGAACGAGGTGGGGAAAGAGCGAACAAGAGTCTAGACACAGTAAGAGACAGAGTCGAGCGAACCGAAGAGAGGAAATAGAAGAACGGTGGAGAGGGAAGACGAGAGGCGTCGAAAGCAAACGGGAGACACGAAGTGACGGGAGAAGAGTCAAAAGCAGTGCTGGTGACAAAGGGTGAAGTCTGGGAGAGGAGGCATTGGGAGAACCCAGCAAGGCGAAGCGAGAGCAGTCGTCCTGTTCTCAGCAGACAGGAGGTAAAGAATGGCGAGGGCAACAGAAAGAGCGCCAAGAGCGGGGAAACGGAGGAGGGTCGAAAAAAGGAAAACAAAAGACAGTGCACGCCTGGCGAAGCAGGAAAAACCACTACAGAAGAGATGACATGAGGAAGCGACTCTGCGGATGTCGGAGGAAAAAGTGAGAAAGAACACACCGGACAAGAATCAGACGAGAAAAGAAACAGCGGAACGAGGAACCCAGAGACACAAAGAGAGAAACGAGAGGGGAAACGGCCGAGAGAAAGGGGAGGAGAAAGCAGGAGGCAGAAAACAGGGAGACGAAGAGGGCTCCGGACACACAAGTCAGGACCGCACCTGAAGGGGGGTGTGCTCTGCTTTTTCCTCCTTTTTTGTCAGCGTGTTCCGTCAGATCTGCGAAGGCTAAGAAAGAGGACTCGTCGTAGTTTGTGTCGATGATCCAGTTCCCTCCTTGCTGAACTTTTCCCCCTTCACGGACCTGGAAACAGCAGGTCACCAACTGGCTCTTCAGTCATGAGAAGAAGATGCGACGCAGAGTGAAACAGTGAACTCAACGTGACGAACAAGTGTGTGACAACGCATGCAGCCATCCAAGTGCATCACGTAGGTGTGAGCAGGAGCCGGCGGGAGCTGGTGATCTGCAGCTCGCAGGCGTTGTTCGAATACGAGTCGTCTAGTCGCGGACGTACATCTTTCTGTAGATACCCGCACATACGCGAACATATGCATGAGTCAGGCCGTGTATGTGCCATTGGAATGTAGGCGGGACCACCTGGCTTTCTTGGCTGGCGCAGATGACCTCTGAGAGAAACGAAGATAGGCAGGCAGACACGAACGTCAAGACTTGAAGTCGAGATAAACTGAGGCTCACCTCTTTCTTCCAGTAAATGAAAAACGCATTCTTCTCGCCTCCTTGCCAGCTAGCTTGATCGTTCATCGGATCGGCAGGCATGTACAGACCATTGCAGTTTCCGTTCTCAGTCGTGAATCCTGAGGCCCAAAGACGAGCAGAGAGAAACGCGTACCTTCGGCGAAATGCAGGGGACAGCGGCACTCGCGTCCCGACACTCTGTGCAGATGAATCGCAACAGTTCTCGTGTGTATGTCCACCTAGACGGACGTGACAGTCGCGCTCTTCTAGCGCTATGCCGGGCGGGTGCTTCGGGCGAGCAACAAAGCGCGAGACCTGGTGCGACCGCAGGGCCAAAGCGTCCCAGATCCCCGAACTGGACTTCTGCCTCTGCAGACGAATCGGTTCTATCTACCCCACCCGTATATTCATAAATACGTAGATCCATGTAAATATATTCGGCGTGTTGTTTACCTGTGACATAAAGGAAGGGGCAGTTGGCATCCGTGGCGAGTGTGAATGTGAGGTTGCTTTCTCCCTTGTTCATATTTCCGATGAGATCGGTGACAAATCCAAATTCGATGCCTATGCGGTAGTCGCCCAGGGGGAGTGAGGTGGCGTCTTTGTCGGGAGTGATTCGGAGTTTTTGCCCGATGATTTCAACTGTCCATTTATTACTGTGACTCGTCGAACTGAGGCCAGTACCCCCGTTTCCCCCCTGCTGAGCCCCTCCTGGGGTGGTTCCGAACCCGGTAAAGAGAGAAGCTTGATCTCTGTGTGAATCTTCTTCTGCGTTGTCTCTTCCGCGTTTGCTGAATGCCGACGATGAGGGCTTCGCCTCGGTTCTTCTTCGCTCTTCTCCCAGTCCTACGGCATGAATCGTGAGGCGCGAGGAAGCAGACGCTGCTGCGGGCAAGAATGGCGCTGAGATTTTCCTCAGATTCGACGCGTTGTTTGGGAGTGTAATCAGGTACTGCAGAGTGGACGCGCTGGGGTCTGTACCGCTAGTCGTCCTCCCAGTTTTCCGCGTGGTGACAGCGATCAAGATCGCTGCTCCTGGCCGTCCAAATTTGATGTTTTCGTTGAAAATCAAGTCGATATACGTCAACGGCGGAACTGAGAACGTGTCGTTCATCGGAGACATCGACACAATGTACGGATCCATGTCGTCTTCAACGCACTCCCCCTGGGGAATGGAAAAGCCACAGACGCGGACAAGAGAACCGAGGAGGGTTGAGAGTGAATGCTTCTTGGATAGTGCAGGACAGCGTCGGCTGATAAGTGTATTTGACAGGGGGGGAAGGGCAGCTGAAATGGAACTTGGTACAGTGGTACGCTCCGTGGCAGCTATCGAAAGGGGGAAATCGACGGAAGAGTGTTCCGTTCTCCGCTTACTTTTGCACACAGCGCATTGCTCGGACAATCTTGATTCACAATGCACTGAACATTTGCAACGAGGCCGAGGTCGCGATCAAAGTCGGAAGCCTCATCACACGTCTTTCCATTTCCGCCAACATCTTGACCGCTACAGCCGCAGAGCCGCGTAGTTCTACGAAAGAAAAGAAGACGCAACGAATGGCGTGTCAAGCAAAAATGCGCTCTCGCGCATTTTCGGAAATCGCCTCTGATGACGCACATGCCGCCACCGTTGACAAATGCTACAAATACTCTGTCAACAGCATCGACGCAGAGAACACGCACAGATAAAACTGTGAATGTGTGTGCGGTAGGGAGCAGAAACGGAGACGAGTCAAGAAACTCCAGTCGGAAGGGCCATATCCGTTCTTGACCATTCCTGTTCTTGACTCAGGTCTCGAAACGCGTCGGTGCTTTTCAACCACGAACGCTGGTACGATTGAAACAGAGTAACCGGGAAATCGAGCAAAGGGCCTTCCTCCATTGAGGAGGGGCATACGAAACGCATGCTTCCTCTCTTCTTACCCGAGAGCTCGATTTACACCCAGGTTGATGTCGCAGACTCCGTCGTTGTTTACATCGGCAATGCAGGGAAGGGCGCTGGCTTTCACATACTCCGGGTCGAGGGCAGCTTCGGCGCCGCAGCTGAAATTAGCAGCGACTGGAATAACTTTGAGTGCTTGATCGACACTCTGGAGGCAACGCAAAACACGAATGGAAGAAGTGAAAGATTTCCGGTCCTTTGAAAACAACGAGCAAAGGCGAAGGGGGCTATGGGTACGAGATTCAAAATGCCGCTCAGAGTTTTCAAGCAAGAAATGCGTACGCGAGCGAAGCAAGAAGACCAATGGGTCAACAGGCAGTAGGCGGACAGGATGGGTGGACGCTTTGCACGGATAAACTCAACCGGACAGCGGCGGGTTTGGAATGTTGTCGCGTCGTCAACGGAACCAAGCTGACTTTGTGGAAGGAGAGACGGGGGACATAAGGGGAAATTAGCATACGGGGACAACAGAAGAAGCGTTTCCTTCGGTTAAGTAGTACCCCTGGATGAAGTCAAAACTTGCAATAAACCAGTATGTGCGATTGGAGACTGAGCGCAACCGGCAGAGCGTTGTGTAGCTGGATGCCGTGAATGAACGATAAGTGAAGAGTTTGTGTCTGGCACGTGTATACCCACTGTAAAACTAGTGTTGCTTGTGCTGAATTTCACGAAGGGGAAATGCAAGAGTATTGCAGAGTCTTTCGCATCAAAATGCCCCCTAATATACTGATAGACCTGCAGAGGCGAGCGAATCCAGAACTACAACGATGGTAGCAGATTTTTAAAAGACGAACCTTTGCAGCGATTGACTGGAGAGTGCATTGTTGATTTCGGATGCAAGTAAACGCATTTACCCCTGCCGCGGCGGCAGAGACCAGGAACCCTCCACAGTGGTCTTCTATGCAATAGGCGAATGCGTTGTCAGCGCAGTGTGCGTTGGTTAGACATTCTTGAACGCCCAGTCGACCTGAATAGTCACAAAAAGAAAGTGAAAATAGCAGATATGTGGGAGCCAGCAGAGACCGTGGATCAGCTCAGATGCACAGATGGACACAATTAATTCCTGTACGCTTTGTATTTACTTGTCACCTGAGATTAAGGTGAGGAGAACGCCCTCTACAGCTTTGGTTGTTGCATTCAGGAGCACACCGTTGTATTTGGTTTTTCCGGCAGTCATATTGGGAAAACTCAAATCAACGAAACAAGGACGGTGAACCTGAGAAGGAATGGGATCAGCGGTGGCGGAAGCCGAATAGGAAAGGATTAACACCTCTTAGAATATCTGTTACGGGACTTCCCGTTCTTGAGATACTTACCCAGAGGAACGAAAAAGTCTCTAACATGATTGCAAGGAATATCGTCTCCATTAATGTCGAGATTTGGGCAGCCGCACAAGCGAACGCCTTCTACGGTGTGCGCTTTGTTCCTTCGATGCCCGACCCCCGCTCGAAAAATGCAAGATGTCGGTGAGGACGAATCACATATCCATTTGTTTGCGTTGGCAAAAAGAGATTCTGGAAAATACGAAAGCAGGGGAAAGAGGAGTGACTGATAAGCCAGCTCGCGCTTAGCACTTTGCGTACCAACCCTGCATCCTATAGACTGCAAATCAGCCTCCTTCGGCGACACTTGGTTAATTGTAAAGCCGAACAGCACTGAGAGCTCTACACAGCTGTCGCACTTGCATTATAACGCAGATCCACCTCAAATCCACATTCGGATATATATATATATATGTATATATATATATATATATATACATGCGCATGTGTAGGGCGTACCGTCAAGCATATGTGGACCAGTGAATATGTCTGTGAAAACGATAGAGCAGCAGGCGTTGTCTAGTAACCACACAAGAGTCTCAGTTTTTTGGAGAGAAAGATCTCTTTATGTGTGATTACATACCGGTGGGTTTCAGGTTCCTTGCAGTTCCACACGGCTCAGAGGGTGTCGTCGCAATGACCTCATATTTTTCGGTTATCCCTTTTCCAGGGATGTCTCCTGGTTTAATGTCGCACCAGTAACCCTCCACGCACCTAGAACCCAAAAGGACAACCACTGTTGGTCCACCACTGTACTCATCTCTAAATATTTAGATTCGCACACGTGTGGATGTATCCTATACATGCACGCGTATGCATGTAGAACTCTGTAGTGAGTGTCCACGAGTACTGAAGCAACGCTAACAGAATGGTATCTATATGGACATATTTGCACATGGGCGCAAACGTACATCTGAACGTCTGTGTATACGTGGATGCATGAAAGCACAGATTTTCGTGTTTATCGCTTCAACTAAATGGACAGTCACCAGGTTTCCTCGCGGGAGGCTTGCGTCTCCTATCTGAACCTTTGCACTTGGTTTTCGGGGTTCAACCGTCTGCAACCACGGTTTGCATATCTGTGTTGCCTCTCTCATTACCTGAAGAGTCGACTGTCCTGCTTATCGGGATGAAAACCAAAACATCGGCCTTTATCGCATACACCCATTCCACTGAAGCAGTCTGTGTTCACTTTGCACTCGTCTGCCAATCTCCCGTCGGTTCTCTTTCCGTCTGCCGTGGCTTGGCTATTTGCCGCCGGACCCGTTATATACTGCAGTAGTCTCCACTGTGAAGGAGTGGGTGAGGAAAGGTCTTCGTTCCTGTCGATCGCGGAGATGACCTCTCTGTGTTTACGGGAAAGGAGCACCTCCTTCTTTCTCTTTGCTACTTGCCCCTGAATTTCAGAACCTGAAAGGCTAGCCGAAGCTACATCCAGGTCATTTCCCGTTTTCGCTTCGCCTTGTTTGAATGTGCTTTCCGAAAACGGCGAAACCTGTTCGCTGGAAATTTCACCCGAATACCGTTTTCCCTTTCCCTCACGATCCCCAGAAGCTGTCGGTTTATACAGGTCAGTCGCTTCCTGCAGATCATAACCTTTTTTCTCTCGTTCTCCTCTTGCAAGCACCTGACGATGTTTCACAGTGTCTGTGGACTCATATGTTTGCCTATTTTCCCAAACGGAATCACCGTGTGGGAGAAGGATGTGGAGGTATCCTAAGAACACTGGTACAGTGCAATGGCTTTCATCCACGCTGCGACTGTTGCACCCACATAGAGTTGCTGAAGCAATGCCGGAGATCCCTTCCTCGTCCGCTCTCGTTTGCGCTGCATCCCTGTCATTGTCTGAGTAGACTCTTGTGTTTTCAACTTGGTTGCCGTTGTGCGCTGTTCCCATGCCCCGGCTGAAACCGGCCGCCGTCTGTGTTTTCCTTCCTGGAAAAGACGGTAAATGTTCGTCTTCAAACTCGCCGTCAATCGACGGCGAAACCGGAGCATCCAACCGACGCAAAACACTCGATTCTAGGTCACTGTGTGGGGCTGCTCGTGGTGTTTCGCCTCCCTCTGTATCTGTTCGGAGAGGTACTTTTTCGGAATCAGACGTAGTGACACTTCTACGGTCATTTTGATCTTCGATGTGTGCCTCCCCGTTTGACCCACCAGAGTTATCCATGTCGGTGAAAACGTCCGAATGACTGGAGGAAGACAACGAGTTCTTCTGAGAAAACGCCTCATTGTCAGCAAGAGGGCGTGACCCAGAAGCAGGATGTTCTGAAGCGGCAGCCAGGGCGGCCATGGCAGCCGGACGAGGCGAGACTACGCAGTAGGAACCCCCACCGTAAGTCTTGCAGGGAAGTCGGATTGGAGGGTCCTGCAAGGAGAACCGCATATACACATACACCCCCGCGTATGTGTGCGAATGCAGCACATTTAAATGCCTAATTAGATGCGTGCCTGACGCTGACATCTAATGGCGTCCCCATGATGTGAGGCTGTCGGTTCAAAAACTGCAGATTAAAGTTCTCTTTAATGGAGCGGCCCACCCTAAACTATCGTGTGAGCGCAGCTCGGCTTCCTAACGTTTTTTTCTGTAATACATTAAAGCATAACCAGTGTGGAAGCATGGTGGGAAAAACACCACCAAGGAGGAAGGCGTATCCGTCTTCTACACACTTCCTCGCTGTGCCACGAAATTTGCGTTCGGATGGTCTGAATAACTCCTTTAGTTTTAGCCCATTTGAGCATGTGCCAACTAGAATAAGCATACCATTTGCGACAGTTGGTTTTTATTTCGGAGAACATCACATCCGTCGCGACGTTTTCCTCTGAAGGCGTAAACATAGAAACCACCTGAGTCCAAGCCGACACCGTGCATCTTCGCCAGTTCGCAAACACTGCCGAACCTGCAGGTGAAAGTACGAGGCGAACGACTCGTGAGACTTCCGGAAAAAATCCTTGCATTTGTGTCGTGTTCATTGCCTTCTGAAAAAGTTCTAGAGGCAACATCCGCAAATGGTTCTACCGACCCTCTGCTGTTCGCCACATTCTCTGGAGAGCCATCCTTTTTCGCACGTCGCCTGGGACCCGAAACGCCTTCCTGATTTGCTGTCTCACTCAAAGAAAAAGACTCGTCGCTACGGTTTTCCAGAAGCAAGAGTTCCCTTTCCTCTCGATGCTGCTCGTCCTCCTGTTCCTCGTGAGTCTGGTGAATGTCAAAACCAGCAATTACCAATCGGCCGATCGGAACAGCAAAGTCTGAAAAGTCTGAGCAAGGAACGCCGCTGTTCGTCAGGTCTGTTCCCGAGCAACCACAAATGGTGAAGGTACCAGGACGTACGTTGTTCCTTGGTACTACCAGACCAAAGTTGGCAAGGCAATAACCTCCTGGACGGAAATCGGTACTCGCGTAAGTGCAGTTGACTGCTGTTCCGACTTGGAGCGAAATCGTCGAGTTTCCGTGCGTGACATCGTAATTTGTAGACAATAACACATCCTCTGCTGTCGCCTCCGCCTCGCTGGTTATGTAAGAAGAGAAGATGGTCCTATCGTCACGAAGAGAAACACCTTCTTTGAGTATCAATTCGGGGCCAGCGAAAGGCAGAGGACAGTCCGAATTATTGCTTCTGGGCTCTCTGCAGACATTCGAATCTTCGGTTGCCTGTGACACGCCCTCATCATCCAGCAGCAAGAAATCTTCTGGGGTTAATGATACCTCCCTGATATCGCGAGCTTGGCTTCGAGACGCCTGTTGTATTTTGTATGGGGTGCTTGCCGCGAGGTATGGAAAGCCAAGCTCCTGGTGTGTTCCTTTTCCACTAACACCCGACACGCCACACACAGCGAAGTCGTTCCCTTCTACAATGCTGACCGCAAAAACGGCGTCTGCAAGTTCGTCTGTTGTTCCATAGAAGTGGCCTTTTAAAGCCAAGTTACAATGCTCCCCCATGCGACAGAGAAAACGACGAGACTCGGGACCTGCAAACCCCCAACACCGTCTTTCGACGCATCTTCGGCCCTGTCCAAAACAATCGGTGTCAACTACACATGCACTGAGCTCGAGTAGCCGCTTGCCTACATCTGATTGATTTTTGAATGGATGACTGTGAGCATGCCCGTGCTGCAACTGTCTGCGGGAAGTCCCCTGTGCCATTTTGGATGTTTCCTTGTCACCCTCCAGAGCATGCTTCTGTGTTTGTTGTTGTTGATTTGTTAAGTGTCCTGCTGAAGCTGTCACTGCTGAGACCTGCTTTGATGTTGCGTCATTTGTCCGAATACCTTGACTATTTTGGTTATATTCCTCCCAGTCTTTCGAACTCGTAAGCTTTGGTAGTTCACTCCGCAGAAGAGCTTCTTCAGCAGAATAAGGAGGTTCCCGATTCTTTGCATGAAAAAGGCGATTGCTTACATCGAAGAGGCTGCTACCGTTACTTCCACGAAGGGGTCTTCCTAGGACGTCCAAAACACGGAAGAAGGTAGACCCAGCACCGCCCATGTGGCGCCTGTCTACTAGTTCACTTTCAGGAGGCTGCCCTATTCCCGCAAAGTTGGGTGAGGATGAGTCTGTGCTGTTATGTTCCACACCGCTTTCTGCTGCGGATGCAAAGATGAAAGGTAAGAGAGTATTTCTGGTAAGGTGCATGGCAGTGCCTGGGAGAACTGATTGCGAATGCAGATCGAGCATTGCACCAGCATTTAACAGCGACACAAATAGAATTGCAGCTTGTTTCGACCAGGTCTTTGCTGTATGTAGTCTCTTGAACCCACAACGAGGATTAGGAGTTTCCCGGGCTCTGACTGCAGATGTTGGTCCTTGCGAAGCACGCGAACCGGTCACACGCGTGACGTCTTCTTGAGGAAGTCGTGTTGTTGTCGGCATCATCATGGTGGATTCCAAGTCGCCAAGATGAGATTCGTCTGTTAGCGCGCCCGTACGTCGGACGCTGGAGACAAAAATATTGCATTCATGTCCGCATGCCGCGTGACAGCGAGGGTCGGGGCCGAGCGTTCTGAAAGCGGGGTAGTCGTTTTTCCTGTCTCGGACTATTAGGGCACGTCAACCAGTCTGAACAAAGCCTGACGAGGGAACACAGGAATGCCTCGATTGTGAAGAGGCGGACGAGGTCAGCTCCTCGGGTTTTCTTCTTCTCCCTTTCATAGACAGCCAGCAGCAGCCCGGCACAAATACCGGTATTCTCTCGCGGGGATCGTCTTTCATAAGGCTCAGCTTAGGATATGCCGGTCCTTAAGAGCTATTACTAGAAGTCGCCATCAACCACTGGTTAGCGTACAACTCAAAACGCCTCTGCCGTGCACGGATGACAATAGTGACGAAAAACTGGACCAGGAAAATAGAGAATAAAAGACGCTAATACAGTATAACAAAGGACGTAGATGACTGAATACCGATCTCGACCGTTCGGAACACCTAAAAGAGTGCATCGATGAGATGCTGTTGTGCACTGAACGATGGAAACAATTCTGCATTTATGCCCAAGCGATCTGTTTGTAGGAATGGTGTGGTGAACAGGCTTGTTCTGCCGTTTAAGTGATTGTGTTAAACGGTTGGCCCTCTGAACACTTTGCCCCTAGCACATCAATCACCACAATCGCACTTCGCGTAGGTCTCATCGTCAAGGAATGGCCAGCGATAGCCTTGCTTAGGCGCAAGCAACTGTATGCAAGACAAGGCAACAAACTCTTCAGATGTTTTCTTCAATGGCCAGAAACAGGCACAGTACAGAGAAGTGCTGAACGAACATCTGTTCAACAGGCATCCAGGCGCAAGACTACTACAGAACTGTGCACAGGGTACAAGGATGGACACCCCTGGAACTGCAGCAAGGGTGGCAACTGAAAGGGTACAAAAGATTGAAATAGGGAAAAACTCCTGGGTGGTGTGCAGAGCTACGCTGACAATGACTCCTATGTTTCCGGGAGTTCTTATTTGAGAGGAGAACTTCTGCTACACAGCAGCTTGATAGCACATAAAAAAGCAGCGCAGCAGATAATGTGTGCTTGGCGATCGGTAGTGGGTTAGTAGACGAAGAACGCTTTTTTCGGCTGCCGTAGCCGCGCAGCATTTCTTTTTTGGCAGGCGCTTCTGCGGAGGACACAACACTTTTGGACGTTCGCCGCCCTACGATTGGCGTTACTCCAAGCAGCAGGAATGCGCGATTGTGAATTATTTCGACGCCCATTGTAGAAGGAATAACCTTGGATAGAGAATAAACCACATGAATCCAAAAAGTCGGAACGCAGTACAAACAGAACAAAATGGTTTTCCGTGGCGACTGTCTGCAATCGGTACTTATCATTGGTCTGGTCAAAAAGACACAACTCAAGTGTCACCGGGGCTGAGGGGAACACGTAGGTAACGAGGAGACTACCCTACACCTTCGTTGAAGGTAGGCTGAGTAAAGTGAGGAACGATTGACCACGTCGCTCGATTCAAGTGAGTCAACCACTGGAAGTAGCTTCAATGAAGAACAACTGGACTGCCTTGTAAATCTGAGAAGAGTTTCTTCTGCAGCCAACTTGAACCAACATTGTGTCAAGACAGTGCATCACAAACAACACCGGTGAACAATGTGAGAGCCAGGCAAGCATCATTCCGAGGTTACAACTTGGGATCCAACTCAAAAACTAGCATACTGAGTTCTTCAATTGAAGCAGAATCTTCAGCACACTGAGCTGCCTTGTGAAATTCGGTGGTGCACAAGGCATCGGATTGAGGAGAAGCGATGCACGCATGCTGTTGTGCCTGTATCACGCTTCTATTCTCGGTGTGATTCAGACCGAACCGTATATTTTCCAGTTCGCACGTACTCTGTGGCAAACTCGCGGGTCTCCTGCTCGAGTATACGTGCTCCACATTACTAAAGGCATAGTCTCGTCCTCTTTGGTGGCTAGAATGTGTAACTCGATGTATATGGGCCTCCTGTTAACAACTTGCCGATATGTGTTTTGCTCAAAGGACGCAAGTTCACAAGCAATCGTCAGTAGAACCTACTGTCACTTCGCGCCTTTCATGTCCACTGCGCGTACGAAGAGTAATTAACGCAGGCTGACAACAGGGCGTTACATCGCTGACATGAAAACATCGCGTGACTACATAAAAAAGTATGCTGGAGAAAAGGTGCCGCCCCTGTGGAGCAATAAACAGCGTGCGTATCCCATGCTCCACATTGTCTCGAATTGCTCGTTCATGTGTCGCTTGTATGTGAACTTTACCAGGTGCAGCGAAACAACTGCTTTCATCAATTTTGTGCGCTGTGATGCCACGGAAGGTTCAGCAACACTTCTGACCGCACTGGTTCTTTGGTCAAAGTGACGCGGTTCGAGTGGAAGCCGCCGTCACGCCGCCCACTGCTAGCCGTTCGTTTTGTTGTCTTACGGGAGTGAATTCCTTGGGCAAACGCCGCCGAGTTTGCTTGTGGGTGAGAACAAATGAACACTCACACGCTCTCAGCTGTCGTAACACACATTCTGACAAGCTTGGCGGTACCGTGTGCAGGTTTCAACGCGTGTACTGCAACATTACTCAGAAGGTAGCCCAACGTCACCCGTTTGGCTACGTTCATTGAAACTGCTCCACCAAAATGGTACTCTACCTTCTTACAAGTGCCGAGAGCAACAACACATCAAATTGTCCACGGAATTCTGTAGGACAGGCGAATCAACCGAAAACTGCAACTCATCAACTGGATTTCTACGCAAGCATTAGGAGACGACGCCTCCATCCTTTGAGAGTACCAGATTGCCAAATGGATTACTGAAACGAATTTCACGGGTGTCTCCACCAGCCTGACTCAGCAAACGGGTTACTTCCTTGTTTCATTCCGTCATGCCAATAGTCGGTGCTGGAGAGTGGGCTCGTGTACAGGCAGCACACACACCTACCAGGGCTTCTTAGAAAGAGTTTATAATGGGGTAAACAACTGCGGATATCTCCTGACAATTTCGAGAGGCGTTGGCCTTTCATTGGCATCGAATTTGAGGAAGTTAGCCATGATGGACATGAGATCTTGCATTTCAGGCGCCGATGTCGGGGGGAAACAGGTTGACAATCGGAGAGCAGGTCTGTCCCGAGCCAACATAGAAATTCGCTTCGCAGTGACGAGCGGCGAGGCAGGCGGCCCAAGGTGTCCAAAGGGATGCTGAGATCCACCACAAAGAAGCTGAAACATAACTCGTCCCAATGACCAAGAATCTCGAGCTTGACCATATACGACATTAGGACGTAACGCAGCAACTTTTGTGAAGACCGACGCAGTTTCAGGGTCATAATACATAACGTGTCCCGCCTCTTCGAATGGTTCCGGCTTTCCTGTGTAAAACCTAGCCGCACCAAAGTTCACCAAATAGAGCAGACGAGCTGGTGGCGTTGTCCCTGTCAATTCGCTTCCACTCAAGAAGAATGCTGCAGAAGAAATTCCATTATGGACAACGCCCATTGAATGCAACATGGCGGTATTGAGAATCATCTGTTTCACTAGAAACGCAGCCAGTGTCGGACTCAGGTTTTTATAGCTCAACACGGATAAGGGAATCTCTGCCGGAGAAAATTGAATGAAAAGGTTCAAGACTGCTCGGGATCCACTCTGATCGCTCTCCACGTCGAATTGTAGGGGAGCGTTGTCCGCGGCAAGGACATACGTTCCACCTGGAAACATCACGCCATAATGTGAACAGAGGTGTTCGGATCTTCCTTCGTATCCTGGAGGAATAAGTGAAATTTGCTTCTGCACCCTCTGCACGAGCCCGTGTTTCAAGAATTGCGGGTCGACACTTTCTTTTTCACTGTGTGGATTCGTATAAAAGAGAGGTTGCCAGTAAATGTGGTCAGGTACATTTCCTCCATCCTGCTTGTCTCGCATTTTCAAGAGAATAAACCCTTCGTGCACACCAGCCACTCCGAGAAAACTGACATGTTTTTCGGTCCCACCAATTCCAATAGGACGGAGACGCATGCTCAGCGACGGTTGTCCACTCGGTGGAATCAGACGTCCTCGGGCAGTTAGCATGGTCCTGAGAAGATTCAGGTCCTCCTCTGACGGTAATCGTACCCTATATTGTCTTCCCTTGGTAAGGATCACACCGAGACCTGCGGCGAAATTGGGCCTCTGTGAGGCAGCCGCGGGATTCATTGCCTGATTCTGCAATTCTCTATATAGTTGGCTTCTCGAGCTCAGTGTATCGCCAGTTCCAGCAGATATGCTTAACAACATTGCGAGGGCACCTACGCGCGATGCTCCCTTTTCATCCCCGCTTCCAGAAGACTCGGCTGCAGACTGTGTGACCGACGACGAACGAGAACTCTTTCGTGCCAGTGGCAGATCAGATGGACGAGGTTGTCTGTGTCTGAGGCCAAACGCAACAGACACAACCCCTGCCAAACACAACAAAACAAAAACCCAGAGAAGCCATTTCTGGTAGCGGCAACTCGCCAGCTGACGATGCCTCTTCGTAGGACACAAAGGCGAACCAAGCCCCGTCATTGACTCTGCATACACGCGCGATCTTTCACCTGCAAAGATATCAGAAGACATCTTGACTAACCGCCTTCAACCCACCAGCAGGAAGCTGGCAACAAGTTTGAGAAATAAGTTGAAGAGGTGCCACGCGAGTTTTGTAGATCCGCGAGCCTTGCCTGTCGCAACACTCAAGAAGCCAAGGTCACGCGTGGAGAGGGAAAACGACACGGACCAGCTCCTCTGTCTACAGCGCAGGATGCTTTAGCCAAGAACAGCGGTGGCACAACTGTTCTTGGCTAAAGGAAAGGCGTCCTCGAGTCGGGAGGTTTTCTCTCGCTATCAATACCTTTTGCTACCCGTGGCACGGTCGCATTGAGCTGCCGACTGTTTCGAAGGCTCGGGCCAGTGAAGTGACGTCATTCGCGTTCGGAGCGTGGCGTGGTACGTCAACGAAAACGGAGAGACAACATTATTTTCCTCCTCAAAGAAATAAACTACGGCCACAAAATACATTATATGTTCCCTGGTAAAGCACATCTGGCCAGTGATTTTTTCAGAGGTGAAACGTGCCTGAGAGAAACCAGCGGCGGTCGGCATACGGAAGACAGGCCACCAATATAGCGGCCTGTGTCTAGCTGTCGTGCCCGCCTGCAGGTTAGTTTCATTTACACAATTAAAGAGACGTGTCATAGGGATATTTTTCTGAGTGGCACACCTCTGAAGTTGAACGATCCAAATCGAGAGTCACTCCGACTTTCTTCGGCGCCAGGTTTCTGGAACCTAAGCCCAAATCCTGAAGCGCCTGATTCGAAGTCAGTGGCGTTGTCGCTAGATGACACTGTGTGCGACAGAAACAATAGTCTTACGGTGTATGTTGAAACAGCTGTTCCTTCCCTGTATGATCGGGCGCGCGATACAGTGTAGTGGTTGGCGCGCTGGATTGTTCACGTTAAAAAAGTATATGCCGAGCACAAATAAACATGGAGCAGGCCTCGTTGCACGTCTGCTGCACACGAGGTCGTTTCGGGTTACTTTTCCGGTGTAAAATTCATATCCCACGACCGCCGCAGCCATTTGTGACACACAGGAACACGTGGACTGTACGAGAGACCCTGTAACACTTTCTGAGAAATCATACCCTCGCTCGCTCAGCCTTCCGGAAGCAAGCAGAAAGGGTTGCCCTACCGTGGTCTATCTGGAGAAGCAGTAAAAAGATGACATTCATGAAGTTTTTCCCCCAAACACTTCATCGTCCAAAGTGTGTCGCATATCACCGTACTCACTCTATAACGGTGAGAGAGGAGGACCCCTACGATGCACACATTTGCCCATCACATTTGTAGACACAGGTGATGGAGCGTTCCGACGATAACAGTGGTAAATTGAAACATCTGGATTCGACAAATCTTCTGCTGTTGCGTTCTGCGCAGTACGATAATTTGGAGTCCGTAAGCCGCTTCTCTGCAAAGAACTTGTTTCTGCTTCTCGTCTCCTGGGAGAATCAGCCACTGTCTGGGGCCGATAGTACACAGGCCGATCCACTCACACACGCTACAGTTGGTGTTGGTGCCGACCACAGTGGTTCATAATGATCTTTTTCTACAATCTGGTTTATATTCCAGTCACGTCAGTGCCGTATGTGTCGCGGTATACGTCAATCAAAGTGTTTCGATGAAGCACATTGAAGATGGCAGCAAGATGAGTATTGCAGCTCAAGCCTGCTTGTTCCAGGGGTACTCGAGGCAGAGATCCATTTTCAGGATATGTTCGACGTTTTGGGGGATTTACTTTTTTACTGAAGATACGTCCTCGTACTCGACACTGTTTACATGCCTCGCTTGTTTTCAAATCTACTTACTGTAGCCACTGCCTTCCTCAGGTCTGTTCTACTGTGGGGGCAAACGCGTTTGCGTTTCCGGAGTGTAGCAGTCCGTGCAGATCGTTTTTGTCGAACGCCATCATTGGCACCTTGGCTACTTAAACGATATTACGTATCCGACGCAACAGTAAAATCTTTCCAGGTGATGGTTTTGCCTGCCGTGGAGCTCCGAAGAAGGACGGACGTGTGACTCTTGGTTTGCCTTCTGGCCATGCGGTCTTACACGTGGTGCCTCTCCCTTTCGAGTCTACCGCTTACGTGAGATACAGGTAGCATGTGGATAGAAATGCGAAGCAGACAAGCTAGTCTGTGCCTTCGCAGTGTTAAGTTTCATCCGGGAGGCTCTTCGGTCTCGACTTGAGATGTTGCAACACAAAGTTTCCTTCTGAGCATGCTTGCTGCTTCACACATAAAGAAAGACAGTCCCCTTTTATGCGGTTCAACATACGCGATTCGCCCGCTTGTTCTCTACTGGCAGCGGTCTGGGATGCAATACCAAATACATAAGAGAAGATGCCATCCAGGTACGACGCAGGTAGCTAGCTGTGATGTCGAGGAACGCAGGAAGTGCTCCAGACCTTAATGGGCAGTGCGTTGCCGTAATCATCGTACAATCACTCGGCTAGAGTCTCAAAATGCCCGAAGCCACGTGATCTACATAGCATTACAAGGAGACCGTTGCAGATAGGTTCTTTTGAACGTTGAAGAACACCACCAGCAGACCCGCGAACAACAAGAACCAAATACTTGAGTATCCTCCTGGAGATGTCAGCCTGACAGATTCATCAGTCAGCACTGCCTCCATTATCCGTTCCATGAAAACTCTTGACAGAGAACCACTCTGGACGCTCCTCCCTACCCGTTCTGCGGCGAGTTTAAAGATTTCTGAAGTATGTCTGCTGTGCTAATGCCTCTCACTGTGTCTATGTTGAGTATGTCGTGTCGCTGGTTTCGAGGGCTTGCCTTTTAGAACTAATCTTCTTGCACGTGGCTTTTGGTTTGATGAAAAATCACTCCCAGATAACTCAATAACAGCCAACTTCTGAAGTCGAAAAATTGCGCAAGAACTACAATATGCCATTGCCTCTCGCGTTGCTACCATCGCGTGTAAGAATTTTTTGCGTTGCGACACCTCGCACAGACACCTGAGTTCCTCCGTTCGAATTCTCGGTCCTCCCTGCAGAAGAGGGGAAAAAGACACCGGAGCTCTCACTTCAAAGCTCTGGGTGGGTGTCTTCAGTAAAATGGCAAGGACATCCACTTTTTCCGGCAAGTGCCCGACTAATCGACGCCGTGCATGCGCAAAGTTCTGGGCACACCAGCTCAGCGGCGAGGCTACTCTTCTGGACTGTCGCAGCTACCGTCGCCGCCTGCGATGTTTCGCCATCTTTCGATAAACCACTCCGGAATACCCCGTAGATGAAATCCTGCCGGTATGCTCATCCAAAGACACCGCTCTCAGTGGCTCTAGGTTCTTTGCCCAAGTGCCAGACACGCAAACAAAGGCTTGGCAGCTGCGGTCCCGTTGCGCGGCCAAAAAACCGAGTCGAGAGCAACGAGAAATTCAGTGTATCTTTTGCTTTTTCACGTCTGCCTCTAAGACTGCACCAGGCGACTGCAGTCGGCTCTTGACTTTTTCGACTCTTTTAAATGGCTTCTGCTGCGGCGATACCAATGGCTTCCACCCGAAGAGGCGAAGCGGCCACATCTGCGGCGTCTTCCTCCGCAGGTAAGACTCCTCTGGTTTGCAAGAAACCGACAGAGCACCGTGAGGAAATACAGACTGTCCACATGAGTCGTTTCGGTCGCGTTTTCCCCGCTTTCCATCTCCGCTAGTCGCTGGAAAAGAAGGGAGAGCCCTGGACTTCCCCTCTCAGGCGTTCCTCAAATTTCTCTGCCGTGAGTTCCGGAAGAACACGGCAAACGCAAGCGCTTTTCACATTCGCCGCCAGTTCGGTCCGTGGCGTTGCCGGACCTGGGAACCCGGGATGTATTGGCATTGTCGAATCACAGATGCACCCACGTGTGTGCTTTTCTGCCGCAGGATGCCAAGGTGTGAATCTCACGTATATCCGCCGCAGCGAACTTTTCGCTTGTGCACGCGGCCACATCAGTTCTCCTCACCTTCGTTTCTACACACCTGGACGGGACAGAGATTGCCTTTTCGTGTATGTACGTGTGAGAAAGCTGTCAAAGCTCGGGTGCGCTTTTTCACTTGAGGTGGAGTAGGGCCAAACACAAATCAAAGGCAATCCCCCACTCTCTTGCTGGCGACCCAAGATCAGTTAGGAACGGTCGTTCACGTTTCAGTGCCTCTATGATCAGCTGCCACTGCGTGTGACAAATGGCTGTCCCATTCACTTGACCTGTCTTCTTACAACCGGTTTTTCGTCTGATTTATCGCACCGAGATCACTCACTCACAATGGTTCGACTTCTGCTTTGTCAGGATCTACGCGCCTCGTCGACATCGGGTGTTTCATTCTTCGAGGTGACGGACTGCTGGTCGCAGACCCCCTGTCAGTGGGGGGCACTCTCGATGCCGCGATGGCCTCCGGAGGCCCGACTGTACGTACACCGGGAGCGGCTCCGACCTTCGCAGAAAAGAAGTTCGGCTCGACACATCACGCGCAGGCGCCGCTGCCTGCTCTGCCGCAGGGCAGTCTCGTCCTCGACTTTGTCGCTCCTGGACTGTGGGGAGTAAGTGGCGTGGAAAAAAACCACAGGAATCGAAACACGGCGAAGAGCGAAGCAGCGTCTGGCGACCGTCGTCACGACAGAGCGGAGTCAACCTAGCGGCGAAGGTGCACTGCATAGACATCAGATCAAGTGGACCCAGGGAAAACCACTAGTTTGCTGTCCCAGGCAGGGACCACTGGGGTGGTTTTGAACGAGCATCCCACGAAACTTGGTTGTCTTTATCTCGTTGCTGCTCGAGTCGCAGTCACTATTCCAGTGCAGTGTAGTGTTTCTTTTCGGCGCGTTGAGTTTCCCTTCGTTCTGGATCGCGGAGCATTTGTACAGGGAGAACATGTGGGGTACAGCAGGCCCCACAGAAAGAGAGAGGCGCACACGGCAGCAGTTCGTTGAGGGCGTCGCTCTCGTCCTTCAAAGCATGTTTCAGGTCGTGACGAAGACAGTCGGTGTCAGCGAAGGATGGTGATTCGGATGTAGACTGTCGTCTTTGTGATTGTCACAAGGAGGGTTAGTCGATCCCCGACGTGCATCGTTTCGTTAGATTCGAGCGGGTGTCGACGCATTCGCCCACAGTCCATCGCGCTCTCTGGGATGTCGCTTGCGGTGAAACTGCCACCCTTGGCCGACTCGTTGGACGCGTCTTTCGGCCTTCAGTGAAACATCTGCTTTCTTGTGACTTCTCGCCTCTGCGTCGGACTTGCACATGCACTCGCGCTTTCTACTGTCGCCTCAGTCGTTGGTTAGTGGTCGTTTTCACAGCTTCTCCACAATTCTAAATGAATTCCACGCAGTTATCTACACAATACTTTCAAAGGGTCTCCGGAAACGCGCAGGGGCTACAGTGAGTAGATCGAAACTACGTTGGAGGTCCACGCTGCAGGGAAACAACAACGCCTCCAGTTCTCCAGTTCTCGGGTGGAGCGAAAACTCTCCACCATCATGAGAAGAAGAGTCCCCAGATGCTCGGCGGGGAAAAAATGCTTTCTGCCCGGTCCGAACCTCCACGAAAACCTGTGCGACCCCTTCTCTTCCTCTCCGAATGCTGACGAGCCTCTCAACGCGACTGCTCACGCCATTTGCTGGTGCTCCTCTGGTGCCTGTAGGTCCTCGCGGGCGTCGAGCGCATGCAGCCGATGGGCGGGAACGGCGATTTCTCTCTTCTAATGGACGATGGCACTTCAGTGAATGTTCTCTTTCTCCTCAACAGCGCCCACATGCAGATGCAGCAGGCAGAACTGAGTCTGCTGCAGAGCCTTCCGTGGGAGCTTTTCGAGAGTTGCCAGAGAAACCGCGTTTCCGTCACCAGTGGACAGCTCGGCGTCTTCACAAAGCACAGCTTGGCAGGTGCGTCGAGGCGGCCGCCGCCGAATCGAGAGGAAAGGAAGGTCAGGGAAGGAAAGGAAAGCACGGAAAGCATCAAGCGAAACGGATGCAGAAGAAAGGAAGTACGGCAGACACGAAGTCAAGCGAAGCTCGTGACCATTCTCACTGAGATCCACAGCAGTCGAACTTGTGTACGTTGAGGGTAAGCCGGCGAATCACGAGTCCTCTGACCTCAAGAGACAGTTGGAGAGCAACACCCCGAAACGCCGAGGGAGCAAAGAAAGCGAAGGCAAACAGGTGACTTGCGAAATCGACGTAGCACGGTCTCCAGAAGGCCACACAGCGAGGTGTATGTACACCCCGCGGAGCCGAGTGGGCGTTGCCCAGAGGTAGGAAAGATAGGTCAAACGCTCAAGAGGGTGCTGCTGAACGCCGCATGCAGCGCTGAAAGAACTGCGTTGTGTTGTTCGCAGATGCCCAGGAGGCCATGTCCCGGGCCAGTCCACAAGCTGCACAGGCACAGGCTTCGTTTTGGTACAATCGCGCATGCGAACTCACCTGCAGTGAAGATCAAGTGAGTGTTGAAGTTCTTCTGCCTCCGTGTTCCCGTGGTGTTTGTCCAAGATACAGAGAGTGAGGTTCGCTTTCTCAGCATCGTTCGTGAATTCGTCTTCGGCCGGACTGGCCGTTCTTCCGCGACGAAAGCTGTCCCGGCCGAGAGGGTGCCTCTGCTTTCGTCCTTACCGTCTCTGCTTTTTTTTTCACCACCTCTGGCGGCGTCTGCAACACTGCGCTCCGGAAGTCGATGCGGTTCCGGTGAGACTCAAAAACGTGCTCAAGAGTCTCCTTGGACGTCTCTCTTGTCGCCCGCTGTGTCTCGTAGGTGGGCATTTTGGATGTTGCTGGCGGCCCTCTGGGCTGCGTCTCGGCGACAGGCATCTCCGAGGAGGGGAGTTATCCGATCTACGTGGTTCGGAGTCCAGAAAGCGAAGAGATTTGGGCCGTGAAAGTTGAATTCTTGTCCTCTTGACCTCGCTCTCTCGCCTCTGTGGCTCGCCAGCTGCGGCGTGTGGCTTGGGGTTCCAGCCTGTGAAACTCCCGACTCTTGTCGTTCTTTGCCGACGCTCGCGGCCTCAAGCAGAGCCTTGTTCCGGTTCTTCTCTCCGTCCTTTCTCCGTGGCCAGGCGTTTCGCCAGAACACACGCCCTGCATGCAGGCGAGGAAAGCGACTCGCGCGTGCACACACTTCTTCGGGAGAACTGCGTCGGTCGAAAGGTCGGCCGCTGCCGCGTCTGTGGAGCCTTTGCAGCTTTTTTTCCTAAGTGGCTTTCTCGCGTTGCTTGGATTTCTCAGCGTGGAGAGAGGAGGAAGTGACCGGAGAGGGGAGCACAGGCGGTAGAAAGGACGAGGGAGAAGGAGAGCCCAAAGAGGCATTCGGTGTGGTGCATTGTCGAACTCGCCTGCGCAGGAGAAGGCACCGACAGAGATGGAAACGCCGAGGCAGGCAAAAAAACCGGCGCCAGGCGAGAAGACGCACAGAAGGAAGCGGCGAAAAGCTGCTTGAAGAGTGCGTGACTTGCGAGTCTCCCTGTTTTTTACAGGAGATGTGTTTCGAATCTCACTCTATACGTAGAGCCTTGTAGGGATACCGCACCATACATAAAAATATAGCGAAATATTGACAAGTCCAGAAATCTACAGGAAATTCAGTCGGGAATGTTGTGTGCATGTGCGAGATGCCCAGGGCGTCTTGGGCTGCGTAAAAAAAGCGCGCAATACAGTGACCGGGAGCGACTTCGAGAGTGCAGAGTCTCCAAGCGGTTTCTGTGCAGAGCATGCAGACGCCTGCGGCTCTCCACCGTCCGGTGTATGTACAGTCCACGAGACTGCGTCTATGCGTATCGATATGTGGGTCTAGTTCTGTCCATCTGCTGAAGTGCTTTCAAAGATGCGCGAGGGTGAACTTGTGCGCTTGCGTATGAACTCTGTTTGTTGTGAATCAAACACCCGAGGAGGTTCGCGGAGCCCTGAATGTTTCGTTCTTTGTCACTGATATACGTACACTCAAATGGTGTACTCAGCTGCCGTCCGCTGCTGAACTTGCAATGGGAAGCCCACGGCCGTTGGTACGCCGCTTGCCGTCCGTCTCACGATGTATAAATTCATAACGCCTTTAGCTGCCGTACACACTTCAGTGAGCTGGCGGTGAACAGCAATCATGCGAACTTAGTGATCTATCTCACAGCAGGACTCCTGTTTAGGACCCCGTCTGCGCCTCGATACACGCACTTCACTGTCTGCTTTCACCCGAACTATATATATATATATATATATATATATATATATATACGTCTATAAAAACTTCATATACGTGTATGTATATATGGACGAACAAAATTGGATATTTGTGCACTCAGTTCACATACGGTCTTTTTTTTTGAAAGGGTCAGAGTTTTCCCGCCTGCTTCCAACGTTTCGAGAAAAACTGGGAACAGGAAATCACGACGAATCTTCGAAAGAATTCTGGACACTAGAGGGGGCTGTTGGCACACTAAAGTAGCTGAGCTGTGTGAAGCCAAGCTGGCGAGTGCAGCGAACAAGGACATCTGTTTACTGTTTCTGAAGAAACGAAGGCGGTATCTTTTTTCCCCATCCTTTCTTCTATAATAGTACTTTAGAAGCAATTCTTAGAAACTCCGACAAGAATGCAGGTTTCGGTTCTACCGCTTCTCTTCATCGTACTACGTTTTGTCAGTGTTTTGAATAGAAAGGAGATTCAAAACTACTTGTGAAAAGCGAGACTCTAGAAAGCGTTCTTCGTTTCTTGTCCACACGAAGTCAGGTTGCGAGGCCTGAGCAGTGCGCCAGAAGGAGCGAAATTCGAAGAAATTCCGGGGGGTGAGTGCGACAGTCGGTAAATTAAAGAAACCAGCTCGACCTTCTGTAAGAAGTGAAAACAAAGAGAAATCACTGGAGAGGAAGAAGACGAATCCAAGAGACAAACGACAGGAAAACAGCGACACGACTAGCGCAACGGGAAGAGAAGAAGGAGCGTAATTCAAGAGGACGAGAAGGACAAAACAAGAGAAAGTGAAACATGAGAGAATAAGATAAAGAGGAGAAGAGAACACGAGGAGGAGAAGGAGAGGAGAAGAAGAACTGTTTCGGCAAATACTGGATGTGAGATTGAAGGTCTAAACCACTAGTCCAACTTGCAGTATAGACTTTCAGAAAAGACAAGGAACCTTTTCGAGACAATGACTGTCCCAGCGCCTCGACAGTGATGTTTCTAGCACCTGTGCAGAGGATTCTCTTGCGGTTAGTGAGACAGATGGAGGGGGGAAGAGATCAGAACGAGAATGCGAATGGCAGAGGAGGAGGAGAACAAGGAGAAACGGGAAGCAGAAAAGAACACGGAAAGTGATGAACCTCTTTTTATATGCTTTTCGAGCTCCCTGTGTCCGCATGCAGCTCCTCTCGGTCGACAATAAAAACGCATGCACAGTTGGGAGAGTCGTTGCGCAGAGGGCATGAGAGAAAAACAAGAAAAACAGGGGAGCTGCAGGTAAAAGAAATGCACAAAGACGAAGAAGAGGGGCTCTGTTTCACTTGTCTTTCACATTTCTGCATGTGCTGCGTTTTCTCGACAGCACTGCGAAGTCCCGAACATGAGAACAGCGTCTTTCTCAGCTTTTCTCTCCTTCTCTGCTGATCTTCCTCGATCGAAGTCTTTCTCACCTTTTCCTGTTTTTCTCTCTCCTTTACTTCTTTTCTTTCTCCCCTTTTTGCCCTCGTTTCTCCCCAGAGGCTTTCCGTCCCCCCGCCACACTGGTGGGAGGGTCGCTGTCTACCTCGCCCGCCTTCTTCGCAGGTTCTTCATTTCTCAGCTTTTTTCATCGTCTCTTTCTCCCGAGCACATTTCTCCGGAGTAGACGCGCCAGTCGAAGAGGCGCAGTTTCTAAAGTTGCACCTCCGAATCTTCCTTTCCTTTGCCATCCTCTCTGCGGACTCTCAACTCCTCTCTGCCTGCGCCCTGCGCTCTCCAAGTCTGCTTCCTAGCGCGGAGTCTGTTTGATCGAGTCGCTTGCAACTCTCTGTCTCTGAGTGAATCCCTGCGACGGAGGCGCTGAAAGAGTCGGACAGATCGTGGAGAGGATGCATGCTTGGACAGACTGGAGACTTGGTGCGTATTTCGAGAAAGTCTTTCATCGTTGTCGTTGGTCTCCCTCTGCTTTGAATTGCGTTTTTGAATTGCTTCACTTTGTATCCTTCTCTGTCCCTGCGCCTCCTCCACACTTTCCTCGATCTTTTCTCCTCTGTTTCCCTTTTTCTTTCTGTTTTCTGCCATGCCGTTCTGCGTCGATTTGTGTCTTCTTCTTGCTGTCTTTCCTTCATCCTCTCTTTTCTCTTTCTGTCGTGTCTTTTCCTCCCTACCTCTCCTCTCGATCATCCCCCGCTCTCTCCCTTCCGCGGCAATCTTGGCTTTCCGTTCCTCCTCTTCTGCCTTTCTCTCTTCTTCCAAGCATTTCTCGCCTCCTGGTTCCTCGTCTTTGTCGCGCGTCTCGTTCTTCATGTTTCCGATGTCTCCTCGCTCGCTGTGTCCTCTCGCGCAGGCTTGCCGGCAGAGGCGGGAACGCTCTGGTGGATCTTCCTGTGGCTTTCCCTCGGCGCGTGTCTGGGCCTCTTGGCGGCGGCCAGCCTCAGGCGCTTCCCGAATATAAGCCGAAGGCCGCGCCTGCAGAACGCCAGCAAGGTCACCCAGCGAGAGGGCGACGCAAAGAGCGACCCGGAGTCCGGCGACAGCGAGGATGAAGACGGAGAGAGCTTCAAGATGGTTTTGTGTGTTAGACAAGGTGGGAGCGGAAGGCGAGAGAAACAGAAGGAGAGGAGAGAGAGAAGAGAAAAAAGAGGAGAGAAGAGAAAAAAGAGAAGAGAAAAAAGAGAGAGAAGACACAGTCCGGAGGCAGACACAGGCGAAGAGAGGAAGGAACTGAAGAAAAGCTGATGCCATCGTGGAGGGAAGGGCAAAACGAAGAAGGGAATGCTGGAAGAGAACCGTTGCAGGAGTGCTAGAAGACTAGAAACTTCTGTGTTTCCGTGACTCTTCTTGCATGTCGAGCACTGTCGGCGGCTGTAGCTGGCCAGTGTTGGAGCGTCTTCTTCGAGTGGCTGTGCACGCGGTTCGCTTTTGTTTTCTTTCTAGTAAATCTGCAAACTGCTTCGTTTCTCTTCTCTTCGACGACGGCACAGGACGGGATCACGAGAGCTGCAAATGTCGACGCAGTTCGAGGCTTTGCATCTTTGTTTTCCTTTCTGCTCACAGACCTGAGCATGGGGAAAGGAAAGATCGCAGCGCAGTGCGGTCACGCGACTCTCGGGGCGTACAGACAGGCGGCGCGGCGCCAGGACCCTTTCCTAGCTCCTTGGACCATGTCTGGACAAAAGAAAATTGCAGTGAAAATCAAGGTGGGGAGCGTCCTCTTCTCGCGCTCCAGGACGCCTCCAGCGCTCGAAAATCTCTGCCGCTCCACTCCTGCATCGCCTACATCGCAACATGCAGGCCAGCCGCGTTTGCAGATCTCTCTCTCTCTCTCTGTGCATTCGCGAATCGAGCGATCAGTCTACCTGGCGATCTATCTGCCACTGTGGCGCTGTTGATCTACGTCTAAGCGATTCGTGCAGCGACCTCCCCAATGCTCTGAAGATGCGTCGGTCGACCGCACAACGCATGCACTTACACATACGCTACGGTCTACAAATATGTACACATGTATAGCCACAATGAGGCACACAAATATATCTAAGGCTACCACTGAACAAATACATATATATATACATATGTATATATATATATATATATGTATGTATATATAAATAACTGTGTGACAGAAGTTGCGTCTTTTGGGGTGTGTGAATTGTGCGGAGCTCGCGTGTTTTTTTCCTGTTTTTTTCCTGTTTTTTTCCTGGACATGTGACCCAGAATGTTTTTTTGTGTTTTCAGGACGAGACAGAAATGCTGGCTTTGCACGCAGAAGCAAAGAAGAAAGGAGTGAATGCTTACGCCGTTTGTGACGCTGTACGTACAGCGGTTCTCTCCCCTCGGCTCTCTGTTTTTCTCTCTCCGTGTCTGTGTCTTCGTTCCCCTCTGAGTTGTTGTTCGTTGCTTCTTCTGGCGGCAGTCCGTTTTTGCCTGCTCTCCATCGTTCTATGTGTCTCTTCTTTCCGTTCCTCTTAGGTGTGCATTCTCTCGCATTTCTTCGACTTCGCGTCCCTGCGTTTTGCCGTCTCTTCTCTTCTACGTCTTTCTCGCGTTTTCCTCTCCGTCTGCGTCTCTGTCCTCTTGGGTGACTTCTGCTTCTTGTGCAGCGTTGCTCTTTTCTTCTCCCTTTTCTCTCTTCGCTGTCCTTGCCTCAGGGCCGGACGCAAGTCCCTGCAGGCTCCTTGACCGTCCTCGCCGTCGGACCCGGTAAGCGCAAGGCTGCAAACTCGACCTTTCCTCTCCCGAGCGTTTCACCGATATTGACCTTTCATTGGCGTGTAGACGATGCAGAGAGTAGCAAGTGACCAGTTTTGGATGGAACTGCTGCAGCACTGCGCGACTTCTCTCTGGAAATCGAAGCCTCGCGACTCTGCTCGGCGCCCCAGTCGAGACGCCCCCGTGTGCCCCGCGTGGAGGCGAGGCCGTCAGACAGCCGAGACAGGGAAGAACTTAGAACAAAACCTGACAGAAGACGGAGAAGAGAACTTTGGTAGAGCTGTTGACACTCTCCAACTATAGGGTGCATGCGAATGGGTGAAGAGAGAGAAGTGAGAGGTGCACACACAAGGAAAGGAGGTGGAAAAGGAGGGAAAGGGAGAAGTTGTTTTGTTCTCGACTGCGGAGGAGCAGCTGTGAAACGAACTCGAAGCAAGTCTAGAGGAAATCCGAGTCGATCGACAACGCTGGAGGTGTCTATACATTTCAGGTTCGCTTCTGACGCAAAAGAATATGGATGTCTTCGTTGTTCAAGTTCGCGTTTTTGCGAGCAACCTGCCAGTTTTCCAGACGAGGAGAGGAGAGCAGACAAGCGGATGCGAACAACAGATCGATTGCGCATGATTCACAGAGGAGACACAACCATCACTGTGGGTTTCGTTCTTTCTCTGTTCAGGCCCGGAGAGCCTCGTCGACGACGTGACTGGACGCTTGAAGCTGCTGTAAACATTGTTCGTTGTTTTCTCTCTGTCGCCTTCTTCTTCCTCTCAGGTCGCCCACTTCTTTCTCGTTTTTCTGTCGCTGTTTGTCTCTGTTCTTTCCTCGATCTGAATTTCTTCACTGTGTTTGAGGCGTCCTCTTGCCTCTCGCTGCCTCCCCCGTAGCTCCTGCCTCACTTTGTGTCGCGTTTCCCCTCTCTTTGCTGCTTCCTTTCTCTCCATTCTTCTTTTCAATGTGCGTTTGAGAAACAACCTTCGATGGTCGTACTTTCGAGAGCGCGTCTGATGAGACCTGCGGTCAGGCCGCAGCCGGAAATCCGGAAACGCTTCGAAGTTTCCTTTGCCGCCTCACACCTAGACGATTCACTGCAGGTCTGCCTCCTTGCATGCAACATCTCAAACGCCACAAAAACAGATCATGTAACTAGGTAAACATATCTATAAATATAGAGTCTGCAAGTATTCCGAAAAAGGAAAATGTAGCTATAAATGTATATATATATATATACATACAGAATATATATTGTCCGAGCACCACGGAACGGAAGATAGTGCAACAAGAGATTCTTTGATCTACACTTGTGATATTTATAGTTATGAATGTAGACATGCGTGGAAACATAGTCTTAGGGAAATGTGCATCTAACTATCTCTGTGCCGATAGGATGAGAAGAGGAAATGCAACTACGCATATATATATATATATATACATACATTTATGTGTAATAATATACTTGTCTACACTTGAATGTATGAATATGCATGTCCGGAGGTGCAGAAGTGTATCGGTACATACTTGTATGTCTCCCTCTCTCTAGCTGCAGTTACATCGGCATATCTTTGTCCACGGAAAGATAGACTTCGTTTTTCCAGAGGACTCACATTCCTGGTCCACGGTCATCCGGTGCACTGGCGCATGCAGCCGAATTGTGTTCGCCCCCTAGATGAAGGCGGCGCTTGAACTTTTAGGTCACCCAGCAGGTGGAAGACGTTTCGGAGGGAAGACAAGAAGCGTGAAAAACAGTGATGTTGCATGCATCACCTTCGCCCCGCCACACGTTGAATATTTCGAATATACAGCGTGTGCTCCTTTGTAGACTTTCTCTTAGCACCGACAATTCCGGTCTTCCAGAAAGCAAGACAATTTTCTCTCTGCGCGCAAATCTCGCGACCCAACTTAGCCTCGGACGGCCCATCTCTCCTTACATGTGTGTGTGGACACTTACGCGCATGCGCATCTCAGAAGTCAGAGCATACCCACGTACAAAAGTATATAAAGAGAGACGTTATTAAATACAGATACATATATATGTATATATATGTATATGTATATATATATATATGTATATATATGTATATATATGTATAAAATACATGAGTCTTTTGGGATATACGCGCATGTTCAAAACGGAGACGAACCATGGATGCCCCGGGAGAGCCTGTGTTGCATACGCCGTGGCGCCGCGTCTCGACAGCAGAACAAGTCTACCTGGCATTATTTGGAAGAGAAACGAGTAGAAATTCTCTGGAACTGACACCGCAAAAGCTCCCGTCGGTGTCGCGGGAGGAACGACGAGAGGTTCCCCACTTCGCGACGGTGCATGCGCCCCTCTGGACTCCCCGTACATGGGTAGCCGGATCCATGCGGACGCGTCACAGGACACAGAAAAAAACGAGACCCCGCGCCATCGTTTCCTCAAGACAACTCCCGAGGCCTTGACCTGAACAGAGACCTGCGTTCCCAGAGGAACGGAGACAAAGCCAAGACGCGTGAACGCGGCAAAGAGAGAGAGACCTGAAAACGGGAGAAGGCACCCGAGACCAAGGACAACGAAATGTTTACAGCTCCTAGCCGGATCTCGATTACTTCACATGCAGAAGCCTTCCTCTGAGAGGGGGGCAGAGTCCGGTGTTTCTGTTTCTCGGCGCAGCGAAGTCGAAAGAAGCGATGTCTCGGGTGCGCATTTCCAGAGCCGCCGCCTTCTACTCGCTCTGACGCTTTCTCGACTTTCGATACTCGAATTCGACGCTGCGTCTCCGGTTCTTCCATCGACGTACAGTGTCTTTGGTGTCAGACCGGAGAACATCCCGATTTCGCTCGCGTTTTCCACCTGGTCTTCAGTCGGCGGAAAAAGCTGGACGGCACCTTCAGAGAGAACTACTTCACGCTCTTTTACGGATTCCTACATATCCCACCCAACGCCATTCGTCTCTCTCTTCTTCTCCCCTTTCTCGTTTTCTCACTTCTTCGCGCTTTTCTGCTTCGTTGCTTCTCACTTCTTTGCTTGCCTTCTTCCCCTCCAGTGCCTTCCTCGAGGGCCGCGCAGATCGAGCGAGACCGCTGACAGACCGAGCCCTCGGACGAGATTCTTCAGTGCAGATCTCGCGTTTTTTCCGCTCTCTCGTTTCCAGAAGACTTCAAGAAAGAGAACACTGCCTACGTCCTCCCTGAGAGGCAGCACACAGTTCCCTACTCCGTCAGATCTCCACTTATTATTCCCCAAGAAACATCCCCAGGATCTCCGAAGGACCTTCTCTCTGGGACCTTCAATACTTCCGCGTCTAGGACGATTCGTATAGAGTGGTGAGTTCGTCGGAGACGTTTCTCGGAGCGAAAATCCCCAGGTCTGTGAAGAGCAGAGAAATCAACTCTGGGTCTGTGTAGTCGAGATACTCCCCGTAGTCCTTCGGCGAGTCCAGCGTCTCCAGCTGCGAAAAAGGGAGAGAACGGGCAAACCGATGTACGCAAAGAATCCACGAAGAGAGAGCGAAAAAGGCGAGAGAGCAACTTCAGGAGAGAGAGAGACAAAATGGACAGAGGACTACAAAGCAGAGAAGAGACAGGCACAGAGGGAGGAAAAGAGGGGAGGAAAAAGGAACATAGGCGGAGAAGAAGCGAGCGAAAAAAAAGAAGGGAGAGAGAGAGGAAAGGACGAAACTGCTTTTCGAACGTACATCGTCGGAGTCCGCCTTGTCAAAGACAATACATCGACGGGCGTCGTCTTTCTGAAAAACATGCATGCGCGTGAATTTACACGCTTCGCATGCAACGTAAAATGGCACACAGTGCTGCCGAGCCACCATCGCGATCGTCGAGGTACCGACCTGAAAACAACGCAAAGCTCGAAAGACCTCGACTTTACGTTTTCTCACCCTCACTACTCCACGGAGCTGCACCTGAAGCGCATGCCTCCACCACGTACACACCCACACTACATATCGAACTGATGGGAATGTACAAACACAGATCAACATACTCTTACATATAAATATACATACAGATAAACATATATATACATATATATACGTTTGTATACTTGGATGTAGATGCAGAGAGAGATCGGCATATGTGGGCAAAGATTCACATGTGACTTGACGACAGCCGTCGACACAACGCTCGGTGTTGCCCACACACGTGCATATAACAGAATGTCGTTCTTGTAGATTTATTTATTTTTATAGGAATATATATATATATATATATATGTAAATATATATATATATATATATATAGATGCATATATATATGCATCAATAAATACAGAGACTTCACGAACGTATGGAACAATATAGGCGTACTGATATACGTGCGTACAATTATACGCATATATATATATATATAAGACTGTAGCACAATGCGAGTACCTCAATATGATATATATATATATATATATATATATATTATATATATAGATAGATGTATCAAGCGAGAATCCCTGAATTATATATCTGTGTATGTCGCACCGTAGAGGCACGAGTGTTTTTCTAGCGGCCAGTGCACGCAGATGCGCGTGAGAAGTATTTATTTGCGTTTTCCTACTCGATTGACGATGCCTCCGTTCTCTGCCACTGCTTCTGCGCCGACGACGACCATGTCGATTTTGGCCATGAGGCGCCCGATGGAGCAGACAGAGGTATTCGACACCGGAATTCCGTTTGCGGAGATGCTTTCCATCAGGAGGTCCCTGGACAATGAAAAAAAGACAACGCGCCCACAGACATCCGCGCCTGCACACGAATGCCGTCGTCTCGAAGCAAAAAACGGAGCAGTGACGGCGCTGACAGCTCTTCCTCACTGAACAGACCTCTGGCGAAAAACGCGAACGCGACGACGGCATCTGTGCTCAGGCTCTGTGTCTGCCTGTGCATGCAACGGCTGCTCGCGGTGTTGTCTGTCTCTTTCTCAGGAAAGGAGGAGGAACCTAACGATGCAGACAGCCAGACAGAGCGACAGCAGCGACTCTCTCGATGCAGGTGTCTCCTCAGCGAGAGAGCAGCCAAGCGAGGCGTTGCGTCTCCGCGGAGAGTCGAGGCCTGTGGCAGGGTGAGGACAAAAGAGTGGAGCGCCCGGAAAAGACGCTAGACGTTCTCTTGCTTCAACGCGTTTCTCTCCGCAGCAGCGTCTCCGAAAAGAAGACGCTTCGCGCAACAGCAAGGTGGACGTACACATCCGTTCTCACGAAGTATCCAGGCTTTTCCTCGTGACGCGTAACAATCACCGAAAAACGCTTTTTGTGCTTCACCCATGCGTCGCGCAAAAGTTTCTCCACGCAAGACGACCGGCCGTGAGTGAGGACGACCATCTGATCTTTCGTAAACATAATTTGCCCTGAGACGAAACAGAGAGAGTTGGGCGTCAGGCGATCGCATTCCCTCGCAGCTGAAAAACCACGAGCACCGACTGTCCAGATTTCGAGCGTCACAACCGAAACAGAGGCAGGCCTCCCCCTCGGCCGATGTCTGAGCGACGGGAATCAGACGCAAAGAGAGAGGAGGGAGGAAGAGAGGAGGGAGGAAGAGAGGACAAGGACGGAAGAGAGAAAGAACAGAGAGAAGGGGAGCAAAGAAAACGGGAGAAAAAAGTTGGGGAAAAGTAGAGAAAAACATGGAAAAGGGAGGAAAAAGGGAAGAACAAAGTCACAGGGGTGAGGTGTCATTGCCGGTCTTCTCCGAAAACGTTCGAAAACGCGTTTCGTAGTCCTCTATGCCTCAGAAAGGCCTACACACTCTCTGCGTCCAGTTCAGCTCTGCCCGCCTGCATGCGCCGAAGCTCACCGATGTCTGCGATAGTCTGTTTGCTTTGCAGAATTCGCGCGGCGAACTTGGCCGACTGCGCCACCAGCAGGTCCCGCAGCTCCTCGAGACTCTGAAAAATCCAGAAAATATGAAAACAAATGGTGCGAAAACCAAAGAAAAAGACCGATAGAACGAAGCTGTCGAAACGAAAAGTGGAACAAAAAAACAGCTTGCTCGCTCGCCCGTCTGCGTTCATGTCCGGCAGCGTTGTCTTCCCAAGGTTGAGAGCTGTTCTCAACTTCGAGAGCTTCCGCGCTTGGACGCGAGGGCAGCTCCCTTCTTGATTCGAAACACTGTGAAGTCTTCTTTCCAGGCAGGTCTTTGAGTTGAGATCTTCTTCCTCTCTGCCTTTTTTTAAAAGGAAACATACTCGTCCTTGTTCAGTGCCGGAATGCTTCACTTCCTTATCGCATCCGCCCCTCGACGGCCACCGAAAACACCCGTCTCGTTTTTTCTTCTCTGTCGTTCGTCTCGTTCTCTTCTTCTCTCTCTTCTCTTCTTCTCTCTCTTCTCTTCTTCTCTCTGTGTTCGTTCTTCACTGCCTCTGGCAGGCCGTCCGCTTGTGCGTCGGTCTTCTTCGAGAGTTCCCTTCTTTCTCGCAGTTTCGCTCGTTCTCTCGAACGCCTTACGATGTCAGGACGCCTCTGATGGTGTCGCAGCCCAAACTGCTGGTAGAGCAAGCATGCGGAACGAAGGGGGAGAGTCGTCAACCTCTGCAGAAGCAGAAAAAACAATCTCCCCACTGCCATACTCATCTCTCCCCGCTACCATACATGCATACACATACACAAAGACACAGGTATAGATACATGCATACACAAATATGCATATATATACATATATATATATATATATATATACGTGTATGGGGAGCGAAGGAGCTCAGGAAAGTGACCTAGGCGAGTCGGTTTCCCTACAAATCCCCCCGTGGGTACAGAAAGCTCAAAGTTCGCAGGCCTCCCATATTTCTAGCTAAGTATCTTTATAAATGTATATATATACATACACATATATACATAGACAAATATACATATACAAATATGCATATATATACATATATATATATATATATAGAGAGAGAGAGAGAGGCATCTCTTTGCGCAGGAAAAACCTCGGAATCTGCAGCTTGTGTGAAAATGAGGAGTTAGGTGAGAAAAAAACGCGACGAAGAATCGCGAGGGGAAAGGATGAACAGAGGAAGTCCAGGACTGCGCAAAGGATACCTTCCGTTTCTTCCCTCGACTTTTCACTCGCCGCGTAGGTCAAGAACGAGGACAGGAAGCGAAGGAGCACACCGTCTTTGAGCAGAATCCTTCTGAACTCCCGTCCGACGCATGCACCGTGAGCTGCATGCGCGGGAGAGACTTTCTCTCACTCTTCAGAAGACCAGAACGCACCTTGATGCTTGTGAGTTGACTGATGTAGAGAAGTACATCCTCGCGCCCGGCGTAAATTTCCAGGGCGTCGCTGGCCGCCCGCAAGTGCACAAAAAGTTGAAAAACAGACGTAGCTCGAGATCTGAAAAAGGCGCGCAGACTTCAAAATCTTGAACATAGAAGACGGGAGATCTTCAAAGGTGAAGAAAGCCTACATTCGAAGCTTCCAAGTAGTCCCCCACAGCTCCCTCACGGACGCCTCCCTTCGACACGAATACGCATTTCGAGTCACAGAAATATACAGACACCTATACATATAAATATACGTTTAAATATATACATATAAATATACGTTTAAATACAGATGCACAAATATATATACATATACATACATATATATATATATATATGTATGTATATGTATATATATTTGTGCATATACGGTGAGTGAGAAAGAAGTTGTAGGGAAGGCGAGTGTCTGCGAAGGAAACCAAGGCGGAGGCAAGGCAAGTCGCAACATGAGATTGAGAGGCGAACGCAGAGGGAGGAAAACATCTCTCGAGGTGAATGCAGAGCTCTGCGCAGCTGGATGTACACGTCGGGAACGAGTTGTTCGGACGAAGTCTCCTGTGTTCTTTCAGCTCCCCTCCCCCTCCTTGCGACTTGGAGCTTGACGTTTCATGCCCGCTCGCAGTTTTGAACGAGAACTCGAAAACAACTCTTTTTCCAACTCACATGCGCGCGATTGTGCCGAGGGCGTGGACAGCTGCGAGAGCCAAGTCGTTCTGTTCAGAAGTGAAGCACCGCCAAAACGCGTCGATCACTTGCATTTGAAGAGGCTGGAAGTCTTCGACATCCTTTTCTCCCTCGCCTCCGCAGCTGCTTGCAGACTCCCGGAGTCGGCGAAAGGTTTCTCGCCGCTCTCCTTCCAAGGCAACTGCTCCTCTCTCGCCTGTCTCCATCGCGCCCTCCGCTCCGTTCTGCTGCTCGACCTCTGCAGCCATCTGAGCGGATTTCAGAACTGGTTCTGTGCGCTTCTGCGTCTCCGTAGTTTCGCTAATCTTCGAAACGCACGCTGGTTCTCTGACCTTCGAAACGCATGCAACGTCGCTGTCCTCGAAAAATCCGTTTTCCTGCGCAGCCGTCGGAGAAGGCACTCAGGCGTCCTCCTCAAATCTGCCTCCAGAGGCGTGATGCAGAGAACGAAACAGTCTCTCCCGCGAAGAGAGGACGGAGGAAGAAAGAAAGGGCAGAGAGGAAGACGAGGAAGGAAGGCGAGCGAGACAGACGGAAACAGGCGGAGACAGGTGGAGACAGGAGACAGACGGAAACAGACGGAGACAGAAGTACAAGAGGAGGAGCGAGACAAAGAGCACCGCGACAGAGAAAGGATTTCAAGGACGTACAGAGAGCGTCTGCGCGGAAGACAGAGAAACACTAGAGAGAGAGAACCAACTGGGAGGGTGCCATATAGACGAGAAAGAAGAGGAAAGAGAGGACGGATGAAGAATCTGGAGAGTCCGCATGGCGGAAGTATGGATAAAGACGCGCGCGAGTTTCCTTTCTCTTCTCTCGCCTTTCTTCTCTCCTCTCTGTCCGTTTCTCACCCTCTCTCTTCTCGTCTCCCTTCGCGGATCTGCTCCTCTCCTGACATCAGAGGGTCTTCTACAAGAGGAAAACAAGAGCGACGTTGGATGAGAAAGAACAGAGATGCGAAAGCGAAGGCAAACAAGACGGAGAGAAACCGAAAGAAGAAAGGCCGCGGAGGCGAGAGACACGGGCTGACAAGAAACGCCCCCAACCTCGCGAGTCCGCCGCGAAGCCTCGCGACTCACGTCGAGAGAAGGAGCGCGCGTCGAATCGCAGAGGCAGACCAGTTTTCTTCACTGGAACTTTAGAAAAAAACGCGTCGGCAGAAGAGAAAATCTCAGCGATGTCTCTTGACGCAGCAGCAGGCGAGAGACTCAGCGAAAGGCTGCTCCGGTTTCTCAGCGGAGTGGAGGCTTCGGGGAGAGGTCGCGCCGCTTTTTTCAGAGACAAAACCGGAGCGGGGAAACAAAACGGAACGCAAAACAATAGAGAGTTAAAAGGCAACTTGGGGACGCTCTTTCAGAGGTTTTCTCGCCAGGCGCTTCCTTCTCTCCAGAGACGGCCCTCTTCACGGTTCGTGGATAGAAACGCATGCAGTGTGCAGCGTCACACAGACAGACGCCCGTTGCCGCAGTTGACTTCCAGAAAAACCCGGAACAGATCCATATTTGAACTCCTCTTGAGCCGTCCGAGAGAAATCTCTCTTCAGAACTCGCGCAAACGCGTGAGTCCACAACTCAAAGCACTTCTCTCAGTGCCGCATCGCGCCGTCTCTGCCTCCGAGCGGTCGTCTCATGAAAACGCGGCGATTTTTGCCCTAGACGCCTTTTCAGTCGCATGCGCCATTCAAGAGTTCATCTACAGACTGACATATTCAACTCACACACCTCCTCGTACACTTCTCCCTTATTTATATATATTTATATTTATATATCTATATATATTTATATTTATATATCTATATTTATATATATATATATATATATTTGCATATATGTTTGCGGAGGTGATTTTCTGTTTTCTGTTGACTGGACTGCGGAGAGCAGCTGTGTACAGTTTCAAAAGTGCGAACCTGGGAGAAAGAAAGAGCAGCGCGGCTCTCCTGAAGTCGCGCGTCTCTCCTCACTGCATTTCCTGTTTCGACGCGACCACCCGATTTTTGCAATCGTGGAGTTTTTCCCCGCGAGCTCTTGGGAGCTTTGCGCAGGAAAGCAGCGAGCGGGAGCGTCTTGGTCGAGAAAAAAGTCTCTTTTTCGGACTGAGAGATGCTCCCAAACCCACTGCCCTGCGCTCTTCCATGGCCAATCGAGGCTGCACTTCTCGACAGTAACAGTCCGGCCGAGCGTCCAGTCCACCAAGAAGATGAACAAAGGATGTTCCATGAAACGACAAAAGTCCACTAAGGTTCAGGAGAAATCTCCCGTCGGCTTCTTTCAAAGACCAACTGGCCTGCCAACCAAACCGCACACTCTTCACTGGAGAAAGAAGCCGTGAGAGAACGCGCGAAAGGACGCACTGAGGCGCGCAAAGACCTTCTATTCTCCTTTGTGCGAATAAAGCATTCAAGTCAGGAGACGCAAATCTTTTTGCGCAGGGAAAACGGTTTTCTGCGAGTGCGAAAAAAAACAACGCGGAACGCCGCATACACGTCAACCGCCAGCGAGGAAACAAGAACTTCCTGAGAAGACTTGCGCAGCTCAGAACTATCCACCTTCTCTCCTGGCAAAGAAATGTGATGAAAGGCCAGAACTTGGCTGGTGCATTCGAGATCACCCTCTCCTCTAATGCGCGAGAATCTTTTTCATGCTTTTGTCCATCGCAGGAAACTCGCGTCCTTGCAGGGCAAGTCACTGGAAAAGGCGACTGGCTCGCCTCACACACCTGTAGCTCGAGGTGGAAACTCAGCAAGCAGAAAGGATGTAGAAACTACGGTCGAAGAGAGGAAAGAGAGGTGCAGTTCTGAGATTCAAACCACGCTGTTCTATACTTCTTTTCGACTCTCGCGTTCTGTGTTTTTGGACGTTCGAAACGATCCATCAAACAGCCTGTATTCTCACACACTGTTGATTCGTTCGATCTCAAGCGACTCTCGAAAATGCCGGATTGCTACCTGAAGAGCAGAAATGACCTTCCCGGTCAGAAGCGCGAAAACAGCCAACAACTGGAGTCTCGACTCCGCGGTGTACATACACCCGACGGACAGCGTCAGCAGTGCCGAGTCGCTGGCCAGGCGCAGCCGCGGAGTTTCTCGGTCCTTTCTGCACCTTGCCTTGCAGCGAAAACAGCGAGTTCTCAGATTCAACGCAAAACTGTACAAAACTGTCTCTCTTGCGTTCGTTCGAACTGATGACACGAGAGACGCAGCTCCAGAAAACCGACAGAAAACCGACAGAAAACAGCAGTTGACAAGCGGGGGCTGATGACACGACGAAAGGGTGTGAAAGACCCAACTCCTCGAGATCCGTGGAACCGCCGCAGCCGGCAGCAGACGGCATACACGCAGTGCATGCACATGCGCCTGCGCTCCGGTTTCTTTCGCATGCAGTTGGAGGCTCCGGCTCGGGAAGTCTGCAGGCGACTTAGTGGGGGGCGAAACGTGGAGTTCGCTTCTCGTTGAGAGATCTGATTTCGCTTCGAAAACGCGGACCACAGAGATCAAAGAAGACGAAGAGAGGCAACGGAAAAACCTCAAAGTCACAAATCGCGGAACTCGACTGCTCGCACCCATTCTTTCATCGCTCCCGGAACTCGCAAAGTCTCAAGAGTCTTCTTGTACCTGCAGAACACACAAAGGCAGACGCGCCCACATTAAAGAAGCGTCACCTCTACTCACTGCCTTCTAAATCCTTTCGTATGCATGCATGTATCAAGTCGACACACAAATGCGTCTGAACCTGTACATCGACACACACCCACACAAATCTACGTCTAAATATATATACATATACATATATATACATATACATATATATACATATACATATATATACATATATATATATATACATGTGTATATAGATATATCAATGCGCATGTGGTGTGGTTGTCCGTAGCTGCTCGTTCGGTGGCTTTCTACGGAGAAGGCGTAAAAGGGGAGTTTCTTTCGAGAAGAATGGAGCATTCTGAACACAACCTCACGCAGATGTGGAACAGAGTAGGTTTGTCCCCTCTCCCGGTTTCCATGTTTCTGCGTCCGCGCGGCTCTAACGTCCGAGTGTACGCATGAACGTACACCCGGCGCATCGAAGAAGGCGGAACGACGCCTCCAAGGAGCCTTCCCAGATACGAAACTTCATCCACGCGTCTGCGCGCGTCTCCACCTCTTGAAGCCCCTTCACTCGCCATTTTAGAACGCGTCCTCTGGGCACCTTCGCAGATCTCCGTGTGAGACAGAATGGACCGAGACAAAAAGCCTACGACTGGCAGCGCAGCCTTTCCCCACCGCAGGTCGACACAGCATGACAGTCTCTTTAGCGACTGGAAAGACACTGCTGCTCACGCTGCATGCTCTGGAAATTTACAGGGAACGTAAGTTCCGAACGGATCTGAGGCGACGCCCGTCAGACCGACTGTCTGCAGGGCGTAACTACACAGCTGGAGGACTCCCAGGTCGACTAAACGCAGAAACGCGCGACGCAAACTCTGCAAAAACGGAGCAAACAAAGGACAAAGAAACGACAACAGAAGTCAACGACACAACGTGATGCACTCAAACACACACATACACGGGCATATACGTCTGCGTATACACATACATATATATATATATATATATAAGTATATATATATATATATATATTTATGCATGTGTGTATATGTATGGCCGTTTGTATCAACATATGCATAGGAGTGGATTTATAGAGAGGAGGAGAAGTCGTTGACAGAGCGTTGACAGAGCGGGGAATTGGTTCATTTTCGAGTCGGACTGCGGGGATGTGTGTAGATGAAAGGATTTGTCACCTCAGCCACGAATTGGAACTGTTTGCACTGCGTCCTTGTCTCCCTGCAGAGAGAGAGTGGGGAGACGCCCTCTGTCCTCACTTCTGCACTTGGATGCTGCAGCTTGACGTCGAGGTCGGCGTAGAGAAGCGCGACTTGCTCGACGACAGCATGGAACGTTTTCGGGGCTCTTCGGCGCGCATGCAGTCGCGTCATGGCTCCGAGGACGAGATGTTCCACCAGACTCAGCTCCGGGAAAACACTGAAAGTCTGCGAAGCGAAAGAAAGAAGCAGCGCAAGACGAACTGATCGCCGCTACCCCTGTTCACTCGAGCTACGTCTGACGTCTCTGTGCGACATTTTCGTTCAACGCCGGCAGTCGCCTGACGCCGCTCTCGCATGTTCTGCTCTCTCTGTGCTCTTCTCGCGGTCTCTCCAGTTTCATGGTGCTTCAGAGCTCTTTTCGGGTGTTCCCTTCTCCCTGGGTCATCCTTTCTCCTCATCTGCGCGTCCTCTCTCGTCTCTCTCCTTCTCCTTCTTCGTCCTGTCACCGGCTCTCTGGGCTCTGCGAGAGATTCCTGTGCTGCACAAAACCGGTCTCCTCCCCTCCTCTCTTTCGCTCTTGGAACGGTGACTGCATGACCTCCCCTCCTTTGGCCTCAGGGCGACTCCCTTGGCCTTCTCGCTCTACCTTCTTCTCTCGGAGCAGTCCGCCGCACAGGCGCGCAAACTGTGTCTGGTCGTCTTCGGCGGATCGCCGACTCGTTGCTTCCTCTCTCCTTCCCGGAGTCGCTGGCTGCTCGGGGCAACACACAGAAAGAGGAGAGACGAACGACCGCGGACATCCCTGGTCTGCCAGCGAGCTCGCGTCCGGTCGTCGCGCTCCGCCGTCTCGAATGTCTCCGTCCACGAACTCCTCGGTGGATCGACTGCGGTTCTCAGGCACCTGGTTCTCTTCTCCCTGGAGTGACGAGGTTCGCGGGGAACGTGGAGAAAACGAATCTCGAGCGCGCTGGGAGTCGCGCCGAGGCGAGAGTGCGAAGGACCGCGCAGAAAGCGGGGAGAGACCCTCTCCACACGAACGAGGGATCCGACTGAGAGCCGGACTGAGAGTCGGGCTGAGAACCGGACTAAGAGTCGGACTGAGAGTCGGACTGAGAGTCAGTTTCTTGTCCGACTCGAAGAGTTCGCAAGTCACAGAAAGAGACAAAATCGCGTCGATGATCTCGGAGAAGAAGCAACGCGCGCTGCGACCCAGAGCGAAGTTCCTGAAAAACGTCTCCTGAACGCACACAGACAGACATATTGTGTCGGCGACACTCGCGCGTATGGGGTGTATATCCACTGGGTTGGAGAAACGGTCTGTTGTCTTTCATGGGTCTGCGTCGCCTCTCTTTTCCTTGTTCTGGACCGCGTTCGTCACTGCCTTTGTCTTTTTTGGGTGGCGCGCGCGTCACTCGCCCTCTCTGTCGCCTGGTTGTTCGTCGACGCCAGTGTTCGTTCCCCCCTCTTCTTCTCTCTTTTCTCTTTTCTCTTCTCTCTCTTTTCTCTTCTCTCTCTTTTCTCTTCTCTCTCTTTTCTCTTCTTTCTCTTTTCTCTTCTCTCTCTTTTCTCTTCTCTCTTTTCTCTCTGTTCGCGCGCTTCGGGCGCCTCTCGCTCCACGTACCCTGAACCTGTGAGAGGTGAACTCTTCCTCAAGCGCGGCCGCGAAGGCGCGCGCGAAGACTTCTGCGCGCCAGAGGTCTTCTGCAGTCGGCGTCCATGCCGGCTCGAGAAGGAGAGCGAGCGCCGCCTCCTCCTCGGCCGCTCGCGTCTCCACACCCTTCCGCCTCTTCCCTCGCCATGCCTCTCGCTCTCGGACCTCTTCTTCTCTCGCGCGCGCCGCCCCCGCCAGAGCTGCGCAGAAGCTGGTCTCTCGCCGAGCCGACTCCACGGCAGTGCGGAGCAGAAGAGGACTCGAGACGCGGAGAAGGTTTCTCCGGAGAAAGGCTGTGAACCGCGGCAGCGAGGAAGGCCCCGCGACGTACAGCGTCTGCAGCGAGAAGCGACTGCGAATGCGCTTCTCCATATGTTGCGTGATGTCCAGAACGGCAGAGACACACACAGTGCAAATCTGCAGGTCGCTACTGTGTTGCAGGTCAAAGAGGTTGTACAGCAGCTGCTGTCTCCTCCGTTCCCCTGAGGCGTCAAGACAGCAGCGCTCGAAGCGGTCCAGGACGATCACCACGGCGCGCCCGAACAGCGAGCAGCTGTCTTCGAGTATAAGCCGAAGCGTGTGAGAGAGCTCCTCGACGGACGCAGAGGCAGCAGGAGTTTTTTGGCAGCGCAAGTCCCTCCCCAGTTGGGAGACAATCGCATGCAGCAGCGACGCGTCGTCTCTGTACAGCGGACAAGACAGCCGTACCACTAACAGGTCGGGAAGCAGCGCTGCAGGGGCGAGAGACGCAGGCGACGAAGAAGAGAGGAGAGACGGCGGAGACGAAGAGAGAAGAGCAGGGGGAGAAGAAGACAGAGAAGAAGAAGAGAGACCAGAAGAGAGAAGAGACGGCGGAGAAGATGGGAGAGAAGAGAGAGAGGACGGACGCGCAGGACGAAGAGGGGAGGAGACACAGGAGGACGCATAGTCGGAGGAAGAAGCAGAGGCATCCTTGTCCTTTGTCTCCGCTTTCTTGCTCTTGAGGTCGTCTCTGTTTTCATGCTTGAAGTGGAGAGACGCCTGCTGCTCGCGCTGCTCTCGCGCGAGACGCTGCACGGTGTTGAGAGCGAGCTCGAGAGCAGTCGTTTTTCCAGACCCAGGAGGACCTAGAAGCAACACACTCGTCTTCTCCTTCAACTGCAGGCAACAACTCAACTTCCTCGACAACTCCAGCGCCACCGCCTCCACCGAGTGCGGGGGCGGAGGCTCCTCGCGACGAGGTGTCTCCGTCCCTGTCTCCCTTCCTGTCTCCTTTCGTGGCGACGCATGCGTCGCCTGCTTCCGCCACCGCTGCAGCGGAGAGGCAGTCGACTCCAGGGAAGCTTCCAGGCGGCTGAGCGACGGAGGTAGAGCCGAGGAGGCAGCATAAGAAGAGGCAGACGAAGAGGAAGGCGCGGAGGAAGAAAAAGAGGAAGAAGACGAGGCAACGAGGAGAGACAGAGGCAGAGGACTGTGGAGAAATCCACGGGAAGCGAGGTGGAGGCGATGCCGCAGGAGACTGTGGAGATGAGAGAGGAGAAAAGATCCGTCGGAGAAGCGCAAATTCAGAACTTGGCTTAAAGAAGGAGAGCAACGCATGCAGGTGCCTTCACACCCCGGCGTCGAACAGGGAGAAGGAGAGGAAGAAGGGGAAGAAGAAGCTGGTGCAGAGGGTCTGCGCTGGAGCTGGGGAGAGAAGGCGGCCATCTTGGAGAGAGGGAAGCGGGGGAGAAAAGTCGAGGAGGAATGGCCGCCGACGCGGAAAAGACAACGGGGGAAAGAACGGCCAGTCCGAGCCGGCACTCGAGCATCAGAGAGGAGACGAAATCCGGAAGAAAAGGGTCAAGAATGGAGAAAACGAAGTCGAGAGAGAGGGAGAGAGAAAGGAAGAACTGAGAAGGGAGGAGGCAGTTGCCGACGCATGCAAACGCTGTGACTGGGGAGCAGAGTGCGAAGAAGAAAAAGGGAGGACGAGGTCGGCTGCGTTTTGCGATGCCACCAAGCCGAGGGAAACCAGTGAGAGACTCAGGACAGAGAAGACGAAGAACGCGGAGAAAAGACAGGGCAACGGTTCCTGTCAAAGAAGAAAGAGTGACGAAGAGACGCGGAGAAAAGACAGGGCAACGGTTCCTGTCAAAGAAAAAAGAGCGACGAAGGAACGCGGAGAAAAGACAGGGCAACGGTTCCTGTCAAAGAAAAAAGAGCGACGAAGGAACGCGGAGAAAAGACAGGGCAACGGTTCCTGTCAAAGAAAAAAGAGCAACGAAGGAACGCGGAGAAAAGACAGGGCAACGGTTCCTGTCAAAGAAGCTCCAAGCTCCTCGCAAGCTCGCACCCCAGTCTCTCCAGAGGAGAAGAAGAGAACGGACAAGAAAGAAGAAAAGGAATTAAAAGGAAAGGGAGGACGAAGATAACTGAAGGACAGGAGCCGAGGAGGATGAGGGGTATGAGAGGGAGAAGGAGAGAAAAAAGAAGCTGAAGACGAGAACAGGAGAAGACAGAGCAGGGAGGAAGAAGACAGAGGAGAGAGGAAGAAGACAGAGGAGGGAGGAAGAAGACAGAGGAGGGGGGGAGAAGAGAGGGGGGAAGGTCAGAACGAGAAAGCCGACAGGTAAAGAGAAGAGGAAAACACGGAGAGAAGCGCGGAGAGAAGCGCGGAGAAGAAAGAGAAAAGGGAGCTCCGAGGACAGGGGAGAGGGCGCGTCGAAGGGAGCTTGCGAGCAATGAGAGAGATAAGCTGTGAGGCGAGGCGGCGGCAAAGGAGACTCATCATGTGCGAAGCTTCAATCAAAAAAGAACTGTTCTGCTCCAGAAAGCACAGATGACAGCGCGCAGGAAAGGAGAAGAAGCAGAGAAAGGGAGACAGGGGCGTCGAAGCCGGCAGCAGCGGTGTAAGTGTATTGTGTGCAGAGCGACTTGCACCGGGGGATTGTGGTGAGAACGGTGGAAAAGAAGAAGAAAGACGGAGAGGAGGTGGAAAGACCGACAAAAAAGCGAGAAAATGTCCGTTCTTTTTCCTTTCCTCGTGGTTTTCGTCTTCAGGACGAACACTCACACACCCGACTGCATGCTGTGTCTTCGCGGGAGGGCAGAGGCAAACGCGAGGAGAAGAAAAAAGGCGGGGGGACAAAGTCGTTTCGGGAAAAGACTTGGAAAAAAGGCAGAGACGCAAACACACCGAGAAAGAACGGCTTCTTTTCTCCGAGATTCGTTTGCTGTGCTGCGCTTGCTGCAGCTGGCGCTCGACGGGGAAGCGCGGGGGTCTACGAGACACGAGCGCGACGCAGCGCCAACCTGCGCCTCACGGTAGAGCGAGAGCAAAACAAGAGATAAAAAGGTTTTCCAAGAATGAAGAGGAAATAGGACAAGGGAGCATTTGGGCGAGATGTAAAGGGCAGAGTGAGAGGGGAAAAAGAAGAAACGGGGACAAGAGGAAAGGGGAGACAGACGAGGAAAACCGAGGCGAAAAAGAGCGACGAGAAAGGAGCGCTCGGGTGTTATCGAGAATAGAGAAGAGAGAGAGAAGAGAGAGGAGAGAGAGGAGAGACGCGACAGGAAGGGAGCAGAGGGAGAACAGACAGAGCTGGAATACGCGCGGAAGGAAGCGGCGGAGGGAGGTCAGGGTACTGAACTCCGACGCTTCAAGCTAAGAAACTGGACAGTGAGAGACGGAACGCAGGAAAGACTGACGGACAACACAGAAGGGGAGAGAAGGAAAAGGGTCACCAAGAATAGGTGGAGAAAGTCAGAGAAAACGAGCTGAAAAGTCACCCTGCGGATAAAAAGGATCTGCTCACAATTGCTATGGCGCCTGATACACGTTCTTCCCTCGTCGCTCAGAGGGACCGTCAGAAAGCCGATGTGCGAAAGAACCAGAAATGGTGAAGAAACCGCTTCGCCGTATCTGTTGGCGTCTTGTACCTAGCTGCATATACATATATACATATATATATATGTATATGTATATATATATTTGTAGTAGCGACAGTGTGTATATACATCTCGGTATACACCCATCTTCGATTATACGTAGCAGCGAACACTGAGAGAAGCAGCTGAAGTGTTGCGTGACAGTTAGATATATATATATATATACATATATATATATATATATACATATATATATATATATATGCATTCATATGAGAGAGAGCGACTAAAACTTATCTTTTTCTCCATAATCGATGCATGAACGTCTTGTAAACAGTTCGGATGCAACATAGTTTTTCATGCCTGCGTCTGTGGCACTATCATGATGACAGCCCCCAGGTCATAGTTGCCGCCGCGAGAGTCTGCGCGCGCCTCGGCTTTCTTGGCGCTCTGCCCGAGTCCGCAGGGCAGGAGACAGACGCGAGCAAAAGGGAGAAGAGAGAACAGACACAGAGAGTAAGAGAGAGAGAGAAGCAAGACGGAAGATCTGACCCAGGGGATCTTCCGTGGAGCGGCGTTAGATGCCCTGGACAGAAAACAGCAAAAGAGTTGAAGGCTCCCAGAAGAGCATAGAGAGTAAGAGAGCGAGAGAAAGGCACGTCGTCTGAAGAAGCAGCAGGAAAGCGAGAGAAACGTGATGCGTCTGCGCAACAAGAGAATCGACTTGGCACCGCGAAAGGAAACTCGGAAACAGGTGGAGGCGAGCTTGTCTGCGGCACAGCGTCTCTGTCCGTTGTTCTTCCAAGACTCGACATAGAAAACGAATCGCGTTTTCGACAGCAGGCCAGAAAAACGCAAACGTCTCCCAATCTTTCTCCCCGCTGTTGCGTGACCTCTCTGGGCGTTGCGTCGTCTCGAGCGACGGCCCTGCAGAGAGGAGAGAACTTTGGAAATGCGGAGTGAGCCGCTGCGAGCTGCTTGCCTCGCGCGTACACGGTGGTCGCAAGCCTTCCTCGGAAAGAAAGGAGAAAGAGCAACGGTGTCGCCGAAGCGGCGCGGACCGCGAGCCGCGAGCGACAGCGGTGCAGCGCAGTGTTGAGCTGAGCAGCAGAGGACTGCATGTGCCTCACGGTGGCCGTGAGGAAGAGGTGAGGAAGAGAGAGAAAAACAACCAGAAAACGAAGGGTGAAGTCTGGAAAATCCTAGACATGAAGGGGATGCAGAGAAACGCGAGAAGGGAAACCAGAAAAAACGCCTAACTCCCGAGCGCATCCTTGCACAAGCGCATGCAAAGGCCCCCATAAAGGATCCTGGAAGAAAGCGACGCTCTCACGTTTCTCTCTCTTGTCTTCTTTCGCAGCCGCCTTCGCTGCTTCTCTGCCTTCCGTCACCTGTTCTCCCTGCCGGACAATCCCTCCAATCACGATTCGCTTTCTCGCGCGCTCTGCAGGCGAAACGCGACTGGACACCCTCCGCCTGCATGCGCTGAACGTCTCTCTTCACCAGTCTTTCCGGATCTCGCTGCGCGGCCCAGACGAACGGAGACCTCCGTGACGAAGGCTTTTCTCTCGGCTTTCGCGCCAAGCGACAGGAAGGGAAGGCGACAGAGAAACGACAACCGACCTGAAACCGTCGAACGCCGTCGACTCCGTCCAGCGCCTGTCGCCCCCGCGAAGCACCGTTCACTGCCCCTCTGCGCAGAGTGCTTGCGCTCGTTTTCATCCGTTAAAAAGTTTGAAAGGATGTGACTTTCTACCGGCATTCACACCGCGAATGCCGCGAACCAGTTCCTCGTCTCTCGCCTCCGAAGGCACTCTGGAAGCAGTCTCCGTGCTCGCCTCCTCCCAACGAAACGCTCCTGGTCGAAACGGAGACGCTCGACGAGAAGGTCTGAAAGCAGAAGCAGACGAAGAAGAGGAAGCAGACGAAGAAGAGGAAGCAGACGAAGAAGAGGAAGAAGGCGAAGAAGAGGAAGACGGAGCTTGCTGATAAAATGGTCTTTTTCGGCCGATACGTAGGAGGACGGTGCTAAGTCGCTTGGAGGAAGACGAGACGGACGCGTTGGAGGAGCCAGAGGAAAGGTCCCGAGATCCCTTCCGAGATTCGCTGTCTGAGCCGACTTCTTCGGAGACGCCTCTGAGAGACTGCTGTCGCTCTTCAGCCTGCGTACCGGGAGGGGAGACACCGCCACTCGCGGATGCATGCAGCGGAGAAGAAGGCTGGAGACGACGCGCTTCTCCAGTCTCTGTCTCGGAAGACGCTGAGGTCGTCTCCTTTTCTCCACTCAGAGGATACGAAGACGAGGAAGAAGAGAAAGAAGAGGAAGAAGTGGAAGACGAGGAAGAAGAGAAAGAAAATGAAGATGGAAATGGAATGGTGTTTTCAAGATAGGGAACAGATGGAAGGTGTGGGTCTTTCTGAGAAAGTCCGTCTGAAATTTCACCGGATTTTTCCTTCTTCTTGTGTTCGTCTTTCCTTCCATCGACGGACTGGATTTCCTGCTTGTCTTCTGGCTCCAAGACACGACGCGTTTCCTCTCCTTTGTTCTCCAGTTCCTCCTCCACCCCTGTACTCCCGTTCACTGGCTCTGCCGCAAGTGTCGTCTCCGTCGAGTCTGCCCGAGTCTCCTCTCGTTTCTCGAACGCCTCACCCTCCCCTGCACTGCCCTCCGAGGGTGCTTGCAAATCCTGCTCACCAGTGAACTCCGTTTGCGTCTCACCGCGGCTCTCATCTGGCAAGTCTGCGTCTCCGTCGCCCCCTCCACGCGGCTCTGCGCCCTGCATGTCGATGTCGGAACATTCCGCCTCTGAGTAGGACAGAAAGTCCTCCGACGGACACCCGCCGTCGTCGTCAAGACGGACCTGCGGTACCGGGCAAGTGAGACGCGAGTTCTTCTTGTCTTCTTTTTCTTCGCCTCTTGGGGGGCGCCTCCGCTCCACTCCGCCGCATCTCCCGGCGTCTCTGTGCCCTGTACGACCGCCTTGCGCACTGCTGTTTCCCCGCATGCAGTCCTCCTTCGCAACGCTCTCGTCTGCTGTTCCCTCTGTATCGACACTCCGACCTTCTCCTCCGTCGCTGTCTCGACGGTCCATCCCACCTGGACTCTGAAGGATGACAGCTCGGGTGAAGGAATTCTCTAAGAAACGCATCCAGAAAGCCTCCTGCGCCTTGCATGCGTCGCTCGCGCTGCCTGTGTCCTCGACCTTCTCGGCTGCATGCGCGCCGCCACCGAGACTCTCTGCACGGCCGTCTGTCGCCTGGGGAGTCCCCGACACCCCCGGCGCGTCCGCACTCGTCCTCGAGCTTCCGGCGAGCTTCGGGCGCGTTGGGCGAGAACCTGCGGGCCCTGTCTCCTCGCTCGGCGCCCTCAAGGAGACACTTCGGCGACTGGAGACACGATCGGAAGCCATCCCGGCTCCAGCGCGAGACGCGAGAGCCGCTCGCGCGCCCGGTGAAACAGCCTGGAGAGGAGAGGCGAAGGACGAGGCAGCAGAGGCAGGAAGGAGGACCTGGCGGCGCAGGAGGTCGAGAAGGCGAAATGGCGCTTGTTCGAAGACGCGGGGAGAAAGCAACACTCGCAGAAGCTGAAGAAGAGCAAGTTTCTCTTTGACAAGCGCCGAGAGAATGGAGAAGGAGGAGAAGAAGGTCACGACCGAGGACGTCGACGCGTGGAAGAAGGGAGAAAAGGCGAACACGAGCTGCGCAGTTTCGGCGTCCGCTGCCCTCGTCTTCTCCTCTCCAGCGGTCGCTAAGTGCTTCCCCATCCCGAGGGAGAGAAACAGCGTCTGCTGCGGGATTGTCAAGGAGAAGATCGCCGGCTGCGGTTCGCGACGCTCGCCGCTCGCGCTGGGGCCTTTCCGCAGAGCATCTGGAGCGCCGCGCTGCTGAGGAATCGGAGTCAGAGACTGCTCGCCCCCGACTGAGGTGAAGGAAACGATGCAAGGCTCGAAACTCCTGCCGCTCAGTGCCGCGCCGCCTCCTTGGCGCTGCCGGCGCCGTGCGTTGTCTTCGTAGCTCGCGAGTGCAGAGGAGAAGGCCGCAGCGTCGAGGTCCTCAGAGTCCGGCGGTGCGGCGCCCTGTGGATTCGAGCCTTTCGGCCTCCGCTGCTCTCGAGAGAGCTCTGGAGACAAGTCCGGAGACACGCACGGGATACAGTGTGGTTGTTCCAGGAGCGAGACTTCGCAGCTCGGCAACTTTGCTCGACAGAAGACATGGACAAGCGGCAGCGCCGCAGCGACCTTCTCCCAGTCACGCAGCGCCGCAGGCGCGACGCGGGGGGGCGCTGGGCCTTCTTGCTCCGGAGCTGCGGGAGCGGCGCGACGGCGCGGAATCTCTTCAGCGACGGGGAAAGTAGACACCGGAAGGCTCTGCGGCGTCTCTGCGTCCGGCGAGGCGCTCGGCGCCAACACACTCGCGCGCCGCGAACTCGCTCGCGAAGACGCAGAAAACGGAGAAGAGGCGGCAGAAGCGAACGGAAGGGAACAGGAAGAGTCTCGAGTCTCCAACGAGGACAAGCAGTCGGCGGAAACAGAGTCGAGAAAGTCGGGAGAGAAGTGAGAATGGAACGACTGTTTACGGTTTAGCGAGTCCGCGAGCTCCGGAGACAGAGGCGCGCAAGCTGAAGGTGACACGGTCGCAGCTGACGGCGGCGCGGCCGGCGGAACGCCCCAGGGCGAAGGTCCCTGAACGCATGCGACAATTCGATCTGGGAGAGAAACGACACAGAGACACACGCGCGTTTTGAAAACCTGCTCAGGACGTTCGCATTTGAACTCGGATTTCGTCGTGTATAATGAGCACACATGCTTCAGAGCTTCGAACGCGTCTCTCTTCTGCAAATGCAGGCGTTCTCGCCACTGTCGCTTGCCATTCCTTTCCCGACATGGAACCGAAGAAATGCCCTTTCCTTCCCGAGCCGTTGCCAGCTAGGCGAAGACGCAAGAACACAGAAAAACCGACTCGCAGATCCACCGCGGTAGAAGGCACTCGAGCAGCTCATCCGGCAACCTGAGACGCTCTAGGAAAGAAGGAAGGAAAAAGCAACAGAGCAAGGCTGGATGTCTTTCGCGCGAACCGCCAGACGCACTCCAGACGTTGGCGGGCAGCCCAACGAACGGGCAAACCGAGACGAAGAGACGAGGAGAAGTACGCCTCGGTTCCCTCTCCATAGGGTGGGGAAACGCACCGCTTCAAATGGATCTGAACAGAGGGACTCGCGAGAGCTCGAGCGTCCGCCCCATCCTCCTCGTCTCTTCCTTTTTCGCTTCTTTTTCCAAGTCTCACCGACGAGAAACTGAAGATCAACGGGTCTGCGAGCCGCCTGGCCATTGTACGCGGTGTACTGCGATAGTAGTGTGCTGTAAAACTCGAGGCGTTCCGACCTAGAACCGAGGAAAGACAAAAACGCACCCGTCCAAATCGGCTGCCCACTCACGGTCTGCACTGCTGCAGAGGGAACTTGCGAAACGATGCCAAGCTCGGAAGACAGAAATCGACCGGAAATCTACTCCTGGGGTGCGCCCCCACGGAGAGGAAGAGGAGAGGCGAAGAAACGGCGGCACCCGGAAGTATGAATGCGGAGACAATCGCGCGAGCAGGAGGAAAGAAGACAAATGGTCCAGAGTCGCACAAGAAAACTCACGGGGCTCGCGTTTCGAAAGGTCAAGTTCTTCACCAGACAGATACACGCTGTACATACAGACATGCAGTCCGAAGAGTCGAAAGCCGGTGAACTCAGAGGAAGGTCTCTCGGTAAACGGGGAAGTCAAAACGTTTACGAGACTCTTTCGACTTCTCTCAGGGGAGCAGCAGAGACGCCCCAGAGACACACAGGCAGTGCGCGGGTGGAATTCCTTGTCAGTCTCCACGACGAAAAACGCGCACAAAGGCAAAGCGTATGCATGCACATAAACATACAGCCACGCTCGCATTCACATATATATAAAGATGTATATATATATATATATATATATGTATATATATATATGTACATATGTATATATATATATATATATATGTATAGGGAGACGTATGGGTGGATATGCAAGCAGATGCACACCCAGACATACTAGACCCTTTCATATAGACAGAGAGACAAGCACAGACCAACGTAGACAGATAGAGGTAGGTATAAATAGACACGTATGATAGACATGGCGAGATATGGAAAGACGTATATAAATATTATGATAGATGTACCACTAGATGCAGGAGTATTTACATATGCCTATATATCCTTATACACAACAATTCATATATATATATATATATATGTATATGTATATATATATATATATATATTTATAATGCGGTATATTTTGGGTTGGAGAGCTTCGTACCTTTCAATGCTTGTTTGTCTGATCCCCAGTTGTTTTCTACATCCGAGAGCAGCGTAAACAAATACGGTGGAGAGCCCCCAAATGTGCTCGTAGAGAAACTGAAGCTGCTGGGAAGTCGCCGCCACGCGGATGTTTTGCCCTTGGAAGGAGAAGTGGAGAAAAAGGGGAACAGTGAGGCGACACTGCGACTGGACGAGCGGGAGAGTGAGGAGTTTCGCATGCAGCCAAATCCACTTTTTCGATATTCTCTGTTGATTTGTCTGCGTGCTCAAGACCGCGCGCTGAAAGGCCTGTCGCAGCTGCGTCCGCGTCCCCGGGGCTCCTGCCCCAACGTCTCCCTTCTTCTGACGAGTCTCTGCTTCGCTTGGAGGAAGCAGGGGAAGCAGCAGAAGATCTGCGACGCCGCTCTCGCCACTCTGCCGACGCTGCGACTCTCTAGGACGGTGCGAGGAAACAGTCGCTGAACTCGAACACCCTAGGCCATGCATCCCGAGCGTCAAAACCGGAGAAGGCGAAGAAGAAGAAGAAGGAGCAGCCGAAGAGACTTCGGAACTGGAGGAAGCTGAGAGCGAGGCGTTTCCAGCGGGAGAGTCCGAAAGTGCGTCATCTAAGTGCATGCATTTCAAAAGAACATGTCGAGTTCGCGGGAGAAGCTGACCCAGAGCGACGACGGGCATGCTTCTTCTCTCGCTCTCGCGTCCTCCCTGGTGGTCTCCTCTGCCCGCGTCGGAGAAGCACGATCGACCCGGTGCCCGGGAGCCCCAGACGTGGAGAACTTCGCATCGGCGCATGCAGAAGGAGACGGACAGTTCCTCGTAAGTCTGAAGCCGGAGGGCGCTGTCTGTACACTCGAACTCGAGCCACTGCAGCTTGCAGTTGCGCTGTTCCTCCTTCAAACGCTCCTGAAGAAGCGCGCGGTGTACGACAGCCAGTGGCGGCCCGAAGGCTCTCGGCGCGACGCGGATGGAAAGCCGCCGGACCAGCAGGCCGAAGAGGAGGTTCCGCAGGACCGCCGGAATCCAGAACGTCTGTCCCTCAATCAGCTGCTGCAGAAACGAAGGCACCGGAGGCGCCCTGCGCGGCGGCGTCCCGGTGCTCTGACAACAAACGAAAAGAAGCCAGGCGAGCGCAGGGGGAGACGCGACAGAGTGAGACGGTGACAGAGTGAGACGGTGACAGAGTGAGACGGCGCCAGGGAGAGCTTGAGATGGAGAGACAGAAAGGCAAGGCGGGACAGACAGCGAAAGCGAGATGGAGAGACAGAAAGGCAAGGCGGGACAGACAGCGAAAACGAGATGGAGAGACAGAAAGGCAAGGCGGGACAGACAGCGAAAGCGAGATGGAGAGACAGAAAGGCAAGGCGGGACAGACAGCAAAAACGAGATGGAGAGACAGAGGGAGACCGCATGAGGCAGAAGGAGCGCGTGATATTGGTAGAGAGAGTGCACAGAGACAGAGAGAGAGTCCAAAGAGAGAGAGAGAACATCTGCGAGGTAAAAAGGCGAGTCGACACGACGCAGAGTGGCTTTTCGTCTTTCGTTTCTCCGCGGTAGTTCCAGTTTTTCCGTGACGTTCCCTCACCTCTTTTTTTGGCTCGAGAGGCGCCCGACGCTCTGCCCGTTTCACAGGCAAGCGGCTGCTTTCTGCGAGAGACAACACGGAGTCTTGTTGCTGGTGCGCCAGCTGCTGCAACTCGTTCAGGTCCACCTGGGGGAGAAACGCGATGCAACAAGACAAAAGGAGAGAACTCCAAGGCGCTGCCGCCAGAACGAGGCAGGTGCAGATTCAAGCAGACAGAACGAGGCCGCGGAGACGGGAGAAAAGAGACACAGTCGAAGCAAAGAGAGACACACAACATGTGGGGGGAAAGGAAAGACAGAACAGGAGAAAGAGAGTGCCGAGACATCGTTTCCAAGAAAAAACGCAGAGAAAAAAAACGTACCAAGACGCAGTCTGTGAGTGGAAAAGCCGTGGTGTACATGCGATAAAACTCGGCCCAACAGAGCATGCGTTCGCGGGAGAGACTCCATGCGCGGCTTTCGTGGAGCTGTCGAGCAGTTGCCCTGTAAGTCTCAGCTGAAAAAAGCAGCAAGGCAGAACACGGGTGCCCATCCTACGACAGGCTTGCTCTGAGAAAGAAGAAAACGCCGAGACGCTTTCTCTGTTCCGGCAAACAAGTCGAGACCTTCAGGAGTCTCAACCAGACGCAAAGACTCAAAATACTGTGCGCACCGAAACAGATCTATGTAGATCCAAATAAAGGATAATACACTCAGTTGTTTTTTCCGGTGAACCTATATGCCAACGGGTACATATATATATATATATATATACAGATGTATATATATATATATATATATATACATATATAAGTATTCGTTTTTAAAACTGTCACCTACACATTGGCATGCATTGACATGTATCTATACGTGTTTATGCAACTATTCGTGCGTCAACAGGCCATCCACGTACATGTATGGAAATAGATATACATACATATATATATATACATATATATACATATATATACATATATATATATATATGAATCAGGTACAGATTTACGCATGTAATGTTCGCGCTTATAAGGAAGACGCACGCGCGCGTTAACATGCATGCGATTAAACATGAATGCATATGACGATGTGCATGTTTCTTCCGACTCTTTTTCGGAGCGCTCGTTGCTTGGCGCGAGTGTCTCAGAGTGGTCTCTGGGAGAGGCGCGCACCTGCGTCTTGCATCCGTTTGACAGATTCTCGATCAGGACCGTCTTCGACTTTCCTCAATTCCAAAAGTTTCTGCACTGCTTCTCTCGCGAGATTCACGAAGGAGGACGGTGTGTCGAAGTAGTTTAGCACCGCCTCCTGGAGCGGCTGTAAAAGCTCCTGAACTTTTTCTTGCATGCGACGCACAGCCTGCGTCTGCTCGCTCTCTTGAAGTTGGACTTGCGCCAGGGCCTATAGAAGAAAAGGAGAGGAAAAATAAAAACCTCTTCGAAGGGCGTTTCGAAGATGCGGAAAAGGGAGTGAAATCGAGAGAGGGTGCCAGGGGAAAAAGCGAACAAACGAGGAGGCAAGGTCGAATGCGAGGCACAGACAAACAGATACACGAGGAGATTCAGGAAAAGATGTTAACAGGTTCCTCTCCTCCGATTTCCGGATTCTGATCCTTCCTTGGACCCAGTCCCCTTCTTTCTCTTCTCCTCTCCTGCTTATACGCCTCGTTCTCTGTCTTCTCTCTTCCTCCAGCTCGTTGCCTCTCTCCCTTTCTCCTGTCCGACCTCCCCCCTCCACCTCTCTCGTTCCTTGTTTCTTGAACTCCCTCCTTCCCTCGTTGTCTCCTCTTCTCCATTCCTCCAACTCGACTCCTTTTCCCCTTTCTCTCTCTCCATTTCTCTTCTTTCTCACAGATACACTTGACACGTCGTCTGTGGGCATGCGTGAAGCAAGAAGTCTCTTTTGTTGGGTGTGAATTAGGCGGCGTTGCTCCTGATCCAGACTCGCCAGGAGTCTCGCTACGGTTTTCTGGTCGTCTTTCTGCGACGCCACCGAGCGCGTTTTCAACAGGGCCTTCTCTGCGGCCTCCAGTTCCGCTGCTGCGAGCATGTGCCATTGCGCGACAGCCCAGTAAGGTCTTCTTTCGACGATTCCGACGATGAACGAAGCATCTGAGTCTTCGTCGCCGAGCGCGAAAGGCGCTTGCGCCGGCCTCGCCCCCATCCGCAGCACCCCACACGCTGCGTCTCCTTGGAAGAGACTGCGCGTCACATCCGGCGGTCCCTGCGAGGAGCCGCGTTCCGGACCGCGCGTCTCCTGTCGCCGCAGCTGCGCCTGTCGCTTCGTCCAGAAGTGCGAAAAGAAGTCTGCGAGGTTCTCCTCCGATGTCGTGTAAGGAAGCCCCGAGGACGAGGCGGCTGTCGACGAGAGAGAAGAAGACACGCAGCCGAGGAAGGGGGACGACAGCGACAGCAGCGACGAGGGTGGAGACGTCAACGCAAACGGCAGCGCCGAGGGCGAGGCGTCGGAGTCGGTGAAAGAAGAGGCCGGGTGCGGCGCAGCAGCTCCAGACGCGCCGGAATTCATCAGGCGCTGCATGCGCTGTTCAAGCATGTATCGCTTCGCGATTCGCATGTACCTACACGCGGAGAGGAAGCAAAGGACACCGGATGTGCCGAAACAAGTGAAAAGGAAAAAACGGAGATAGGAGTGGACAAATCGGCCATGTTGATTCGAGGTTGCTGCAAGAACATTCGACACAGAGGTATTGAAGGAAAAACGAAAGAACATCTGGTCGCCTTCCAACGCCTGAAGTTGTCTCCTCGACCCGGTCGCTGCTTTCTGAACAGCCACGAACGTTTTTTTCGAGCAAGAATGGAATTCACGCATTCGATTCGGTCTGGAAAGCTGCGCCGCAAGGTACACTCGCGAATGCGTCCGCATGCAGTGCGGCAAAGACACTTAAACCAGAAATCCACGCATGCGGAAGAACGAGGTTACCTTTTCATGTGCGCAGTTCTCTCCTCCATTCGACCCCAGTACTGGGTGGAACGCGCGCCGCGCGGCTCCTTGCCAGTCGCCGGTCTCTCGCGTCTGAGAAGTTTGACGAATTGAAACGCGTACGCCCACCAGAGCTTGCAAGTGCCCTCCTTGGCCTCGCTGCCGCGCATGCAGTGCGACGCATGCATCTCGCCGGCCTCGCGCTCCGGTCTCCAGCCACACCGCGGACGTTTGTGGGGTCGGTACAGCCGCACATCTCGCAGGCGTCTCTGGTGGCGGACGCGTTCCAGAAAAACCGACACCCCCATCACCATGCCTTCGTCGACCTCCACCTCCACGCCAGCCTCTTCGATTCGCCCCAGGAGCTTCAAATTCACCTGACGCGACGCTGCGACCGCGTTGGGCTCCGGTCCCCGCGGACCGGAGCCCAACGCGGTCGCGGCACCGCGCGCCGGAGGGCCCGCGCGCGGGTCTCCGGCAGCCGACGCCCCGCCCGCAACGTCGAGGCCGCCTGCGGCAGCAGCCGACTGCGGGGAGGCGTTGTGGAGTCCTAGCTGGGCTTGGAAACTCACCGGTTTGAGCAGCCAACGTCGAAAGAAGATCTCCGCGGTCGCAGTTGCAGCTGGGCAGGCGTCTTCGCTTTGTCGACCAGAGGCGCTCCCCGCCTTCTCGTCTGCCACGGACGCGCCGCTACCTCCCGGCAGCGGTCGCGCCGGGACCGGACGCCGGCTGGATCCAGACAGAGAGACTTTGCTCGCTGCGGCAGACCCCGCGGAAGAGAGAGAAGAGAGTACCTCGGCAAGTTCTTGCGGCGACCTCACGAGCGAAGAAGAATCAAGGCCGGGGAAAACCGTTCCTGGGGTCGGAGCTGGAATCGGAGCTCGCGCGGCCACTCCGGCAGCTGTCGCCGCGGCTGTTCCACACGCATCTTCCCAGTAAATTCCGAAGCCTGAGGCGAGCGCGCAGAGGAAAAAGAAGAGACGAACCGTGTTGAGGTACTGGCGCGAGGGGATGTCTTGGCAAACGAAACTGAAGTTTGGACTCAGGGGACTCGTCTACGGACACACGGCGCAGCCTCACGAGCGAGACGCGTTAACGTCAGACTCGACATCAGTCATTAAAAACGCACCGGAAAACGAAGAAAGACGCTCTCTCTGCAGATACATCGAAAAACAGAGGCTCTGTCCTTCTCTGCTTCCCTCGATCTCTGTCTTCTCTAGACGGAACGCGCTGCCCCTTTCATTTCGAGTGAAAAGCAACGCTCCTCTGCTTCCCTCACCTTCTATCGAAATACCGTAAATCAGATCCTTGGCACCCGAGGCCGACGCGCCACTCGCGGAGCCTCCGTTCGTCGACGAAGTCTCCCCGGTCGGAGGCGCGACGCCGGCGCTGTCGCGTTCGCCTTCAGGGAAATCCAGGAAAACATTCGACGTCTCGCCAGTTTTCGCCTGATGAAAAAAAAAGCAAAGTGCAGACACGCCTGGCATCCGCTGCGGCACTGAAAGGCCTTCCCCACAGTCCAAGTCGGAGAGACGCCCCCGACAACGCAATCGCCTGTTCCGCTGGAGAGAAGCCACAAGTCGGCTCTCTCGATCCCGAGTTCCATCTGCTCTCTTCTCTTTTCAGTGCGCCCTTCCACTTCCCGACACGCGCTGTCCCCCTTTTCGTCTTTTGCTCTGTCCTTTATTCTCTCTCTCTCTGGTGCCCGTTCACCCATTTTCAAGCACTCCGAGTCCTTCGCTTCACTCCACCTGCCGCTGGCTTCTCTGCGCCTCGACATGGCCTGCAGAACGCCCACTCGTTCTGGTCCTTTTCCGGTCGCTGCCTGACGCACCAAGTAGGTGCACAGTCCCGGAAGGCTTTGCCCCGCGTTCTGCATTTTTCTTGGTCTTTCCAGCGCGACTCCGTTGTGGTCGGGTCGCAGCCTACTGCCTGCCTGTGTTTGACTCACAGGAGCGTTTTCTCTCTGGGCGTTTTCTGCAGACTTGGTTCCTGTCGCCTTTTCGTCGGTGGGCCAGAAAAAGCGCCAGGCGCCCTGTTGGGGCTGCAGAAGGAGGCGAGAAATCTTCACTCCGCATCTGACCGGGTGGGAAAGGACGCCTCGGGCGTCGTCGTAGTGGACATGAACGTCGTTGAAGCGAATTTTGATGTTGGGCATGTATCTGAGGAGCCACTGTAGAAATGGCTGGCCCTCGGCTTCTTCCTGTGCGACGGCCTGCAGATACGCCTGGAGCTTCTTCGCCTCCTCGCCGTGTCGGTCAATCGCCGCGCTCAAGACCTCGTCGGAGGCGCCCAGAGCCTGCTTCTCCCGCCACTGCATGCGCAGCTGCCGAGCCAGTCTCTGTAGACGCTCCAAGTGCTTCCGGACGGCCTCTTGAAACAGCCTGGTGGTGCAGACGCGAATGTGCGTCCGAATCTTCTCGACTTGGTTGTCGTAGATCTCCCTCGACACGCTGTCGGCCTCGCTCTCCGGAACGAAGCTCGCAGCCGTGGGGGCCGCCGGTCCTCCGGGCCTCTCTGCATGCGTCGTCGAGAAGGGCGTCGGCGAGTGTGCAGAGGCGGCGGCAGAGGTTCGGGAAGACGAAGACGGAGCCGAGCGAGAAGCGGCGCCTGGTTGTTGAGAAGGAGAGGAGGACGGGGAGCAAGGTGCGTCGGCGAGTGAGGAGGGGAGTGACGGCAGCGCAAGGACATGCAATCCCGAGAGGATGATGTGGAGTTGCGAGTGAGCCAGGTAGAGATTGATTTCGACTTTTGCGATCGACCCGGAGGTCAGTTGCAGCGGAATGTGGTGGAAGACGAGATCCGAGTTGATCTGCGACAAATTCAACGTCACGTTCTCCAAGCAGACATGGTCCATGAGACCCCCCACGGCCGCCTTCTCCAGGTCCGCATTCACGTACTTGAGAAAACGCGTCCCTAGCTTCTGCAAAAGCACCTGGACGAGCGACTTGTTCAGAGACTGAAAGAAAAAACCTGCCACGGACGCCATCGTGGTGAGACGCGCGACCGGCCGCACAGGGGACGGTGGGTCCCGACTTGTGAGGGTAAAGGCGATGTCGAGAAGCCGCCAGGGAGTGTCTTTGGAAAGCCGACTCAGGAGAGGCGAGAAACAGACAGTGAGAAGACGGTGAAGGCCTGAAAGAACCACTGATCTGCCCGAAGCAGCAGGGCTGCGAGACCGCCGTGCGTCTTTCTCTGCACTTCGCAAAATAGCGATTTCCTGAAAAGGTCAGTGTTCGCCACCCTTGCGGTCGACTGACGCATGCAGCCGATGAGCGGGTTCGCAAGAATCGCCCAGAAGTGGACGTGTGTCAGCGATAAGCATCTGAGAAGGGATTTCTGTCTTTCCTCGGTCGCTCCCAGTCCGCTCCCCCCAGCGGTCAAGCCCCCTCTCTGCTGGTGCGGGTGGCGGATATGAACGCGAAACGCGCCGCTGAAACCTGCGGACGGTGATCTCGGTGGTCTCCAGGAAGAGGCAGCATCAAGCGTCGTTCTGCAAATCTCGCGTGAGGAACCAAGACACCTGCCCCCGGTCGGGGTCGCTTTCCGCCAACCAGAAGCCCAGACGACGCCCAAGTGCCACCGCAGCGGTGCCGGGTGAAGCGGTTCTCATTTTCGGCTAGTCGATTCGGCGACTGAATTGCAACCTGTCTCCATCTGAACGGAGCCCGAGAGCGCGAGAGCACGAGAGTGAGAGAACGAACGAGCCGTGGCGCAGCAGAAGACGCGCAAGAAGTCGAAGAAAACGCGAAGGCTGCGCGCCTTTGACGACCCGCGTAGCGAGCCCCCGAAGAGAAGCCGCATGCGAGGCATGCGCCAGACAAGCGAAGGAACGAAGAGCAACGCAGAGAAAAAAGCGGGATCCGTGAAAGAAAAGGAAATGAAGAAGTGACCCCGAAAACCAGACCGGGGGACGCGCCTGACGCCATGCGAGAAGCGCCCGGTGTTGTCTGTACACCCGAAAAGTCGAGTGTCGCGGCTACGCAAAAGCAGGGTCTGTAGAACGCCAGTACTAGGGAAGGACTTCTTTTCTGTCGCTTTTTTTTCGTGTATCCTCCTTCTGGTGAGGGCAGGGAAAGTGGAGAGAAAGAGTCGCTGGAAAAACTGCCGAGCTTGCTCTCCCGCCTTTGCGAGAAATGCGAAAGTTGCACTGTGTGCTGTATACACACATGCCGGCTAGTCGAACGGTCTCAGACGCGGGGCTGCAGCCGGAGGCGAAAACCCTCTCGCCTTTGTGTTTTCTCTCGCAAATTCACTACGGCAATGATGGAACTTTGCGTTTCTACAGATTTGAAAGTCAAAAGCGGAAGAGTTCTCAGGAGATTCACTCAGAATTGCGACGTTCTTGCCCACAGCGACAGACACGCAGGGGTCAGAGACGTCGGCACACACAGAAGCTGTGTCAGGACTCACACCCTGGGTACAACGAAGCTCCGACAATTCGGCATTCAGACCGCAGAGATCAACTTCTTTGTCTCTCCATGAGAGAATGGTGCATTCCTTTCTTTCAGTTGCTAACCATGCAAACCATTGCGGACGCGGTCGCAGAGACTGTCTAAAAAAACACTCACAAACCTGGAAACGCCACAACCCTACGTATGCATCTATGTATGTCACATACCTTTATGCGCATATCTATACGTATTCACATATACATATTTATATGTATCACTTGTACAAATATCCATGTATGACTTTTTTAGATGTTTTTATCTATCATCTATCTATCTGCCAATATCTCTCTATATCTACGCCTATACAACTATATCAATACAGTTCAGTGTGTATCCTTATACGTGAAGAAAGATACCGATATAAACATGCCGATACGTTTCTGAATAGTTCTACCTTTCTCTATTTATCTGGATCACTGTAAGCGAGAGTATATGTAGAGTGCGAAACATACATTTGCTCTGACACAGAGATCAGACACGTTCTTTCAGTTTCTCTCCGCGTATTTCTGCTCCCTCGTTGTGTTTGTTCTTCCTCGTTTTTGGTGCTTCTCTGTGCATTCTCCTCGGGTCTCCTTCGCTTGCTGTGTCTTTGTTCCGCCTTTGTTTCTTTTGGAATGACCTCTAGATACAGGTCAGGACGCGGTTGCCTGACGCTTGCGAAGTCGCTCTCACACACAGAAGTCGGTGTAGAAATCCAAGAGGCTCTTTCAAAAACAAATAGAAACGCTTCTTTGCGTTCAACTCTGTTTTCCACCAGAGTCCAAATCGGTTGCAATATCCAGCTTCTTCGTGGCTCGCGCTACTGTGCCTGTGAGTTGTCTCCTGTGGGTGAGCCATGCGTTACATCCGCGAAGTGTGAATCTGAATTCATCATACAATTTTGTGTCTCTGAGTTGCGAGGACGTTGCAGTCCTCTTCTACCTCTCTCTCGTGAGTAGAAAGACTTCAGACGCATCTTGTGCCTTTGCTCGCGTTCAACAACTGCTTCGAGAAGTAGCACTTGCCCCGTCATGTTTCTGCGGCGCTTCTGCAGTGTGCATTTTTCAAAGAGAACGAAAAACGTATCTCGTGTCCGGGCGCGATATTTACTTTTTTTACAGAAGTCGCGAGAAACTCTGCAGGACTCTGTCGCGGCAAAAACGGATTTAAAAGTCTCGCCTTCACATCCTCTCTCGAGGCTTCGGTGAAGGCCTCGACTGTGGCGCAAGCATGTTCGCGTCTGGCCGCCTCTCTCTGTCACAGAGAGACAGGAGCTCGTCAACGAAAGTTCGTATTTCCTTCAATTTCAAAAGCAGATTAGCAGGGAGAGTGTTGGCCAAAGAAGACGACAGAGTCGGACGCCTGGTGGACGCGTTTGCGAGAAGAAGCGACAGACGATCCGGTCTTCTCGTCTGGAAAGCACAGACTTGGCACAAGAAAGGAGATGTGAACCGCCACCTGAGATGCAACAGCCCCCCTCCCTCGGTGTGTGTGCTTGCTCTTGCACAGTCGCGTTCGGCCTCTTCTGATATCCTTCCTTCTCTTTCCTGTCTTCTGTCTGTCCCTGGCGGCGAACATTTCCTTCTCTTCTCTCCCTTTCTTCGGAGTGTGTCTTCTTCTCTTCTCTGTTTCTCTTTTCTTCTCGACTCCCGCTGGAGCTGTCTGCAAAAGCGCCGCTCCTCCTCACGACAAGAGCGAAGCAAGGCAGCAGCCGCTCGCGGACTTAAGAACCTGAACACCCGATAAAACTGCATGCGCCCAAATCACAGCCCCAAATTCGACTCGAACCCCAGCAGCGGAGCCACTCTTGGCCCCCGCGAAAAACCTCCGCCAACTCTGAAGCAGACATTTCTTCGCGGGAGCCTCGCGTGTACAGACAGAAATAAATAGGAATGGATATATTCAGAGGGCTGGAGACGCGTACAAGGAAACAAAAGTCACCTATTTTTTCGTTCATGCAAAGGACTACCGAGGTGGGTTGCACAAGTCTGTTTCCTCTGCATGAGACAGCGGGACTCGTCACTTCCCACAATGCCTTTGATTTGAAACTTTTTTCTTCGACTCGAGAGACACAGACACAGTCTCTCTATGAAGACGCCCTGGAGATACCACAGTTCATTTTCTGCGTTCGATTCAGTGTTGATTTGCCAGTCGAGACAGCGACGAAAAGCTTGTTGTCGTCTTTTCATTCGAAAGGAAGCAAACACACTGAATGCAACTTCTCTTCTGCTTTCTCAAGATGCTTTTTCTCCCGCAGTGTTCTTCCTCACCCTCCGTCTCTGGATACGTCATCCTCCGGTTCTCTTTCCTCTTTTCCTTCTTCTTCCCTTCTCCTTTCCTTCTCTTCCTTCTTCTCTTATTCTTGTCTCCCTTCCCCTTTCTGTGGCTCCGGGAGAGTCGTACAAAGCGAGCTGCTTGGGTTCCCTCTCGCGGTCCTTTTTTCCAAGCTTTTTCAGTGGGTCTTTTCTGCTCATCCAAGAAACGAAATAATACGTTTTCTGAAGCCCCGTGACTCAGAAAGCGAAGACTTGTGTCTCCTATCCTCCCGCAATCGCTTTAAAAAACCAAGGAGACATCTGTCTTTCTCCTTCTGAGACGCGTCAGGGAATGGCACGTAGAAAACTACACACAGTCCTACACCCCTACCTGTACAGACCCCCAAAATCTAAGTCAAAATCACCAGTATATAGAGATATACATGTATACATACATATATGTATATATATATACATGTATACATACATATATATATATATATATATATAGAAATCGATGTATGTAACTGCTTGCATGTTGTGAATCGGGTATACTTGGATTTTCCTCTGGGATTTCTATGTCCAGATAAGGGCGTTTCCGTCAGTTTCGTCGTTCGGGCAGACGCCTGAGGCGAGGGCCTTTCTCTTCGCCATTTCCATTTCGTAGAGAGGCGAAAGCTCCCTCAGGCGGTGAATTTGCTTCACGAGCCTCTCTACGCATTGCCGCACATCCTCCTCTCGCGTAAATCTCCCTGAACGAAAAAAGAGACGAAAGTGAAACGTATGCAGGCGCCAGAGAGGACTCGACAGAGGGTCGCTTCTGTCTCCAAGTCCTCGAGAAATCGGGAAACACAGACTCAGTAGCCACCCACAAACGAGGGACTCCAGAGAGTCGCGCGAAGACGACAGCCGCAGGAGAAAACTCAGCGAGAGAACTTCTTTCCGAGGTGAAGATCTGACGCTAACTCCTACAGACTTCCCGACAGCCGTACCAATGCCGAATCGAAGAGAAGTATGCGCAACTTCCTCGCCGACGCCGAGAGCGCGAAGTACGTAGGACGGTTCCAGGGAAGCGCTCGTGCATGCGCTGCCTGAGAAAAAAGAAAATAGTACGAGCAGCGCCGTGTAAGAGAGACACCCCAAGCCGCCACAGATCCAGAAGATACACCCAACGGTTCGACCCTGAGCATCCTGTGCTTTCATCTCTTGCACCATGAACGCGACTACCTCGTTTTTGGCCGAGCCCACACATTCTCCCAGTTTGGAACGCATGCGCAGCTCTGTGTTTGTTTTTCTTCGAAGAAAGACTGTAACAGAAGTCTCAACGGACGCGGATCCTTTGGCAAAGTTGCCCGTGAACAGCGCCTCCTAGCATCAAGCGGAGCCGGGTATGTGATCCTGAATAACTTCGCGAGAAAGTTGGACGAACCGCAGACCTCCGTGCTCGACGGAAACACGAAGAGAAGGGGAAGCAAATGCATCTGCGGCTGAGAGAGGCGCCCAGACGTTTCGTCGTTCTACACGCTCTCTGATAAGATAAAACAGTCCGAGACTTTGATTCGCCGAATCTCACCCGAAGAGATGGCGACGTCGCGAATGCTCATGAGGACAGACTCGCCCTCGACGAAGGTGAAGGAAATGTTCAAGTTTCCTGGATAGCGGCTGGTCAAGCTCCCGTTCACTTCGATGTCAGGAATTTGCTCGCGCACCGACTGCACGCACAAAATGGAAAAAAGGGAACATGGAAAGAAGCGAGACGGAGAAAAACGCAAGAGACACAGCGAGAGACACGGATACATGCAGAGACAGAGATAAAGAAAACACAGACAGAGGTCGAGAGGAGAAAGAGATACAGAGACCGAGAATCGGGAGACAGAGCCACGGAGGCGGACGGCCTGAGGCGCGCTGTGGGGATGGTTCGGTCTGCTCCCAGTGGCTCTCGGCTTATATGCGGAGACGACAGAGACAGCCGTCTCTCAAGTCGGGGAGGAAACGGAAACGACCGCCCACAGGAAGCAAGACGGCGAAGCAAGAAGCGAGGAAATCGCCGCTGCGGAGAGAAAACTGACGCGGAGAGAGAGAAACGTTTATCAGGAACAAGACACACAGAGAGGAGGAAGAACGACGGACTCGGAGAACAAGGCGCGCAGCCGAAGAGACGACCCAGCGAACGGGGGAAAACAGAAGGTTACAGAGGAAAAAGAAAACGCGTTTGGATGGCACGAAGACGAACAGGAACAGAGGGAACAATAGCGAGAAGATGATGTCTAAACCGCACACGAGCAACGGAAGACATGCCGAAGTAACGGAAAGGACGGAGAAACAGCGAACGACAAAACAGGTACGAGAAAAGACGAAAGAAACTTACATCGAGGAGAAGACGAGCGAGTCGGGATACGTGTCTCCGGTCGTTCTCCATTTCTTTTTCCGCCAGTTCGCAAGCTGCTCCGAAGCCTACGCAAAGAGGCGTCGCCAGGGTTCCTGGGAAAAAGGAAAAATCACCTCGGTCTCCAAAAGACATCACTCCTTGAAAACAATTTTTATTCAAAAAACAATGTTACCTCGAGCCGTCGAACGCGCACACTCCACCTTCTGTCTCCGAAATTACGGTCCTTTGCCCCAATAACGGCATCCATCGACGCATGTCCATAGATACATCTATCTAGGCATATATAAACATATATATACATATATATACATACATATATTTACAAACACTTACATATATATATACATATATATATACATATATTTACACATACTTACATATATACATATATATACATATATATACATATATATATATATATATATGCATATATTTACACACACTTACATATATATATATATATATATGCGCATGTATGCACATACGAACACATACATTATTTTTGTTCATGTGCATGCAGAGACAGGTGACCTCTGTGTGGCTGCGTCGACCCCCTTGAGTGTCTCAGACCCAGGAAACGGCGCTGCCAGTTTCGCCGCATATCCAGAAATCGCGGGATACACATTTGCTCGGAGTCGCAGAGACGCGCAGAGAGAGCGAGAGAAGGCTTCCCGAGACTAGAAGAGCACAGCGAAGTTTACGAATGTCGCCCACAGCTCACCACTGCGCAGGCCGCGCTCCTGGCCGCCGCCGTCGATGAGAGGTTGCAGGCGAACGCGGGGATTCTTCGCGCGAACGAAGAGCGCGCCAATCCCTTTCGGTCCGTAGATCTTGTGACTCGAGAGAGAAAGGAGATCGATCCCCATTTCGTCGACGTCGATGGGCAGTTTGCCTGCACCCTGCGCTGCGTCTGCGACACACATGCAGAGAAAAATGTTCTTCGACTCAAAGACGCGCCTCTCCAACGGGAACGATGCAGAGACAGAGACCGCCAGCTGCGACGGAGAGGTCCACAGGACAAGTTACGCACCTAGCACAGAGAGTGAAAATGAACCTGCAGCTTCCTCAAAGGCCGCGGAAAAGAAGGACAGAACCAGAGCACCACGGAAATCCGTCTGTCCGCGTTTCTGCTTTTAACCGTTGAATCTGTTCGCGAAGGTCGACGAGAGCCAAGCAAGCAGACTCCTTCTTGTTACGGAGAAGAAGCGTCCTCTCTCCACTACTGTCATTCTCTCTCTTCCCGGGCGCATGCAACCCTCAAAGACTCGCCGTCGCAAAAATGAAATGCGGCGCCACAACTGCGTTGCATGCAGTCCAGAGTCACCCATCCGAATTCAAAACGCGTTCTCAAGTGTTCATACCCTTGAACGCGCAGAGAAGTTGAGAGACCTGCCAGCAGTGCAACGATCACCTGCTGCCACACAGACCTCAGGGAAACCTAGGCTTCCCTTATTCTACGAATCAATGCACATTTCGGCAATGATACACTCATATATGCATATATATATATATATATGCATATACGTATGTGTGTGTATTGGTGTACAACTTTATACGTTCAGAAAGTAGACGAAAGTACAAACATATCTTATATATACACATATATACATATATATATGAATATATATATGAATATAAATATATATATGAATATATATATGAATATAAATATAAATATATATATATATATATATATATGAATATGTATGTATTCATGTATGTAGTTTCACTTTGGAGTGTGTGTTTGTGTACCTGTGTGGAAGAGGATGTCGTGTCGTTTGCATATTTTTCCGATTTCTTCGAGGTTTTGGACGACGCCGATTTCGTTGTTGACGAACATGACGGAGACGAGCAGGGTGTCAGGTCGAATCGCTTTCTCGAGCTCCTCCAAGTCGACGAGGCCGTCTGTTTTCACGGGCAAGTACGTAACGTCGCATCCCCGCGCGCCCTGAGACTCGGAGAACTCGAGCTGCAGCATCCGACAGCACTGGAGCGCGCATTTGTGCTCGAGCTGGGTGGTGATGACGTGCCTGCGCGCGCGCGCCGCTGCCCGCGTCTCCCCTCGCTTCTCGCTCTTGCGAAAGGTCACCGGATGCCCTCGGCAGTAGTAGTGGACGGCGCCCTTCAGCGCCAAGTTGTTGCTCTCCGTCGCGCCGGAAGTGAAAATGATCTCTCGAGCGCGCGACGCGTCGAGCCCCAGGAGGTGCGCCACCTGCTTCCTGAGAGTAGAAATGAAGAAAAACAGTGGGGACAGAGAGACAGCGCAAGAAAGAGAGAGAGACAGCGCAGCAAAGATGGAGAAACCGAAGGAGAGACAGACAACGGGCAAGATCTGAAGAATGAAGACTGAACGAAGACGCAGCGAGCAAAGACTCAGCGATCCAGTGTCTACATTTGCACACAGGGCGACTGAATGGGCTGCCGAGTCCTCGCTCTCTTTGCTTCTGCGGAGGAGAGGAGATGCGCACCGTGGCGCTCACCGCCTCTCCTCCTGCTCATATGTCCACAAATGCATGCACAAACGCATACGAGCATGATAGCCAGTGACATCCGCATGTCCCCGCGGACCGTCCTCCAGCTGCGAACTCTAAAACACACATACGCAGAGGGGCATCTGTGGCTCGAAAGCAGCAAGGGTGCCGCGGGCGGCGGCTCAGCTCGTACCTCGCTTTCTCGACAGCGGCGTCTGCCTCCCAGCCGACTGCATGCGAACTTGAGTGAGGATTTCCAAATTTGTCAAAGAGGAAAGGAAGCATCGCATCTGTCACACGAGGATCTTGAACGGTCGTCGCCTGGTTGTCCAAGTAAACGGGTCGCGATCCCACCACTGCTTCCCCGCCGCTCTCAAAGGCTCCAGATCCCGAAGAAGGAGAAGAAGAAGAAGAAGGAGGAGAAGGAGAAGAAGGAGAAGGAGAAGAAGGAGAAGAAGAGGATGACACGGAAGAGAAGGGAGCAGCTGCAGACGCGAGGAAAGGGGAGAAGAGGTGCAAGTCAGAAGCCTGTGGGTGTTGCCGTGAGGCAGAGGGCAGGAGCGCGGGTGAAGTAGCGTTCCAGGACCTGCAGAAGGGGGAGTTTTCTTCGGTGTTGAACGTCGCGAGCGTCGCTGTTCGACGTTCCCTGTCTGCGAGGTCAGGCCGGGACCTCAAAGGACCTCGGTGAAGATTAAGAAAGCTCCTTGACGACGCGCGCACCGCTGTCGTCTGGAGAGGGACACAGGACGCAGTCGAGAAGAGAGACGAGAGAGGAGAGAACGAAGAGCGAGACGAAAGAGAAGAAGAGCGCGAAGAGAACACAGTGAGAGGCGGAACGGTGGAAAGAGCATAGCAGCGACCTCTGCAGGGCGGTGCGGCCGCGCAGGCGACTTTCGCGAGTCGACTCATCTTGCACGAGAGATCCGCGGGAGCTGGAAAAATCCAAGAACTCGGGGGAAAACGGAGAAGTTCCGGGAAGTGAGAGGGAGGGTGTGAACACACAAAAGGCGCGAAGGAGTGACAAAAAAAAGAAATGCAGCGCCAAAGGAGACACACGTCTCTGCCTTGTTCCGTCACTTGTAGGACAAGAAAGCTACTGAGGTCTCTATAGACACCCGAAGCTGCGAGCTTCTGCTCTCTGCACAAAACAAACGAATCCGTCGGGAACGAAGCGTCAAAGGCGCGAGAAAACGCGTTTTTCGTTTCTCCGGCAAAAAAACGGGGAAAAGCGGCGAATCGCAGTAAAGTCGACACTGCGAAAAAGTCTGCTGGGGTAAAACGAGAAGACCGTCTGCGCGCGAGGAAGAGGAAACTTTTTGGGTGCGAGAACCGCGTCGCGATGCATGCAAAAACGTCCACGAGCGGTGAACCCCAAGCCGAGAAGGAAAACGATGTTCGCAGGGTGGAGAAGCGAGCGCAAAATTGCCTTTCTTCAGCGACATGCGCGACCCGTGTCGCGCTCTCCAGACGTCCCCTCCCTCAGCTGCGCGGAGTTCCGCGTTCGACGCGTTTTTTACCTCTGGACTGTGTAGAAGAACGAAATGGAGGGAGACAGAGGTGAAACAGAAAGGAAAAGAAGAGAAACGCAAGGGGATGACAAGAGAGGCGAAGGACACCCTTCAGGTTCCGTCGTCGAATCAGGCCGAACACTGGGGTACAACTGATGCGTCAGACTCCTGCGGCTTCTCTTGTGTAAGAACTGGAAATGTCCTGTGGCTCACTGAGACACCGTGGCTCGGGCAGAGACCGCGACGACGCAAACTTGGGAAGGTCGCATTTCTCGACCGCGAAATCCTGGAAAATATGGCAAACAGCTCTGCATGCACGATTTACGCTCGCTGTTTCTCGGACACACCGTCTGCAAACAACGCTCAAAAACACTTGGGTAGGCTGCGGTAAGTTGCAGGAAATGCGTTTTTGAAGAAGGGAGAACGGCGGTGATTGAAGCGGGAGAAGAAGAGGTCAACATCTGTGTATACGTAAGAAAGCGCGGACAGAAGGAAGCTGCTCGCGGCAGCCGAAGGCAGAGAGACCGAGTCGCGCACACCAGGTTTCTGGGCGAACTCGGCTTTACAGACACCGCGCCGAGTTGAGAGGAAGACAGAAAAAAAACGGAGAGAACAAAAGAGATGCGCGGCGAAAAGCTGACTGTCGGCAGATCTTCCGCGAGCGTCGTTTTTGCCGCATCTGCGGAGCGCGAGAAAGTGACTGCGGAGACGACGCGAGACAGCCGAGTCCGTGTCGCTCGAATTTTTTCCAGGTTTGCATGCAGCGAGGGGATTGAGGAGCGCTTTCCACGTCCTTTTCGAGAAGAAGCGCGAAAAGGTTGGACAAGTTTCCTTGCAAAGAGCCACTGTGTGTCTGAGAAAACGCGTTTTTCCGATTCGTACTTCTGGCGCTCCCCCTCCCCCACTCGGGTGCAGATTTGCAGACCCGCCTCTGCCGTTCTCAGCTCCATTCGCGGAGAGAATTCTGTCTCGGATTCAGTCGTCCCAGTGGCATTTTCAATCTTCAGAAGAAGCGCACTGTTTCTGCGGAAGAAGGCGGGCGTCCGACGCACGCGGAGAGCTCCGAAGGAGTGTCTGCTCTGGAGAGAGAGTGCATATTTGCCTTCCTTTCTCTCGACGCTGGGTCTCTCGCTCAGGTCTTCGCTGGTCTCTTCTTTTCCGCTGTCTCTTCTGTCCTAGGCTTCTCCCAGAGGCTTCTTCCCTCTGTCTCCTCCGCTTTGTCCTCTGCGCAAAATTCTCTCGAGCTTTGCTCCTCTCTCCTTTTCAAAGATGCCGTTCATGTGGAGACAGCGGGCGTATTGCGCCCCAGTTCCCTCTGCCTTTGCTTCTCAGCAGCCGAACGGTTTGGGAGGCGAAGCGGGGGTCCGAAAGCCTCTGCTGCGCTCGAACAGCGAGAGTCTCTCGGTTTTTTCGCAGATCCCCGACGGTCTTCTTGGCCATACGACAAGTGTGACCATGGGCAACTCGGACATTTTCTTTCTTCCAAAGCCCTCCAATCTCCTCAAAATCGCTCTGCCCGCCTTCGTCTTCATGCCCAACCTAACCATCTTCACCAGAGCGTTCCCCTTCTACGCTCACACCAGCGCTTAAATCCGAACAACACAGACACACAAATCGCGACGCAGATGTGTACATACACATACGCATGTACATATATATACATATATATACATATATATATATATATGTATATGTTTGTGTGGATATCCAAATGCGTCTAGGAGTCTTCATGTTCACTTGTTTGCACGTTCGACTTTCTGGGTGTGTGTTGCTGGTGTCTGAGGTGAAAGGTCCACAGGAGTCTGCATGCGTTTAGAGTGGCGTCGGGGTGCGAGTCGCGTTCTCGGTGACTCCCAGCGAGCGGGAAATGCGGGAGGATTTGAGGGTGAGAGACGCGCTTCTTTTCTGTCTGCGCAACACAGGGAGAAGGGAGATGGACAACGGAGTTTTCCTGTGTCAATGCCCCTGCATGCGTTTCTGTGCATCCTGAAGATTCCTCGCAAACGGCCGAACCGAGAGACGCACTCTCCTTGGATTTACAAAGGTCACTGAACACGGAGACCGTTTTCTTTCAACGAAACGGGTGCTTGGAGCTGGCTTGAAATCTCGCTGCTCGGTTTCCCCTTGGCTTCCCTCCGTCGCCTTTGCTGCGGCTCGGCCCACTGGGGCACCGCAAGATCTCGGCTCTCCATTTCGACACTCAAGCCTCGTGTACTGGGGCCTTTTCTGCATGCAGTTGTTTTCCACGCTCGAACAGGGGAACCAGTATATTTTAGTATACTTTAGGAAAACACCCATTCCGAAAACGACCGTTTTAGATTGGGAAATATATTTTTTCGACACTTGAGTGCCACACACTTTTCCGTAAAATCGCACTACTTTTGTATCGAAAGCTCCGACCGAGGCAGAGTCGCTGGAGGTCTAAGCCAGAATTTTCGGAAAGGAACTTTTACGGCAAGTTTCCAGTAGTTGAGGACCAGTGCGTAAAAACATGGAGTGGCGCGGAGGTAAACTCCTTCCTTTCCTCCCTTTTTCCTTGAGGACTCCTGAGATTCATGTAGCTGAATATTCATGTGTCAAACGTCCACACATCGGTAGAGACACACAGAGACAAGCATAATGAGAAAGAGATACAGAGAACTGCACTTGAAATAATTCAGGAACACTGTATCGATGATCTCATGTGTCATAGCGGTGTCCCTGGAACTGAATAAACAGAGACAGAAAATATGGAGGATACTAAGTGGAACTCCAGTCGCCTTACAGGATACAGACGACCAATTTCTTCTTGGTAGCTGTGGACTCCGCCAGCTCACATAACGTAAGATAGCTAATAGCGGTGGAAGCCGCAAATAGCTAGCAGTTGAACGGCAGAAAATGGAGTGACATACACGAAAGACCGTGGAGAACTGTTTGCGTAAAGTATTGGTTTGGAATTCCCTTCCCTAAAGGAGATCGTCAGCTGAGATCACTTTCTGCACGCGCCTGACCTCAACTGACGAATCCATTCCAGAGTTTCAGAATTTCCAGACTGGCAACGGCGTTCAAACAGTAGAGTCTCGTGGTTGCATTTGGACATGTACGTGTACATACATATATATAGACTCATTTAAATTACTCCGCATATGCACGCATGTATTTATGTATACAGATACAGAGTCTGCTGATATCCAGATAGGCAGAAGCCGATGCCGTCCAGTGAGGACGCACTGTGAACCGCGATACGAAACAGTATTTTACAGTGACTCACTAAAAACACGACAGAATGTTGCAGTATCCAGGATAGTCGCTGTGCGACCGTGACTTTCTCTCATTCGCTGTTCCAGAATATAAACCGCATTCTTTCCGCGTCATTCGAGGCAGATCCGAAGAAGGGATGCCCTTAGAAGAATGGAAGTTTTCTCAGCTACAGCGCACTGCATCCCAATTTCGTAGTGTGCGCGGAAACTGTCCTTTCGCCGTCGGATGTCGCGCATTTCCTCTTTTTAGAGAGTAATCAGAACCAAAGAGCTCCATTCCAACACACAACAAGCGGCAAATGTATGCGTGACGTCCACATATGCAAGTGCTTTTGCGTTCTGAAGTTTCGCTGCAGCATCACCTGAGAGTCGTACGGTAGTGAATTCCTAGCTGATGGAGCACAAACTCACAATCGAGAAGGCGTATGTCGATCCTGTCAATTCCCAGACACCTTCCGCCACGGAGCCACCCGAGAATGCGGTCTTGAGCATTCTAAAAACTCTTCGGCGGCACCCTTCAAAAAAAGTTTTCACTGGCATTGTTCCTTTTTCTCAGTGCGTCGAGAGATCAGTCTGTCGTCACACAAATCTTTCTATACAGTTTTGTGCAGATCTTTATGTTTGGAAAAGGATCGTCTTAAATGTAGCTCACTGCGTCACAAAGATTCCTAGAGTCTCGCCGAACTCGTGCGGACACTCTTTTTGCGTTGACGGCTAGAGGAATTCTACAGTGTGCATTTCTGAAAGCACGATATTTGCTGCATCCTGTATCCAGAACTTGGCACGCAAAGTGGTTTGCCGTCAAACAACTTCCTGACTGTTCAACGATTCAATTTAGACTCTTTTATTTCCAGGACGTCTGCCTCTTCCCTCAACGTCTTCCCCTCAAGCCCGTACGACGAGTCTGCAGCCCCAAATTCACCTTGGTAGCCTCCATGAAACGCACTTCTGTGCCCCGAAGGAAGATGGAATTTCAGCAGAAATTCTGCAAGGGGTCCTGTGTGCATCTCTGGAAACAGGCATTTGCCCATAGAATCATAAAAACACGCTTACGTGTACCTGTAAACATAGGCTGGGAGTTCTTTGTGAAAAAAGCTGAGATGGGGCTCCTGTAGGCGCACGGAAAAGCAAGCAAGGAAAGGGCTGCTAGTTCCATCCCCGTCAACCGTGTCGTGGCAGTTTCGAGGATCCACGGTTCGCGTTTCTACTGTGGCAAAGACTGAGAATATTTGGAAGCGGCCTTTCTCACGTTGGCGGCTCGTGACCCCTGACTAGCCCAAAGTTCTGCGTCGTCTGGTTTTCCGTCGTTTCATCGGGTCCGTCGAGATTCCTAATACCTTGTCGTCATTCTTTTTCTCGTGGCATGTTCTTCTTCACACCGTGACGTGACTCAGACCAGGAAGTGATGGAATTTCACGGTTGTACAGCAATCAAGGGATTCGAAGATAGAATTCATTTCCCCTCAGCTCTCGAACTAGACCTGTTTCCGGTCTGCTTCCCCTTTTCCGCAGAACGCGGGGACTCTCTGTTGAGCTTGTCCCTCTGACGTGATTGAGTTTGCCGGAACTTGAGCCGTGTCTGTTCCTTGCCCCACCATTGTCCCTTTTCTCTCCTGTTACCATCTGTTCTTTTGAACACAGCCACGTGCTCACTCTCAGAGGTTGAATAGCATGAGCAGCCCCGAGAGGAACAGTGTCTGGACGTGTATCACCTCTCTGGAAAGGTTTTCGTTTCTCTTGTTACTCCCGCAAAGCTGGCGATGCCCCACAGAGGTGGAGAAGGAGGACTCGACAAGGGTCAAGATATCCAGAATCCCGCATGCCTGTGTGTGTGTCGGATGAAACGAAGTCTACCTAAATCTTCACGAGTCTAACAAGATTACAAGATTTGCTGGAACGGAGTATAAAGCATTGAAAAATGTCTCGGACACTCGCGGAGTTTGAAAAGTAGGAAGTCCAGTAGAACTGCCCTGCGTGTTTTTCCATGCGCGAATGCACGTGTCGGTCTCCCTGTCACTCTGTGTTGGAGGGGAAAAGGGCGCATTCTTTCGGCTCTCGGTATTTTCTTCTTGTGACCTTCTGTTTGTCTTTTCGTGGCCACGATGTCACACCGGACCTACAAGAAGAAACTGCGGGGAGCAATGGACGACTTGAAAGAGCTTCTTCAGCTTGAGCAAGACTGCGTCGTTCTTCCAACGACGAGTTCCGAGGTGGAAACTTTCTACCCGAAAGTTGCGCGACTGTACGTCCGTTACATCGTGGTGACAAATGCCATCGAAGCCTGCCACGATAACATCGTCCATCCTCAAGAACGTGCGTTCGTGCGCAAAGTCCTGGAAACGCTGCTTGTGAGACTTCTTGAAATCAAGAAAATCGTCATCGCAACCAGTCCCAGGGACGGTTCGCCGCATCTTTTCATCGCTGACGTTCTGTCATATCTCGACGTTTCCCCCGAACAAGCGACCTTACGAATTCCCCGTTTCTTGAAAGATGATCCAGACGCAGCCGAGCAGTGGGACGTCAAAATGCAGAAACTCGAATACTGGGCAGCGACGCTCAGAGGTGTGTAGACTGCTAAGGCAATCGTGTCTACTTTCCACCAGAACGGCCCGGGAAAACGCAGACGTAAAAACAGAAAAGGGGGTCCACTTTCATCACCAGAACGGCCCCCGTATTCTACAAGCGGAACTAATGAACGCCATGCATCATTGTAACAGAAAATCATGAACCGCTTTCCCAGAACGATGCCACTCGCTTCTTGCCACTGGCCACCTACGTTCCTGCCCACTTGTCCGTGGTTCGTTGCAGGTTTGCACATCCACGAATGTAGATATGAAGAGGCGTATAGCGAACGATGAGGGACTTAAATTGGTGTCAGGAGTAGAATCGGCAAAGAGATGCGGGGGATAGACAGGGACAGTCGAGGAAACGAAATTCCGAAGATGAGATGCCTCCCGAGACATTGCTCCACCTGGGCACTTCGGGTTTAGCGCACTTCTTCTGTTCATGAGGTCCATGGCACTGAAGTATCATTGGTAACCCACGAAACGCAAACATGCCTACAGAGCTGAGAGGTTGGGGGTGTTTTTTATTGTTCAGTCGAGCGCAGGCAGTGCACTTGTGCTTGGTTCTTCTTCTGTTTCAATTTCGCGTTGCGTTCACAGACGAAAAGAGACTGGTGTTCGACGACTTGAAGAAACCGTTAAAGACACTTCATGAACTTACGAGAGAGGAAGCAAGGAACTGCATTCTGCGCCACGAGAGAGGGCGAGCAAGCATCCGTCGTCTGCTGCTTCTCGCGAATGTTTACAAAAGACAGGCGAGGGAAACGCATGAATTGAACGACGACGACGAAAGTCAGCCTTTCTTTTTCGCACATGCGAGTGCAGGATGATCTCAAAGTTCCCCCGAAGCCTTGTGATTGAGCTATGCGTTTCTAACTCGACTTGGACTCTGTAAACAACCAAAGATACATTCTTAGGGGTTACCATGCGTCACAACGCATGAGGACAGACAGGGTTACGTGCAGCGCAGTGTGGTATCCTCGATCACAACAAGTCTGGCATCTCTCTAAAGATAGGTCGAGTTCCGTCTGGCAGTGTCAACGTCTTGTGTGCGTTCCTGAGGCGATTCATTACTCTTCTTAATGATGTTTTTCTCCTTTCTTTGTTGAATGTAGAACATGGCGTCTCCTCATTCCTTGACATGTATGGATTACACGCAGCGCGATGGACGACTGCTTTCGGTTTTTCTTTCAAATGTTCCAGCTCCGCTGTTCCTTCCGAAGCCTGTTCTATCCACGGTAGACACCTCGTTTCTGGATACAGTGGTTTCGCTGTGTTCTTTTCCTGTTCCTGTTTCTCCTGCATCTTTTGATTTCGTGTGAAGATTCACTTTGCACGTTGTGGTGTTCAGCAAATGCGCTCAGGACATGGGAAGCAGCGAGTCGAATTCAGGCTGTGTGGAGGGCTTGGTCTTGCCGTCGCCGGGTCGAGAAGGAGAGAAGAACATCTCTGGTTTTCTGGGGCTTCGACTTCGTGGAGAGTGACAGTCAATCAACGGAGGAAAAGCGCCTTCTCAAGCAAGTGTTTGCGACGAGAAAACTCTTTCAAAAAGAAGCCGAAAAAAAGTACAACGCTTCCCTCGACACCGAGCTCGCGTGGTTGCGCAACAACGTTGGCTCCGAGTTAAAGGTATGCTACAGAAAGCCTAAATCCTACAGGGGTGGAATGGCAGCAGGGGCAGAAAGACGGATGCCCGCGTTTTAAAGACCTGAAACTCAGACCAGGAAATGAGCTTCCCTTTCCTGGTTGCTGCCTGAGAGTCATCGGGTTTGTGAAGGGGAGAAGAGTTCTTACACTTCATGTCGAAAGAACTCAAAGAACCAAATGCCCTGTGATCTACAGAGTCTAACGGGACATTAGACGGAATCTGCGATATATATATATATATATCTTTGGGTACCGTACATCAGCGTGAAAAAAGTCTGGTCTGTGTTCTTTTTAACCCGGGGAGAACGGCACGGAGAACGCGCGTCTTTCTTGGGTCGAAAGACTGGGGAATGTTCGTGATCTTGCTTTCCTTTTGTTGGATAGACCGCGGAGATGCTTCGCGGTTTTGATTCTCTCAATGCTTCGCGTTTGCATCCACGGGTTTCTAGAAGATCGGCTGAGGAGCTCAAGTGGGGGCTTCAATGCTGGCAGGAAATCCCTCATGTTCGTTCCGCTTGTTTCGAGCAGAAACGGACTCGCAGAGTCTCTCCCGGTTTCGTCGCTGTTTCCTCTGCACAGGCCCGAAAGTTTGAGGAAGGGCGAGATTGGATGCTCGAGTTTCGGCGACAAGTTGGGTCCTTCCCCACTTCTTTAGCCGATCGCACAAAAGATTACGACGGCATTCCGCCTCCCCCCCCCGACGGGCGTCCGTACAAAATCGGTTTACCAGGTGCCGACAAGAGGCCAGCAGCAAAAGCAAAGGCAAAAGCTCAGCCGGCAAAAAGTAAGAATCTGACGCCAGTTTGTCCTCCACATAAAAGAGATTTTGAAAAAGGTACGAATTTTGGTATTTGTGGAGGTAGTCGTCCTGTGAGAGCAGGTGTGAGTGCAGACATGAGATGGTAATTCTAATGTGAGTTGACAAGTTGAAGAAACACTTTCCAACCAAATTCAAGACATGTGCATTCTAACTAGTAATGACCCAACGAGAAATAACTACTAACAAACCGCCGGCGGTGGATGGAATTCCTTTCGAAAGTAAGGTTTTCAAAAAGGGCTAGGCACCACGATTCTCAGAGCGCTTACCATGGTCAGAAAAGCACGGTTTCTGTCGCCTTTTTGTCTCGGTCTTTTTTTCGCCAGAGCCGGAAGCGGGGAAAGAAAAGAAATCGACAGTTCCCGAGGTCGAAACTCCACCCCAAACGACGACGGACGAGTTGAGGGATTTGGCTACGGACTTCGAGAGAAACTGGATTGATTTTCAGAGTTCGCTAGATGCCGCGCAAGAGCCTGATCAGGCGATTATGCGGTCTCAGTTGCTTCCCCAAGTTGAACGCGAAGTTACGGCTGAGGTAGACGAGCTGCTAAAGCAGGAGTTGGTACGCCTGCGGCAGCGGTTTGACCTGGTAAAGGAAAAGCGCTCGAAGAGAAAGGGACAGAAGGGAGCGAAGAAAGCAAAGAAGGGAGAGAAGAACGCGAAAAAGGTCAAGTGCTGCAATGCGATGGACATCGCTGGGCCAGACGAAGACATTTTCCCTGATTTGGTCAAAGATGGAATTTTGAAGGCGATCGCACCCGCCAAACTCGAAGAATTCATCGGAAACTTCCCCGTCTGTGCCACCCCCACTGAAGAGTTTCTGCCGGCGCCGACGGCCTGGCAGATCAAACAGTTTCTTGTGGAACAAATTATTCTCCCTCTTGCCTCCACGCACATACGCGAAAGAACGCCCTTCCCCGCCAGGTCTCTCCTTCTTTATGGACCTCCAGGTATAGCCGCTGACAACGGAAGGGCATTCAATTGGGTACGCGCGACGGCATCTCCCTGTTTCAATTTGTTTCACGAATATGCAAGTGCGCTCAAACGTATGCGAATTTCCATAAAAAGCTTATACTATTAAGGTACACAGATAGACCTTTGTGTGCATGCGACTGGGACTCTTTGTTTCGGAAGCCAGATTCCCCGTGATAAAAACCATCAACAGAGCACCCGACCAACTGACTGTGAACGAACACAAACGTGCCCTTCTTCTAAATAAACAAACAAACCTACATAGATATGTGAATTTAAATCTGTACGGTGAGGTAAACGTGATGGACTGTTTCGCCGAGTGCTCCGTGACATGCTTTGTTTTTCAGGATCGGGGAAGTCTCTGGTCGCTCGCATTATTGCGACAGAAGCGGGAGCGATGTTTTACGATATCTCGCCGCACGTGATTGAGAATCTCTACAAACAGCAAAAGACTGGCACTTCCTTGATGATTCACAGAACGTTTCTCTCTGCACAGCAGCATGCACCAGCGGTGATTTACATCGATAATGTTGACCAAGTGTTCATGCCGAAGAAGGGCGGGAAAAAGAAAGGAAATGGGGGCGAAAGCCAATTGCAGTCAACCGCGTGGAGGATCAGAGATCAACTCAAGGCGCATCTAAACTTAGTAAGGTGCATACTCATGTTCAAATGAATCCATCGATCTAGAAAGATGCCCTCTAATTTGCGCCGACATGACCTTCGTACTCGTGTGTCTCATGGCTGTCACATCTCTGTTAGTGTAAATCTGCGCCTCTGCCACCGCCGAAATTTCCTGCATACCTCAAACCCAGAAACAGTTTATCTAATGAGCCGTTTCCGCGTTCCCGAAACTCCATGTACAGCCCAAACGTGATTCCCCTTGAGCATACACATATATGTGTGTATATATTTATTTGCATGTAACGGTGCAGAAGATCTGCGATTCTACATGGTGACAAATACTGAGCTCTAGAACGTTTTTGTCCGCATTTTCAGGTAAGGAAGGCCGGAGGCCCCCTAAGTAACTCGGATCGTCTTCTTATCATTGGGTGCACCTCTCGACCGTTTGCAGACCGGCTGGATCAGAAGGGCATGTCTGATTTCTTCGATCACAAACTCTGGCTAAACTTCCCCAACTACGACACGCGAAAAATGATATGGGAGAATCTCCTTCAGAAAAAGCACGCGAGGATTGAGACGCTGGCGCTCGCGAACCTCTCGACGTTGGCGGAGGTGGGAACCCCCAAGCAGTTTTGCACACGCGGGTTCTCGACGCATGCACGAAAAAAGAAATTCAAAAATGCAGACACGAAATTCGTCGAACGTCACACAACCAAGTACAGATAGATCCATAAAAGTCAACATCTCTGCATAGCGCTGCAGCGTGGGAACACAGTGACAGAGTCAAACCTCAAATACTGAAGCCTACCCAATTATATGCAAGACGCAGAGAGGCAAGTCGACGTGGATTACGTCCACCCTTTTGTAGATGTAAGCTTCGTCTGCTGGATGCAAAAACGCCTATGTGTGGATCTCAGAAGTGCTCTTCGGCAGTATCGAGCTCGCGGTCGCTGTCGAATGTATCAAACTCCCGCTACTTCGGCTGTTCGCCGCGTTCGGTGTACTACCCCAGTGTAGTTTTTAAGATAGCTAAAGAGTGCTGGTGTTGGATATCAGTGACTTGCGGCAGTATGGTATTCCCCTTTTCTTTCTGAACACACCACAACGCCCCCGTCCCGCCTGTCTTCTTTTCTTGCGTTTTTCTCAGATAAGCGAAGGCTACTCCAGCGGCGCACTGGAAGCTGCTGTCGATCACGTTTTCGTAGATCAGCGAATCGCACGCCTTGTGGACGAGCCTGTTCATCCCACAGAACTGATCGGGGTTCTCTCGCGACTTCCGTACTGCTGGCCAGAAGACTGGCTTCAGTTTCGGGAATTTGACTTCGTTGCCACGGGGGAAAAGGCACGCGTCGCCGCGAGAAAGGCCAAAGCTGAAGCAGAAAAAGCAGCTGCAGAGAAAGCGAACAGAAACAGAAAGTAACTGTGCGACTCTAGGAATGCCCCCTGCGTGGAAACTCCATGAAAGTGAGCGTAGAGTCACACACCGTTCCTAAAATACAGGGATACTCCAGAAGAAGCTGTTCAGGAACGAGCTGCCCTTGAAACCGAAGGACAACTCGTGGCAGAACAGAAACGCTCTGAAGGTGAAAGAGTGGCAAAACCACGCATGGGATGCGAAACGAATCGGAACACGGCAAAAGATAAAGAGCGACAGTCCAACTGGACATTTAGTGCCTACTCTCTAGGGAACGCGTAAAAAGCGTGCTTCTTGTTATTAAGCAGGTACCAGGCCCACAAGATCGCGATTCGTGTATTCCCTACGGAAGAAAAGACATCAGGCGATTGCCGAGAGAGTATTAGGATAGTTGCACGGCTACGTGACGGTATAAATTTTCACCCACCTATAGGAAACATGGCGGTAGATACTTTATCACATGTGTACGTTGAAAGATAATAAAGATTGCTTCGGCGTTGGAAAGCCTAGTCACAGGAGAGAAGCGAGGGGAAATCCGTACCCACGTTCTGCTTGTGTCATGGCATATATGGTGATACACTCTGAGGTTTCGGAGAATTTTTAGATCCGACAGGCCTCTCACAGACAAGGACGAGGAACCGCGAAGCGTTTGGGAAAGAAAACTGATCGAAACGCCTCTTCGATGGCCGGACAAACACTTCTGACACTGAGTGGAATAACCCAAACCGGGAAGTCTGTGCGCATTCCGGAGGCAGCGGCCTGTGAGTCGGAGCGGTGACAGTGAAGAAAAAAGGACCTCTACGCTTCTTCACTCTCCCACTCGACGGGAGCATTCTCTAGGCAGACCTTAAATCATGGTTTACTTTTTTATCAAGCCGCATAAGCAAGCATCAGAAGTGAACGCGTGACACAAAGACATTCCTCACACTTTCCCTGTTTCCTCTACTTTTGTTCCAACACCTTATCCGCTTATCCTTCAACCGCGCCCTGAAAGCGTCACATGCCAGTGTCTTAAGACATCCAGGTAGTTCCACGTCAGCAGCACGATACATACGCACTTCCTCTGAACGCAGCCTCTGTCAAGACTATCGCTACTTGCATCGCCGCAGACCGGCGAGCTGCCGCAACGTGGACATTTTTCGCTTTTCGATGTGCTGTAGAGAAGCTCTTGTCTTCCGAGACACCCGTCTCCGAGGCAACACCCGTGAGCTGACAACGGGAACGAAACTCGGTGCGGCATCTAGCTTTCTGTTGTCCGGTTTTCCAGTCGTGCTCTTTCCAAAGAACCTTTGTCTCAGTTGTTTCGGTCGAAGGAGTGACCCCCTTCTCTCGCGCCTCAATCTCCCGCACACACTAGCACTTTACTCGGTTTTCTTGGAAAACATGATATTCTGTGTCTGATTCGTACCGAACCGTGACTGGGGAAGGCCGTGCGTATTCTGAGCCTCCGAATCTCTGTCTTACCAGTCACCCTGCGGCTTCCGATTGACCGTCTTTGCGAGACGGGGCGAAAAACGCCGCACCGCGCAGATCTGTTTATTTCCTTGTGCTTTGCCGAGCCTCGAGAAAAGGAAACACTTGGATACCGATGCAGCGCGCACACAGAACGACAGGGTGGGGGGATTGTCTTTGCGCTCTGGGGGTGTTTGCTCGGCCGCTGCGGTCTTCCGCATGTAGAGGAGCGAGAAAAGGAAGACGACGGCTGGCAATGAGCAGGCTTTCTGCGTTTTTGGTTTTCTTTTCCTCACACAGTCTGCCTTTTTTGTCTGCTCTTCACTTGTTTCTTGGACGCCATTTCCAGTAGTCGTTCTTCCACTGTCCCCCGGTGGAATCGGCGCGCGGTTTCCTGCGAACGCGCTTTCTTTGAAGAACTTTCTGCTTTCCCTGCTTGCCGAGCTTCCGCAGAGGAAACCAAGATGGTGGTACGTCACTTGTCTTTGAGAAGAAAATACGGAGGAAAGGGCTCCGGTGTCGCCACCCTCGACTATCCCGGCAAGAAACGCGGTGTTTTCCTCTTTTCATCTCGCACCGAAAGTGCTCCATAGGGCAAAAACTCGGTTTTCTCTCGACAGTTCAAGAGGAAGACAAAAAGCCAAGTCTGCCTGCTAACTCGTGTACCGAAGAGAGTATGCTGCGAGTCAGAGAAACAACTGTCCTTCGTTTTTGGTTTGAAAAGTTGTCTTTCCTTTCGGGAAACCATCCCGACAGTGCTCAAATGAGTGTGTGTGTGTACGTGCATGCTGAAAATACACGTTTTCGGCGTGACGCACAAAACTTTGGAAAAGTGACCGAGACCACTGCCCAAGTTGCGTGGACGCAAAATTCTCGTGTCACTCTAGGCGTGCTGCGCGAGAGTCATTCTTCGCCCTCTCCCGTTGTCGTCTTCATGTTCTCCATGACGTTTGTTTCTCCTTCCTCGTGATTTACGTTCTGTGAATAGACGCGTTTGTGGCTTCGCCCCCCAAGACTCAGCACGGACTCTCGAACCGTTAAGCAGCCTCTGTTTCGTCCTCGGTCTTTCAGTCACTGCGAAGCATCTCTCGCCTCGCGAGAAACTCTTTTGTCACGGTGTGTTGTCTTGCCCCGAGTTGCCTCAAAAATGTTGCGTGCTTCCAAGGCCTCAAGAAACTTGCGGGTGTTCACACTCACGTTTCCCCGTCTCGTCGGTCTCACTCTCTCTGTCCCCGTCGTCTGTGTGCGCGTTGCCAGCGTTCTTTTTCGTCATTCTCGTTTTTTCCTCTCCAGCGCCCATCTCACTTTGCAGGACTGTGTGCAGGTTTCGGTGTGTCTGTCCTGGCGTCAACAGGCGCCCCGTCGGCGCTGACGAGACTCGACGTTTCTGCATTTCGACAGTTCTTTCTTCTGTCTTGTCTTTTTCCAGGGAACAAACGCTCCTTCTGCGCAGGCGTCTTCTGCCCAACACGTTGGCGGCGCTCGCACCTCCGTGCCTCGGTAAGGAAAAGGTTTCCGTCTCCTCTTTGTCTCCCTTTTCCAGACTTCTCTTCTTCACTGGGTGTTCCTCTGAAGTTCCTCTGCTTTCGCATCCGTGCAAGCAAGTGCTCGATTTCCTTTCGAACGTCTCCGACCGCAGTTCCCTCCCGCTCTGGACATTTTTCTGCGGCCGTGGAGATCTCGGGTTTCTTGCCGTTGACGGCGTCGGTAGACAAAGACACTTGCCACCGTAGGATTTCTGTCTGCGCTTCTTTTGCACTTTTTTCAGGCGGAGAGTCACGGCTGGGGGTGGCGCGTCGAGCGCAGCTGGCCAGCGCTCTAGGGGAGTGCCTGCGTCCTCCCAGGGTATCTTGCGTTTCTACACTGACGACACTCCAGGTCTAAAGATGTAAGCAAGCTTCAAAGAACGCGTGTAGAACGCAAGAGAGGACAACGCGTTCTCACTTCAATAGTCGGAGGCCTGCGCCTGTGTTCGTAGCCTTCACGATGCTGCCATGGTGAGCACGCAGAGACACTCACATCCAGAGATGCACCTTCTGGGTGCGCGTCTGATGACCTTCTGCCTCTTTCTGTCGCTTTGTTGCTGCAGCGGACCCCAGACGGTTCTGATCCTCACTCTCTGCTTCATGGCCTCTGTCGTTCTCCTCCACATCGTCGGCAAGGTTCATCAGACGTACGGCGGAGAGAACTAGAGGAGCAGAGCTCGAAGTTGGAGCTCGTTCAGATCTTTGCTGCGTCTGCCGCGTCTTAGCAGTTGCTATGCTCCCTGCATGCGTAGATGGCAACTCTGTCGCTGTGACAGCGGACGCCGAGCAACCCAGATGGGGAGGAGAGGCGGGAGCCGTTTTTATTGCAGAGGAGAAAGCACTGGACAGACGGCGGAGCGACGAAGAGTGTCTGTGGAAAGTTGCGCTTTCTGGGGGAGAATCAGACGACCTCGATGAACAGGCTCAAGTGCCCTTCCGGTCAACAGTTGATGCTCAGTCTTCGAACGCGAAAAACGGATCTAGTGGAGAACGGGATTGCACTCCTGAAAATGTCTTTTGCTCCTGCGAGACAAAACGCGATCTGAAGCTCCGCAGACGTCTCCGGCGCGGACACTCTGTGTCTTCGGCGTTTCAAAAGAAACGCGAGAATCTCCCACTCGATATACTATTTATATACATATATATAAGGGGATAAACAAGTCAATTGAAGCACGGGTCTTCGCTAACACACGGTCAAGTCTGTGCACAAGAGAAAGATGTACCTATTCTCCGACGCAGCTGTGTATGATTATATATCTTCACATACACATGTAGAGAGTTCTGCGAGATACAGACGCGCAGCAGCGCGAAAACGTAAAATGTCTTCCCTCCCTGTGAACGTACGCATTCGCACAAGAAGATGGACGCTTTTATAGTCCAACGGGGCCATATATAGCACGGTCATATATATATATATATATATATGTTGTGTGTGTAGTTGTGCGAGACATATACATGTAGCCGCCCCAAAACGAAGAAATCTTCAGTCTCTCATTGTACATGCATGCAGCTGAGTAGTAGGCGTCCGGGGGACTGACAGAGGAGCTCTCATTGTAAAACAGGTCTAAGCTGCCTTTCTTGCTCTCAAGAGTGGCAAGGAGTTGTTAACGTTGTCTCACGCTTCTTTCTACAAATTTCATCGGGCTGAACTGCGTTGCACTCTCTACTATATCTGCTACGCCGTTGAATGCTTTGACTAGAGTGTTCTTCCAGTGAGCGGGACGCATGATTCTTCCAAAGATGTTCCCTGATTTGCAGTGACAGTCGTTAGTGGTGTTTCTTTCACGGGGCGTACACGCGAACTTCTATTTGGCAGGTCGTTTCGCCTGCACGCATTTTCGGCTCTCTTTGGGGAGCCCAATTGTCTACCGGATTCACAGATCTGTTTGCTGCTTTGCTAGAGGAAATACCAGCTGCCTGTAGCATATTCGCTAAACGCATGGCGGGCCTCCTAGACTTTCGTGCGGTTGCATTGATGACTACTGGTGGCAACTCAAGCACGCACCATCCGACTGGCAGTGTTCTTGATTCGCTGGAGATGCGTGCATTCGAGAGTGTTTGACTCCTCTGTTGTAAACCGTGGTTTGGCACAGAAAAAACTTTCTTCACGCTTGCAGCAGTGTGTCCGGTGTGCAATGCGAAGTGTGAGGCCCTGTGACGCCCAGGATTTATCTACACTTGTCTATCGACGCAGCTACCCAGCGCTTCGAACATCTACGTTTTTTCGCGAGCGCGTTCAATTGCATTTCGTCAGAAGCGACGCCTGGCTGGGGTGACGGCAGAAAAACAGCAGTTGTCGGGAAGCGAGGGCGGGCGGCGCGCACGGTCACTTGCTGAGACAGCCGCCGGTGGCAGGTTGTGTCAGAACTAATGTTTTCGCTTGAAATTCATAGAACACGCGCTGGAAGAAGCAGAGGGGTGGCCGTTCAACTTTAGACATCAAGAGATGATGGACAATGGAAGAACGGCGTTTGCGACCGCCCCTTGCCCCCCCCCTATGAACTGCTTGTTGCGCCTTCATGGAATCACACAATCACAAATAACAGACGGTTTCGGATCTTCGGTTCATCCTGGCGGTTCGCCCACTTGCTCCTCTTCTTCTTGCAATCACTTCTTCTCGTCTTTCTCGCCGTTCTTGTCTTCTTGGTCTACCTTCTTGAGTGTTTTGTAATAGCGCATCCAAGGCTCGTACATTTCATCTGGGACCTCGACTTCCAACTTGACCAGCTAGAAACGCAACAACACAATCTTGCGGACATGCATGCAAAGTCATGTGTCTCGCGAGCGCGCGTCCTGAGCCTCGAGAAACGACCTCATTCTTCTTTTGCCAATCAGTCTGTTACATCTGCACGCGAAGCCTGCCTGTTTCTGTGAAACTCCACGAACCAGTCACGCCGTGACAGGAGACCTCGAGTTTTTGCCAGTTAAACGGTTCTTCCCCGAATGTGTTCAGATTCAAGATCCATCCTTTCTTTCTTACCTTTGTGACGAATTTCTCATCGGCCGTGGTTAGGCGAACGTCCACAGGCTTCGAGTAACACTCGGGCAGAAACGGCATGTACGCTTTGCACTTGCACGTGCTGTCGGGGGAAGAATCGACTTCTTCCGACAATCTGGACGCGTCACAGAAACCACAAACGGTTCTACTAGACCCTGTTGCGTGTTTCTTCGGAGACACAGGTCGATGCATGAAGATCCTTTTCCTCTTGTCAAGTCCACAGATGCGCAGAAATCCATTTTGGCAAGCTCTGCGCTCGCCAAACCACGGTCATCTACGACCAGCAACACAAAGCCACGCTACCCCCTTTGGAGTGCTCTCACAAACCCTGTGGTAAACACCGCCACAGAGCACCTCTTCAACAAACCACCTGGACGCATCCCATACGTCAACAACCATATATGTATATATATATGTGTATACATGCATTTACATTTTTAGGGTAGACTGGATGCACCCTGATAGAAGGGGTTCAGGGGATAGTGGCGAGTTGGAAAAAAACTGGGCGGAGGTGCCCTCCTTTGAGACTGGACTTTCGACGAGGCTCCTCGTCAATGCCTCTGTGCGGCGATCCTCACCTCTTGCAGTTTTGCCCCTGGATCACGCACAGAAGACGGTTCGTGTTCGGATTCTCCTCAGGCTTGCAAATCGTTCCGACCCTGCAAATAAGCATTCACAGATCGACGGTCGATTGTTCGGCGCCCTCCTAAGCGCTTGCTTCTCGCGTACCATACATACACATCTGCAGTCTACAGATATATATATATATATATAATTATATATATATATATATAAAATAGGAATTTGGATATGAATGGTGGATCGACTTCACGCGCCACTGCAGAGTTGGAGTTTTGCCCGAAGAACAGCAGGTTGTAGGAATCCGCGCTTTGCTGGTTGGGTAGCGTGTCATCACGAAATGCACTCGAATTCCTGCACGCGCAGATTTCGTTCACTGTCTCTGTCCGAGTCTCGCCACTACATGATTGTATCGATCTACGTGGTTTTTTTACCGGATTGTTAGCGCCTTACCAGAGTTTTCCGTAGATGAATTCTTGTTCGTCAGACTGGATTTTGAGCATCGTCACGGGGTCTTTGGGAGGAAAGTAGGCGCTAAAGATGCGTTTGCCGTTCTCGACCCGCATGTGGAGGGGCGCCTCTACTCGGCTGCCTGTAAAACAAACCGTTCCATCCGTTCGATTCCTTTTTCTTCTCGCACATCCCGTCCCCTCCTCACCGACTCACCGCCACTCCAGTTCTGTCACCGGAAGCAGCCGCGACCCTCAGTCACCCATTCGGACGAGAGCAGTCTCGCAACAAAGTAACTTGTCTCCAATCTTTCTCAACTCCCTACCTGGCCTCCCCCGTCACACATCTGGGCATGCACATACACATCCACACAGACATACTTAAACGCCACTGTGTGCAGAGATACATGTAGATGCATCAGGATTATACACACCTACATCTACATATATATAAATATATACATATACATATGTACGTATATTTGAGGACGTTTAGAGACAGGTGCATTGGCGAGTATTAGGGTGTCAAAGGAGCACAAGACCTTGTCGGAAAAGAACGAGGAGTAATCGAGAAACGCACGGCAGGTTCACCGAGAGAGGTGGACCCAGCATGCGGAGACAAAGAAAATCTGAAGACAGTCCGATTCTTCAGGTTTTCACGGGCGTTTTGTTCTTGTTGCCACGGCGAAGTTGAAACCTCCGGCCATCTGTTTCCTGCATTATCGTATTTATCGGTTGTTCTCCATCTTCCTTACGCCCTCACGGCGTTGTTTCCTGGATATCTCAACGGCGTTTTCTCCTCTGCATATTCCATGGTTTCCACGAACCACGCTTTTTCTCCAGCGTTGTGTGTGTACTGCCTTCGACTTCTTCTCCCCAACGTTTCCCGTCCTTCGTCTCTCTCTCTTCCGCCGACACCTTCTCTCGACTTTCGCTTTTCCTACCCTTTGTCTTGCGCTGGAGTCCGTCGTTGTCGACGACAAAAATGCGGCAGTAGCCGACAAAGGGGAGGAGATCCTGGTCCTCGACCTTGCTGACGAGTTCCATCTTGTCGAGGGGAATTTAAATTACGGTAGGTAAGGGAAAATGCACAAGAACGGCGAAAATAAAATGAAGCTGTCGGCTGGCAAGCAGCGGGTGCTCCTCACCGCAGGGCGCCAAGCCGAAGAGAGTGGCAGACAGGCGAAACGAGGGAATGAACTAAGGCACTTTCTGTTTGCGAGCTGGAAAGACCCGTTTGTCTTTCAATCGAGGATTCGAGAAGTGCCACGAGGAAATCGAATTGGAACTCACAAAGGGACGGAAAGAAGTCCAAGTTTACGGCTTACTTGCGCCGGCCACTGGTGTGTGTGTGTGTGTGTGTGTGTCGGTGTGTGTGTATCTGGTTGTGTTGGAACCTCGAGATTTTTATGAATCCTGCCGGGGAAAAAGCGAATCCGCTCGGACTTTCTAGCGAACATGCGAAAGGAATGATACCGGTAGAGTTTTCAAGTTCTGCAGAAAAGTCAAGGGAGAAGCAAGAGAGACGCAACCCCCTAGCCTCGAAAAGTGCTCCTTCTGCGACACGATCGGCGACTCTCCACTGAAAACGACCGACGAAGGAAGAACCCTGCAGTGCCCCTTCGTAACTTCCCTACACGGTTTGCTCATTATGCTTGGCCTCCTTGTATGACTGGCATGCGTCTTCGTCATATAATCACGAATCAAAGACGCTTGCCACCGGAAATTCATCAAGCAAGCAGCCATCCGAACCACGGAGGAGTCTCTGCCCTGCACTGTATCGGCTGTGGAGGACCCTGCTGGATGTTCCTTTATTTCGATTTGGAAATGCATTCTCTCTCTCCCCTCACCAAGCTGGAAATTCCTATCGCGAGATCGAACAGAGAGGAATCGCGAGCGCGAGTAAACAGACTCGGGCGGTCCGCGACGACAACGAGGGAACGCACTCCGCTGGCACCTGAACGGCCGACGTGGAACCGAGTCTGAGTGGACGAGGAAACGCGGATCCCCCTTGGCAAACACTCTACGCAGGACGACATTTGTAGTGCGGTGCATCTCTGAAGTATCGGAAAAGCGTCTGAAAGGGTGCGCTCCCGTCTGACTATCGATATCCTGAGTGCCTACCCCGTCCGTGCCCCCCCGTTTCCCTCTCACTCGCGATTTCCTCTCAGCTTTTCGAGTCGCAATCTCGCGATAGGATTCTCCAGCATGCAGAGAGTAGGAGTGCATTTGTCGTTCGAGAAAAAGGAGAAAGCCCCAGCCTGTGACACGGGAGGGTCCTTCTCGAACCGGCGCGTCCATCCCTCCCGCGATGGGGTTGTCGTTGAACTGTTGGAAATCAAATGCACTTTCTGCTCTTTTGCTGACGAACGTTTTGCCCAGTGTGTAGGGAGAGGTGGAGACAGAAGTGAAAACCTGCTTCTTCCCTCCGCCTATACTAGGCGGCTGGCTTGCTGTGCTGGTTCCGCGGTCAGGAGTCTTCCTTGCAGCTAACAGCGTGTGCGAAGGACGAAAAAAAGACGCTGAGTAGAAACAATTGCCGACACACTAGGTAAAACAAAAAGGTTCTGTCTTCTGTGAATACCGTGATATTTGTACAGCTTGTATAAAAATGTTGGTTTTTCAAACATACGCTGGATACCCTTATATAGTTAATGCACCTCTTGAGCAAGTCGTGGTGTCTCCAGGGGGGCGCGACGAGTTCTGCTCAAGATTCGCCTGTTACTGAGTACGACTCACGCGTAGGATGATGTACTTTTCCTTGATGTGCGGGCAAAGCTTCAGCACTCCTCTGCTACAAGAAACGAAAACTCCGTCGTGGCAGCTGCAGAGAAAAAGCTCTGCGGCATTTCGCCGCGACCCTCCACCGTCCGAGAGAGCCTCATCTGTTTAGGGTGTAGGTCAGATTCTGAGACTTTGAATTTTGCCTGACGGCGAGGAGAGTTTTCCATACAGAACAATATGTAGACAGATATATGCAGATCTCTACATGTATCTACATGAGGTGACTATGAAATTCTAGAGAGCATGTACGCAACTTAGCAGTCATCACCTTCAGAACTTCGTCAAAACACCTTCTACACCAACCACGTCCGACTTCGTCAGGAATTTTGAACTTTCTGTGAAGGCGAGATGCTTTGTCTCTTTCAAAGACTAAAGCGGCTAGGCGAGGAAACCGCAGGGTCAGCCTACGCCACCAAAGTCGATGGGCCTCGTTTCGTTTTCGCTGCATTACCAGGACCAGCGAAAGTGTGCGGACATGCCCGCCAGTGGCGGAGTGTGTTTGTGGTGCGTGTGTCGTCTTTTTCCGCTTCACGTTTCAGCAGTGGTTTTCTGTGGCAAGGGTCACTCTTTTTTCCAAGGCAAAAGCAATTGCGGAATGTCAACGAGTTGGGAGACAGACGACGTCTCTGGTCCAGTGCATGCACATAAATGTTCCGGGACGCATTCGCGAGGTCGGTACACAGAGCACGTTGTAAGCATCTGCTCGCTTCCCTCGCTCCCGTGGTTCTCCACTGCAAATAAGGCATATCTCATGCAAAAAAAGAAAAGAATTTCGACGGTCTCAGGTTCAGCGACATTTCGCAAACGCATGTTCGCTAGTAGGGACGCCCGTAGCCTCTGACGAAGCCCCCGCGAGGTCGGTAGATTGGGCGAAATCCTCCTCTTGCACCTCTGCGAGAACGCACCAGAGCAAAAAAGAAGAGAAACGCTTTCTTCGAAAAACGGCAACCTGTCTGTTCCTTCGTGGAGACGCAAGACCGCACACACACAGAGTTCGCGTCGTCATATGCATCCTATAGAAAGCAGCGCAAACGCGACGGCCTGCCGAAACACACAGCCTCTCTTAGGGATCGCGAAACCAGTCGGTTGCGCCAGAAAACGAAGGAGACGTCGGAAAGGATTCACACGTTCTCTACGGAAAAAGCAGATTCCACGAAGGTTGAAAGCCATCTTGGCGAGGACCCAAAACGAGGAAATCTCGCGCGCTAACGTGCCAGAGAGTTCCTCGCGCTCTGGCTGTCTTTTCTCGCCGTCTCGGCAAACAAAAAACACAAACAGCGAACTGCACAGCTTGTGTACGCAAATGCGGGGTCTTCACATTCTCCGACGTTTTGTGGCTTGGCACCTGTTTAGAAGCTGAACGTTGTTTAGACGCCCGGAAGCAGAGCTGCAGCTTAATCACTTGAAAGATGCAATCAGTTGAGGATGTTTATACTCTACGTACTTGACATGATACTCATGTACAGCATAATTAACAGAGCTTGGCAACTTCCCCCGCTCTCGCACACACCTCTCTGCGCATCTGTTTCCGTCTACGTCTCTGCATCTATACACTCATTCATGCACACCATTAAATTGTCTCCTCTCTAGAATGTAGAGATGGACTCTCCTGCACAAGTGCAGACGAGGTTTAGACTGCAGCAGAGAGAGAGGCTTAAACGGAAAAAAACAGAGACACTGCGACACCCGTCGACAACGCGCGGTTGATCGACACCTGCGAGTTGTTTCTGAATTGCTCAAATAACAGCGCGCCACAATCATTTCTTATTTTCGTCCATTTTCAAAATTCACAATAAAATGAAAAAGACGCACCTGCCTCGGCCCAGCATGCCTCCAGCTGCCGCCATGCGGCCACCGCGCCAGCCGCCGCGGCCTCGAGCGAATCCAGGAATGTTCTTTCTCTTGGCGACAACCTGAAGAGAAAGGAGAAAACCTTTTAAAAATGAAAAAAACCTGAAGCACGGGCAGCCACCGATTCTTTCTCTTGGCATACCATGGAGACGAAAACCTTGAGAAATTAACCGACACGGAAACAAAGAAACTCAGTACAGAACCTCGAACTGGGAGAAAGGACAGAAAAATTGGAAGAAATGCACCCGGACGAGAAAGGTTTAGCGGAGGAACGCGAGAGAGAGAAAAAGAACGCGAAAACATGAGGAGGAAAAAGAATACCAATGCAAACATAAAAAAACAACAGGAGGGGCGAACTACAGAAAAAGCACGGTGAACAGCGAACGCTACAAGAGGGAGAACAAAAAACGGCATTTTGTCTTGCTTTCCGTCAGGCTGTCCAGAAAGGCCTCGTGTTGCCGCGTCCACTGTATTCCAGGCAAGCATTTTTCAAAACCAAAAAAAAGTCGACAAATGCGAGCTTCTACGTTTCGTTCTCGGCAAAGTCACTTCGAAGGTCCTGCGCGTATACCTTGATCTGTCTCTGCTTGAAGACGGTGTCGGAGAGCAGAATCGCATTCTGCACCGCGGCCTCGCTGTTGAATTCGATGTAAGCATAGCCTGAGGCAAGAACCTGTCGAAACTCTCAAAGTGACGCAGAGGCCGCGAGCGAGCAGACGAGCGACGAGGACAAAGGGGGAGGGGGCAGGAGAAAACTTCCACTCGAGGTGAGACGAAAGGTGCAAAACACAGCGAAAGGGTGAAGAAAACGCAACCGCAGTCTAAACAGAGAAGAAACGCGACTCTTCGACGAGGACAAGACACCCCCCGAAAAACACCCGGAAGCAAAACATACTCTTACTGAAAAAACGTTGCCTGCTCCTCCGTAGAAATCCGCATGATGTCAAACAGATCGCCGGTGGACATGGCAAACCACGCACATCCGCAGACATCGATTCACACGGACACCACCAACGCGCACCCAAGCACTATATATATATTATATATATATTATATATATATTATATATATTATATATATATTATACATATATTATATATATTATATATATTATATATATATTATATATATATATATTTTATATAATAAATAAATAGATAAATAAAAGCCTGCATGCGTAACGATGTGTACCCGTGACTAGGTGCACCAGCGGACCAACGACAGGACGTCGTCATCACACAACCATATACTTCCAGACATGCCCGCAAGCACTCTCTTAAAATACACTGTGCACTACTTCACATAGGCATGTGTATATACAGACATGCATGCATATGCATACATACATACATACACACATATATATATATATATATATAAATTTATTTATTTATGAGAGTATGTCAAGTTGAAGAGAGGCTACGTGGGTCGTGAAGAAAAGGGAAGTCGGGATCTGCGTGACCGATTTCGCGCCGTAATTTGCAGATCGTCAAATGGACAGTAAAGAAAAACAGAGAGTACAGAGGTCCAGTGTACTCACAAAGAGATCCTTTCTTCTCTCTCGAATTTTTGTGTTTAAGACAGTGTCGAGTTCTCTCACGCAAAAGACGCGTGCAGATCTACGCTTGCTTGGCGTCCTTCGACTTCTTTCAAAAACCGCAACCGACTTCTTTTTTTTCTCCTTCTTTCGAGCAAAAAGAGACCGACCTTTGGGGTGGCCTGTGTACTTGTCCACCATGATGGTAATTCTGTTGATGGTTCCACACGACTTGAAGTGCTCCTGGAGCTCAGCAGGCGTCGAGGAGTAGTCCACCTGCATGAGAAAGAAGTCGAAACGTATCGCAAAATAAAAACTCAGCGCCAGGGAATGATGTTTTTTCTCCAGCTCCGCAAGCGCGGGGGAGAGGACATAGCCGCCGTGTCTCAGCTTGCACACGCGGCACTGAGAAAATGACGAAGCGTCAAAAGAGTATACATATACATACATATACATATATGTATATACATACATATACATATACATATATGTATATACATATATATATATATATGCAGATATTTATGTAGATTTATTTGCATGTGCGTACTTTTCCGCGTCAGTGAAGAGAACTCTTTATTCAGCCACAGAAGTGGAGACGAATCACACATACACGTCGACGCTTGCGCAAGCACCCACAGCTCCGTGCACCGAGCTGTTTACTTCTCCGCAAACACAAACGCAGACACCGAATTCCAGGCAGAGAAACATCTACATGGACACAAAGGAATGAACGCCAGAGCTGAAACGTGTATGAGAGACAAATGGATACGAAAAAAAACGAAACTGCTTCGTTCGCGAAACTATACATACATATATATATATATATATATATATATATGGTAAGAGAAAGACGTACGCCTTGTGGAGATTGTGTCTATCTTACATTTCCGACATAGACGGATCGTCGGTCGACTTCGTCTGAGTCTGCACTTGGAAATCCGCCGAGCGTCTGCGACCCTGCAGAGCCTGTCCCATCAGCGCCTCCTGAGGCTCCCGCCGCATGTGGACTTCCCCCGCCTTGTACGAACGAATAAGCGGCTTCCTCGGTCATGTACTGAAAAAAAAGCAGGTTCAGCTCACAGCTCTCTCTCTCTCGCACTATTTGATCTCACACTGCTTTCTTCCCTGGCCGCCTCAGGTTGTCTCTTTTCTTTGAACGGACGCTCCTCTCTCTTTTTTGCGACGCCCTTTCCTTCGCGCGTCTTGCGCCGCCATTGCTTTCCCTCAGTGTTCGACGCGCGCTTCGCTGTGGCATCTCCAGCGCGAACTTTTGACTTTTTCGCTCGTGGAAGGAGGTCACCAAACAGATCTTCCATCTCTCTCCCCTCCCCTGAGGTCCGCGTTCGAGGAAATCGAACGAACCTTCTCCGACTGTATTTAGGGTAGGGACATGAGAAAGAAACACACGAAACACCAGGAGAGCGCGACGAAAGCCGAGACACAACAGAGAGGAAGACGGTCGGAAAAAACGCAGAGGGGAAGACTGCAAGGCGAGGAGGGAGAAGACACAGAGGAGAAGACTCAGAGAAAGAGACGGGAGGGAGAAGAGAAAAAGGAAAGGAAAGCGATGAAACGAAGCCGAGAAAGGTGAGGAAACGCAGAGGAGAAACGAAGACTGAGAGAAGACAGGGGGAGATGGGGAGAAGCTAGAGGACGGCTGGAGTCGGTAAAAGAGGCAAACGACACAGAGACAAGGTTTGTGCAAAGGAGAAGCACGACAGGATCATCCAAGAGCACGAGTTCCGCCACAGAAAGAAAACAATCATCACAAACAAGTCTTACCTGCAATTTCTGAAGTTCATCCCAGTCAGAATCGAGCTTTTGAACTTGCTCTTCCAATGCACGCATTCCATCTGAAAATCACGCAAGTTCAGAAGTCCTTTTTCTGTCGAAAATCCGTAGTTCTTTGTCTCGCTCTCGCACTAATTCTCCTCGAGAGAGCTGCCCATCACCGGTCTCTCTGTCTCGTTCAACGGAAGCAACGGCAAAGAGAAAGGGTGCTCGATTCATCTCTTTCTTTACGAAAACGCTAGAAAAAAGCATTTTTCGCAGAGAAAAAACGCTAAACCATGTTCCAGAGACTCGAGGCAACGCGCTCTTGGTCAGCGGCGTCCTTTGCCCCGACTGAACCTGAGAAAGCCTTTTTCTTCACTGGACGCTCAGCGGTGAAATGCGCCCTCTGTCCTCATGCGGATCATTTTAGAGAAAGGCAAGTAACTCGCTCTCGACCTCGTCTCGCAAGGCATTTGGCGTTCCAAGGAAGTCACATAGAAAACGTCCGGTCTTCTTGTCCTACCAGCGCGGAGAGCAGAGTCGGAGCCTCCAGAACAGACTGCCGGCAGGTCCTTCGCGGAAAGAGGATTCGTTTTTTGGGCGAAAGAAAAGGAAGCGTTTCCTTCTTCTCTTCTCTCCTCTCCCTCTCCGTTCGGATACGAAGCAGGAGGCAGATGCTCGTCCTCCGGCAACTGCGCCGCCGAGTGCATCTCCATCTTTGCCGCAATGGGAGGTCAGGAGAAAGGCAAGCTAGGAAGGAGAAGCGAACCGGAAGAAACAGACGAGACGGCAGATGAAGAAAGAACAGGAGGCGGAGAAAAAAGAGAAAAAAAAGAAAAAAAAGAAAAAAAGGAAAAAAAGGGAGAAAAGAGAGGAACGGGTGACGCGGTCGAAATGCTTCTCTAGAGAAGCAGAAGCGAGTCTCCTGCTCACGGAACTTTCTCTCAGTCACAAGAGATGCGAGGCAGGAGCGTTTTCTTGGGCAACGAGGGAAGCCTGAAGAAGAGATGGAACTCACAGAAAAGAGCGAGTGAGCCTTCTGTTAAAAAACTGGAGGGTGTACCGCAGAGATGTGAAGGGAGAGAGAACACGGTGAGAAGGAGAGATTCGGGAGGAGAAAGAAGACATTCCGTCGTTTTCCGACCTTCTGTCTGCTCGGTCGAAGGCGTATTCTACGAGGGGAAGTAGCAGGAAACAAGAAAGGACGGGGAAGAGAAAACAAAAAGAAGAGAAGGGAGGACAGAAGAAGAGGAGCAGAGCACAACAAACAAGCGGCGCAGAGACGCTGCTCTTCGACTTCTTCTCCTTCAGAGCGACAGCTACTTGCGAGACGGCGCCTCGAGTCGAGCGAGTGGAGGCGCAGAGAGAAAGGCAAGAAAGGCGGAGTGAACAGAGGAAGACGAGACGGAAGCAAAGTTGCTTGGACTTGTGTTCCCGACGGGGTTGCCAGCGAAGAAGAATGCAGAGTGGGGGAAGGAAGTTGCGGTAGGGGGGCGAACGCAGCTCAAAAACGAGAGGGGAAGTCTGCATTTAGAGAACTCTTCCTTCCACGGCGAGTTTCTTTTCCTGCGCGTAGAGACAGTGGGGAAAGAAGGCAAGTTCTCCTGTCACAGAAAGGCAGGGTGGAGAGACGCCAATGACACAAGTGCGTTCCCCGTTTCCAGCGTGGACGCTTTCTCGCGTTTCTTCTTTTCTCTCTTCCCTCGTTTTCCTCGTTTTCCTTGTTTTCCTCGTTTTCCTCTTTTTCTTCTCTTCTTTCTTGTCCTTCTCTCCCTTTTCCGGCCAAACGCGCCTGAGTCGCCTCTGCGGCCGACCGCCGGCGCATGCAATGACGAGAAAAAGCTGGTCAAGCGACGGGGACTCGACCAGGCGGAGTGTGTCTTCCGCGCTCTCTCTTTCCTTCGCGCTTCTCTTCGCTCTTCTGTCTCCACCTTGTCGCTCTCGCTCTGCCTTTCGAAGTCCTCTCCGGCGTTCATCTGCGCTCTGCGTCCTCTGGACAGGCTTGTCGGGTGTAGGAGGAAGACGAGAGAACCTCCTGGAGAAGCAGCTCGGTGCCGCGAAGAGGGAGGAAGACATGAATGAGGAAAAACTGTTTTCCCTCGAGGTCGACGGACAGACGAGGAAAGAGACGAGACAACTCCAACTGCTCTTCGAAGAGAGAACTCTCAGCCAGACCTCCCTTCTTAACTGCGAAACTCCTTGCTCTCCTCTCCGCCTGAATGAGACTGGCGTTCTTCTCTCGTTTTCTTTGCTTTTCTCCCCCTCGCCTCCTTCTTTCTTCCTCATTTTTTTCTCTGGAGGGAGCAGAGAGAGAAGCGGACGTACTTCATCGGCGAAACTTCTGTTTCGCGTCGAGAGACTCCAGGACAGCCAGGAGGCAAACAGCCCCCTCGCTCCCTCCTTCTCTCCTTCATTTCAACGTTCTTCCGGCCTCTGCATCGTTTCTTCTTTGGCGGCTCTTTGCTTCGTGCCGCATCTTCACTTTCAATTGAAGTCGTTTTCTCCCCTTTAATATTAAAGTTTCAGAGGGGATGGCCTCTCCAGTCCGAAACGAGCGGCTCTCGTCGTCTTTCTCTGCTTTCGCAGTGTCGTTCTCGCTCTTCTTTGTCGACAATTCCTTTAGATTCTCGTCCCCATCCGCCTTCGTCTCCTCTACGGATTCACCCCCGACATTTCTCGTCTGAAAAATCATGTTTTCAGAGCTGCTTTGCCCAGTTTCCCCGTCCACTGTTCTTTGTCACTGCGACGTCGTTTCTGCTCCACGAGCTGCATGCGCTTCTATCATCTTGCTGGTGTCTGTGAAGCTTCTCTGTCTTCAACAACTCTGCGTCGTTCTGCAGGGGAGACGCTTTCCTCTCTCTCTCCTCCACTTCTGCATGTCGCGTTCTTTTGCGACAAGAGGTTTTTCGACTGGTTCTCCCTTTGCTGTTTTCTCTTCTGTGCAGAGAGGAACGGCTGTGCGTACCCTCAAAGGTATCGATGGGAGAGAAGCGACACAGGAGGAAAAAGAGGAGATCAGTCGTTCATCCCGCTCCCCCTTTTAAAGCGTCGTCTTTCTTCTCCCTCGTCTCGTAGCTTCTTGCCTTCTTCTCCGTTTCCTCTTCTTCGCGCTGCTCCTCGCTTTGCCTTCTTGCAATCCTCCAACTCGGGGGCGAAAGGCTCGTCCCTCAGTTTCGCTGGCACTGAGGGAGAAGGGGAGAGAGAGGAAGACGAGAGAGAAGACTGCGCAGAGGAGAAGAAACAGACAACGATGAAGAAACAGAGAATGCGGCGAACGCGCGCGCGGGAGAGAGACCGAGAGAGACCAGAGTCACTTGCAGGAGACGCTCGAAGAGGAACGACTCCAAAAGAGACTTCCGTTTGTCTCCCCTCTTCCTCCAGAAGGTAGAGGGAGAAACGAAGGAGACCCAGATGCGCGCGCGCGTGAGAAAGAGACAGAGAGTTGGTTACGCCAGGACGGCAATCTGTGAACAGCGCAAAGAAGAACAGTGGCACAGGAGACTGTAGAGACACACCGGAGCCTCGACGCTTGATCTGCAACTCGACAATCTCTCTTTTTCCTCGTCCTCCTTCCTCTCCCTTCTCTTCTTTCGCCTTCCTCTTGTCCAGATTCCACCTGCTTGATTCCCTCTTCTCTCGTCTCCCCTGTCTCCTCCCTCCTCATCTTTCGTCTCCTCCTGCCCCTCGCTCTTCTTTGTTTTTCTTTCTCCTCTTTCTTCTTCGTTTCCCCCTCCACCGCTTGTTCGTCTTTTCTTCGAGATGTCTGTGTCGCCTCCGTCGCCGTCGAAGCCTTCGTCGCCGTCGAAGCCTTCGTCGTCGCGCGGAAGCCGTCGAGGGCGGTTCACATCCGCAGAGAAGGCGAAGATTCTCGCGGCTCTCGAGGAGTACGCGGGCGCCTGGGGGTACGGATCGGTGAAGGAGGCTGTGGTGGACCTGTGCGAACCTGCGCGTCGCGACTCCACGCGCACAGCTGCGGCGAAGCGAGACAGGTTCGCGGCGCTCGCGCGCTGTCTCCCCGATCGACCTCCGTCCTCCGTCTACCTCTTCGTCCGACGGACGCTCTCCGTCGCGCTGCAGGTGAAGAAGAAGGGTGCGTGGAGCAGCGAAGAAGTCAGGACGCTGGTGGAACTTGAAAAGGAGCTTCGAACTACGCATCCTGGCGACCGCTTCGCGAGGATCGCACATGCGCTGAACAGAACCGCCTGCGGTGTGTACGACAAGTGGAAGGAGTTGCAGCCTCGCCTCCTCGCAGTGGAGGAAGAGAAGAAGAGAGGAGAGAGGCTGGACGAACGGAGTGGAGAGGACCGGGAAGCTGGACCGCTTGGCGCGGAAGCTCGTGGACAGGCCGACAGCGAAGATCCCGAAGGAAGGACAGAGGCTCGAGGAGGTTTGCCTCGCTCGGCCGAGGAGGCCGGCCAGCTTGCCCTCGCTGACCTGCCAACTGCCGGAGAGAAGGACTTGGCAGAGGGGTGTCTCGCGAGTTCTGGGGCCTCCAGCAAGCGGAAGCGACGAAGAGATGTCCGGAGAGAAGAAGCGCGGCGCTACCAGGCACTCCTGGACGCGCCGGAGGCGTTGCCGGCGACGACGCTTGTGCTGTATCGCAGACCGACGAGCATTCCGGCCTCGCACCTCGCTGCGCTGTGGCAGCAGATCCAAGAAGTCTCTGGGGAGACACTGCCTGCATGCGGCGTCAAGTGGAGATACCTCCAGTCGCGGTTCTATCCGCAGTCGACGGCCTCGCACCTCAGACTCCAGTACACCTTCAACATAGTGCCTGTGGAGCTCGCCAGACGCATGGGCGTCCCCTCCGCGCTCCCCGTGCTGCTTCGCCGCGCCGTCCGGTGTATGTACACCCGACTGAAGCGGGAGAGTGCGGCGCGGCGCGCGCGCGCCTTCGCTTCCGAGGGCGCAGGGCGCGGCGAGCGGACTGCGAGCAAGGTGGAACTGCTGGGTCTGGAGTGCATGGCGGACGGTGCAGGGCAGGGTGCAGGGCAGGGTGCAGGGGAGGTGCGGGACGCAGGGGAGGCGCGGGACGCAGCCGGGACTTTCGGCGAGCACTCGGAACTGAATTGCATGCGCTCAGAGCCTGCAGAGGAGAGTCTGAGTGGCTTCACCGACGTCGCCTGTCTGGACATCGCGCCCTACTGTCCCCCCGCGCTCCTGACCTGGGCGTTCAGGAACACGGTGAGGTCAATGTGCCCACCGAAGGAATGTTCTTTCGCGGAGCGCCGCGGCCGGAAGGTGGAGAACGGCGCGGGAGCAGAAGCAGAAGGGCAAGGCCCAACGTTGGGGGAGAGCAGCGAGGAGGACAGGAGGAAGGGAAGGAGACTGCGAGACTATCCTGCGTTCCGGAGACTGAAGTTCGCGCCGGGTGAGCGGCTGAGTCTGGCGCAGCAGACGCGCCTTCTCGCCTGCCACTTGAAGATGCTGGGGAAACGCGTGAGCAAGCGGCGAGACGAGTTTCTCTTCCTCAGGGGCGCCCTGACCTGCGAGGACTTGGCTGCCGCGGTGCGGCGCGCCATTCGCAGACGCGCGAAGAAACGCAGCGAGACCGAGACGGAGAGAGAAGAAGAAGAAGAAGAACACGAGGCGCATGCGGAGGGCAACTCGGCTGCGGCGAGAGACGAACGAGGAAAAAGAAAAAGACTCGCGCAGGCGGCTGCTCGCGACAGAAAGAAGAGAAGACGCGGCGCAGGTGAAGTCCGAGAAGGCGAGGAAAAACGCGAAGAAGCAAAGCAGGAAGCAGAGCAGGAAGCACAGCGAGAGGAGGAAGAAGACGAGCGAGAAGAAGAAGACGAACGAGAAGAAGAAGGGGGAGAGTTCACGGATGGAGTCACCGGTGGGGATTCGTCGTCGGAGAGTGAGGACGAGACGGAGGAAGACCGGAGACTGGAGGCTGAGGAGCAAGAGAAAGAGCGCCTTTTGGGGGAAGAAGAGAAACAGGCAAAGTGGCGAGAGGAGGCGCGACAGCTGGGGCGTCGGGGAGTTCTCGCGGTGCTGAGGAAGAAGGGATGCAAAGAACTGAAGCGCCTGAAATCTTACAATGAAAGATTCTTCACATTTGGCCGAAAGGACACCGGCGCAACGCACGCTCTCGTACCTGTTGTCGCTGGACGCGAAGTTGCCTCTTCGCTTCCGTTGCTCGGACTGGGGGAAAACAATTCGCCGCTTCTCTGCACCTCTCCGTCTCCGGTGTCGCCTGTCTCGTCTCCAGGGCGGAGCAAGAAGAGGACGGCGTCGAGCAGGCGAGAAGGAGGAGGCCGAGAAGACTCCAGTTCGCAGACACTTGCCATCTGCGACAGAGACACCGACGTCGCAGACGAACTGGACGAAGAGGAAGAGACAGAAGCTCTCCGAGGCGAAGAAGGCGCAGAAGCAGACGGAGTGGAGGAAGAGGAAGAGAGAGAAGCTCTCCGAGGCGAAGAAGGCGCAGAAGCAGACGGAGTGGAGGAAGAGCATGGAGAAGAGACAAGACAGAGTGGCAATGAGGGGGAGGAGACACGAGAGGGAAGTTGGAGGGCGTCAGGAGCGGGAGAAGAGACAGAGGCAGAAGGGAAGACGACGAGAAGAGAAGACGAGGAAGAGTCGAACGAGAAGAGGACTGGGGAGTGTGCAGAGAAGAAGAGAGAAGACGAAGTCTACGTGACGACGCCTAAGAAGCGGAGACGGAGGGGCGACGGCGAGGCGGGAGACGAGAGGGAGAGTGAGCATGCGAGACGAGGGGGACAGTTTTCGAGAGAAGAGAAATATTGTTTGGAGATTCGCAGAGAAAAAGCAAACACAGAAGAGACAGAGAACGTCTCGCTCGACGAAGAGACGACCGCAGAGAAGAGACGCGTGAAGCCAGTTCTCGCGCCTCCTGCTTCGGCGCCTGAGGAGAAGAGACGAGCGGAAGAAGAAAGGGAGAGCCGAGAGAAGGACGAATCAACAGAAAGAGACAAAGAGAGGAAAGAGGCGGAAGGAGACGCAAAAGAAGAACAAGAGCGACAGGGAGATGTGCCAGAAGACTGGAGAGGCGACGGTGCACTCATGCTCACTGTCTCTGACGAAGAAGACGAGGAAGAAGAAAAGGAAGCGAAAGACAAAGAGGAGAATGAAGAGGAAGAGGAGGAGGAAGAAGAGGTAGAAGAACAGAAGAACGGTGAACAAAAAGAGGGGGAAGACGTACAAGAACGTACGAAAGCAGACCAAGAAGGCGAACAAGAACAACAAGACGGAAGACAAGAAGAGGAGCAGGGAGACGAGAACGAAGCACATGAAGACGGGCACCACAAAGAGACGAGAGAAGGAAGAAAGGAAAGAGAAGTCGAGACAAGAGAGAAGGGCGATCGTGAAGGACAGAGAAGGGAAAACAGCGAAGACGATGCAGAAGAAGAGAGAGAAGAACGGAGAGAAGAAGAGAAAGAAGAACGGAGAGACGAAGAGAAAGAAGACCGGAGAGAAGACAGAACTGTTGGTACAGGACATGACCGCCCTGAGCAGCAGAGACAGGAGTTTGAGGAAGAGAGGAGAAAACAGGATGAGCATGAGGAGAAACGAGCAGAGACGATTGAGAAGCGAAAGAAGGCGAAGGAGAAGAAGAAGAGACACAGCAAGGAAAGCCAGATCTCAAGGGAAGAGGGACATCGAAGTGAAGAGAAGGATCTCGATGCCTCCGACCTCGACGGAGGCGCTGCAAATGTGGAAAACAACAACTCCTTGCTAGGAATGCAGCAGCAAGAACATGGGGTGTACGAGAAGCGACAGAAGAAAGACAGAAAAGTGAAAAAAGATAAGGGAGACAAGGAAGACAGAGAAGAAAGAAGACAGAAAGACAACGAAGAGGATAGCACTGAGAGAGGAAGATCAAGGGAAGACGATGAAACGTCGCTGAAGAAGAAGGAGAAGAAGAAGAAGAAGAGAGAGAAGCATCTTCTCGCAAGCGAGGACATGCAGTCCTCGGAGAGTTTGTGTATCTCTGGGGCTTCTCAGCGTGGTTTCGAAGAGCAGACAATTTTTGGAAGAAGGACAGAGACGGACTTAGGAGAGGAGAAACCTCCTTCGATTCGCGGCGGTTTGGAGGTTGAGGAATCTTTTGCAAGTCTTCCAAGGGATGAGGAAGAAGACAATGCAGAAGAGCAGGAAAGCGTGAGCGAAGAAGCCTTGGGACCGACCGTAGAACGCGTGGAAGAGAGGAAGACGGTGAAGAAGAAGAAGAAAAAGAAGCGCAGTCTTGAGTCTTCAGAAGCTCGTGCAAGCGGCCCTTGCGTCCAGGAGCAGACCGAAGGCGAGAGAGGAGAAGACAAAAGACGAGAAGAAACCGAAAAGAGGAGAAAAGGACAGGAGGGGAGAAAAGAGAGACGCGAACGAAGTCATGCAAGAGAAGCGAGAGAAGCGAACGAGGTGTCTGTCGACGGAACTGCCTGCGTTGAAGCTCTTCACAAAGAAGAGAAGCAGAAAGAGGACTCGAGAGAGGACGGAGACAAGCGAGGTGGTGACTCAAGTGCTAAGAAGAAGAAGCGAGCGAAATTTGCTGGGGTCGCAGAAGACCTCGCCAGCGCCTCAGGTTTCCCCAGCATGTCATCCAAGGAGGCAGAGAAACCATCAGCAGAAGCGGGAGGCGAGAGACAAGATAGAAGCGAAGAAGATCCAGAGCTCGAACTGGGTCTCTCTGCGCCAGTGCGCTGTGACGAAGACTCTTCCTCACGAGATCAAACGCGACGCGTAGGAGAAGACAGACGAAGGGAGGACCAGAAGGACGAAGGAGAGAGACAGCAAGTAGTTGAAGAAGAGAAAAAGAAGAAACGCGTCCGGTTTCGTGAGGAGGCGACAGGGAGGCATGGCTTCGAGACTGAAACCTCCGTGGTCCAGAGGAACTTTGCTTGCTCTGGCAGCGACGACGGTGTCTCTTTCGGTGTCTCTTTGTCGACAGCAGAGAATTCAGGTGCAGGAGGGGTGGAGCGAGACTCGGACGAAAGTGGAGAGGTCATGCGTCGACACGAGGGTGTGCAGGGAGAGTGTCTCCTTTCGGCAAGCGTCCTTTCGGGAGAGAAGAAGAAGAAAGACAAGAAGAAGAAAGACAAGAAGAAAGAGAAGAAGAGAGCTCGCGACAGGGGAGAGCGCGAGACGGAGGAGGAAGAACAGGACGGATGTTCAGATGAGGCGAAAGACCGGAAACAACTCAAGGCGCGAAAAGGAGACAGGATCCGTGAGGCGTAGACGGCAAGCGAGCGAGAAAGCAACCGCAAAGGCGGATTCTCCAAAAGGAAAAGAGGAAGAAAGAGAGGAGAAGGTGGGCAGCTGACCCAGATAAGAGTGTCAAATTGAAGGCGAAGAAAAACATCCAGAAGAGGGAGAAAACGGAGAGAACAATTCAGTTCGACGTGAACTGATGATGAACTCTCAAACGCTGTTCTGCCCTTGCATTGCATTCGAGTCTGCACCCTCTTTACCTATAACAAATATACAAGTATACAGATGTACCTCTGGACCTGTCAAGGCGTACTGGTGTACTGGTGATGAATGAGTCTCTCGATCGAAAGCACTGTGTTCGTCACGCCAAGTAGAGGATCAGAGAACAGGCAGTGTTCATTGTCTCTTTTTCACGTTTGTCATGTCCTGCTTTTTCTTGCGTTGTCATGCCTGTCTGCGGTTGTTTTCAATCCGCTCTGTCCCCGACCTCTGCTGTGGAAAATTCGTTTTTGGCTTAACATTCGTGCATCATGCACTGAATTCCTTTTTCTCTTTGCGGTACCGAGTAGCCGCTGTTGCTGTCAGGAGCGTTCAGGGAACACACGCTAAGGCAGTCCTGTTGGCTGAACTTCGCTGGACAAAGATATGGAAGCACAGTTTTAAGCACTGGTCGAGACACAGCCCTCACAGCAAAGGATGAGAGACTTTATGGGCTAGGCCTGGTCGTTCTTTGCAAACTCCAGTGGGGATTTTGCACAAGAAAATCCGCGCAAACTGACTGTGAAACGGACCTCTCTGAACGTGGGGAAACTCAAACAAAGGGGTCGACGCCGTTCGCTTCCCAGTTGCTCTCGGAAACTCGTTTTCACTTGCTGTGCGATCGGTCTAGCGGAGAGAGGGCGAGTCTCCAAGTGACGCTGATCAACCGGAATCCCAGCGAACACATTTCCTCTCCAGTGATGTCTCTACACGTTTTGTTATTGTAATGGTACAAATGGTAAACAAAGGACTCATCAACTCAGACTGAAGAGTCGACGCAAATCAGAGAAGGATTTCTCCTTTCCTCGTCTTAAATTCCTCGGTCAGTCGGGGCACAGGAGTCTGGATGTTTCGCTTAAAGAAGATCCGCAGCTGCAGGATGTCAAACACCCATCGGGGTTTCACGAACGAAAAACTCGGATGTCTTGTGCTGCTTTGACGGGACTTCTCCGAACGACTGCTTCCACTCTTTTCAACAAAAGTTGGTTTTGTATTTCGGCAAAAAGACTTCGTTTCCCTTTCCAGAGAACTGCCTCACGTACACGCAAACAACGAAACCCATGAAATTCTGCTCTTGCTTTCTCCAACCTCCCTTCTCGTTCTCGCCAACTTGTGTACTTCCCTGTTTTCAGTTGCCTTTGTCCCGATCTGTCTCTGTGTGTCTGTTCCTCTCGTGGCGTTCCTTTTTTCTTCACCTCGTTCTCAACACACACCCCTCCGTACAGATGATCTACTATGTATTATGTGTGACATTCCAGTTTCTCTCTGAAGTTTGTCTTGGACCGCTCCGGCTTCCAATGAGAGTAGCCTCTCACGCACCCACAACCCACTGTGCGCCGTCTGCGTTTCTGTGAGCTTGTTGTTTTTCTGTTGCACAGCCTTCAGGGCTCTTTTCAGCAGGCGGGCTGCCGGCAGAACTGTGGTCGGCACTCTGATCCTCAAACAGGATTTCTTTCGTGCCGCAAATAAACAAAGTTTCGTGGTGAGTTCGTGTGTGCGGAACCGACTGCGCTTGTGTGAGGAGAATTTCTCCGCGACAGTGGAGAGAGAGGAGGTGCAAAAACGCCTTTGCCGCTGTCGAAGGCCGTACGCGGCCATCCGGGACGACCTCGTGGAAGGCGAGTTTTGCGATGAGTTTTTTTTCTGGCGAAGTGGACTCTTCTCGCGCCTCAGTGCCAGGTCCGCGCGACAAGCAAGGCAACCGCTTGCAGTTTGCCCGCGCTGAGGGGGAAAAATCCGGGGAGTCCCTTTCTCCGCTCGGTTCCTCCCCCAGGTCCCCCCGGGAAAGCAGCACTTTCCGTCTCAACAGAGCGTAGAGGAAACTCCGAAACCCTTCACGGGTAGCTGTGTCTCTCCCGTCTCTCTCACTTTGTCGTGGCGTGTCGTCGCTCTCACCCATCCCGTCTCGTGTACTCTGGGAAGAAAGCGCGCAAGACAGTGACGACGACATAGCTGGCGCGGACCGAGATGTCCAGGCTGCTCGACTCGTGGGCGCCAGGTTCTTTTCTTTTCCAGCATGTTCAATGGAAGAAAGCCCGCCCTTGCTTCGATCCTCTATTGGGCCTCCTCCGGGGTGAGCTAGGGAGGTGAGCAAGCCCAGAGGCCGTGGAGAGTGCTCTGGAGTAACATTTTCTTCGCTACCACTTGCTGCGGTGCTCGAACGCCGAGCTGCGACACTGGAGGCGTCGTTGGCAAGCTCGCTCTGGTCGCTTTTGTCCGGGAAATCGAAAAACAAGTCGTCAGACACACGGTCCGACAGACTCGCGGCTCCCGACGAAGACACACACGAGACACTCGCGGGGTTCAGGAGGTCCTCGGCATTCGGCCTGAAGGATATGTACTGGTGAAGGAGTTGGGAAGAGTTTCGCGTTCGAGTAAAACCACCGTGCTTTGCCCTCATGTCGTGAGACGTGTACGCTCCCTGCGTTAGGCTGCTGCTGTCAAAGAGGCCCCGGAGAATCTCCACATAGTCGCTGCTGCTCGTTCCGTCGCTGCAGGGCTGCAGCGCATTTTCGGCCTCTCTTGAGCCGGACAAAGGTCCGAGACGGGAAAGAATTTCTGAGGAAGAAGCGGCGCTCTTTGGGGGTTTTCGCGCGGCCGGACGACACTCGAAAAAGCTGCTTTCGTCGATTGTCTCGTCGACCCAGGAAACGCCCTCCCCGGGTACCACGTTTTCGGTGAGTCGGGAGCCGTCGACAGGAGGGTTCCTCAAAGTCCGCTCGCGGTCAGATTCAGGTTCAGCCAGAAACGATCGGAAACTCGGCACACTGTGCTGCTTGAGAAACCATGGAATCGCCGCTCGCGAAGCTTCTTCCCAAGAGCAACGCCACTGACACGCAGATGTCGAGGAAGGCTCGTAGGCGCCTCCGGGAAAGGCAGACAAATCTGTGGAGTTTTTCGTCGGTATGGCTCGGCGATGCATGCGGGAAAATGCGTGGTCGCCATCACACGACTCGTGAGAATGTTTTCTCGATTGTTCCGTAGGCGATTTAGACCTGCGTCGAGACGAAAAAGGGTTTGCTGCCGGGGAACCTCCAGGAATGTCCGTATGAAGTGCCAGCAAAGACAGCGGCGGATCGCACTGCAGCTGCACACAAAGAAGAAAAATGGAACCCCGACCACACACACGGGGCAAACATGCATTTTAATCGAGCGATAACATCGTCCAGGAAACGTTTTTGATCTGCACAAGAGGGGATCGGTATGCCGTGTCCAAGGATGCTAATGCCTCAGCTTATTTGATAACCGAGTAACAACTTGACTGCACAGGTGGACATAGTCAATCTTTGTACGGTGTGTACCTCCTTGGCTCCTCAGTTTGAGTTGAGGAGTCCTGGTTGAACTGTGTAAATACAATTGTGTCGTGTTTCCACCGAAACCACTGAGATTACGAAGTTACGGGTTTGAACTCGTGAGTGTCTCTCTCCATTGCTAGATTAAAAAAAGAGTGTGGCGTCGATGAGTGCTTCCAGCCGCAAAAGGGAAAGGCAGCAAACGTGGGCTGTCGATACGACGGGCATGATCTGGAAGAAACGCGCGGACAGAAAAACGCAGTGGAAACCAGGGAGGCACACTCATTGTTTCAGAAGATGCAAATTTGGAAAAGGGGAAGGCAGACGTTCTCCTTCGTCTATCTCATCCTTCCCGTCAGCCACTTGTTAGTCTCGATTCCTCCACTTTTCCGCGATCTCAGCCTCACATTAGACAGACGGATCTGACTTGTTAGAATGCTGCGAACACAGTCTTTTCCGTGAAACTGAGGCTCGATCACGAGTCGACTTCCCTCTCCAGCCATTACTGTTGCTTTGCTGGTCTTCTGTGTAGACGCTCACCAAGCCGAGCATTGGAGAAGACAGGTGAAATCGAATAGTCAGGAGAGCGAGTGTCTGTGCATGCTCAATCTGTGCTTGCAGCGAGTCGACATGGTTCCAGAACTCCTTCCACTGTCTCTGCTTCTCCGACAGAGAGAGAGTGGGAGAAATGAGCAGCGAAGGAAGTCCCGGAGAAGCGAAGGCAACTCGATCCCACAGAACCTTCCGGCTGGCCTGAAGAGGAACTCACAGTGTTCGAGACAGAGCAATAGCAAAGTTTGGGAAACCAGAAAGAACACCAAGGAAATGTGTGAAAACCCTATCCCCCCGAATTCTCTTCCACTCTCGACAGACTCGACAGAGTCCCATTCTGTGTGTCTTACAGAATACGTACGATCCCAACAGCTCGATACAGTACGAACATCCGGTGAAGACATCAACCCCCCGCCATGGACAGGCGGCCACTGAGAATGCTAATCTACTTCCATGTTTTTCGACGTTGGCACAGTGTTTCTAAACGAGCATGCTAACCTTTCCGGCTTCGTGAGTCGAATCCGGCCCCGTTCCTTCCCTTCCGTGTCCTGCACGGGCGTCTCTTAAGTGGAGGCGTTTAGGACTAGGTTCAGTGGCTGCGTCTTCTCTAAGCGGCAAGTCTTCCAGAGAAAACAAAGGCAATTCGAGTTTCCTCTGTTCGTTTGCCTTGGCGGGGGCTCTCTCGTGGAACGAATCGCAATTTCGCTCTTTTGCTCGGACGTTTTCAGGATGCCAGCCATGCATTGAGTCAGGCTGTTGGAGATTCCGCTCGTGAGCATCAGCGCTTTCCGGCCCGCCGGCGAAATAGTCATTCTCAACTTCGAGTTCGTCTCCCCATCGGCTAAGGTAAGTTTCGTCTGCCGCAAACACGCGATACGCGCCTTTCTCCTTCGCTGCAGCCTCTCGGTATCTTTCCCCTTCCCTAGCTGCTTCCGCCTTCCCTTCCTCAATGTCTTCTCTGCCCGACCCGGATCTCAAATCGAAAAACTCCCCGTTTCGCGTGTCGTCCCGAACAAAGTCTTCGTCATTGTGTACATGCGACGTTGTAGTTTGTAAGCGCCCGAACTTAGAGGGCGACAGAGGCAGAGTCAGTTGCAGGGGCCGTAAACTCTCGCGCGTTCCTCGGAGTTTTTCGTGGCTGGGAAGGCCAGTTTCACCCGTTGTGCTGGTCTTCTCCCGCTGCTTCTCGTCGCGAAAGTCTGTGTATCCTTTCCAAGAAGCATTGAAGAAAGGACGGTCGTCGGAAAACGATGTGTTAAGTACGCTGCGTTCGTCGTCTGGAAACAAAAAGGAGGGAACCGCGTTGTGAAGAGGTCCGCCGTACGGCCCCGGAGCGCCGTGGATTTGCCCTTGCTCCATTTTCCTGAGTTCGTTCTCGAGGAAAAAACCTTCATTTTCATGAACGTCGCCCTGATCGTGGAGCCTCTGCATGATCTGAGATGAGCACGAAAGCAGAAACCCAGGAACACGCTACCAGACACAGTGCCAAATGGCTGCGATGATGTCACAGGCGTGGTTTTGAGGAGTATCGCAGGTTCCCCCGGAGAATTAGAGGCAAATCATGCAGCACGGCGCATTTGCTGAGGCTAATGCGCTAATGCATCTGTTCTTTGATAGCCCCATCGTTCTAGGACTGCCAGAAGCGAAACAAGTCCGTGCACGACCACCTAGACACAACACTACCCATCAGAGCCGCATTCACACGCGAATCTGGCTGTGGACCTGTGAATGCCAATGTCAAACCGTCACGAGTAGGACTGAGAGGCATGATCACGTTAAAAAACTGGGCAAACGGTTGCGTACGGCATCGTAGTCGAACTCGTAGTTGCGGTAGACGTCGTCTTGGCTGTCAGTGACCATGTTGAGAGAGTCGCCTAGCGAATCGAGAAACTTTCCTCTGCTCTCGTCCGGTCGCGTTCTTTGTTTCCCGCCCGGCACCTGGTCGCTTTTGTCAAGACAAGCCAAACGAGCCTCGTATTCGTCACCGGTTTCTCTGGTTCTTGCGCGTTTCCGCCGACTTTTTGAAGTTCCCACTCTGTCGCTCGTCCGGTGCCCGTCCTCGGCGACTTCCTGTTCAATGCCCCATAGTCCACTATCTGCATTCCGGGTTTTAGACAGAAACACGTACCCCGGTTTCCCATCTTCGAGAAACCGCACTTTCTTCAGTGCCTGACGCTCCAAGCGAAAGAGCCGACGAGAAAGAAGTGTCGCGTCGTCACTCAACAGGATCCACTGCTGGAGCAAAACGGTAGCGGCGCCTCGCAACAGAATCGCTTGCTGCGGCAGGGGCTGAGACGCAACAAACAAATGGTAGTTCGCTCTCACAGGTGCTCCGTGATTCTGAAAATGACACCCTCGGGAAGTCCGGGAAGCAGACGCAGATTGGGGAGCGCTTTGCTGTGAAATTGTCGGACACGGAAACAACATAAGCAGTGTAGGCAGAAGGTCCAGCCGTCGCAGCTCGCCGTCTGTTATAACCTGAGAAACAGAAGAAGGAGACGTACTACCGGCAAATGCCGACGTACCTAAGCAAGAGGTGTTTCCAAGCAATCGAATATATACCAAAAATCAGGTACATGTGTATACGTATGTAGAGATACGTGTGCACCTGTCGTCTCTTCAGTGACATGTCCAAAATACGAAAACCTTTTCTCTGAATTGGACAGGAGCAAATCCCCCTCTGTTGCATGTCATTTCAATTTTTCGTGTCTGCCTTCGTCTACGTCAAGACACACTGGCGCTCCTTCCCTCATCGAAGAACGTAGAAAAAGCACAGACTTGCATGTAACACAGGCGAGAAACCACGAGCTCCGTCTCCAACCGGAGGTGCACATGCAAATCCATATGCATATATAGATGCAGAGAGATACGTTAATGTTGCCACAGCAGAGAGTCGGGTCTATGAAAGTACAAAGCAAGAACGAGATACACATTTTCACCTTCGCCACTTGCGTCGAAGTCCTGTTTCGTGCTGCCTCTTCATCTCCCCCTAGTTTCTCGTAGGTTCGCAGAGGCAAACTGATGACACCGGCCTCCAGGAACTTTTTAAAAATCGCTGCGGCGCATAGGAAAACAGGAAGCGAAAACGGGAGACGAAAGGGAACCGAAAGCCTATCTCATCGAGGAACAATGACCCTCGTGGATAATGGAAAAGAAAACAGAAACAAGCGCAGACTAAGGCGAACAGCAGCCCACGAGTGCATCGAAGAGTGTCTTGAGGTGAGAGCACACTACAGGCGGGGGGAAAATTTGTAAGAAAATCGTGAGTGAACTCCAATATCACATGTGTTGATATGTGTCATCTGAGACAATTAGAAGTGCAATTGTCTTAGCCGCGTAAGCCACTCTAGCGAGTGATTGCAACGAAGCCCCGATCGGAAAATAGACGAATCACGCCATGCAAAATGATCCTCATTTTCGTCATCACGACATTGTGCTCTTTTACGAATAAAACGTGCGTTGTGTGGCGCTGGTATGGATACACGCAAACACGTAAAGATGCGGCCTCCTGCGTAGACGCATAAGTACGATCCATTACTAGATGGCATTATACGGCTGTGTAAACTCAGGTAGAGTAATTGTAGCATGGAATCTGAACCCACGCGTATGTTTGACCATGTTGTATCTCTGTATTTGAAAATGCATGCGAACATCTCTGTGAATGTGTATCTCTCGATTCACTACACGTCTGGCGTATACCCTGAGACTTGAAAGGCGTCAATGTTATGGACTCGCGGTTTTCTGCTTCGTCTTCTGTCCCGCTGCGTTTGTTTCCATACGAAACCAACTGACTGTCAGTGAGTTCCGCCATCTTTTCCAAAGAGGGGTTTCAAACTGAAAACAAATTACTCCTTTGACTCCACAATTTTTTCCTTCTCGAGTCAAGAAGACGACAGCCGGGGAGGCATGCGCCGATAGGCGACTTCACCGGAACAACACAAATAACGAATACACGGTGAGAACAGATGCAAAGAAGACGGGAAGAGTAGATCTCTCCAGAAAATTGCGAGAAACCGACGAGAAAGGATTGACACCTGCCACTTTTGATGTTGTGCGCTCAATTCAATACAAAAAACACAACACTAGAGTTTGACTGTTCCACTGCCTAACGTGAGTATATTCCAGCAAAAGGTGAGAAAACGGAGAACTTGGTTCTCTCAGGAAGCTAAGAAGTCCGGCTCTCTTCTCAGCAGAACGGTAGAGAAATTGACAAGGCGACCTAACGAAGGACGAGACACGAAAGGGGAAACAAGATGCAGACGGAATATGAGACGACGGCGAGGAACAAGCGAAGACAAGAATGAACAAGAAGCAATGACGTTGATTCGCGTGAAAACTGAGCTCTGAAAACGACAGACCCCTCCGGGTTGAAAAGCGGCAAATCGCGTTGTGAAACCGTTCTGAATTTGATGCCTTAGCACAACCCGTGGTGACAAGAACGAAGAAGACGAGCAGAGCAAACCAAAACAGCGGAAGTGCAGTTCACTTGACAGGGAGATTTTACAGGGCAGACATTCGCACAAAACGCAGCGGTTCTGCAAAACCCCCACTTTCCCCTTCTCAAAGATGTATGCAAGGTGCCAACTGACAGACGACGAAACACAAGACTTTACATAGGTAACCCACAGGGGTTACTCCGGTTTTGAAGAACAGAACGACCACTCTGTCTGAATCTCGTCAGACGCTCCAGGCTTTATCCAGAACTGACACAAGATGTGAAAGGAACGCGCGAAAGCAGAAACCCTGCTAGAAGAGTGCTCGCTGCAACTCAAAGTCCACAGCACAAAACTGTCGCAGCAACTGTGAGATCGTCTGGCTCAACGGTTTGCCACGAATGCTGGAGCTGTCCCAAATGCAACGGGAAGGAAGGCAAACGGAAACATCGAAAGCAGTGCGAAGGAGACGAGGAATCTCCCGTTTTTCGTTGAGAGCTCACTTGGAAGATCCTTCGTACCCTATCAGTTATTACCAGACACGAGGCACGGCATGCTCGCCGTTAAAGTAGCCGTTGCGGAACCTGACAGTGCGAAAAAACGGGGAGGACTCGTGACAAAGAGACTGAAGAAGCAGATGCAAGGCTGAGGGTTGTATGAAAAGTTTCTGTTTCAGAAACAGAACACGCAGGGGCACAAGTACCGCCCGTTGGATGCTGAAAGCTTCCAACACATTACAACTGACACGCAGTCGCGAGCCCGACTAGCGCCAATGCTCCACGGGAGGATTCCACAATTTCTGGTGCAAAAAGAAGGGAACAACTTCGCGATATGGATGGTTTGACCACTCGCAGAGCATGAGTTGCACGTTCGACGGCGTGAGCGGGAGCAGAGCGAGCAGTTTCGCGCTCGGGTCTTTGCGTTCGTAACGGATCCTTTACAAGCATTCTGGGGAGGATGCACGAGTCTTATAATGCCTTCGTTCACTCCACTGAAGTGAAGCCTGTAATCCCATGTAAACCTAATCGAATCATCAAACTGTCCAGTCCTCGATTGAAGCCACTGAAGGTTTTTCCACCAGGGCACCCTGTGTACAAGCGATCCAAAGAAGAAGAAGCGCTGATGAGGTCGTAACAGCATCACGCGTCTCGCTGGAGAACGGAACGAAGGATACCCTTTCAAGACATGCCCCGTGTTTGTCTGAGTTGTTCTAGCTGCCGTGGGAGGTCCGAGTCTAGTCCACCCGAAGCTGACGAGAGACAATATCTGCTTTTTAAGTGTATCCATGCACACTCCCTGAATGTTACTGTCCGCCAATGCCCTGCAAACGTTACACCTTGGAAAACGAAAGGCATTTTCTCGATGTTCTGGTGCCAGACTTGCACTCATGGCCAGTGGTAACAGAGACTTTATGGTAGCCGCGAACCCGGGATGTACGCAAACGTTTCGCCGTCGTCTCTAACTGAAATACTGCAGGCTGCTACACCGGACAGTGAGTGTCGCGCGGTTACTTCCAAAGATTCTTGGCGCCTGCGGCAGAATTGACAGCCGATTCCGTTTTCCGTTTCTGTCCCTCGACTGCGAGTATCAGAGATCCTCGCATCCATAAGCACATCAACGCACAAACCTCTGAGCGAACAGGAGAGCTACGTCGCGCCTCTGAGGCGAGTCTTGCGCTTCGTGCTGAGAAAATGAAATATGTTTAAATGTTCTGCAGCAGCTCTGCAAGTATGTGTTCCTTCCTTACGCTGCATACCACAAAAGTGTTCCCTCCGTCGTCATTCGGTGACTTTTTTACCACGGGAATTCGAACGGAATACCAGCGTCTTTGCTTAAAGGTTCGTTTCGTTCCGTCCACCTGTTGGTAGAAGTTAACAGGCCGTGCAAACGGTCTTTCACACTCAATAGGGTGGGGGGGGGGGGGGTAGAAGAAATTTATACTGCCGCCCTGGATCGACGCACGTGCTTGAGATATCCCCTCTACTTTCTGAACTTTTCGCACGTTTCCTCGCGAGCCGAACTTCCACAGTGTCTCTCCGTGGTGCATTTGGATATATGTGCTCCAAGACGAAGCGACGAACTCGAGAGGCAACCGCACATCAAGTGTGAACTTGAATGGGGAAACGGACACATGGCTGCATGTAGGCCCTCTCATGTTTTCTCCCCTTTCCCGATTGCTTGGGAAAGGGATTTACCCAAGCGGCAGTTTCAGATCCGTCGCCTGTCATTTTTGTCGGTGTCTGGAAGTGCCTCAGGCTTGCGATTTCGATGGCTCTTCTTCCTTCACACCAGCGTCCTCGCTCGAGAAGCACAATCCTTATCCAGGGTCGCTCTGCATTCCGCTGCCTACGAATATCTGCTTCTATCAAGAAACTCGTTTTTCGCTGTGATTTCGGGTGCAGTGAACCCCGGGGTGAGTGAACCGGAAAAACCGTCGGGACGACGCCGACACTCGGCAACGAATGCAAAAGGAATGCATCAAAGGCATCCGAAGCCGTCTTGTTTCTCGGGGAGCGTCTTCATTTCCGAAAGTTTCGAGAGAAACAGCCGTCAGCAAGTGCATGCTACAAAACGGCGCGACTCGCGAAGACGCATATCACTCTTCCGTTTTTGCGCCACGTTTGACGGAAAAGACGGACTCCAGAGACGCCAGAAATCACGCTTTGCACTGCCGCCCGTCAGAACCTTCCGTGGAAACGCATGAGACGCGAAGACATAAAAAATCGGAACGAAGATCCACCGGAAACTATCCCAGAACAGCGACAGACCAATAAAGAGACCCGTCACCGCTCCCGCTGTCTAGACACTGCATGTACAAGAATTCAGCGTGTGATTTCACTTTTGATTCTCCTGAAACTGAGTCTTCCCCTCGCGTGTCCGCCGCTCCCGCTTCTCTACGAAAAGCGAAGCAGAAGAGAGTTTGTGCGTGACACCGTGACAGAATACACGCTTGCTCAGTTCTTCCTGGAAATCCACGAAAAACGCATGCAGCACTTCCCCTCACGCAACCCAGACACCCCCAACAGACAGACTCGTGGAGAAAAGCCGTGTGCCCCATGAACAGGTTTCTCATGACCTCGCACGTCGGAAACGCGTTTGTCTTTACGGAAGCAATTACTCGAAAAGGACAGCGGATAGAGCAAAGAGATCGAAAACGAAAACTGATGTCAACAAGAAAACTGGAAGCTGTACAATCACGTTGTCATAAATGTTTTCATCACAAGTTTCTCTATGCAGATGCGATTGACTGTGCGTACCACATTGACGCTGGTACACAACCCAGTGTGCATATATATATATCTATATATCTATATGTTATGTATATTATGTATACCTACAATAGCAAATGGGTATACACACATGCGTGCATATGTCTGTGTGAAGGTCACCCGTGACGCATCTCCACAAAGGTCGAAAACTGGCAGTTGTGTAGTTCTTGAAAAAAAGCGCGGAAAAAAGACAAAGCAGAGCTGGATCTTGGAGTTGTGGCTGCGGCCGCAAGAGACCGCTCACAAGTGGACGGAACAGGGAAGGTTTCTCGTTTTCGACACTCGTGGCACCCTCACATAATTACTCTGCGTTCGCTGCCTCTGTGTTCCTATATCCGTTTTTCTCGTCTTTCTCACAACCGTCTCCTCCGTGCGCTCGGCTGTCGCCTTCTCGAGGTGCCTCGACGAGATGGGACTTCGCCTTCGCGCCTTCGTCTCCTCTGCATGGGTCTTTCGTCGGTTTGTCGTCTCCGTGGTAAGCGTAGTCTCCGTCTCTTCTCTGTTCGTCCCCTCTCTCCTCTTCGTATCGTCTCCTCTTTGTCTCCCTTCCTCCCTTCGCCTCACCCTCTTCCTCCGCACGGTCCCCACTGCGACTTCTCCGCGAGTATCTGCTTCTCTGTCTCTCTCTCTCCTCTCGATCTTCTCGATCTCCTATCTCCTCTCTCTCGCCACCTCTGTCTCCCCTGTCTCCTCTGTCCTCGTCCCTCTCATCTCGGTCATCCCTGTATCGCCTGTGTCTCTCTCGCATCCGTTCAGAGTCTCGCCGGAAGTCTTCCTCGCCTCTGTCTCGACAGTCTCTCGAGTATCGACCTTCTCTGCTCCTGTGCGAGTCGTAGCCTCGCTGTCGCCCTCCCTCCGGATAGTCTCTCGACCGGAACCTCCCTTCTCTCTCTCCCTCTCGGTCTCTCTCTCCGTACCGCGCTCTGCTGCTCAGCGTCTCGTCCCCTCCGCGGCGGCTCTCGTACCCTCGACCGTCTCGTCTGTAAGCCGAAGAGAACCGACCGTAGCTGTCCTCGCGGTATCGGCTGCCCCTGTCGCCTCCCGCGGTTCGCTCGCGCCTTCTCCTCTCCTCTTCTTCCTCCTCGAAACGCCCTCCGCGACTTCGATACGCGTGCTCCGCCCGCCGACCTGCGTCTCGCGATCCGCCTCGGTCTCGATTCTGCGGGGAGCGCCCGCGGAGGCCGCTGTCGCCTCTGACTCTCTCCGACGCTCTCGGGTGGGAGGCTTCTCTGCGTCGCGCTCCATTCACTCCTCGACCCAGGACTGCCTCGCGCTCGCGCTCGGTCTCCACCAGTTTCGCCAGCGAGGAACGAATCTTTTCGAAGCCTCGATGCTGCTTTCCACTTGCGTGACTTTCGTAGCGACACAGCGCGTCTCCCGCGCTCTGCAGAGCCCCGCAGACCGCGCAGACCTGCGACGCAAAAACGCTTTGGAAGAACAGACGGTCGTGAACAGAAGGCGACGAAACGCTCCATAGGAGAGACGAAGGCGGGACGCAGAGAAAACCACTAAGGCGAAAAAAACATAGACAAGAAAATAAAAAGTTGGAGACAAAACGTCGCACAGCCCCCTATAGAAAAGCACGACACCTGAAGCGCAAAGGTGGGTGCACGAAGAGGTCACACGCATTGCGATGGAGAGGTTGATAAACAGATACAAATATCTCGAGACAGACGAATCCAGAAAGACTTACATGTCAACACAGATACAGATACAGACACATACACTTATAGATACAGATACGTAGAAACACATAGAAAGACGTACGCATTTGCATGTCTGTGCCAGGACATTAGACACAGATAGAACCTAAGACGAACTGCACAAACGACTTGGGGAACAACAGCAGTCAGACGTGAGAGAGACAAGCCTCTCGACACCGCCTTAACCCAAAACGTTCGACGCTTACTCGAAGTTGGCTTTCGCGGATGGTTGCGATGTCTGCATGAGGATTTTTCAGTCGCTGAACTTCTCGCTGCAGCAGAGCTACTTCTTCATTTAGTTTCTCCGCTACATCGATCTCCCCCTATGTTCAGAAACAGAAAACACACACCCCAGCCCCTCAAAAGCGACCCACACATTCACATGCGTTCCACCATTACATATCCAATCATACGCAAATTTGCACACACAAAGACGCATATATATATATATATATATACATATATGCATGTATGTATATACATCTACAGATGTACTCATATATCCAAAGCATGCATATTTAGTTCCAGACAAGCGCCTGTACGACAAATGCTTACGTCCATATATATATATATATACAAACATATATATATATATATATATACGTTTGTAGCGAAGCACGCGGCGACACACATGTATCTCTGTTTCACTCTAGCACTGCATGCACAGCTACGTGATGCACGTACATCTCAGCTACGGGTTTCTCTGAAAAGGCAGAGATATATCCTCACCTTCGCGCCAGCTTCGTCTTGCTTCTTCAACAACTCGGAGATCTGTGCGTTCACAGCGTTGACTCTGAAGAACACAAAGAAGCAAGTCTTCTCAACGTGTACACGCAAACGCCTTATCCAAGAAAAAAACGAACACACAAACCACACAAAAGTATTCGCAATGCAACTACACTTTGTCTTGTACCTGCATATGCTTACACGCATGTACACACTACAGACATGCATTTATTATGCATGTACATATTATATAATATATATATATATATATATATGTACATGTGTGCATCCACATTTACTTGCCGTTGACACTGTTTGGAGTGACTGTATTTTCGAGTAGTTGAAACGAAATAGATATGTACCTCAATAGAAAGCTGTGTTTTCATTTTGATGAACCACGAACTGTCTCATTTCGTCTTTGCCTTCCCCCGACATCGTCTGTCCAGCATGCATTCGTATGCACCAGACCAGGCGAACACTCGCTCCTGAAAATATGCGAGCGCTCTCTCAAGAAAACGTAAAGACCTCCCACCCACGCACAGTCCAAGACGGCAGGAAAGCGAGACGCGAGGAGAGCGAAGGAAGCAAAAAAAAAGAGGAGGCGGAGAAAACCACCGGAAGGCCTACTTTTCTGCTGTGTCTTTGTCGAGTTCGGTGACCGTGTTGTTAGCGTCGATGCGCTGCTGAACTTTCTTTATGCGGCTCTCCATTTGATCGACTAAGCGCTTCAAGAACTCTGGAAGAGTTGACACACAACGGGTGCGCTTCGAACGTGCATACACCGATTCACACAAATACCACACACTTTCGCATGCAGTCCCTCCTTCCGACATGTATCGGGACATCGACGCATAAATATACATATACCTATACATATATATATACATATACTTTGATGTGAACGCTCTTAACGCCGCCTAATCTGTTAGAAAAGACCATTCAGGTACGATGTAAATCGAGAGCTCCATTTGTATAAACATATATATATTTGCACAAGTGGACAAAGCGATTCACATATGTATGTATTTTATGTATGTATTTTCGTATGCCAGATACACTGAATGACTGTGTGTGTCTGCCTGCGAACCTCTGCTGTTTCTTTCCTCTCTTTTCCTGTGTACGAGAGACTGAATCCTTCGACACTGTAGCAGAACTGGAAAAAAACTCACTCATGAACTCCTGTTCGTACAGGGCTTTGTAGTACTCGTGGTTCTCATCTTTCTCGAAGGCTTCCTTTAAGTCTGGACGATGTTCTTTCGGGCATCTGAAAAGGTACAAAAACACAAGACGCATTTACCTTTCGCCTGCCAACCCCCCCAAAACTGAAACGCCCTGCATGCACATCACGCAAAAACCCGTTCAGAGATGCACGCAGGTAGACGCATCTACGCCTGGTGCTTGAATATCGGTGTGTAGGTCTCACTAGATCTCTTTGCATATAGACACACCCTGTAGAAGAGGTGTGGAGAGAAAGATACATCTAACTCATTTTACACACTCATTTACCTTGATGTCAAGAGAGATATGCATGCACAAAGACATACCTACATAAAATCGTTCGTGTAGACATGAGACTACATACACTCAGAGTATATATATATATATATATATATATATACGCATGCGTATATGGATGTAAATATATCTATACATATATATATATATATATATATATAAATACATGAAAAATATGCACAAATACATATATGTATATGGATGTATACGTGATAGGGTTGTCTGAGTGCATGCAGACGTACGGCCCCAAGTCGCTGCGAGTGTTTGGAAACAACTCGTGGGGGCAGTAGTCGAGCAAGAAGAATTTGCAGATCTGCAGGAAAGGGAGAAGTCGCACAAAGTCACGAGGCAGTGCGGGAGTGTGTGCGGGTGCTGGCGTCTTCTTTGCTCAAAGAGAAAGTGAAAATCCTGTAACTCAGCGGCAGAAGTCAGACTGATTCACATGAACTGCATGCGCGCGCAACTCCGGTCTCGAAGCACGGTTCTTGTGTTGGCGCATGCACGCCTCCACACCCGGTTTCAGCATTCGAGAGGGAGAACTCGGAGTCACGTAGCTTCTGAGGGTTGCCCCCATGGAAGCGACGTTCTCACAAGCGAACAGACCGCTACGCAAGTCATCGACGTTGTTCAATACTGCGGCCAGGTGCACAAATATAGACTGAGACGCATGCAGATACGCACCCTCACACACAAACATGTAGAAACTCTATGGGTGCGGCGTCTACAGATGTCCAAACCTACGCGTACGTTGACACACCTCTCCACATCTACGAGGTCTCAAACGACAAGTATATGCATATACATGAATATTTTTATGTATATACATTTATATTTATATACATATTTACATTTAAATATTTATATATTTATATTTATATATTTATATTATATATATATATATATTTGGAGGCACACGCGAGACAGGAGCGCCCTGGAGTGGAAGACATGTTGTCCTTGTCTCTCTTGCTTCTAGGGAAGCCGGTCTCACTTCGTCATCTTTGAAGGAGCTGTCGCCTCTCTTGTTCCGGCCGCATTCGTTGCGGTTGCGGCCCATGAGAGAGTCGAGCATAGCTGCAAAGCAGGCACCCGAGAAAGATCAAGCAACGTGAGAGAGAGGAAACCGGCTTTGCCTCTCCCGCGTCATCTTGCTTTAGCGAGAAACGCGAGGAACCTGCTACTCCTCACTGGTAGGCGTCCGCAGAGCACGCTTGCACGGAAGACGACTTGCATGGAGAAACATGGATGCAGTCAGAAACTCCAGAAAAACGAAGAGAAACCGAGAACAAATCAGAAACGCGCTCTCTCCCGTCTAACAAAGTCTAGAAAACACACCATGTACGTAATATATAACATGTATGTGCGTGTGCACATACGTGAATGTAGAACGATACAAGTCTACGCATACCAATATATACATATATATATCGATATACATACATGGGTACAGGTGCACAGATATATATATATATATATATAGAGAGAGAGAGAGACTTATGCAGATTTACATGAGTAGAATCAAGACACTTTGCTCCCGCTTTTCCTAGAAAGGCAGCACGGCAGTATACTAGGAACGTCGCGTGAAAAACGGTTTGAGCGCATGCAGGCAGCAGAGGCGGCGTAGGCGCGAGCGGCCTGGGATGTATGTACAGCAAGATGCTTGCTTCCCACGGGTGCATGCAGAGCCGGAGTCACAGGCATGGCTCTTCTGCGTTCCAGGGCGAGAGAAATGAGAGAAGCGACGTAAAACAGTGCGCGTTTGGAGCGCGAACAGGCACCCGTGGAGGCCTCGGCGTCGCCTGTCCTTGTGATGAAAACGAAGAAGACACGAGTGCCTCGGTCACACAGAAGAAACATCTGTGTTTCGTCGGAAAGAAGGAACGAGGAAGATGAAAAAACCAACAGAAAGCCAAAGAACCTAGACCACTCACCAGGCAAAACATGTATCTGCATGCGCATGCTTCACATACATCCACACCTATACATATATATACATATATATATATATGTATATATATATTTACATATATATGTGTGTTTGTGCATGTTTCTGCGGAGAACTCGTCGACATCTACGGATACGCAGAACTACGTATGAAATGGATTGACGAGGACAAACGGCATGGGAAACTCTGGAGAAATGGAAGTACCTCGAACGACGAGCAACTTGATCCGCATGAATGATAGGCAAGAAAGGTTCCATCGTTTCCAAAACAAGACGTGCAAGGCTCCGGTCCGTGCGCTGTACATACACCCGACGCCGTGAAGCACAGGCACCTCTCTGCGTCTTTTACACTCTCCCCTTTCCTCGCAGGGACAAGCCCAGCCTTGCCATCAGTTCTGCGCCGGCCTTCGTTCTAGAAACTAACAGACTGTCTCGTGTTTCTGTCTGTCTTGCTGAACGTTTAATGCATGCGCCAATCGACTTCCTCTCTCCAAACTGCGCAAGCTACACCGCTCGATCCTCCCTCGCTCGAGGCACTGAAGCTTTGCCGCAGTTGTCCCTCTCTTTCTCTCTCTCCTCGAGTTCTGTCTCGCTGCATGCACTTTTGCGCACTCGTGCGTTTCTTCGTTCTCCCATGTCCTTCGCAACTACTTGGAGAAAACAGAGAGGCTCCACACAGACGAAGTCCGACACCACACTTTCCCGCGACTGCGCAGATCCACAGTGATACCACGACTTGGACATGTACGTATACAGCTGTTTACATACACACATATACATATATACACATATGAATTTATGTGTATATATACATATACATATATATACATATACATATATATACATATATAAGTATGTAAGTATGTGCTTATAGACAGATAGATATTCATACATTTTTCGACGGAGGCATGCGCACTGAGATGCGATGAGGCGAGCGCCTGGCTGCGAAAAATAAAAAATTGGAGCTGCGGCGTTCCCCAGACGCCTTCTTTCCTTCTGTGCGTTTTGCGTCCGCTTCACGTCGAGGCGTGGATTCGAGTGTCGTGGAAGAAAGTGGAAGCCTTTCTGTTTTCCACTGTCTCTACCCAGTCGCTTACCTCGCATTTCATCCATGGTTGCTCTCGTCGAAAATAGAAAACAGAGCCTAAGAGACACCGAAACTCTGGCAAACCGCCTGAATGGTCCTCGCCTCGCTTTGCGCTTCCTCTTGCTCTCGCTCGTGTCTTGTGCGTCCTGTTGTTATCGCTCGTGTTCTTCCTCTCGTTCTCCGCGAGCCGCGTGGAAAACAGGCGAGGCAAGCTGAGAGAGTGAAACGCTGGCGAGACGCCCGATACTTCTGTACGTGGGGTGTATGTCCACTGGAGTGTGTGTACCCCACAGAAAGGGCAGGGAGGAGGAGGCGACTCGGGGAAGACGGAGAGTTGCGCAAGTCGAGGAAAAACGAAAAGTTGGGAGACAAGGCTCCACCAGACGTTGAAAATACTCACGGAGAACAGCTGACCGGAACAGCGTGCGTACACGACTGCAGAAAGGCGAGTGCAGGGTCGCGGAGACAAACGGTCCTGCCCTTGGCTTCCCTCCTGCAGACAGTCGTGCTCGACTCGGAGTGTGGAAGAAAGCGACGACGAAATCGCGCATGCAGATCTTTGCACGTAGTGCCCCAGCTGTCACCCTTCCGTGAACTGGCCGAGGCAAAGGAAGATCGCCGGCGACCTGCTCTCTGCCGTGGAAGGCCTTCTTCTCGGACTGCAGGCGTCAAAAAGCAAACCGCTCGAAAGACAAGCAAGTCGTTTCTGAAGAGTGGAGGAGCACGCAGTGCAGGGGCGGAGAACGAACCGAGAGAAGAGAAGGCGCGCAGAGACGGAGGAATCCCAGTCTGCGGTCTGCGTCTTTTCGCGCAACTCTGCGTCTTCAGGCAATTTCTGGGTGCCTTCTCGGCCTCCCCAACTCTGCGCTTGCCAAGGCAAGAACTGCCGCGGAGAAAAAAAAAGAGACAACGGAGACGATGGTGCGCGCGAGTCGACGAAAAATCACGAGTGTACAGAGCCGTCGAGATGGAGGTGGAAGCGGCGAAATCCGGACTCTTTCCACGAAGGAAAACGGAGAATCTGTGAAGTCAACGCGGAAAGAAACCGCAGGTTTCCCCGGATGAAAGGCGGAAAAGAGCCGCACAGGGAGCAACGAGAAGTGGAACCGTACCTGGCCGCCTGTGCTTCTTGCCCCCTACATCCACGCCTGTTCAGTCCAGCTGAGTTGGGAGAGACACCGAGTCTCTGGAGCAGAGTTTGCGCAGAGAAATCGAGCGTGAAAATCAATTCAAAGTCCTGTTTCGAAAAAAGTTTGCCGCGACGTCTGCCGAGAGGATGTACACTGCGCTACGACCGCTCGCCCCGCGACTGGCAGCTGTGGCGACTTCGCGGGGAGAGAGAGACGACAGAAAAAGCTTCTTTCTCTGTATAAGCGCGCGGCCGCCAGGACAGCGGCCGAGGCTGTTCGTCGGCGAGGTGACTCTGCCGGAAAAACGTCGGCACACAGGCAAAACTCCGCAGTTTAGTGGAGGAGTGGAGGGAAGAAAACGGTGTGCTCGTCACGCGTTCTCTGCCGACCCCCCTCTCTCGGTTTCGCTGGCGCTTCTCTCGTCCCTCGTCTGTTTCCAAATTGCCTCACTCTTGCGCAGGACGCGTTGTCGATCGCAGCGGAGAAGGAAGCGCGAGGCTTCCTCGAGAACCGGAGAAAAATCGACAGAGAGGCTCTTAAACCTCCGAACAGCAGCGGGAGAATCGCGCGCGACCGAGAGACAGAAGGACGCAGAGGGGACCGCGAGGCTGCTCAAAGTCTCAGGAGAAAACCGCGAAAAGTGTATGCACAACTGGAGAGAAGAGGTAGAGCAAGAAGCGATGGAAGAAACGACTGAATCTGACTGCGTTCTGGAAGAGAGAGACGTGTGGACGATGGCCCTCTAAAAAGCGAAGAGAAAGTGACCCGGGGGAGGAAATGGAGACAGAACAGAGCACGGGGAGGACAGGTCTGGCAGTACCTTTCTGCGAATCTCAGTCCACTGTCGAAAACGTATTCTACGAAGATCGAATGCAGAGGAGACAGAGGGAACGCGCCTTGAAAGGTTTCTTTTTCATCCGAGGAAAGCAGTAGCTATTGTCAGTAGATATGAAACTAAGGCAGACGTACACGCGGTAGTTAAAAATCTGTAACTCCAGTTAGATAATCCTCGAGTCATGTGAATTGAACTACACAAGAATACCAGAGAGGCTTTTGTGTAGCATGCAACATCCTAACTTCCTGACCTGCTGCTACTTCTCGAACAAAATGTTGAACGCTACCAAATGCACAAGATACTCCTGAGGTATGTCTAAACGCTAGAGTGATACCTGTAATTATGTGGAGTACAAAGTTCATTGCAACTCAGAAGCCAAAACTGTAAAATGAATTTCGATTTAGAACACACCGGTAAAAGGACAAGGTGTGCTCGGAGCATCTGTCATTAACATATGAGGATAAAAGGCAACCTTAAGCGCGGTATCAATGCCGAATACCTGCAGGAGTGCTAGAACCATTTAAATGTAGGGAGGAGACCTGTAAAACTATTACAAGACAACGTATAAAAGGCAAGATAAAACCTATTACAAAGAATCGCCTTCGTGTTGCATCAGATACGTAGTATCCTTCAAGTACCAAATATGGTATTAGAGAAAGGAGGTTTGTGGTGACTGTATCACCCCAGAAACTCATTTGTTCGCCAAGTTTTTATGACAGCTACCCCACTGGACTGTTTTAGACAGCTAAAAGCTGTTGGATTTCAACATCGTACGACATTAGGTTATTCCATATCGGTGATGCTCTACGCGTATCCTGTTTTTTATTTACGGTATGTAAATGCGCTCAAGGTTTAACCGTCGGGCCATATCGATCGTCAAATTCAAAGATAATCCTATTTTTAAAAGTTCTTGATCTTTCCCGGAGCTTCTCGAGTCTCTCATATCACGCGAGACTTGCTACCTCCTCGGAGTTTTCCGGCGTCTCGCCCTCAGCGTCTGCGCCGTGTGTACGGCCCTTCGCGTTCCGTCGCGGGGGGACTTTTCTCTCGCGCATTCGTTTCGAGTTCTCCCCTGCAAATCTCTGCATTCTCAAAGGAAAGATCTCACTTTCGGAGAGACAAGCAGCGACGAACGAGAAGGACTTTTTTCTCTTGTTCTCTCGCGGTCCGCCCAGCACACCACAGCGCTTGTCCGCGGCTGCAGGGGCGCTGTCTCTTTCACCGGTTCTTTTCATATCTGCATTTTTTTTCTATTTTTCTGCTCTTTCGACGAGTACGTATTTCTTGGACTTGTGTGTCTGCTGTCTCGCCCCTTTCCTTTTTTTGCGCGCCTCTTCTCCCTGGTTCAAGTTCTACTCGATCTCCCGGTGTGCTCAGTTTCTTGACTTCCGTATAGTTCTAGTCCTTCATGTTTCTTCCTCGCGAAAAAGAATTTATTTCCGCCATCCACTTGCGCTGACTCTCGATTTCCGGAATCCGTCGCTGGTAGAAAAGTCTCCATCAAGGCCATCTCAAGTTTTTTTTCTTCTCTCTCGCAAGCGCCGTGAGTTCTCCCTGTTGGGAATCTCTTGTCTCCGTCTGTCCCGGTGTACATACACCGCAGGGAAGGTCCGTCCCTCCTCACACAAAGCCCCATACGCGTTCAGCGTCTGATCCGCGAGGTTCGCTTTTTCACTCGATGCTCCAAAGAAAGCCAGAACGCTGCGTTCTCGCGCGACTTGTGCCTTTCTCCTCTCTTCTTTCTGTAGGCTCGAAGCCTCGCTTTTCTGTTCCTGTGCTCATCACACCCCAACAACTCGCTCGCGCTCTCCGTCGTCGACTCCCTCTCTCATTTCTTCACTCATCCAGAAGCCGACTCCCCTCTGTCTGCGTCGCCGTCCCCGGTTCGTCTCTCTTCCCCCGAGGCTCTCTGCAGCTTCTTACTGTCCTCTTCTTCTTCTTCTCCTTTGCCGGCGACCTCGCGCCTTTGCGTCGTGTGTCTCTGAAGCAAGAGAGAGCATTTTTTGTTCTCCGTTTCTTCAAAAGAAGTCACCGACGCCCGCCACACAATGGAGACGCATCTGGGTCGTCGAGAGGGCGACGAGAACCTCGCGCCTCAGAGTCAGTCTGGAAAGGACGAAACCTCTTCCACGACGCTGGACTCCATCTGGATTGAAAAATATAGACCTGAAACTCTCGACGATGTCGTCGGAAACGATCAAGTTATGCGGCGCCTCAGAATCATCGCCAGAGAGGGGAACATGCCTCACCTCATGCTGGCCGTAAGAAAGACTTTCTTGTTCTCTCCTCCCTTTCACAAATCGAGTTCAATCTCCTTGTCAAAGTGGTGAAACCCCCATCGTATTCTTCCGCTCATCGTTGGATCTCCGCATACAACTCTAAAGGTTCCAGTTTATATATCGATATATATATGTATATATGTAGGTAAATTTAGATATATAACTATGTATATACATAGAGAGAGGTGTGGATGTCTGCTCGTACATGTCATTACATAAATTCACATGCATTTACATATATATATATATATATATATGTATGGATTTGTGTCTTAATCGCAGTATGTAGTTCTGATGGAGTGCTATAGACGTCTTGCCTTGTTGTCACGAGGGAAGGGTTCTTTTTAGATTCTTCCTGGAAGAAGGAAAGTCTGCTTGTTTTTCCAGGGACCGCCAGGGACAGGGAAAACGTCCAGCGTGCTCTGCCTCTGCAAACAGCTGCTTGGCAGTCGATGGCGCGCATACACTTTGGAACTTAATGCTTCCGATGAACGGTAAAAAACCGTACACACTGCAGCTCTGACCTCGAGGTGGTGGTGTATATACACTGGGCACTGAGAGACATGTCTGCATGTATGTATGTATAGATATATACATGAATATGACAGCTTAGATGCACAAGGCTGCATGTCCTACACATGAATATATATATATATATATATATATGTACACCTGTACCATGTAGTGATGATATATAGAGACAATATCTGCTGATGATGCGTATAGGTACTATGGTGATGATACATGTATGCCTACAACTATGCATACGCATGTTCTTGTGCATGTGTATCTGAGAAATGTGGGTGCTCCCGCAAGATATATATATATATATATATATATATATATATATATTTACGCAGAAGATATATGTATATATATCTATGTATATCCGTATATGAATACACGTATACAGGGTTTTGGAATGTACATGCGGTTTCGACGTGACTGCTTTTTCTGCCTGGGTTTGTTTTTTCGCTCTTCTGGAAGTCTTTGTGCGCGTTTTTTCTGTTTTTTAGCACGATCGATGTCATTCGCGAAAAGGTGAAACACTTTGCGAAAGAGAAGCGCGACCTCCCTGCTGGCAGACACAAAATTGTCATTCTGGATGAAGTGGATGCCATGACAGAAGCCGCCCAGCAGGTAACCGTTCTACCCCAACATCACTTGTTTTTTCTATCCATGCAGATACGCAGATTTTAATGTTCGACGGCATACATTTGTGTACTCCTCTATGTGTACGTATATACTTCTGTATATATATATATATATATATATTTACATGCATACACATACATGTACATATTCATATATATAAATATATATGTATATATACATATACATATACATATTTATGTATGCATGTTTATATATATATATATATATGCGTGTTAGTGTAGGTGTCGATACACCTTGACGATGGTTTTACGTAACCCTGTATACGTATGAATTCAAACTAATCTATATTTGCATATATATTTATATATTTGTAATTGCAAGTGTGTGCTGCGTTTTTTGTTTGTGTGTCTGCGTTTGCGTAGTGGAGCGTTTACGCGTTGGGGGCGTCTTTGCTTGTTTACATGCATGCGTTGACGTGATTGTCTGAGTGCCTCGAGGAGGGAAGTGGAGACTGTGAAGGGAGAGCGCAGACAGACGCTTTTCTGCAAGCGCATGCAGAAAAGCATTTTGATCTCGATGCACTGTGGCTCGCGCGCGATTCTCGCTCGACGTCTTTTCTTCCTTTCGTTCCTGGGGACTTGGACGAAAGAAGGAGCAGCTTCTCTGTGTCACTTTTTATCGGGATTGTTCCTGCATCCGGAGAGGACCCGTCAAGGAGTCTCGAGAGACAGAAGTAGGAGAAACGGGTGAAGGGAGTTTTCTTGAAGGGGAAGAAAGGCTGCAACGTTCGTGTTTCGAAAGAGAGCGATACGCCTTGATCTTTGCCTGCACGCGCGAGAAGTTTTTCTACTCGAGAAAGTCGTGGTGTCCTGATGTCACAGACGCGTTCCCAGATTGTTGCATTCTTTGATGTGTCTGGCCTGCCGCCTGGAAGCATTTCTTTCCTCTGCTGTTTTCCCCCCTACGAGCCAAAGAATCCAGAAATGCTCGTCACATCCCTTTGTCGAGGATATGCTTCACAAGCACCTACTTGTCAGGTTCCTTTTATTTAGTGATTCAGCTCCCTGCGGACTTCGGCTCAGACAGGAACCTGTGTTGAAATGGCACTCAGTGGCAAAAGGGAGATCGCGTCTTCCGGGCGTTACCTATGCCGCAGGCCCTGCGCCGCATCATGGAGCAGTTCAGCGACACCACACGATTCGCACTTGCATGCAATTCTTCGGCGTCCGTCATCGAGCCGCTGCAGTCTCGCTGTGCCATTCTTCGCTTCCGGAAACTCGACGACTCGCAGGTCGGAAACCACAAAGACAGAGAGACTGACAGAGAGATGTCCAGACACTGCAGCCGAGCTGAGACGCGGGGCGACACACGCGAATGCGAGAGGCGCGTGCCAGCAGGGTAGACGGGCGAGACGCGAGAACTAAGTCGCAAGAGAGGAAGTCGCAAAAAAAAGAGGAATCGCGAAAGAGATGAAGACGCAAAAGAGATGAAGCGCAGGCAGGACGACGTCGGAAGGGAGAAGAGAGAAAGAACGCAGGCAGCAGAGGTGCATGAGGTTGGGGAAACGCGAGGACAGAGCGAAGAGTGGTGGGGGGAGAGAACGGCGAGAAGAGAAGCGTTTCTGTTCTCCCTTTGTCCTTGGGCACACTTCAGCTGGTGCGTCGGCTGCGGCAAGTCTGCGCCATGGAGGCCCTGCAGGTGACAGACGACGGAATAGAAGCAATTGTCTTTTGCGCGGACGGCGACATGCGAAGTGCTCTGAATAATCTTCAGTCGACTGTCTCAGCCTTTGGAGTCGTCAACAGAGAAAACGTCGAAAAGGTTCGTCTCCCCACAGAATCCAGCTGGCGTCTCGTCACCATCCCTTCAAACCTTGTCGGCAGATGTGTACACATCTCGATGAGTGCGTCTGTAAATATGCATGTATATGCATGCATACTTGCATGCGAATTCATACAAATCCGTCAATGCAGAGGTGGAAGGACCTCGAGGCGGGTCAAGCGAGCAGCCGTCCACGAGGCCAGCCCCGTAGAAAAAGTAATGTCTTTCTCTCTCTTCCTCACTGAAGTCTTCATGCACCCCGCTGTGACGAACCAAAGCCTACGTAATACGTACCTCCTTACACGATATATATATATATATATATATATATATACTCGTTTCCAGACGGGTGCTTATTTATGGAAATATATATATATATATATATATGTATATGTATATATGTATAGATGTATACAGATGTGTACTGGCTGTTACGATTCTTGTCGCTTGAACGTATTGGGATTTTTGAATCCGTGAAAAAAAAGTTGTCAGTGGATCACATGTCCACGTGCATACGGCTGCTGTGTCTTTTCAGCAGTTGGGTGCTGTTCAGCCCTCACGTAGCCCGGTCTCGTATGTCGTCCGCGCCGTTGTATAAGACAGATGCGAATATGGATTTCTCTGTCTCCCCAGGTTTGTGACAATCCGCCTCCGGAGGCTGTGCGGTCGATGCTGATGGAGTGTCTGGCGGGAAAGTGGAGAGAGGCACACGACATCGCGGCCGAGTTGCTTCGCCGCGGATACACTCCGATGGATGTTGTGCTGACGACGCGGTCCGTGCTCAGCCGCTTCGAGAACGAATGCAAGGAGCATATTCTCCTCGAGTACCTCAAAGTGCGAAACTAGACAGAATCGGAAGAATGCGTAACTCACTGTCTCTACGGTACCTCCACCGGAGGTCTGTGCTCGAGATGAAGATCTCTGCCTATCTATATCTATATCTATATCTATATATATAGATATAGATATAGATATATAGGTATACGTGCGTATACATACATGCATGCGTGCACTTGTATGTGTGCTTCTGTGTGAAGCGATCGTCTAATGGCGAGACAGGAATACGAACTCAATCTCTCCGCTGTACATATATATATATATATATATATATATATATATGCAGATGCTTAAAGTGTAATGTCAGCATGCCTGTGGTCCATATTTATGCGTGCCTAGGGTATACAAAGACATACACATAATACATATTATGCATATCTGAGAATGTGAATTGATAAATCTACGATTTGGCAGGACCTTTGAAGGGCAGACAAGTGCCTTTTTCTCTGAGACTTGTATGGAGCCCTGCCTGTCTCTCCGGAGGTTGGCTTACGTGATCTTTGCTGTTTGATTGCTTGCGGTTTTTCCTCAGTACGTCGGCCTCGCCCATATGACAATGTCGGCTGGTCTCAGCACCCCTCTGCAGCTCGAGTAGGTCTGAACAGAACGTTCTCCGTAGTTTTTCTTCCGTTGGTTTTTTGACCGCCGCCAGCGGCCCAGGAGAGAAAAAGAGTGTCTGGGTTGCATGCGAAGAATCTCCGGGAACTGAGAACATCTGTGTCAAGGCTTTTTTTCGAGGTGTGGCATCTGGTGCATGCGCGTACATGCAGCCGTAGTTAATAGAACACCAACACACCTCCCACACAAGCCAGTACACATTCATGTACTCGTCCATTTAGCTCTTTTCAGAGTTAGGACCTCTTCCGTAGAGTTCGTGTTTTCCCCGCGAATGCTGCCCTCACTCTCATGCTTTCCATTTCCAGCGAGCACCCGAAGGACCCTATTCGAATTAGACATTTTCGCGTTTTCTTAACAAACCTTTTTCAGAGTTTCTCCGTTGTGTTCAAGTGGGGCGTCGACTTGCTCCTTCTGTCGCGAACTGTGTGGAGGAACGGCTGCATTTCATCGGTTGCTCCGCCTCGAGTGTTCCGAGAATCTCAAAGTACCATAGTGCATGCTGCCTACACGGTCTGACGAGCGTCTTGGTTCCCAGTCCTTTGCGTTTCTGTGCTCGCTTCTGTCCTCGTCGTCGACCCGTTTCCCCCCTCCTTTATGAAGCATCCGTCGTCTACTTCTTGGAACTGCCTCCCTCTTTTCCCCGGTGTCTCCCTTTGCAGCAAGATGCTGGCGAATCTTTGTCGGGTCTCTCTGGTCCTACCGGCTTAAAGACGGACATTTCCGGTGGGTGCGGATTCCAACACAGTTCGCAACCAGGGTGTTGGTATTCAAACAGGGAGGGCACCCGTTCCCAGAGGGACGTCTTAACGCGTGCGACGGATTTGGAGTCTGTGTCTCTAACCATTTGAACAGAAAGACTCTCGTGACATCTAAAAGCGACCGTGAACGCACCGAGTAGCGCAGGACACTGACGTCTGCAAGTGGCTTTTTGGTTTGCACGAATTCCGCGCTACAGGGAGTTCCTGCGTCCCCTTCTACGCGTGTACACATTGTAGCGCCAGTTTAGACTACTGAGGCTTCACTAACGAAACCGCCACGTCCAAGCACACAGACCTGAACACCCCCCATGAATTCGAATCGCTTGAAGAACGGAAACCGTGCAGCTGCTGCGACATGCCGGATATTCTCTGTAGATGCGCACGACCTCATGGGTACAGTTGGCGTTCTCACCAGATTTTCCAGCGGTTAGGCTGCAACCTTCCAGTTTTTTAAACCAGTGGGCGTAAAGGACGCAAAGCGAGAGGAGCTCGCTCTACCGGAGCATCTCGCCTAAAAGAGAATACCACCGGACGTAGTATGTCTGTTCGTGGACTCTAAGAATTTCAACATTGCGGGCACACAGTCTGAAGCGTACTACACTTCGATTGTTGGGTGGTAGCCTCTGGAGCGCGAAATCCCGGAGAAAAGCTACTGTCGCACCCGTTCACGGAGACGGAAATCCGAAAACTTGTAACACACAGACAACACACAGACGCGAGTGATGACAACTGTACATTGGGTTTTTCTGCAGCATTGCGGGGAGCAAAAGAAAGCGTGGCGCAGCTCAGCAGGTGATACTGTTGCCTCACGGAGACATGTTCACAACATTTCCTTTCCCCATTCTGGGACACGCCGAGTCACAATTACATCTCGAAGAAGACACCGCAGTCACGCAGTGTCAATCGATCAGAACCATCGCTTTTTCTTTTTCTCTTCGACGGCCAAAACCGTCTGGTGGTGCGCAACTGGAACGTGCTGGACTTTCTTTGCAGGAGGAGGCGGGGGAGGAGCTTGGACAAACACGGGGACCGGCACAGGCGGAGGAGGCGGCGGCAACACAGGCGGCAGCATGGGCATGGGAGGCGGCGCTTGTTGAGGTAAATACACAACGGGCGAGGGAATGGGGACGGGCTGAGAAATAATCTGAACGGTTGTAGGCTGGGGCTGCATCGCGGGGGCGGCAGCCGACATCATTGGCGCCATCGCCTGCATAGGTTGTGCGATTGGCATGGGCGCAGGAGCTCGAGTCGTGGTGGTGGTTTCTTCGAGAGGAAGCAGCGCTTCTTCCTTGGGTTTCTTGGGCTGTTCCTGCAGTGGGAGGGCGTTCTCGAAGTCGTACTTCACCTCCGTTTTGTAGCACTTGCCAGTTAGGGCATCGTACTTGAACCCCGGTGGGCAGATGGGGGTTGGGTTCGTCTTCATCTGCTTGACGCAAACGCCCCGGTAGAGCTTGTACCCAACGGGACACATCAGCACCGGAGCTTCCTCCACAGCGTGGACGCACTGGTGGTCCATGAGGACGAAACCGACGGGGCACGAGGACCGGAGAGGCCCTACTTCCTGTTTGTCGCACTGAAAGCCTTGATCAACAAATCCTGGCGGACAAGAGAGCTTCGGCGCGGCTGCGTTTTGGCCCACGCATGAAATCGTTCCGTCTGGATTGACATGCGCCTCGAAAGCAGGCGGACAGACTTGCTGAGGGTTCATCCGTTGCTCCCCGACGCACCTCGCCGACTTGCCTTGGTGCTGAAGGACGGATCCGGGCGGACACGCCAGGTCTTGCTGAACAGACTCTGCGCGTTTGCAGGTTCCATCCAAATTGAGCGTGAAACCTGGTGGGCATTCTTGTTGTGGAGACTGCTCAGTCGTCTGCTGACATAAACGGTCTTTCTCGTTGTAGACGAAACCCGGCGGGCATTGAGCCTGCGGCTGTGCCTGGTCCCTGTAGAAACACTGGTCGCCACTCAGCTGCGATCCAGGCGGACACGATGCCTGCGGCTCGAATTTGTTGACGCTTTTACAGGCGTTCTTCACCGGGTCGAACGTCATCCCTGGGGGACAGACCGGCTCCGGAGCAGACGTTTTAATGAGTGTGCAAGTAGATCCTTTTTTCCCGTAGTCTTGCACATAGCCGGGAGGACAACCTCGCATAGGTGGCGATTTCTGGTGCGGTCCAACGCACAGCTGTTTCCGTGAATCGTACGCGGAGTTCGGCGGGCACTGCTGAATGGTCTGAACGGTGTGCTCGACGACGCATTGGTTCTGTTGAAATGTGGCACCTTTGGGGCAAGCCATCTGGGGGGGGTCCTCGAGCCATACGACACACTTACCGTGCTCCAGAAACCCTCTGCAACGCAGCCCAAGACCCACACAAACAAATGTCAGGGCAATATAGGAAACGGAAACACTACAGCCTCAAAGTACTGCGACAAGGGAGCCCCTACGAGGTACTCCCGGTAGAGGCACTCGGCCGCATGCCCGGAAGACGCATGGAGATTTTCCACCAAGACAAAAAGAACACACCAGCACGAGTATCCACATAGACTTGTTGCGTACCAGCACATGTTCTGTTGCTTCCCCCCTTGAAGCACGATTGTGGGTAGCGCGCCCGCTGGCACACTGGAACGATATCGGCCATGTACGCACGCTTGTGTTTTGGTCAGTCAACAGAAAAGCCGCTTACTCGAGACAACTGAGGCTGGGGCTGACCGCCTGGTGATTGATACAGGCCCCCTGGACCATCTGGAATCCAGCAGGACAGTTGATCTTAGCCTCCGCGACTTGCTGGTGCACACACGAGTTGTGCCCTGCTGGGGTCATTCCAGGAGGACATTTGCCTGTGCTCGGTTTCAGGATCTCGCGGCGACAGTGGTTCTTGTACAACTCGAAACCAGGTGGACACGCAGCTGTGGGCTCGAAGCTCGTGGGTCGTACGCACTCGTTCCCAGAAAACACCGTTCCTGACAAGGCCATTCACACATTGTGATTGGGATGATGATAACAGAGGGCCTCCGAACTTCTGTAATGTAGGACGCTCTTTGTTGTGCATGACGTTCTTGAGCATGAGGCACACTTGAGCTGTTTTTTGAGAATGGAGGAAATACGCAAGCAGGAAACTACCGACGAGAGCCGACGCCCTCGAAGGAAGCAGATATGCCCCAGGCACTACCACTTTGGCTGTTCACGGGAGAACGACTGTCCTATCAGTTTCCCGAAACTCAGCAAGAGCACCGCACATCCTCCTCACACTCAATAAGAAAATTCTGTGTTTCCGGTTAAGCAACACATACGGGCGGGGACGGTGTGTAGCGCATGTCAACTTTCTGAGAGGCTCGGATGTACCTTCGGGACAGACGAAATCGGGTTTGGTGGTTGTTTCTTGGATGCAGTGGTCTTCGTGAAGAACGTAACCGACTGGGCATAGAATCTGCTTCGGAGCTACAACTATGTGGATACACTGGCCATTGACGTCATCGAATCCTGGGTCACAATTAAGAGCTGGGGGCAACACATTAGCCCCTTTGCAGCTGCCGTCGACGAATGTCCATCCCTCACGACACCCCAATTTCGTCGGTTTCTGATCGTACTTGACGCATTCGTCCCCGGCCGTCGAAAAACCGTCTGGACACACCCAAGAAACGTCAGTGGTGATAACGTTTTCCCTGCGTTGATACTTTGGCTTGATGTCGTCCCTGGGCACGTCCGCAAGGTGTTTGTTCATACTCTTTCCTGGCGGGGAAGCCGGCACTTGAACAGGAAATGGAATCATCTGAGGAGCAACGGCAACTGGCTCAGGCATAGCCATTTCTCCCATGTGGAAAGGCAGTCCATGACCCAGAGGCAGCATTTCCTCGAAACCGCCGACCAGGATCCGGGATTTTTTCTTCTCGACCATCGCTCGCAAATGACTCTGCTGTTGCTCAGTAGGAGTGACACTTCCTTCACCAGACTCAACACTGGGCAGCGACTCCTGCGCTGCACAAACAGACGTCACACGTGCGTTTGCACTCGCCAACATGTGAGACACGCGTGCCAGAAGCTCTGCAACCAAACACAGCTCGATGGGTGCCGCGTGTCATAAAAGCCAGCATCTACTACGTCACCAAAACACTCGATGCCTTCCGACATCCTGTACAAAGCAGAACATGCCAAATGACGTTAGGAGGCACCCGTCACATGCATTCAGGTCGATGTCTTCCAATTCAGCGACGCAACCTAGGGTTTTCAAAATAGAATACATCAGTCGGTAAGTACTTGCCGACTGTGCTTGTTCAGCTCCACCAACACCAATATGTGTACGCCATTTTCTGAGTTCCGACACACGAAATGCAACACCTTCAAACATCACGTTGCTGTGGCACACTTACCATTGATCAACGACGCTTGTGAACAAATGTCCAGCGAAAGAAGCAAGTAGAGGAGAAACCCCCATTTCCGAGGAGCCGACACTGCAAGCATCTTGCCTGCGGAAACTCGACTTCTGCCTGTCCTTGCCCTGTCGGTTCCTTCCGAACACTCGAGATCACAAGCGCAAGACCACCGTGTTCTGTTCTACAATCTGAATCGACTGATGAGCCTTTTCTGTCTCAAAGGTTAATTCTCTCGGTTCCGAAAGAGGTACGCTTGCACCAGAAGAAAAGAGAAAAACGTCTTCTGGGGTAGGTCATTTCTCAAGAGCCAGATGAAGAAGAAGTGACGCAGCTGTCTAAACGCCGTGCAAATCAAACGAGCACACGCACACCTTATCCATGCCCGCTAGCATTCGCGAGTACGATAGCGGCCCCGCTGTCCTCCAGCCCAAAGTCAGCTGCCTGAGTGATTTTCCCGGTTCAGGGTTCAGGGAAAGAAATAATGGTGCAATGTGCCAGCGAAATTTCGGCTCGGAGTGTGCGTGATTCGAAGAAGACATGACGCAGACGACCCCACAGAACCAGGCGCTGCCGCACGTGGCCTAACTGCTCTATGATTCGAAAACATTGTCAAAACTGGGATGCCTCCTACAACATAGAGATCACAGATCATTGGTGGGCACGAACATTGGAAGTCCATCTAATCGTGCTGTGCGGTTTCACACGAAATGTCTCATGACCGCAAGCGACATTGAATTTACCGGCTGGATCCCCCCTGGTTTTCTGTGGGCAGCTCTAGAAATGCACAGGTTGTCATTTGATGCACCGCGAACACGTATTACGGAATTACTAGAAGTACAGTGTCTGTCTCAACGTGTTAATTGTACTGGCCCCTTGTCCCAATTTGGTACACCTGCTTGAACGATGCTAGCAAAGGAAGCATCAGATGGTTGAACCGAGTCACCGTCGCACCTCGTACGAAGGGCATGACGCTGAACGAAATGCTCACAGCGTTTCCGTCCAGTTTGTGCTTCGCTGTTGGGTGCTGCATCCTTCGCATTGCCGAGAAAGCAGTGAGGTCTCAGCGCATGTAGCTTATAGTCTTACACACACTGCTCGTCTCGCTACAACAAGATATTCGGTAGAGAGTCACCTTCCACACCAAAACCAGAAATAGAAAGAAAGGCGGGTGCTGTGGTCATTTTGTCGCACTGCTGTAGAATGAAAGCGTTATACGTCGGTTCCCGTGCCACTTGAATACAACCATATACAAATTGCGGTATGGAGGTCTGTTTTCTTTGTGAGGATCCAGAGACAAAAGTCGCCCGTCACAGCACACGTTGAGCAGCCGCGTAGCGCGCACAGACTGCACACAACAGTTACCGTAGCTGCAGATGCGTGCTAATTCTAGAGTTCACCTCCTATGACCGCAGAACATACAAACGCTCTTTCCGCCTTTGTCCTCAGAGTAGCATCACCTTTGGCTTCTGTCGTTCGCTGTTGAAACTTCTTCTCTGCATCCCAAAATACAGCGACCGAAGGCGACTTCTCGATGTGCGGTGACAAACAGTCAAAACTGATTTCAGTTCGGATAGGTGCATGACTGCTGCAGCGAAATCCGAACCGGGAGTGTGGGAAAGAGTTGTTGTCCAATTCATATATAAGATTGCGTCCCTGCTCCCCTAGCTGAAGAATTCGCTCTGCATTCGACTGATCGTGTGGCGTTCATTCCCCAGTGCAAGTGCGTTCTGCCTTCTACCGTGCACGTCATTTCGATGGTGGCAAAGGAACGTTTTCGAACCTGCCGCGAGTGGTGTTGCGGCAGTTGCTTTCTTTCCAAAACTCTATGCACGAGAAAAAACGTTGCTCCGAACGAAAGAAATTCTTCGACGGCGGAAAAGGGTCTACATCTTGACCACAAGACAACGCCAACACCAGCATGAAGAGATGTCCACACAGATGCAGACAAGCCAGCGATGTGCGACGTTCACTGACACTGCATGTAAGCTCACGTACAACCACAGGGAGAACGAAATCGCGCATCTGCTCGGAACAGCCTGCTCCCAGAGTTTTATCAGAAGGCAGACGTAAACACAGACAAAAACGGTCCTGTAAGCCTTCACGCAGGTAAGGAAATGTGGAAAGCAGCTCTACTCCACGCCTCGCAGTTCGAGACCGCTGCCTCTTCGTGACATTCCTGCGAATACCCTGCGCTGCCAAATCGTCAGGAAAGAAGCTACAAGGAACGCAAGAAAACGTTTCATTCGGTAGTCCCGATGCCTGACGAAGCTGTGCACTCCTCGAAAATGCACGTGACCGAGGCGAAAAGCATGTTTTCTAGATGCGTTCAAGAGGCGTGATGCCGAGCAAATAGAAAGACGCCTGAAGGACTTTGCGAGTTGCCTCACACAGCAGAAGGCGCGTGTTTTGCTGAGGACTCCCCAGCACTTTGCAGGCCTGATAGAAGTCAGTGAATGCGCCGGACACTTTGTACATGTACTCAGCTAACCTGAAACGGAATGCCACACACATCAAACGCCGACAAGCCGAGTTTGTCGCATTTGAAAGTCTTCAAGAACGAACCAAACGCCGCATACACGGCTTGCGTCACACCAACTGAAACCCTTGAAAAGTCCTTCAGACAGTCTCGCACTGACGTACTACATCTTGAATGCATCAAGCACCTCCCCCTATATATATATATATATATATAGTTATATATAGTTATATATATAGTTATACATCGAGAGATCGCGGCACATTTCGACAAGTGCATTCGTATCTGTAAAGATTTCTGCTTCGAGTGTCCATTTGTTCCCGGCCGGGGTGTCTCTCATGTCGGTTGCTTTGCGTTTCTCGTCTGCTCGTGCGTCAGTTCGGCCTGTAAACAGGCGACAAATGGTCTCCCATGACACGACGAGTCTCCGTCGCTGCGTCGCTTCTGTCTCGCTTTGCCTCTCCTAGTCAGCCGACGTGAAAACCTCTGCCGCAAGCGGCTCCGTCGTTCTTCCATACTCACCGATGAATGTGCAAGTCGTCCAAGATGGTGGCCAACACATCGGGGAACTGAGCGAGGGTGACGGCCAACTTCCTTTCAGCGGGCTCCTCGATTTTCAGCTCTTCTGCATGTGCAGTCAACCATATACATATATGCATATATGTATATTTATATATATATATATATGTATATGTATGTATATATGTATGTATATATGCATATGTGTGAAGCAACGGGATCTGTATGAAGGGCCACAGAGGAAACCGTTGTCTGGCCCGCATGCCCGCACACCCAACAGGAAAGGCGCAGACAAACAGCCGGGTATCAAGCGCCGTCGTCCCAAGCTTCTTTCGCGCCTGTCGCTTCGTCAGACTGCCCCGGAGAAAGCGCACACCTAGAAGAGAAGAGCTTCTCTCGGGCTCTGTACAAAGGGTCTTGGGGAGGTACCCACCGCTGTGCGGTCTGATTCATCTGCATATTCTTGACGTGCATGTTCGTTCGCTTGATGCGTGTTCAAGAACTGGTCGTTTTTGCGTTTTTTGGTGGCAAAGAGGAACTACCTGAAGCTGCTTTGATGCATGCGTATTGTGGGTATCAAAGTGGATTCGAAACCGCTCCGACAACTGCGTGATTACCTGGATCGAGAGTCGAGATATCGACGTCGGCCTTTCTGAAGATTGCGCAGATTCGGGCGTACGCGTACATCATGTACACTGCAGTGTTGCCTGGAAACGAATGCCACACATGTCGTTGACGCTGCCGTCGAAAGTGAAATTTTCTCGAAAGAAAGACATCCAACTCCGACCTGCTGCTGCCAATCGCGGACCGCCCGACAGACCCACAAACCTCAAGGTGCTAAAAGGCGATCTGTGCCCCGTGAAGGACCTCCGTCGACTTCGGGAGCCAGTTCTGGGGTAAATCGGTCTCGGAGTTCTGAAGAGTCGCTTCTTGGGCAACGATATGATTCCAAGGACAAACGCGTCACGAAATCAAAAGAGTCACCCTGGAAACGAAACCTCCAGCGGAGTTCGGTGACATGAAACAAACGAGAAACGGCAAAAGCCATGCACGTGAGTCTTCGAAACATGCTGGGGAAGACCTGGAAAACATAAAAACCTGCTGGAACTGTGTTTGACATCCGCAGCGCTCTGTCTCTCTTGACTTGCGACAACGGCTCGTTTACTCAGATAGAAGGAAAACCGTGCTCCCCGGACAGGAACAGTCCTTTTCTCTGAATCGCATTTTCAGCCGGGTGGCCCCCAGTCTAATTTCTCGCGAACCTTTCGAAAACAGCGTTTTAGGAATCCATGATTTCCCCTCTTTTGAAACCTTCAAAGCCACAGAATTCTCGACTATACGCTGGGGATGTTGAAGCATCTGAAGCGATGCGGTGGAAAATATACCCCACACGCCTGCCGAAAAGGTCGAGTCAACGAATTCAAGATTCAGATGTAAATCTGCTGAACGGCTAGTCTCTCAATCGGGAAGAGAGACGAGGCATGCACGCTGGAACATGCGCCGGTGGTATCCAGGGCCTCTGTCGCCTCCCCCTTGGTATCCTGACTGACGGAAGAAAAACCGCACTACGTTTCTCTGGTCCACGATTTTGTGTTACTTGTTTCTTCCTTGTCTCACCTTTCGGATCGAGCATGCGGTCGTAGGAGAATTTGTAATCTGTGTGGCGATTCTGCTTCAAGTCGAAGTATTTCACAGCGGAGTATCCGATCGCCTCCGCGGCATTGTCCATTTCCTCGTCTGCCACCGTCGTGCCTGGAAAACCATTCCCAAAAAGCTGCTGCACTTTGTCGAAGTTGACTCAACGAACGCCTCTCCGTCTCGCTTCCTTGCCTCGTAGATTCGTCTCCGGAGCTTCTGCACTTTCCGTCTCCCCTTTTTCCTTTTCTTGCTTCTTCTCTCCACCAGTTCGCGTTCCCTCCAGCTTCTCTTTTCTGTTCCTCTCCTTCTTGTTCTTCTCCCCACCTGCTGTTTACCACGCACCGCTCCTCCCCTTTGGCCTTTAGACTTCACCTGTGGCTACAGACTGGATCTCCAGAAAGGACTCGCGCGTTTTACCTGTGCAGGGAGAGGCGTTGCATCCGTCTCCACTTTCGCGTTTCTCTTCTTCTTTCTCTTCTTCTTTTCGTCTCCGCAGCTCCTTCAGTGCTCGAGCCTTCGCTTCGTCGAGCAAGTCAACGAGTTTCACGACTTCTCCACTCCTCGTTTTGAATCGCTTCCCGTCTTGGCCCTGAACAACGCCGAACCCCATGTGATCAAGACGCGTCTTTGGAGGCAAGTGCCAGCCTGCTTGCTCTGCTGCCGCAAAAATCTTCGTAAAGTGTTCCTCCTGGCCCAAGTCTGTGACGTAGATCAACCAGTCGCCTCGGCGCTCCACCAAGCTGAAACAGCCGAAAAAGCACACAGAGACTCGACGCGCGTTTTGGGCGACCGCGGCGGACGGCGCGTCTCTGCAGAAAGGTGAGGATCAGCAGGCCCAAACCGACTGTCTGCTACACAGGAGAAAAAAGAAGGGGGAAACGGAGGTGAAAAACGAGAAACAGAGATGCCAAGAAAGTCCCAGCAACTGGCGGCAGGGAAAAAGCCGACGTTCAAGAACGAAACGGAAAGGCTGCACGCACATACACACAGACGGACCCTCTGAGACAGGACGGAGAGAGTGAAACTGAAGGCCTCTCCAAAGACGAAAGATTCGACAACAGCAGCATTCGCGACGAGAAAACGCTTTCGAATAAAGCAGCTCATGCACGAATAACAATCTCGAGAGGGCTGTAGAAGAGACAAACAGTCGAGAAAAGGAAAAACATCCAGACAACACAAACTCTAAACGGAGAATTCCTACCGATCGCGGACGGCCGCCAGGTCAGTGGAGTCGTAGCCGAAGCCTCCGTCGCTCTTCACAGCCATGAGCGGCACTTCGCTGACTTTGGTGAAGACGCATTTCGCCCCGTCAGACACGGTGACCATTCTGAAACGACGCAAAAAACAGAGAAACTCAAGAGCGGCACTCCTGAAAGGACGCGCCAAGAAACGAAAGGGAGTTGGCGGATACCAAGGTCGTCGAGAAGGCGACAATCCAAAAAAAACGAAACAATGAGGACAAGCCACACGAACGACGCACGGCGTCACGAAAAGAACGCGAGTCAAACAGTGGAAAACGTTCTAAGAAAGACTAAAGAAAACACAGTCGAACAAAGAAGAAAGTCTAGAAAGGAAAACGATTCTGGAAACCGCACACCAGATTTCCTCGCACAACCTGTCGCCACTGGGAAGGTAGTGAAAAAACAACCCAGTTGGAGCCTCAATCGATGGACATTTCCCCCAGTGTCGTTTTCCTTTCACCTGCATGTTCCATGCAGTTTCTCCTGTTTTTTCACTTCTCTGTCTTCTTGAACGCCTCTACTCAAACCCCGCGTTTCTCTCTCGCGTTCTTTTGCTCATGAATCGTCAGTTTTTCTCGTCCATATTCGCCGTTCTAAAACTCGTTTCCCTTCTGTCTTCTCTGTCTTACACGACCGGCAGCAGCCAACAGTTCATCGACCTCCGGCTGAGTGTCGCTGTTCCACCTGTGTCCTCTCTTTCTTCAGACGTAACTGCCATCCTCGCGACAGATTCGCCCTTGCCTTTATTTCTCTTTGTTCTTCTTTATTCAATCGTCTCCTATTCCGTCCTTGCTTGTCTATTTTCTGTTCACTTCTATTTCTTCCCGCATCGTCCTTCTTCCTCTTCTCTGTCTTCTTCTCTTTTCTCTTCTCGTTCGTTTACCTTCCTCCCATGCTGTCTCGTCCGCCTTACGCCCTCACCTCTCTCCTCTCTTCTTACGGTCTTCCCTCTCCTTTTGTACTCCTGGCTCTTCTCTCTGCATTGACTCTCTCTTCGCTTCTTCTCCTTTGCTCTGGAAAAAACATACCCTTTGTCTGTGAGCTCCTGCACGACCTTAGGCAACACTGCGTTGTAGTAGCTCTCCCCGCGTTCTTCCAGAGAGACGTCCAGCCTCTTGTAAACTTTCTCGAATTCTTTCCTGCTCACGTCGCAGATCAGCCGCCAAGACTCCAGGGCCGCCTCGTCTCCACCTAAATGGACGATACAGAAGAGAAATCGGTCATAAAACCACAACCTGGAGCACAGCGCTGCCCAGAAAGACACGAACAAAACCTCACTGTTTTTTGGCTGGGCGACCTGAAAGTCAATCCACCGCGGCGCCCGTGGAGCAAGTTTCTAAGGAGCGAAAGCAGAAAGAAAAAAGGTGAAAAACCAGGAGAAGGAGAGGAATCGAGGTCAATGTAAAGATGACGCGAGGCGCCACTTCAAGAAGCGTCGACAGAGGGAGATGAAAAGTGAATGAACCTCCGTTTTACATGCATGGAATCTGCTGCTTTAGCGGCTGAGGTATTGCACGTTGGCCGAGATCGAAAACAACTCAGTTATTCGGATCTTGAGAAAGAAGAACAGAAGCAGATACTCCCAAGTCACACATCGTCTACAACCACGGAAACCTGTCTTTAGTTATAGCATACATGAATACCAATGTACCCACATGTAGTGTTGTGCGCATGGATATCTCTGTAAACACAGGCATGTAGACATGTATAGAGTGAGCTGCATGCATAGAATACCGGGCACTGCATCGGTAGATGCGCCAATTCCAGACGGAACGTGGTTTCTATGGAAATATCTCTCCTCTGGTGTTTGGGAGGCATCTGCTTATCGCCTCGATCTCGCGGCTGATCTATGCGTCTACCGCTATCCCCTCCCCCGTCTGTCTCTCGTTCGCTTCTCTCTCGCGTAACGTACATTAACCCATACATATATATATATATACATATATACATATATACATATATACATATATACATATATATATAGATAGATAGATAGATAAGGAAATCGGGGGAAAGGGGGAGCTGGAAGGTATTTTTGCATGAGTCAGAAGAAGAAGCCGGAAAGGACTTTTTTCGAACCTCACCTTGCAGCTTCACAACCATCTCTCTGCTTCGCGTCTTGAAGTCCTCGTCCGCATCGAACGCAGCCTTGGCTTTCTTGTAGAACGCGTTCAAGTCGCTGATGTCCGGCATGTTCGCCTTATAGTCGGGGAATTGCTGCACAGGAAAAGCGGAAAACGCGAAGGAATCCTCAAACGCCCACGACTCCCTCACCCCCCCCCCTCCCCCGTCGAGGGCGCGCTGTGGAGATGCCCCAGCGGCGGCGCGAACGCAAGCTCCGCTCTTTCTCGAGAGCGATGCGGTGCAGATCTTCGAGGGCTCGTCGCCAAATCTCACGCTTCGTCAACCGAACGATATGCGTTGGGCACGCTCGGCAGAAGCGAAGGTACACTCTTGGTTCAGTTTTGCCGACCTCTGACGGCTTCTCTGTCGCTCTCTCTGTTTGCCGACTGTTCTTCATCGAGCTTTTTCGATTGAGGTGTGTCGGAAGTTTCTATCGCGCATTTGCACCTCCACTGGCCGGAGCCGTGGAGGCGGGGATCTGCGTTCGCTTCTGTCTCTGAAGAAGCTACGCAAGAAGCATCCGTCGCTCTTTCTCACACTGTGGAGGTACTCGATGAGCATCCCGAACTGGGTCCCCCAGTCGCCGATGTGATTAATGCGCTGAACCTCATGGCCGTGGAAGGCGAGAATGCGGCCTGCATGCGCATGCAGAGGAAAGAAGTCACGCAGTGAGCGTGCAGAGATCTCCAGGGGCAGACAGACAGGCCATGTTCGCGCCGAGAAACGCGGACAGTGCGTCGGAAGGAGGCGAGAAGAGAGAGAACCGATGGCGGACGCCGTCAGGGCAAGCGACGGAAGAGACAAATTCACACAAAACTGGCAAAGACAAAGGCGAGAGAAAGTGAGGAGAGCACCTCAAGGGAGAAGATGAAGAGACAGAAATATGGGCGTCGACCAATCGAGCATTCTGAGGATCTACACCTTGACCTTTGAGTGACGGTGAAAGCAGGAAGCGAAAGGAGGCAGGAGAGGTGGAAAAAGAAAAGCAGAGGAACAGATAGAGATAAGGCTCATCAGAGAGAAGACGGTGGGAGGAAGAGGAACAAGGAAGGAACTTCGCAAGACAGAGAAGGAGAAACGAGGACGAGAAACGCCGAGTGAAAAAAGAGAAAAGACAAGCCTTACAGATAGACTCGCCGATTATGGTCGATCGCAGGTGACCGACGTGCATCTCCTTGGCAACATTCGGCGAGGAGAAATCGACCATCACACGAAGCCTGAAACAAGAAGAGTTTCTAAAGAGCATGATGTCAAATCCCGCAAGGCGTCTTTCTGCAGTTCTTGCGCAGATCGAACTTTCGCACAGTGCAGATGTCTACGTCGTCCTGTCCAGGACTTTTTCCTTTTTCTGCCCCCAGCAACTCGCGGCACAACGTTCTCTTCTCTTTTTCCTGTTTCCTCCCCTTCGTCTCTGAAGCGTCTCTGTCGTGAAGCATTGACGTTTCTTTCTGCGAACGCGCGCCCAGCAACCGGAAGCAAAGAAGGAAAAACGGACTTTTTCTCGGCGTGAGGAACTTGGAGATGGCCCTTCTGCTTCAGGATTTCTTTCAAGTCCTTGCACAGCCAGGCGCCAGAAATGTCCACCGTGACAAATCCTGCAAGAACAGGTTCGTCGCGGTTCAGAAGACTCGCTAAAAAAAAGAGATTTTCGAGCGATAAGAACTCCAAACACTCACACAGACCAACCGGTCTGAGAAAACGCCTGCCGCTGCGGAAAAACTCACGCTCGTCTACCGTGTACAAAGGACGCGTTGACTGGCCTACGCGAAACTTGGAACGACCGCGGCTTCGACAAAGGCTCGCTCTGAAAACTGAATGGAACGCAACTCTCGAACGTACCTTGGGGAGACGCCTGGACGTTCGAGAACAGAGATTCGTCTTTCAGTTGAGCGGCGATTTTCTCTCCAGCCTCTTTCGGAGATTGTACGCCAAGTTCTTCTTTGCTCTTCTGTTTAAACAGAGCCATAGCGCTGTTACCTGCAGGTCCGAAAGGCAAGACGAGAAACGAGAAGGCGCGCGGAGGGGATGTCCTTTTTACGAGGAAAACTCGACAAACGTCCCCTGGGGGACGCAGACGGAACGCAGGGTGGAAGAGCCACCGGACAGGCAGAAACGGTTCTCACTGACGGTGAAGCTCTGCGTTCAAAGTTCGAAACGTCCTCTGAGACAGACTCGCCTGACGAAGAGCAGACAGCGACTCGATGATGAGTGGGGACACAATGGCGGAAGGAGGGGGACATTTTTGGGACGTCGGCAAAAACTCGACAGCGATTTCTTTTCTTGGCAGAAAGAAGGGGCCTCAGCGATCAGAGCAAAGAGAACAGGTCCTCCCGAGATTGCCAGATGGAAGGCGGCTCTTGTCGCCAACGCAGATCCATTCAGAGTTCATCTCTTATGGAAGCGACAGGCGTAGGGAGAAGAGCGAGTCTTGTTTCTTACACTGAAAGTCTCCGAATTTCGACACTGTGATGATGGGGGCATGGTCGACCGAGGGGAATGCTGCGGCAAGGGCGCGGCGAAAGGCCTCTTTGACCTGCACGTTCAGAGCCTGCAAACCGCAAGACCGGAAAAAGAATGAATTCAACTCGCGTCGCTTCCACACCCCAAACTCCTGACTTCGTACGGAACGTACGGAAGCGCCGAGAGTCGCGCAGCGGACGCGGAGACGAGAAGGTTGCGCGAGAGAAACGCGAGAGAGAGGGGAGACGGGGACGCGGAGAAGAAGACGAGAGAGGAACGCGAAGGGGAGCGGCGAAAGGACTGGAAAACATACCTCGAGAGAAAGAGAGAGAAGAGGCACGCGACGGGAGAGAGGAAAACGACATCGGGGGGGACAAGACAGGGGCGGAGAGTGAGAGAGAGAGGAGAAAACGAGGAACTCGAGGAAGGAGACTGACTTTGCTTTCACTGTAAAAAGACAAAACGGAGGCGGATAAAAGGTGAAAGAGGGAAGTGAGAGACGCAGGAAGGAGACACCCAGGGACCACAGGAGAGGGAGGGAGAAGCGTCGAAAAAGAGAGCAACGAGAGAGTCTCGCGTACCTGCATCGTGGCGGACAGAGGAGAAGAAGAAGCTTTCTGAAAAGTTCGAGAGTCCACGAAAATCGGGGGAAGAATAAAAATCGACGCGCGGCGTCTGCACCCTTTCAAGTGTTCTCGAAAGTCGGACGCCGAGGGCCAGCGCGCGTTTTTGGAGAAAAAAAGTCTAAAGAAGTTGCGAAGAAACTGGGAGCACCCACGAGGAAGGCGGAGAGAAGCGCAAGAGAAGGCCGGGAAAGAAAAAGAGAAGAAAGCGTTCTGAACTTGCGAAAAAATCCGCTCTTCTGCAGTCCGTCCGGAGAGAAAAACATCTCTCAGATCGCTTCCCACCGCAGGAAAAGAAATTCAGCTCCCGTGAGGTGACAGTCCACGATGGCCTTTCTGGATCTGGAAGACTCCGAACTTCCTGCATTTGGAAACCGTTCCTGAGGAAAAAGGCGCGAAGCGCCCTTCTCTCTCGACCTGTGTGTCTTGCAGCTCCGCCGCGCATGCAAGAAAAAACCGTGGGGTGACACTGCGGCGCCGCGGAGACAGAAGAGACAAAACAGAGGAGACAGAAGAGATGAGAAGAAGCAAGGAAGGCTTCGGTGTTCATGCATCTCCTTTTTCTGCTTGCTTCAGCAATCTCGCATTCCGCCTCTACTCGCTAGGCGAACACTGTGAACAGCAACGCCCGCGCAGCGAACGACCTTTTCTCGATGTTTTAAAAAAGCGTCAGGGAACGCAACGCGGTTTATAGTCGTAGGAAGGGTAGAAAAAAAGCGAGAAAAAAAAAGTAAACCTCGTTGAGTCGTTGAAGGCGCGGATCTCCGAGAGAGCAAACTTCCTCTCTTTCCTTCTGTCCTCTTTCCTTCTTTTCTCTTTCTTTCTCTTTTTTTTCGCTTCTTATCTTCTCCCTTTGCGTCTCGGTTGTGCAGCTGGTGTCTCGCCCAGCTTTTCTCTTTCGTCTTCGCTCCTTTCTTCGAGTCCTACTTCTTCTCTCTTCCATCCACGGTGCAGGCGTCGTCCCTTCTTTCCACGCTCATCTTTCTTCTTGCCTCAAAAGTCTCCTCTTCCTCATCGTCCGGTTCTTCTCTCCTCTCTTTTCTTCTCTCTTCTCTCCTCCCTTTTCTTCTCTCTTCTTACCATGGCGAATAGTCCTGGGGGTCGTCCTTCTTCCTCTTCTTCATCTTCCTCTTCTTCCTCTTCCTCTTCTTCATCTTCTTCTTCATCTTCCTCTTCTTCTTCCTCTTCTTCTTCCTCTTCTTCTTCGTTTGCGACTCAGAAGGGAGATGCAGGGCGACTCTTGCGTTCCTCAGGGGAGCGGCGGAGAGCAGAGCCGCATGCGTGGGGTCACCAAGTGAGGAACGACTTTCTGAAAGGTCTGCAGAAAGTTCAGGAAAACCGGACGAACCGCGCAAAAGGCCTGACGCGAGACACGAGGGCGACTACGGAGAACGTCCTCGACAACCGTACCTGCAGACTGATCGAAAAACTCATGAAGCGCAACGCGCTGACTTCTGTATGCGGCACAATCAGCACCGGCAAAGAGGCGAACGTCTACTTCGTCGCTGGACCTGAGGAGCTGAAGGCAGAAACAGGCGCGGCCGAGGAGCGAGACGCAACAGATGGAAAAGGAAGAGGAAACGAAGGCGGAGGCAGAGACCGCTGCGCAGACGAAGAAAACGCGGTCGGTGAAGCCAAAAGCGAATCCCGCGAAGGCAGGGGAGAAGGTGACGCTGGAAGTCAAGCGGAGGGAAGGCGCGAAGCAGAGGCAACTCTCAGCTGGAGGCCGTTCGTTCTCAAGGTCTACCGAACCTCGATTCTGGCTTTCCAAGACAGAAGTCAATACGTCCAGGGCGACCATCGATTCGAACGCGCATACACACGGTGAGTCTTCCAGAAGCTCGCGAAAAGAGAGGAGAAAAAATGTCGAGACGAAAACGATCGAGAGACGAAAGCGCCGGAACTGAAGGACGGACCGAGAAGAAACGCGCGATCGACTTCGCTGACGGAAAAATGACGGAAGGAGCAGGGAGAAGAAAGCGACCAAGGGCAGAACGAGAGAGGAAAGCAGAGACGTTCGGAATGGAAGAGAAGGCATCCGGGCATGCGTCGCTTCCTCTTTTTGTCGACGGTGCTGAGTGGGCCAGGGAAGTATCTTCCTCCTCTCAGGGTCGAGAGGAGAAGCGAGACGGGGAAAACTGGAAACGCAACAGGCGATCCACAGACGGTTTGCTTTACGTTAAAAAAATCAATGATCGATGGCTACACACACACGCGCCCACAAGAAGAGAACCCAGTCAAGCGTCGAAAGGAACTCAGCGAGCAGCTGAACTGCTTTGAACTCAGCGAGCAGCTGAACTGCTTTGAACTCAGCGAGCAGCTGAACTGCCTTGAACTCAGCGAGCAGCTGAACTGCCTTGTGTCGGACTGTCTCGTCAACGGCGCAGTTCGCCTGCCTCATCGTTTTTCTTCTGGCCTCGGCGTCTGGCCGTTTCTTCTCTCGCTCGCGTCTGCTGCCCCAGACATCTGTGTCTTCGTCTCTCTCCTCTTCTCTCGCTCGCTCTGTCTGCAGCTGTCGCAATCCGCGGAAAATGGTGGTGAACTGGGTGATGAAGGAATTTCGGAACTTGCTCCGACTCCACGCAGCGGGCGTTCCCTGTCCACGCCCGGTTGATGTCTCGGCGCATGTCCTTCTGATGACATTCGTCGGATTCGCTGCCGATGCGGTTCCGGCCGAGGCCGCGCAGGCTGTCTGCAGAGCGCGAGGCACTCCCGAACCGCGACCGCGTTCTGCGACAGAGACGGAGACAGGCGAGAGCACCGCGCCATTTGCCTCGCAGGCGAATCTTCCAGACGACGAGGCGCTCGAACTGCGGAGAGAGACTGGCTTCGCCATCGCATCCCAAGAAGACGATGCTGCGCCTCTCCGCTATGCTGCTGCGCCCCGGTTAAAAGATCTCCACTCTGCTTTCTGCTGCTCAGCTGCTGCCAGCGCCTCTCTGCAAGCCTGGGAGGCGCTCTACGTCCAAGTCAGATTTCAAGCCAAGTCCTTGTTCTTGGATGTAGCCATGTGCAGACATGTTTTCATGTGTAGAGATGGATGCGTGTCTCTCGATCTATATATATATGTATATATATATATATATGTATATGTATATGCATATATATATATATATGTATATATATATATATATATATATGTATATGTATATGTATATATATGTATATGTATATATATATATATATGTATATGTATATATATATATATGTATATATATATATGTATATGTATATATATGTATATGTATATGGATGTGTAGGTATTGTGGATGTCTACGAGTGTGCGTCTCTCGACAGATCTTTCTGTGAAGAACTGTCAGTTTAAAACTGTGTTTCTGCATGCGTCAGTTTCGATGGATGCCTCTGTGGGTCGCTGGCACAGGTCGCTCTGTGAGAGAGTGCGACCTGTATCTTCTCTGTTGACTTTCGGCTCTTCTGTTCTGACGGCGAGATCCATCGCCAGCGTCCGACAGTCCAGTTCGTGGACGTCAGCGCGTTTAGGTCCACCTCTCTGGAGTCGCTCTTCTCTCTCGACCTGCTGGCGTCGATCGTTCTGGGTGCATGCATTGCATCGTGGATCCGCTTCGCCTTCCTCTGTTTCGAGGCGTCCTGTCTGTACCTCTCAACTGGGGAGGTGTGTCTACGTTTCGACTGGTTTCCGAGCGTCGGGGGTGGGCAACTTGCATCTGCGTCTCGCCGTGGTTCGCCTTTTCCTCGCCGTCATGCATGCGTTCTCTGTGTGGAGTTTCTTTTCAGGCTGTGACTCTGCTGCGGTGGCTCTTCCAGGAGTGCCGAGTCGTCCACGGAGATTTGTCGGAGTACAACTTGCTGTCGCACGCAGCGGGCCTGTTTGTGATCGATGTTGGGCAAGCTGTGAACTTCGACCATCCCCAGGCGCTGGACTTCCTGAAGCGCGACTGTCGAAATGTGCATCGCTTCTTCAAGCAGCAGATCGTCCAGATTCGCGAGAAGAAGGCGAGGCGAGAGCGCGAGGCGGCTGCGCAAGCAGAGAAACTCGCGGCTCGGGGAACTGCCGGGGAGACGGGGAAAACGCGAGAAGAAGCAGAGGTGCCGACTTGCGAGTGTCTGTACGCGAGAACGGCGAGGGCAAGAAGACCAGAAAACGAGGAGGCGAGGCAGACGAACGCCACCGACGAGTTCGCCGCGCAGCATGAACGCGTCAGGGATGGACGCATCGAGGCGGAAGCGCTCACGTACACCTGGAGAACGCCGAGAGAGCAGAAAAAAGAAGACGGATCGTTCTCTCCCCACAGCACTCAGAAAGCGCTCTTCCCCCCTCTGCCTTCGCCACCGTACGCAGATTCTCGCGAAGAAAGCAAAGGCATTTCCTTGTTTTCTCTGCGTCGCCTCTTCGAGTTCGTCGTCAACCCCAACCTACCTGACCAGCTCGACGAGGTGTACAGACATCTGACGGCGCGAGACCGCCTGAGAAGAGAAGACATGAACGACGAAATGCGAGACGAAATGCGAGACGAGATGCGAGATGAGATGAGAGACGAAATCCGAGACAAAACGCAAGGGGAGAGTTGTGAGAACGCCCGCAGGAAAGCGAGCACAGAAGTCCAGAGGGGAGACGCGATTTCGCGTTCAGCGGCTGACGCGCCTGTGAGCGGCGAAACACAGAACGGCAAGCAGTCGCCTGCACCTCGAGGCGGCGGCAAACTGCATGCGCCTTCTTCCTCTTACCGGGCCTCTGCAGCTCTGGCGAGAACGACGCATGCGTCGCAGCAGCGCCAGTTGGTTCTTCTCGCCGAGGCGGTTGGCCGCTTCCTGCAGGCGGAAGAGGAGACGAAGCTCGTCGAGGCAGAGGAGGAAGAGGAAGAGGACGCAGAGAGCGCACAGGAAGAGCAGGGCGAGAGGGGAGACAGCAGCGAGGAGGGGGGGGACGAGGCGCAGTTCGCCGGATCTGACGAAGACGAGGTTTTCATGAAAACATGGATTCCGAGTCACCTCGCACAGGTGTGTGACCGGCGCCTGCTCGACAGCCTTCTTGCTCAAGCGTCTCGACAGGCCGCGAAGTCGAAGCGGGAGGAAGGCGACGGAGATTCGGCGCTGAATAGACTTCTGGAAATGCACGCGATGCTACTCGGCACCACGCAGGAACGCGAAGGCGCGGAGAGGACGTCCGCGAACGCCGGTGCAACGGAGGGCACAGCCGCCTGCGAAAAACACCGCGCGAAGAAATTTGGGAACAGTGCGACCAGGGGATGTCCGACACACGCAACAGAAGAGAGTGAGGATAATGCATCAGAAGACGAAGAAGAAGAAGACGAAGAAGACGAAGACGAAGAAGAGGAAGAAGAAGAGGAAGAAGAAGAGGAGGAAGGAGAAAGGAAGAGACGACAGGGTAATGCGTCTCGAAAGGGGAAGGGGAAGAGAGAGACAGAGAGTCCTTCGGATGCAGACCGTTCGGAGGAAGGCGAGGAGGGGGAGAAGGACGACGTTTTCAGGGGCATCATTCCAGAAGGGATCGACAAAAAAACTTGGAAGAAAATGGTCAAGGAGCAAAACCGGGAAAGGCGCAAGTACAAGATCGCCAAACACCTCAAAAAGAAGTACAGGTCCAAGGCAGCAAATCGATAAGCGCTTCTCGACAGTGTATGGACACCTGGACAGGTTCCCGCGCTTTCGCGAGAGTCGAGCGAGTAGTCCTCCGGGGGTTCGGGACTGTCTTTGTGCCAGTCGAGATTTCATCTTCTTTGGACGCGTTCAGAAGGCGGATGGGTGGGCGCTTTGAGGAACGTCTTCCAGGGACTGTTTCTGAGGTGCCACAGAGAAAGACCTTTTTTGTCGCATGTGATGAAGATCTCTTTCCTCCAGAAGACTCGAGAACGACAGGCGCGCAAGTGCGTCCTGTGCAACGCACATCGCCGCATGCAGACGGAGGCTCGCGTTTCGTCCATTCTCGAAAGTGTCTGCCTTTTTCCCGATGACATCTCCTGTCGTCTCTCTGAGAACCGCTCTCCTCGGCTGCTCCACGAGCTCTCCCTTTGTCGTTCAGACACACTCGCCGTTCCTGTCTCTTCTACGGCATCTCTCCCGTCTTCTCAGAATCCTTTGGTCGTTTCGGCAGTACCTCTTACTTTCCTTTCGTGCGTAGACGCTTGTCTCGGTCTCCTGAACTTGACAGAAGAAAGGCTCTGCTCAGACTCTCCGGAGGTGTGTCTCTCGGCAGAGCCTCTCAGACGCCACCTGCATGCTTTGAGAGCAACCTGAAACAACGGCCAAGGGGGGCAGAGAAACTGCCTTTCTTGCTCCAGGTAACGGGGACGAAGAAAACGAAACCACCGAAGATTCAGACGAAAGCGACAAGGAAAATAGAAGAAAAAGACCGGTGTCACTCGAAGGTGTAGACATGCTGCAGAAGCCCAATGAGCGAGTCGAAGAAGAGAAGCAACGCGAGAAGAGGAGTAAGACGGCGAGAAAAGACGAGAAAAACTTATCAAAACGAGACGTAATGCCGGGGAAGAAAGAGAAGAAGGGAAAGAGGAGAATAAAAGGCAGCACGCGTATTCATAATTTATTATACAGTCGAGAGGAAGAAACGGCCTTCACACCGGATCTTTCAACATTTCGTCTCTCTCTGATGTCAATCGCTCAATCGTGCCTGTGATGTTCTATCACTTTATCTCGCTTCTCTCTCCTCGTTTTTCTTTCATCTCGCTCTCCTCTCACCTCTCGCTCTTTCAGCGTGACTCCTGTCTCTATTGTATATCGTCTGTCACTCTTGCATCTCCCCGCTGTCTCCAGTATATCTTTCTTCTTTCTTTGTCGTTCTTCTTCTGGCTCGATCTCTACTAGCATTCCATTTGGTATCTCTTTCTGCTCTCGTTCTCCTCTATTCTCTCTCCACTCTGTCTTGCTTCTCTTTTCTCTCTCGTCGTCTTTCTTCTCCCGGGTGTCCCTCCTGCTCTCTCTCCTCCTAGAGTTCTTCCATCTCACTTCACCGTCACCGGTCATCCAGTCCATCTCACTTCACCGTCACCGGTCTTCCAGAAGATACCAGCCTCGCTTGTTCTCTTTCCCTTTCTCTGACGCACGACGCGCTGTCGAAGGACGTGTATGCGGTCGGGCACGATGAACGAAGCAGAGGAACTATCTACTGAGAGTCGTCAATTCGTAGACAGGATTCTCGTTCCGCTTCTTCTGCAGAGGATATTCTGGGAGTCGGACTCCCGTGTCAGAATGAAATCATAGGAGGTACACCGGAGGCTCGAAGCGGTCCGCCTTTTGTGTGTATGTACAGAGTCAGAGTCATTCAACGAAGAAGGTGTTTCACGGACAAGCGTGTACACTCAGTGAAAAAAGTCCTTCATCACAGAAACAAATTCTACCGCGAAACCCTGTCTGAGGCGAAAAAGAAAATTCCACCCTGTTCCTTTTCTCGTCTTCAGCTTCTTGCCCCTCTGTTGTCTCTCTACTGTCTCTCTCTTTCTCTCTCGACCTTCTCGCTCTCCTACCTCTCTGTTGCTTCTCCTCTCCCTCCTTCTCTCTCTCTCCATCCTTCTCTCTCTCTCCCTCCTTCTCTCCCTTCTCTCCCTTCTCTCTCCCGTTTCTTCTTCGGCAGTCGACCTCTTCTCTTTCTCCCCCTGTCTCCTCCCTCCTTTCGACTCGTCTGCTTTTCGCTCAAAGGGTCCTTCGTCGCTAATCTCCTCTCCTCGGGTGCATCTGCAGTCTCTGTGTCGCCTCCCCGCTAGCCGAGCTTGGGGACTCTTTGGAGCCCAATGCTTCTCGTGTCAGCGCCTGCGCTTGGAGCCGCGACCGCGGTCGCTTCGGGCACGCGGCTGGGGCCCAGTGTCTCCGCGACCGCGCTGGCGAGGCCCTCGCCGAGGGGACTGTGTGGAGGCGTGTGGGCGGCCTTGTGGGGCGAGAGGGGATGCTCGCCAGCTAGTGAAGCCCAGAGGACAGAGAGTGCGACTCCGACCGCAATGCCGCAGCTCTCAGCCACGCACATCAGATAGGCCGCTGTCTCCTTCTGTGGGGTCGAGCGCGGGACCTGCGTCGCGTAGAAGGCCCCCAGGACCGAGAGCCAGCCGTGCAGGGTCGCAAACAAGACCATGAGGAGAAACAGGGAAGCGTCCGCCGTGACGCCCTCGTTCGCAGAAAAAAAGTGAGAAAAGGCCCGCGTCGCCGCTGCCGTTTCCGACGTTGACGGCGCCAGAAACGCACTCGAAGGACCCGCAGAAGACGAGAGAGAAGACAGCGACGCGGACTCTGGCGGAATGATGATGGCATGCGCGGCAGGCGAAGAGGGGATGTCAGCTTCGGAGACAGTTGGGGGCGAGGCGAGAGGCGCGGGGGTCCACACCGGGCGCCCCAGAGATCCGTCGAGGAAGAAGAAGAGCGGGATCATAAGAAGTCGCAGAAGCACAAGAGGCAAGAGCCAGGCGAAGCTCGCGCGACACCCCCAGAAGACGCAGAAACGCCCCAAGACGTTCCCCGCTTGGAAACATGCGACGAGAATCATCTGAAAGAGCACAAAGTCGACCGAACTCGAAGGCAGCATGTGTTCGGTCGTCACCGGGTATACCAAGTAGGTCGAGAGAAACAGGAGAAAGCAGGTCACGAGATTCGCGCGAATCGCCCAAAAGACATCTCTGCGTCGCCACGACGCGCTCAAAAGAGCCTTCTGAGAAGCCGCAAGTTCCTTTCGACAGGCCTCGTGTGTTGTCAGGTCGTCTCCGACGAACGCAGGCGCACGCGCGAAACTCAAAAGCGGGTCGGCTTCTCCGACGCGTTTTTCTGGAGCCGCTGCAAGCGCCCGCGTTCCCCGACCTAGAATGTACGGAGTCTCCTCCCCCAGCATCGCCGCCTTCTCCACCTCCGCTGCGACTTCTCCCACCGTCAGTTCCTTCTCCTCTTGCCCCTTCCACATTTCGTCTGGACTCGGCTCCACGTCGCGTCTCTCCCTCGCTCTCGCCTCATGTGGAGTCGCGGTGTCTCCGCCTTTGGCCGGGTGTTCGTCTGCGCTGCGGACTCTTGGCTCTGGTTCGCCCGAGGTCTCTCTCTGACCGCCGAACCAAGAGAGAGAACGCGAGAGGCGCGCGATGCCACTGGAGGCCTTGGCCCAGCTGAACGACCTGGACAGTCCCCCCTCCCTCTGCTTCTGGCGGACACTGGCTTCTTGTCGGAGAAGCGCAGCAGAGGCCGAGGGGTGTCTCGCCCCTAGGCACAGAGCTCCTGCTGCGAGGAGCGACCAGATCGCGGAGAAGCCGAAGAGACACAAGGTCCCGATTCGCTGTCCCTCCTTCGACGCCGGCAGCAAGAAGTACAAAGGAAACGCCAGCAGAGCGGTCAACGGACCTGCGAGGCCTCCGCCTGCAAAGGGAGAGAGAACCATCGAGGCGGCGTGAGGAGAAGAAGCAGGAACAGTCGAGCGAGAGGAAGCAGTCGTAAGGTAGGAATCGAGACGACTGGAGAAGATACGAGCCAGCAGAAGCGCAAGGAGTCAAACAATCTGAGTGGAGGAACAAAGTGCCATTCACACAAGGAACGAAACAACCCACGATGGCATGGATCTCGCGTTCTCTCCTTCACGTTTCGGTCTAGCAATCACCCTTCTCATGTGTTCTGCCCTCTTCTTTTTCTCCTCTCCATCGAAGCCATCGTTGACCTTCCTTCCCCTTGTCGCGCGTCTTGCGACCTGTCTCCCTCTCTCCCTGGGGATCCCGTTTGTCGCCTCTGGGGAGCCCGTTTGTCGCCTCTTGGGCTCCCTTCTTGGTTTCCGCCTCTCTCACCTATGGACCAGTCGACAGCTAACTCGTGGTGGATGACGGCGTGGAGTACGTACACGCTGGCATGCAGGAGGGATCCCTGAACTCCAATGATTCCACTGAGGACGCAGCAAAAGTGAAAGGCAGGATTTTCCGGAACCCAGGCGGCAACCAAGGCGAGAGCGATGGTCGTCACGCTGGAGAAAATCAAGGTACTGACGGTTCTTTGAATCAGCTGAAGGCGCGGGCCCAGCCAGAGCAACAGAAGTTGTCCCAAAAAGAAGCAAGCCGTTCGGACCTGAGAGAAAAGAAATGTCAGACGGAACGCACACAGTTGTGCCCTCGAAGAACCGCCAATCCCTCAACCGGAGGCCAGGAGCGCGAACTTCCGGCCGCTCGGTCTCATCCGTCTTTCTTGGACACCCCTCTGTGAAGTGGAACGCGAGAGGTGCAGCGGCGGAGCAGACTCGCGGCTCTGCGCAGGATGTCTTCTCCATCTGTTTTCGGGGGAAGTGATCCACACGGTTCTTCGAAACGGGAGAGGAAAGACACGACGGAAGGGGAAGGCCTGCACTGGCGCTGTCCCGTCGGTTTCGCTCGACATGCTCGAGTTGGCGAGGAAACCTCTGCCGCCTTGTGTGAGCACTCTACTGCAGCTCTGCCTTCTTGAATGTTGTGCGTTTCTCACCTGCGTAGCGGCCTCCGTCCAGGGGAAAGTGGGGAAGTACGCGACGTCGAATGTCGCCATTTCCATGACGAGGCAGTTCCACGGGAGAAAGACGCCAACACCGAGGAAGAACATCGCCCACGAGATGCTGGAGAAGAATCGCTGCTCCTTGAAGAAGACAGAAGAAGTGATGAAGGTCTCCTCTCGAGACCCGTCCTCGTCTTCTCTGCTCGTGACCAGCGGCGTCGCTTCCTCGCCAGCAGAAGGCTCCTCGAACGTCGAACTCGAAAGAAGCAAGGCCTCCGGCTGCGACGGCAGACACGCAGGAGCCGTCCGCGTCGACCGACTCCCTGTCTGGTCTCCGGAAGAGGAGGACGAAGAAGATGGAGAAGACGAATGAGCCTGACAAGATGAGGATGCATTCGACGAAGGAGAAGGCGGGAAGTCTTGCAGAGCATACTCGGCCGAGTGGGGAGAAGATGAGGAACCGGAAATGTGGAGCGGGAGCGCAGAGCGAGACGAAGGCGAGTGGTCGACCGTGAAGACTGCGAGGACGAGACTGTTCGCCGGAGAAGATTCCTTCTCTTCAAGAGTCGGCGGAGACGCGGCTTTGAAGGCCGAGACAATGGGTTTCGCACTCGAGAGAGGAAAGCAGGAGAGAGGCGGAGAAGCGAATCGCGGCAGCAACACAGTCCCCTTTTTCCGTGCGTTTTCAAGCTTCAAAGACGTCTGTGTGCATTCCAAGTGCTGCGCGACCGGGGACCACGGAAAGCTCTGCATCTCGCGGTTCTTTGGAGCCCAGAGCTCGGGCACCGGCGCAGCCTCCTCGCTTTCGCGTTCTTCCTCGCTCTCCACAAAGCGCTGAATCTCTGCAGAGACGTCGCTCTTCTCCCGAGAGTTCGCCGCCCCCGCGCGAGAGGTCGCCGTCGCCTGCCCAGCAGCCTCGCAGGCAGACTCAGGGTGACTCGCCAGACTCGAGAAGGGCGGGGGACGTCCAGTCGAGAAAAACCGTCTGCTTTGACTGCACATGTCCACGCGCTCGCAGGTGTTTAGACCCCGGAGCTGCCGCGGCGCAGACGCAGGCGAGCAAACAGCAGGCGCTACGGGGGAGAAGGCAGACGAGGAGGAGCAGGAAGAGGGGAACAGGCGAGCAGGCGCAAAGGAGGGATGCGACGACCGAGGAGGGCACGCGACAGAAGACAAAGGAACTTCAGCATGTCCCGACGCAGAGACAGGAGACATGCTCCTCCGTGTTCGACCGAAGTCGAACGGAGGCGCCGCCTGGCTTAGCAGAGGCCATGCGGTTGCCATCGTGAAAAGGAAAGAAGCAAGTGCTGGAGCCGGAGTGGCTGAAGGTCTTCGGAGAACGAAAAAACAACGCGGAAGACGAGGTTGTCAAGAAAAGGGAGAAAATCCAGGGGAGTTTTGTCGTGAAATCCAGCTTTTGCGAGAAACGCGACTTTGCGTGTCTCCAGTGTCGAAGAGGAGGGTGATCTCCACGAGTTCAGAGGGAGAAACAGGAGACAGAGGAACGAGAAAACAGAAATGTGTATCTTAACTGGAGTTGGTAGGAGGCGGGAAGTCGGAGGTGCAGTCGAACAGGAGACAGAAATCGAGAGGGAAACGGGCCAATGACGAGACAGAATCTTGAAGAAGAAGAGGTGATCTCGCTCAAAAATCAAGCGAAAGAAAACCTTCTGAATATTACCAAAATGAGGTCAACGGCAACGACCCTAAAAAAAGGCAAGCGGCGTTTCCTCCTTTCACCCTTTCCCCCTCTCTTCGTTGCTGCTGTACAAAAACCTCAAACTGCGTGACCTTCGACTTTTTGCGCATGAGATGAAGTTGCGGGGAGCTCGAAATCTTGTAACTGCCGTTTTCCTCTATCGGCGCAGCCGGGAACGGAAGTTCGCGAACTCCAGGAGAGTTGTGAGTCCTTTCGCTCTGCTTCCTCCCGACTGTTTACCGGGCAGAAGAGGTTTCATACAGCGCAGACGAAAAGTGCAAAACGCGAAAACGCATCTCCATACGCCGAAGGCATATTGTGTCCGCAGCTCTAGCGTCGCAGGTGAGGCGCTGGTTAGGCCTCACCATGGGTGAGCACGCAGCTGAAAGAGGAGACGTGAGGAGCGTTTCACCAGTGAGATGCTTTTCCATGAGACTGGAAAATCCAAAGGTTTTGTCGGGGGAAAAAGACACTCCATTTTCTGCAGAATCGCCTCCAAACAGCTCGGCTCCTCGCTGCGGACTCTGCGTGTCTAGGTCCTGGCGGGGCGGGTCGAGAAGCCGGCAGAGAGGGCGGAAAACTTGCAAAAAGAGAAGAAACCCATAGAATGACACGCCAAAGTCAAGACGGATTCAATTAAGAAAGAGAGACTCTCGAAAAAATGGGCTGACAGAGATGCCCCCACTTCTTGTCTTCAACTTTCTTGTCTTGTGAAGCTAGATCGTTGGCATTTGCTTAGCCGCATGTCTGCGGCGCCGGGCCACGGAAGTTTTCAACTTGAAAGCGGGGGAAATCTAAAGCGAAGAGCGAAGCAAAAGCAATCTTGTTTCTCCACTGAGGTGGAGAAGAAAAGGCTTGCAACTCCCGTCTGTCCGCAGCTGTTTCCTGAAGAAAGTGCAGCCTCTAGCTCACTCGGAGAGGGTGCTGGGACGGCCGGAGGTGCGTCGCATGGGGAGGAGAGCTGTGCAGTTGTGTTTCCTGAAGAGGAATCCTGACTCATACGGGGTCCAGGGATCAGACTCGCGTTGCATTGCACCCCCTTAGTCCCTGATGAGCGAGTTTCACGCTTATTATTCATGGATACACGTCTGGATCATACTCGACTCTTCTGTCGTTGAATCGCTACGTGTAGGGCTGGAGAGCTACCCCGTTTCGAGACTAGAGAGGATACAGGGTGCAAATGGAGCATCAGTTCTTTACGTGGTGGAGAGTTAAGTGAAATTGAGTTCGTTTGAAGGATGGGGTCTCATTCAAAGGGGATTTCGAAACTGGGAGATTTCCGGTGTTTTTCCCGACGAAAAACGACAAAGAGCACCAGGGTTACAAGCTAGCGAGCTTCTAGGGCTGACTCAACACGGTAACACTCGAGTTCCTCCTCGAAGAGACAGTCCCGATCGAAAGTGTGCTTCTACTCAGTTGTTGCTTTTTGCCATGGACATAACTACTATCCTGAATATCTGCGTCGACTGTTGCCGTGCCAGCGTGGTCCGTTTGTTTCTTAAAAAAAGCCGACAGGGCAAAGTGGAAGTCGCCAAACTGCGGTTCCTCCGGCGTGTGACGAGGTAATTTTCTGATGGTGTGTTCACGAAAAAACATCGGGGAGCTGCTTGGATGCTTTCGCTGCGATATGCGTTTCTGAGCGCTGTAAAGAATGGCCAGAATGATTGGTTTGCTACGTCTAAGTCCAGCCGGAATGTTCATAGCGTCGAACACCTCGACTCGCGGATCACGTACACAAAAAGGCATCACACATTGCACGGTGTGTGTCTCATCGATTCTTAAGTAAAAGATCCGTCTGCAACAGATTCCTATGAAGAGCAGATTTCACGATGAGACCTGCTTGTCGGAAGCTCTTCATTCTGGGGAGTATTTTTTACTACGAGTTGAACTGCGGCTCTACATCCTCAAGGTCTTTGTTTTCCGGACCAAAGTTCCACTGTATTAGCATGGTCATGTAGTCCAGAATTCGAGGATTCTCCTGATTACGCCAAGAGAAAAGCGGGCAGCGATGGCTTACGGAAAAATAATAGTTTTAACAGGAGTGCTTCTCTTGAGGAGAGAACTAACCTCCACTCAGTACATCACGAGTGGATATCGGTTGCTATCGAGTATCACACCTATTCCATAATTACTAATGAGTTAAACGGTACAGAGTTGAACTATGTAGATGCCACCGAGGTAATGTTATCACCTGCTGACAACCGCAGTCAAGTCCCACCCAAGGACACTTGTCTTTGTTTACTCGACCTTTCATTTGCGAAACTTTGTACGGATTCGAGTTTCTAGTCCAGCAGCCTATAGAACAACGCTGCGTCACAACACCGTAGTGATGCTGTGCACCCTGGTATGTTTTGCGTGCTATACTCTTTTCCTTCCGGTGACTCCATTAGCACAGGCCACTGATGGGGAGGATTTGGACTTACACTTCTGATGCTGACGATCTCACCCAACAGTAGCAGAGAGGGAAAGACGGGAATGGCAATATGCGCCACTGGTAAATCACCACTCTCAGTTACCGCGCGTTTCGTGAAGTTCTTTTCCAAAGTCTTCGCATCCCTGCTGCCTCTCCCACTTTAGGCTTAGATTTCTCTCCCGTCTCCTGTCCCACATCCGGTGGAATAAAAGTAGGTCAGGAACTCTTAGCTTTCTTCTGTATCGCGGGGAAAGAACTTGTTTCAATTCATGCTCAAGGACACCACACAACGAATCTTAATACTTTCACGCGAATGCCTGCTCAGGACTGAAAGAGGGGATTCCGTACAGTCAAGAGCAGAGTTGAAGCTCTGAAATGCAACATGAAGCAGAAAAATGCAAGTTTTCTCGGCGATGCGCCTGCCGGCGGCGTCGCCGAAACGCGTGCTTGGTCTGAGAAATTCAACAGCAATCGTTGGAGTATCGTAACTAGAGCCAACCGGGTGATGTCGATACTGGCGACTCTGGTTCCTGTTGACAGCAGCATCACCAGAAGAATTCGGTCGGATTTTCGTCAAGGATGCACCTCTACACTGTCGCTTGAAGCATTTTTCCAGGCGTTGCACTTCACTTTAGCTGCAGGACGTTTAAGCTTTGCACTGGATACGCTTTAGTGTTAACTTGTTACAGACCATGGCAGCGGACATAACCTGACATGCAACTCTGATCATTGACATCCATAGAACTTTCACCACCTATGTTAGCGAAGCTAATCTGACGTGTGACTCTGTCCATGGGAGTCAAAAGAGCTTTCATTGTATTCGTGGATTTGTGTTCAGAGCCTACATTTCCAACTTCGCGACTGTTTCCTTAGATTCGTGTAGAGTGCTGAAAACAGGTGAAGTCTTCCGTTCTTACTGCCACAGACGGTGCCTGGCGTTTTCAGTATTTCTGCCTCACTTCCCTCTAGCACGATTCCCTTCAGCAAATCATGATTCCAGAAGCACTGTTTCCTCATGTAGTGTTCTGAACTTTCAACTCGACCCTGCTCGGGGAAGAATCTGTGCAATCTTTTTCGGGATCCTTTGCCACCAGGAAAACCATGGTGCCAATTTTCGACGCTCTTTGACTCCACCTTCTACCTCCACAGCTCCTAGCTTCTTCTACGCCAACCCGCCTTCCCCACACAGCCATGAAAGGTGCGTGTATATCTGTGTTGCTTGCTCGAAATTCACATATATGAGTGTATGTGCATGCCTAGTGGAAGAAACACAAATGGGGACAAAGAAGCAGTGTTGATACATTGTCGACGGTGACTATGGCTGCCTGTTGAGACATTCCTATCTGTGTCAGGTGAAACGGCAATCGCTTGAAAGAAATTACCGTTGGGTAGCCGCGACTTCCCCGTTGTTTTCTGTGGCATCAATGCTTCGCGTAATCTTTTTCGCGGAGTGGCGCTTCGTGTAGGAACCAGTTGGTAGTTCGTCGTACAGCCCACCTGACGACGTTTGGACGCGAAACAGTTCTATTTGATCGGTGAATAAACTCAGGAATAACGTTGCCTGTCTGGTTGCTGGTTTCGTCGATTCCGCCACCGGTTTCAGTGGAAGGCGGGCATCTTCCAGTTAGGTCGCCACTCGCGTGCATGCGGTGTCACCGGTCACGCGCGCTGCAGCCGGGACTCGCTGTTACTCAAAAAACCGTGGGTTTGTATTGTTGGAGAAGACACGTTGAAAGTCTGCAGGAAAGCATCCTCAGAAAAGAACGGAGTCTTTCGCGTAGACAGGATCAACATATTTGAGTTTAGGCCGGTCTTATGCTCGTTCTGACGTTCTCAACCGGACGGACGAACTAGCATTCTCTGTTTCAAGGGTACATCGGACTGGGTCTTGCGTCCTGTCGGCTGCACAGAAACGAGGCAGAAAACGACTTGTTTCTCTGCCTGGAGATACCCTCGGCTTTTATTCATTCGTGGATCGAAGAATCTTAACTAGACGCAAGTTTTTGATCAATCTTCAGGCGAAATAGTGTCAAGTCATCGTCAAACCTAAGCGCAGCGCCTCTTCAAGGAAGGAACCTCCAGTGTGGCCGCGAGGAGTGGATGACTCTCGTTGCTCTAAGAGAGCTGGAATTTCGAGGAGCGAAACACGAGTTGTGTGGTACAAGCGATCTAAACGTGCAGAAAGAGTCCATAACCACGCGAAAAAATGGTGAAGCTTCGGTGGAAAAGTGCCTCGTGCACAGACCGGGCACTCCAGCTCATGGACGTGACCCTCCAGCGCCTTGAGTACGTTTCGAGAGTCGATCTCACAAACTGCAGCGACGGGTCCGATTTCTTAAAGTTCCTGTATTCCAGTTCGTATACCTATATGCTTGAACTCTGCTGAGGAATCTATTCGGCTGCCAAGAAAGTGCATGTTTGATATGGTGATGTTGAGCTTGCTGGCGGGTGGAAATGTGCTAGTTTTACATGCGAATAAATTCAACTTTCCTGGATCGGGAATGCTTTCGAGCCTCCTGCTGTGAGTCTTAGTTCCTATGTGCCTCGTTTTTTCTGCCTAGAAGCGTGGTGTAGCCGTCAGTTCCAACGCTGCATATTTTCTTGTCCCCCAGGTGGGGTGTGGAGCACATGTTTGCTTTTCCAGTTCTTGCGTGGGAACTTGTCCTTTTTATCAGAGAGGAGGAAGAGAATGCTGACAAGAAGGGTGACAACGGAACAGGTACGTCGCTTCTTCGCTGTGTTGGGTCCAAATGCACGCCAATTCGTACTTTTTATGTAAAGAAACCAGCGTTAAGTGTGTAGTAAGACGCACTCTGCTTGTCAATAGCAAAACCGAAACGCTGTAGTTCGCGTGCGCCTCAGTCGGTTGATTTGAGGAAAGACTTGCAATTTCGTGAATACTCAAGTATTGTTCACGGCATGGTCGATAAACCGAGAACAGGCACTTCTCTCCGTTTCTTCTTACGTTCGAAGTTGTAGAGATTCTTGGACTTCACCGGCAGTCCTCTCTGACGAGCCCACCGTTGTTCCTCTGGCACCGTAAAAACTGGAAATGTGTGCCATGTCTGTCGGTCTTCACGACATTTCACGCAAAAGGATGGACATTTCCCTCGTTTCCCTGTTACGTCTATTTGCTCAGACCGTCAAAGACATATTCCGACTGCGATAAACGACCTTTTATATCCGAGTTGCATCGCTGTCGCTGTGACTCCAAATGTTGGTAGGTCTTGCGCTGTCGCTGTTCCACGACCTGATCACAGGCTGCTGTTCCAGATATCAAGAAATGTGCGGACCATTTAACTACACAGATGTGTGCCAAGACAGTCCCAGCTTATTCGACTTTCTTTGTTATAGTGGTACGCAGTGTATATATAAACCGTATAAAGTTTACTCTTGCCGCATTAACTTCAAATGTAGGGAGATCCAGTGCAGACTGAAGGCACTTGGGAAACTGCGAGATGAATGAAAATTCCAGTTGTACTGTTTTGAATTCGTGGGAAGCGTAAGTGGTCGATCGGTGGCACCGGCTCTTATCGATTGGTGTGTCTCCCATGTCTTCTATCCTGCAGGCGAGGGGGCTTGCTTCCGTGGTATGCAGTGCGCTCAATACTCGGTTTTAGGAAAGGTAGGTGGAGGAGAAAGATTCAGATTTCTCAGTTTCGACGGCCTGCTGCCTCCTCGACCCATGGTTTGTCCTACTTCTGCGGGCATTTTCGGTCTGCTGGTGTCTGTCTTCTGCCCTTCACGGTTCCCTCTTCATCCTCGACTTGCTGTCGTGTCACTTGCACCTCGCTTTGTCACTTCCCCTTACCGGTCTCCAAACGACGCTGCGCACTGCTATGGGACTACTTCGAAGGCGTTTCGGTGCCGCTTGGTTGTGTGTCTCATCATGCAAAGAACTCCCGAAATTCGGGACTCTCTGTCTGCCAGAAACCAAAGGCTGTTACTCTAAGCAGGCTCCGTGCACTCGCTGTAGAAGCGTCACAAGCGAGTGGTGACTTTTCTGAATGGTGAACTCGAAATTGGTTTTTCTTCATGTGTGCTGATGTCTATCAGGTGTACAACATAGCGGTAATCATGAAGCCTGAGGAAGTTCTGCGCAGCAATGGACAAGAATAAATATCTGCGGAAAAAGGCAAAGGCGTTCATGAGCAAGGGGTACCTGTCGTTGTCTCGGCAGTTATTGTACCCCTGATTTTGGTGCGTTGTCTGCGTGCAGAAATGACGTTGTTGTGTGGCAGGCTATCCCTTCACTTGTGCGTCTGCCCATTCATACTATGCAATTTCTGCGTTGTCGGAAGCGCAAGAAAGTGTCAGGTTGATTCGTGTACGATTTTGGTCGACGAGCGTGGCGAATACTTGCACCGCAGCTCAATCCCAGCGTTCCACAGCGCAGAGGGGATCAAGACCCATTGGAGCAGAAGTCCCCCGGGGCAAAAAACTAATCTTGTTTCGAGGAGGCACGTTTTGGCAGTGTGTTTTCATTTTTTCAGCTGTCTCGAAACAAAGCGCTAGAGAAGTGGCTTCCGGTCCCAAATGCCGGTGAAAGCTCATTTTGTGCTTTCCTTGGTGCGTCAACAAGTGTGGCGTCTCTGCTTTCACCGTTCCAGTGTTGACTGACTTGACGAGACGTACACCTGAAGAATTCAGTCCTTTTGAGAGAAACCTTCACAGGCCCGCACTTGGAAAAGGCAGCTTGCTGGAGCCTTTGCCCCCCCCCCCCCACCTATAAAGGGCGCAACTGATTCCTTGAAGATGCTCCTGACGCCACAGATCAGTAGCACGCGGATGACAGTCACAAAGTTCCGAAGTCTCTGATCGTCTGAAGCATAGCTAACGAAGAACCAGACTACAAAATCCGCGTTCTATGAAATATGTACGTTTCGAGTCATTGCTGAGTCTCGTTCAGTGTGTATCAAAAAAGATGTAAAACGTCTGTCCATACGAAACGCTCGTTTGTTGGAATAAAGACGAAAACTGCCCGTAAGATGCGACGTTTGACAACCTAGCATCCATGGATGTTGCCCCGGTGGCGAATTGAAATCTGCTTTTTGTTAAGTGTGAGTATTCGGACAGTGATGGCATGCGCACATTTGTCGACTGAGGAGCTGTACAGCCTTCATGGAAGACGACTCGGGAGTTCCCGTCATCTCTTGTTTTTTGTGCTCTGTACGCGACCACTCCGAGTTGAGTGTGTGGTTGGTTCCCGTTCACGTGCGCAAGCTTCTCCTTCTTTGAGCAGGCCATGTGTCGACGCAGCGTGCAGGTGAGATCTGAAGGCTGTCTGACAACTGTGGAGCGTTTGTTTGTCGACGCAGCGTGCAGGTGAGATCTGAAGGCTGTCTGACAACTGTGGAGCGTTTTTTCGAGTTAGAAAACTTCCAAGAGAGGCAGTGGCAAGACGAGCGGGGGAAAGCCCGTGAAAAGTCATTTCTATTCAAGCGAGTGGGGACATCCCCGGAAGAAGAACACGGGTGGAACATGGCAAAAAGGGCAACCAGCGCCGTTGCCCTCATCGGATTACTGAGTAGAAAGTGTCACAACAACAAGTGACCAGGATCCGGGAGTTTTCTTCAGTGCAGACGTGCGTGTTCTTTAGTGGAAACTGCAGTGGGAGTTTCAGCGTCGGCTGTTGTCATTCGTATCGCTCGTTTTAACAGCGCGTTACAGCGACTACCCAGTTTCCAGAATGTTGATCAGCACTATCGCACTGGTCGTCATCATCGCTGAGGCAGGATGTTTTAGAAGACTCTGTTCGGGGGGTGCTTCATCCCCGAGCGCGAAGATCGTCGACGAACTTTGAGAGCAAATCCTTTATTTTCTCCGGAAGCTCTGTCTTGGCTGCAGTGTCGATTCGCTGCTGCGGTGGAACTTTTCCATCACCTTGAATCGTCACTTCGTAGTCGTCCAGCGTTTCCGATGAGAAGTCACGGACGTCCAAGCGGCCTCGCGAGTCTGAGTGGCGCGGATGACACACAACCAATAAAAGTCACTGTACAGGCTGAGCCAAGTCCTGAACACCACAAGTTCCGACGCCTTTGACCGAACATCCGGTCCGACTGCTTCGCGTGTAAACTCTAGGATTTACAGCGCATGCCCCTGAAGGCCAAGGACACCCGCAAGCGAGCTTACCGTCACTCGCTTTAGCGTGGCGAAGACGTTTCATGGACATTCACATTTCCAGCTATTTGCAAGGACACAGATGACCGTGTGAACCTTCAGTAAACGACAGCCATACAGTTACATGCACACACACACCGGTCAGATCGCGTGTCTCACGAGCAACTGGTCACAATACATCACAGGAAAGCAGCATTCTCACCTGCAAGAAAGACACCTGCCTCGTCGCGAGCTGTCGCGGTCCAGTCTGCGCCAATAGTCAAATCGAAAATCACCAGTTTCTTTCCTTTTCGGATTGTGTTGGATGCCTGAGAAGCGAGCAAAAAAAATCACCGGGGTACAGAAATCATGAACAAACGTGAGAACGTGACTTCCGCCAGACATTGCTTTGTACTTTTTTTCGCTCACAAATGTGCTTAGTTAAGAGACTGACACCCACGGAGAGTAGTCGATGCCACGACGACGTGTAAAGTGTACATTATAGTTAAATGCCATTGCAAATAAATATATATACATATATCCTGCCATTTAACTATGACTGTTTTACGTAGTATGTAAACAACCACTATATCTAGATTACCGACTTTCGTTTCCTTGGCACTATACAAATATACTAGGGCCATGAGATTTTGGGGCATAGGCATTGTTAATCCGCTACGTCCCACAAAAGCTTTGTTCGCCTCGCAAGTACAAACTGTCGTTAAAGTTTACGCAGTTATTTCTGCCGAAGCAGATATGCACTTTATTTCCTCTCCACTACTCTGCGAACGAGAGACCGTCGTTCTCCAAAGAAACCACCGCTGACAGAGCCGTTCTCATCACTTTCGTCTGACATCTATTCGCCCCCGAAAAATTGAACGTGAATTTTGTCGCTATCCGTTTTGAAACGTGTAGCTGAACCTTTACGCGTAGAAAGAGAAGAAACTGCTTTTCGGTACGGGAGAGCTGTCTGCAGGTTTTCCAGTGTGCAGTCTCTCAAAAGGCTGCGTGTCAGGAAAGAGGTCGACTACGACCCCATCGCTGAAGCTCTTGTATACGTATTCGTACTGCAGACGGAGAGGGATGTCTTCAGGTCCTATTTGCAGAGTACATTCCGAGAAGACGCTCTCGTCCTTTGAAGAGTGAGTTCTGGAACCTCTGCCGGTGTTTCTGAAGCCGAAAAACGCCTCACCTCGCCGTCAACTTTGACATTGAAAAATTTCAGAGTGGTTGAGCCGTCAAGAAGAGAAAGTTCTGCGGAATTGAATCTCTCCTCCAAGGTCGACCGACACCAGCGCGTCATAGGCTTTTCCTCCCTACAAGCAGCAGAGACTCGGGTCGAGAACGCATGCACTGTTCGGCACACAAGCAGCTTTTGACTTCCGGAGGAAAGGGAAGAAGGCAAAGGGAACGCGTCTCAGCTCTTCTTCCTCACTCTTCAGCCATGCGCTCATTTTTCACGACTCAGCGAGAGAAAGGCACTGGAGAGGAGCTCGCCATCCTCCTCCCTAAACCAGCAGTCGAGCTCGTCGGAGGGAATCTCCAGCAGAAGTCACACCAACAGGCAGCGGATGGAGACTGCACATGCGCCTACTCTCCTCGGACCTTTGTACACGGACTGCCATCTAGCTCTGTTGAAGTTAAATACGCGTGGACAAAGATCTACGAGTGGAGCTCCATACGCAGATCTCTGGCGGCTTTCCTTGAAACAGAGACACGCTCGGTGCACAGTGCTCGAAAGGCACCATGAAGCGGCGTCTGCCTCCAAGCGACCAGCCCCGACTCTTTCTGCTGTTTGTACACCCGAGATACTCAAGTCCAAACTCTCAGGCTCCGAAACACAAGGCATGCCGCAGAACGCCAACTTGGGAAGTGACTTTGACAGGATTCAAAGTGATTAACAAAGGTATGTCTTTTACAGTTTGGGGGCGAGCACCTGACTGGAGACTCCTGCTTGCCCTCATCGATGACTCCCGGGGTAACGGAAGTCTGCTGTTCTGCCTCTGTCGAGGGAAGTCACTCCGAGAAATTCCAACAAGGAATTTCTTTTCTGCCTTCTCTTTTGACACGCCTTACCAATGGTACGAGTTAGCATTCCAAACGGAGCCTTGACCCTCGACCTGCGCCGGCTGCGACTGATAAAAAACTCGCAGAAAGAACGGGAACAAAAACGTTTTCGCTCCTCTTTTGAATCTTGCGTTTTTCAGGATTCGATTACGTTTTCAACCAACAATCGTAAACCATCGGTTTGCTTGCCTCGAAAGTTCGTTTCAAATGCAGACCTCTTCCTCAGGGATCTATTGCCGGTTCGCATCCAGATTTCCCCGAGAGACCGCAGTGTCCTCCTGCCTAAACGTAGGGGCTTCCGTCGAAGAGTATCTCATTGACGCAACACATTCACATCATTTCAACGTGCATTTGAGGTATTTCTACGCCAGCAAATCAAGATAGGGCGCTCGCGATTGAATTCGCAAATGTGCTTCCATCTTTGGGAATCACGACATCATTTTACGACTTTCAAGATCCATCTGTCTCCCTGCCGACTCCTTCAGAAGCCCCTCTACGAAACGCCCAACTCCTCGCTCTAGGCATTTGCCCTTCGCGTCTCTCTACAACTTGCAAAATCACAGCCGACTTGCTCCGTCGTTAATACAAATATATATACACAAATACATATATATATATATACATATGTATGTGTATATATATACATATGTATGTGTATATATTTGCATGCAAGTCTAGACAGATGCCCATGATGCAGGCAGATAAACAGAGAGATTTGGGACCGCGTGTCTTCGAACGTCGTCGCGAAGGGGTCTGTGTGCAAGCGAACTCCACACCCAACTCTGTTAGATTTTGAAACACAGAAGAAGTCCACTCGTTCGAAACGGACTCTTCACCGAAACCGTTGAGAGTGCTGCTCACCGGTGGCGCGGGCTGCGCCGCTGCTCTCTGCCTTGCGCGTTCCTTCATTTCGCTGTCCATTCGCTTCTGTTGCTCGGCGATGGCTTTCTTCTCCTCTCCCTTCTCTTTCTCCGCCACTTGCATGCGTTGCAGCTCTGCCTCGCGCTGGGCCTTGTCAGCTTGAAGCCTCTCTGCATTCGAAACCCAGAGAGTTCCAGCACGGTGAGTTAGGCGCCCCTCCAGCAAAAGTCTCTTCGCTTCCCCACACTTTCACTTGGTCTTCCTGGCTGTTTTCGCAGAAGCTTCGGACGTCAGACCTTGTCTCTAACTGCCTCCAGTGGCGCCCGGAACGCCGATGTTTCAACGAGTCAGGTGATAGGTCGGTTGCGGTCGAGTCCCCGCAGCCGATGGCCTACAGAAGCATGGGGAGTCCCTGTGTAAGACGGAAACATGAAACCAAGCTTCAGTTGCGGTCTGGATAAAGCCGCATGCACAGGATCCGAGTTTGGCTTCCCCGAAACCTTTTCGGTCCTCTTCGCAGCTGAGTGTGGAGAGACGTCACGCCGCGACAAAGGCGCGATGAAAACTTTGTCGCTCTAGTCACCCTTTGCGCTGGAGCTTTGGACTCCCCAACACCTGAAACGCACGACGTTGGTGCTCCAACTAAAAGCAATACCCTGGAAATACTTTTTTTCCCTCTAAAACGACCTCTCTGCTCTAGCCTGCTCCCCTGGCGGCCGCCCTGCGTCCCTCGCCTTGCATTCGTAGCCGAGGAAACTTCCTCCCAATGTGCGTTCAGAATACACGCGGTAAGAAGCATCTTTCTCACAGGGAAACTGCATTCTTGACAAGACATCCAGGACTGGCTTCGCCGAGAGTTAAAGAGAAAGCCACGATGACTGCGAGCCACAGTCACAGTTTTGGCAAGAGGACAGAAGAAACCGTTTTTTTCGACAGATCCGCGAGGTGGTGTCGAGACACCCGGACCTACGGACGACCAATCGCTCAGGTCCATTTCTCCGTCCAAGGCCTATTCGTGTACTTTTGGAAGTGACCATGAGAAGCGCTTTCAACTGTTCACATCAGTGAGGTTTGAGGCAGAGCGCCCACATGCTATCCCTGCGAATGACAACGAGAGGACTTTCTGCGGCGGATAGGCCGCTCCTCAGCGTCTGTGTTCTCCTCCCGACAAGAACGGAGTTCTGCACCCGGCTCACCCGAGTTCGATTCCGCTTCCTGCAAGTCTTTGATGAAGCGTTCCAGAGCTGCATGCACGGCGTTCATGCCGTTCCGCTTGACGATCGCCAGAGCCTGTTGTCTCTCCTCCGCAGTCATCGCCTCTGCGGCGGGGAGATCCACGTCGGTGAGTCGCGCAGACGTCGTGTAGTCGCGGTCTTCGACGGACTCGGAGGAAATATCTGTGACGGAGATTTCTCCGCGGCACTTTCGATTGCCGTCCTGCTTCAGCTGGGCCTCGAACTGCAGCTTCACAGCCATGTCAACTGCCAAAATCGTCTTCCCCTTCCTCACACTCACACTCGCTTCCCCCGACACCGCTGGCGTCGGCAGAGTCGTCACGGAGAAGCCGTCGACGTCTTCAACCAGCTTCAGGGATCCGAGGCGCGCCTGCAGATACTCGCGGCTCCACTTTGTGTAGCTTTTTTCTTCCCTGAAAAGAGAAAAGGACAAGGCAATTCCTTGTTCATCGGCGCGCTTTCAATCTATTTCAGTCTAAATGCATCTTGAAGGTTCTTTGGAGCTTCGCTGCAGTGGCCTCTTCTCTCCAAGAAATCACAGGGACCTCCGCAGATAATTGGACAAGCTGACAGCTAGGAGAGAAACAGGAATGCGTTCGCGGCGCATGCGCAAAGTGGACCTTGCAGTGTTGACAGCAGGTTTCTCCGAACTCGCGACTTGATGATCTTCCGCCACTAGGCCAGGGCGTCGTCAGCAACAGAGAAAGTTGCTCAGTGTACAGAACAGAGCACAGCAGCGAGGAAGCTCCGCCAGGCTTGAACCTCCCACTGGATGCTTTGCACTGCGCCTTCTTGACAACTTGTCACGAAGAACGCAACCGGAACCAGTGTCGAGGAGGTGCACAGAGGAACCGGAAACTGTCTCGGGAAAAAAAGAACAGATGAAGAAGGAGACACTGCTTTGTGCGAGGACGCGGGACAGCAGAGAAGCGGACACTGCGACAGTCGAGAAGAGGAGCAGTCCACATGAGAAGACCCAATGAACAAGAAATACCACCGGGCAGCTTCACTCAAATCCCTTCGTCAAAGCAGCGCTGTGCTCGCAGTGCATCTGCAGGTTAGAACTCGAGTCTGAAAAGCATACCAGTGCCAAGAATTGGCGTTCCACACCGAGCCGGCAGCCGCTGACATTTTGCCTTGAGGAACTCGAGAACAAAACGCGCTCCTCCGGGTGCTCTGGACGGGCAACAGGCGACTGTGCGCAAGAAGCTCCGGATAAGACTGGCGAAAAATCTGCTGGGGGATTTCAGTCCAAAGGAATGCGTCGCTTTAGGTGTGAAAAGGAATGTACGACAGAGGCGAAGGGCGCTGTGACGCAGGAATGAAGATTTTGTGAACCCCCGGTTAGTTCTTAGTGCAGAAGACGGCGAGTCACTGCATGCGCATGCACATCTTTGTGAACTCGCTACGGCGACACACGAAACCACGCTTTTTCACATGAAACACGGACAATGATAGAAAAACATGTTTCTAAGAAACAAGATGCACACACCTGCAACTCTGCAAGTTCTCATTTCTGTGACGACCAGCGGCAAATTCGGCTGTCGTGCCTGGGTGATGAGCTGTGCAACAACTGCGCATCTCAAGTCAACAGGGCACCCACTGTATATGCTTCTTCCCCTTCCTGTTAAAATATTTTTTCACTGCTTGGTTTCCAAAAGGACCCAGTCTCGATGCAGGGCATGCTGCCAAGGATCCTAGGAATCCTCAGTGAGAGTGAATGGTCACTCCTAGTTAAGGAGGGGGGGAGGCGATCACTGAACATGATTGAGATTGGCCAGGTGTCAGAAATGAATAGGGACTTTCAAATGTGAGGCTTTTTTTCGATTCGCCCTTAATCAGTGAGGACCGCAGTACAAAGTCAAGCGAGGAGTTCCGGTGTTTAGCCATATCCCCAGGTTTCAAAGCCAAATCAGGTTTGAGTATACAACATCTACTTTCAGTGTGATGCGCGATCCAGAACTGTGAAACTCCAACCGAATAAACGGAGACAGTGTTCGAAACACAGGGCACGGTCGAGGGCGGAGTCTTGCTGTTCAGCATTTAGAGTGCGAGAAGAAATCGGTTTCGCTGCTGAGACTGAAAAGAAATATCCTACTTCTGTAGTTCCACGCCGCGCTACCTGTCAAAAAGAACGGGGATACCTTTTGCATGAGCTGAACCTGGGAGTACGCCAGACATCTAGGCAGACCTCAGAATTGTAAATCTCGCATTTTAGTCAGAAAAGTGTGAATCTGGTATATTCAGAACAACCTTCAAATGCCAGAAAGGCTCTTCCACTTTGTTTCGACGGAACTCGCACGTCCTGAATAGTTGCAAGCGACTGCAAAGATTCAGTCTATTTTCGGTGTCTCTTAATAAAAGTCGAACAACGCCTCTGTAGAAACGTCAAGGTGTGTGGTGCTCCTTGACAGTATGTTTCCCCCACAGAGGGGGTGTCGAGTCGAACACCGGAAAGGGATTGCACGAATCGCCATGTCCGCGGAAGCGTATAGGTCGACGGTGGAAGACATACGGCATGCGCTTTGCGTGTGAAAAATAACAGACTCTTTTCAAAAGCCTTGCAAGCTCCCCGCACACACTCCTCGCCTCTGGGATGTCTCACGCGTTCGCAGCGCATTTACTTTCAAAGTCGAGACTTCCGGAAATGTGTATTCTAGTGGAAATGCAGATTCTAATAGAAATGCATACTTTAATGGAAGAAGATATTCTTATGGAAGTGTCTAGACAGCCCGTGAGCTTCTAGGAGTTTCTGTGCGCTCCCTGTTTAACTGTCGATAGTGCTGGAAAAAAGAATGCCCTTATCAGCCAGGATGTGATTCTTTAGATGATCGCGAGAAACCGCGAGGGAGAAGGGACGCGGCGAGACACCACTGAAAACGCTTGCGTACAGATGTTGTTTTTCAAGAATGAGTTTCGGGGGTGCCACACTCGTGCAGGACCTCCTTTCTCCAATACCCTCTTTGACACCTGCACTCCGTGGAGGCTCACCTCCGAAACCGGTGTAACGTTCCGTTACTCTATATGCATCACACAGGGCCATTTGTGAACGCATGTGAATCCGTAGGATATAAATATTTGAATCTCCGGATGGATGTTCATACAGTCACCTAAAACTATACATATGCACGTATGTACCTGTACACACGTGTACGTGTGTATCTATGTCTTTACGAAGCCTCTACCCTACCGCCATCCGCGAGAGACTTATCTATGACAAACTCCGTCTGGTAGCTCACTGCATGTGCAGATCACTTGGCGTTCGACGCTATTCGTCGCAAGCACCTGCTCTCAAATTTCTGCGTAAACCTGCAACGGGGTCGAGTTCACACCCTTGCTTCGAATCCAGCATGGAAAGTGACGTTGGAGCCGCCGAGAAAAAAACTCCACATTAAAAATAAACTCCCTTTGCCGTTCGCCGTTCAACGCGGGCATGTCGAGAAAACGCGAACCCCCACAGCAGCCCCCGTTCGTCGTATGAAAAACAGTAGGGAGCCGGCTCCGGCGGCGATCGTCACAGTCACATCGTTCAAGCAGTGACACAGTTCTGGGAAGAAAAAGCAGAACGAACTCGAGAAACGACCGACCCCAGACATGTTGTCTCAGTCGAATTTCGGAGCCTGCAGCTTTTTCTCTGGAACATGCTTGTGCTTTCGTCCAACAGCGGCGGCGACATCTTTGTATCCTGAAAAAACAGTCTCCACATTTCACAGGCCAATGAAGGTGGAGCTCCCAAAATACGCCGCGAAAAGTCTTTAGCCTGTTCTCGGTCCTCGGCGCTCTGCCTCCCTATCGGGCCACCGCCGTTTTCCTCCCCGAAACGATGCGGAGTTTCCCCGGGAAGCACTCCGTTTCTTTTTTTTTTCAAATCCCTTAAAGAACGCATTTGCTTTGTCATGTGCAAGTCAGTGGCTGTTGAAACACGGACGACGAAGAAGTTTCCTACGGCTACGCCGCAGTCCATCAGCCTTCGTGCACTGGAGATGTTTTTATGAAGATTGCAGGTATTATACGGGCTTGAGCACAACTTGACGTTTCATAAACAAGCGGAACGGGATCAAGCGACTGGCACAGGCATCGAAAACGTAACTACACCAGTCGAGTGTTTTTCGCATGCTTCCTTGAGAACGATGAACGTTCCGTTATCTGAAGAATTTATGTCGTCGCTTCCTTCTTTCCCGCAGATGACTACCGCAGACGACGCGCCCAGAACGCCAGTCAAGTACTGCGTACCACCCAGAGGCGCTCTGTTGTCTGTATGGCACGACTGCAGTCTTGGCTTAATTGATTCGGAATGGCTTCCGGAAGCGGCTTCCGAGGAACACAGACAGAGGCGGCTCTCTGCGGTGACCGGCCGGAAGTGGACGCAGCGCGACGTATGAGGAAAATGCACAGCAACGCACCTCGGCGTCTCTCGACCCGTCAGTGCCCAAAGCGTTTTCACTTCCGCGCAACTCAGACCGACTCGCGGTTCACGGCGAGCTCGCCGGCAGAGCATGCAGGCTGTGGAGGCTGTTGAAAAAGCTGAAAGGCTCTCCACAGAAGCTCAGATACACTCGCAGGCCTACCTTTCTCATTCAGCGCGTGGTAGAGTTCGTTCTTCACACGGCGCGCAACTTGTGGGCCGATGTAGACCTGAGCCATTGGCAGCAACAAAGAAAAGACCTGAAACGGACGTGAGCACCGACCTGACCCAAGCCAGCCATTCGAGCGGAATGGAGTTCGCCCACGAGAACCGAGGTTTTTGCCTGCCGACTTCTCCGCGCCGAGAGACTCCTCGGAGTCACCCTTGTGTGCAGCCTCCGCGAGTTGGAGGACGGCCGTAGCAGGTTAATACTAACGCTTGTCCAGTGTAAAGTTTAGAGGAACGCAGCCGTTGTGAGAAACCTTGTTTACGAGAATCAGCTTCGATTGTGGCAACACAGCAGAGTTAAGGCGGCAGTTGCGATGGCCGCCGCAACGAGGCCCTCGGTCGGGAAACAGAGGCTGAACGAACCTTTGAAGAGTGTCTCCTGGGTGCAGACTCGAGAGCAAGTTCTAAATCCAGAGGCTACCGACTGAACAATTTAGGAACTCGTTGCTCGCGCTTTGAACGGAGTCACGCGTGCATGCAGCGCGACTGATTCTGACATGCATCGGAGTCCGACACAGTGACTCAAGAACCTCAACAGTCTGCGACAGAAGCCCAACCCACGGGCATTTACACAATTCGAAGAACTCGGTAAAGGCTGCTGAGACTCAGCAGACAATTCGTTTTCGAAACAGTACCATGCTGCTGTAGAGTTCGACGAGAGACGCGCCTGCTTCGATTTTATCTAGCGCATCACGACCGCTTTCAACGCCTCCTGTCTGAAAGCAAAAGAAACCAAACCTCAAACCCTGTTCCGTGTGTCGAGGCGCGTACGCAACATCCAGCGACGTTGAGTCACGAAGACCTCTGACTCGACCATGAAGAGACCAACGGCAAAGAATATGTCAGTCGAAGCAGTTTCATCTCTGGTGTCTGAACAGCTCTGAATCCGGAGAGACGTGTACAGATACAACGTCTAGATACAACGGGGTAATTACAAGGCATTTCAGGGTGAGATCTTTGCGCCTTTAATGCGAACATGCGACCACAAATCGGGATGCGACTTCGTCCTTCTCATAGCGCTAGCAATGCGTACACCTGTGAGACTTTCTGCTGTCTCCACAGGTGATGCAGGCAGGCTGAATGCTGCGCTCTCTTGCCACAAGTTCGACGGCAAAGAGTGAACTGAAAACTGAACTTTGAAATGAATTTAAAAACGAACTGGAAGACATAAAAGAGAGAGCACCCCGGAAACTGCACTCCTTACCGCGATGATAGCGAGTTTCCCTTGAGTCAGTTTGTACATATCCGAAACGCATGCTGTCGACAAATGTTTCAGAGCCCGGCCGCTGAGACCGCCAGTCTCCGACTTGGCAGGACTCTTCAAGGTCTCTGGTCGCTGGATCTGGGGAGACAGAAATACAGCGAAACGGCTTCTCAAAATGAGAATATAAATACTTTTTAATTAAATATATATATATATATATATGTACTCCACCAAGCACGGCACTTCGCTCTGTTGTCCGAGACGCATTTGACACTCTGGGAGTCGCCACAACTGGAAGCAGGTGACTGTGTCGAGGCTTCGTGAAGCAAAGAAAAGGGTGGTTGGGAGAGAAATTGACTTTGAGCCTAAATGAGCATCATTTCGGTTGCAATGTGTGACAGTACAGTTCGTTCTTTGCGACTCGCGTTATGAGTTAGGGAGACACGACAGTGGAAGGCGCCTAGCCAGTGAAGGCGATTTCCGAGTCTTCGCTTCTCTTTGCCCGGTTGTTAGATTTCCAACACTACCTCACATGCACAAACGTCTCCCCGGCAAACTGAGAAAACTGTTTCCGATTTCAAATGCTCAGTCAGTCCTCTCGCGACGTTGGTGACTGATGAGTGAACGAGTTTTGCCCGTCACGTGGACCTTGAATGTTTTCTTGAAGTCCGTCCTTACAGTCGTGTTAGAGACGACGAATCCATCGAGGTTCTTCTCGAGAGCCTGCATTTCACCGGACAACGCAGGAGTGAAAACCACGGAAGAAAGGAAGACTTCGTCCAGCATGCTGAGACCAGCTGTCACGACGCCTGTAACGACCAGCCTGCGAGAATTTCAGCGCCGCTCCTGAAGTTGTCTTTTATCCTCAAATGCCAACGCCACTTGAGACGTATCTGTCACTTTGATGCATCTCCTCGGATGCAAAAACGAGTTGTTTTCCTTCGTTGAGAACTGTTGCAGCGTCTGACTGCGTGACGTCAATCCAGAGTAAAAGACAATGCATCGGCGAGTCGGAGTACTTTCGCTGACACCGTCACGGTTTTCTCCGCAGATACACAGCTTGGATGCCTAGATGGACAGCCGTCAAGACGCCCCTCCTCACACTCCGGAAAACAACAGTCTTGTTCGACTCATCGGACTCAGGGGATCGACCGAGGTACCCAAAGAGACTGCGGACGATCTTTCTCTACCTTTAAAGAACGCACCGTTCAAAGTATATACAGTCGTGTGTGACCTCCCCTCCGTCAGCATTCGAATGTAGTGTCGTTCAAAACCTGTACGGGCTACATCTGGGATGTGCCTGTTCGCGACGAAATGCGAGACAGCTACTCACACTGAGGCTCGAGCGGCTCGAGATCCTGCGACATCAGACTTGTCTCCACAGCTGTTCTCGTCGAGATAACACACAGGATGTCTTACTGTCACGAGTTTAACCGGCGAGAGCAGACAGGAAACGTCTGCCAGAATGTCCACATTCGGGTGAAGAACCCCAAACCTCAAACTGTCAGCGAGTAAACAGAAGCCGAATACGCAAAGACGAGTGGCAGTACCTAGACCTTCTGAAGAAGACTCGAACTGTCCAGTACCGACACCCCAGTTCTTCATAACTTCTGCCATTCGAGCGCGTCGGAGATACTGAAAAGGCCCCAGTTCGGAGACAAGGGCAACCTAGACTTGTTCCGTGAAACAGGAAATGTGAGGCAAAAAGCGAAACCCAGGAAGCACTTACAACCTTTGCGATGCTTTCCTTCTCTTCCATCGAGAGGTCAGGCTGCGACAAACGAACGCAAACGAAACACCGAGCAGAACGCATGGCGCGGATATAAAATCATCTTTCCGAAGGCTCTTCACAACTCCCTGAACTGCGAGCTTCGAACCCATTTTCACTTCACTCGTTCCCCGCTGTCTTCCCCAGAAGCCACAACCTCGGCTTCTTACATCCTGTCGTTGACTCACTCCAGCGGATACAAAGCTACGTGGAAAGTAAAAAGACTTCCTTGTAAAAGCTATTTGTCTCCTCTGGAAGCTGTCGCCCCTCACGCGCCTTCTACATATCTGCATATATACATGTAGATAGATAAGCTTATGAATAAATGCGTACATATAAATCTATGAATATCTATAAATATGTATAAATATGCATATATATATATATATATATATTGCTTGCAATAACACGAATGCACAAGGAAACAGATGCATGTTGTCCGCTTGCAGGGATTGTTTCCTGGACATATCTTACGGCGATTTTGACGAAGAAAAGAGGTCTCCTTCCAGTTTGGTTGGCGTAGAAGGCTTTCGTTTCTTCAGGATTTCCTCCATGCCTTCGCCTTTCGTTTCGCTGCTTCTGGCTAGCTGCCTGAGCCTGTCGGTCTAGGGCGTCGAGTTCCTCCTGAACCCCATCGATGATCGCAGCCAAATGTGAAGCGCTTTGAAGACTTCTCAGACCCGGTGTGTTGGGAGAAGAAAGATTCACGACGAGAAAGTCCGCAAATCTCCCCAGTTTCTTCACGCCCTCGCGCAAGTCTGCCACCGCATCCTCGCTCGTTTTGTTCTTTCCTGGAAAGTCGAAAAGTCAATGGAAAGCCGGAAAAAGAAACAGCCAAGACCCTGAGGCGCTTCTGGAGTCACTTGTTTCGTGAGCATCGAGAAAACCTCAAGACGGTGCAGAGCCGGTGAACAGCTGAACAGTCTAGGTTTGAGAAGCGGCTTCGCGCCTCGACGTGGAGACACTTCGAACTGTTCACCGGAGTCCTTGAAACGCAGGAATGAAAAACAGGCGAAGCCATTGAAGAAAACAGGCAATGTGGGGTCACGGTCGGAAGATCCAAAACCACATTTCTGTGCATGCAGCATCTCTCTTACAGCAACAAGGCCCTTTCTGTGTGTTAACGAAATTCCAATGGAAGCCTGCGGTGTGTGGGGAATTTTGGAGAGTTGAGTAATATGAAAGACGGCCCACCCTCCGTGCTCAGTCCAGAACCGAGCGCTCCTCGGTTATCACAAACGCGAATTCGGCCGAGTCTTGTTGCCGCCATGAATTTCCAAGTTCTTCATCTCACCTAAACTCACTCCCAGCACCCCCTGCGCTGTGAAGGGATCTCTGAGTCGGGCCTCTGAGAAGGCTTCCAGCTGCGTCTGAGCGTAGTCAGCGCCATTGCTGAATCACATCAACTGTTCACATTTCAAGTTCTATGCACAATCAAGTCAAAGTTTTTAGTAAACGCGATTTCTAACTTTCTCTTCACTTCTGAAGGCTAGAGGTTTTATCGAATTGGAATTCCTATTTTACAGTGAACTAACTCGTTTCACCTTTCACCTTTTGTCTCGTACTGGGGAGTCATACACACGACGAGATGGACCACGGGTGCAGCTCTTGCAGGTCTTTGCTTCGCGGAATCTAGTTCTTTTCTGTTAGCAGAGCGCAGTTCAGGTGATACCTCTCGTCGGCACAGACCCCATTCAAAACACGGTGTTTCCATATACCAAAGTTAATCAGGCTGGTAAAGCAAAGCATACAAAGAGACGAACGTTAAGCATACGCTTGAAACACAAGGGCATATGACAAACACAGTGCCGCTCAACCCCGTCCGCCGGATTTGCGCGAGGCAAGAAGCATGCGAATGGTTGTTTTATCTCTGAAAACATGTTTGTCTGTGTGACTCTAAAACGCAGTTTCTCTCTGAAAACGATTTCCCTCTTCACTTGAGGATGCAGCTTCTTGCTCTGGAATTGATTTATTGGCTCAACACCTGAGTTTCCCCCCTCCGAAATAAGAGACCCTCGCAGCGGGGTCTACCGTTGACTGTCCTGTGCTCGACTTCCCGTTTCGCAGTCTACGTGAGACGTTTTTCAACGAAAAGGAGTCCAGTGGAGTGGGTGTCTAGTATCCATCAAGTACTTGGTTATTCGCCACAAACCTCGTCCTGGCAGTCGACGAGGAGACAAGTACCTGTTGAATCCGAAGCGATTGATGACCGACCGATCTTCGTAAAGTCGAAACAGACGAGGTTTCGGATTTCCAGGTTGAGGCTTAGGCGTGATCGAACCCACTTCGAGGAAGGAAAATCCCATCCTGAAAGTCCGCAAAACGCACCGGTCTTTCTCCTGCACGCGTCAATGGCCTTCCCTTTTGCAGATCAACTCGAAGCCGTCGTCCACCTTACCCAGAGTCCTCCGTTCACGTCCACCCCCCAGAATCTGCTTTGGAATCTCACAGCGTAGCCGGGGAGTTCTACCTACGCGGGAAGACTACGTGCGAAGAAGACCCAGTCGAAAAGCGCAGAGACCGTCATCACGCGAGGCGCCCCATGCAGTGCAGCCACAAAAAGACATGCAGGACGAAAGGTTGCGTGTTCGCGACAAGGCGAAAAGCGACGCAAAAAGACTGAAACGCTTCGATTGGCTCGCACGTATGTGGCTAGTCATAATACGAAGCAGGGCCGCAACAACACTACGCGGACGGGAGATCTGTCTGGGGTGCTCTGGGTGTTGTCCTTTGACGTCTTCTGGAGGATCAAAAACAGATGTATGTCTGGGAACTGGAGGTGAGTGCAGGTTCAGGGCAGACTGGGACAAGGCAGAAAATGCAAGGCGCGAAACGGATGTGAAAAAGGACGTCTATCGCCGAGAGAAAAGCAGAAACAGCAATGAGGGAAGGTCGAGATAAAAACAACACACAGTGCGTTTACCTACGCAAAAAACCGCTCCTCGACGGCTCGGGGCCAAGAAAAACAGGACGTCATCTTTGCGTCCAAGCGAATCCTCGATTGCGGGACTCGATTCAACACAGACGCGCTCGCACCTAGGTGGAGTGAGTCAGCCAGCTAAACGTGATTTCGGCAAAAACACTTTGAGTCCCGGAAACAGAAAGTGACTCGGACTTCAAGTTGGGGCACGGGCCGTGCGAACCGTTTTTTCTCACGTCGAAGAAGTAAAAAAGGATGCGAAGACCACTGAAAGGAGAGAAAGAGCGGTTATCGAGAGACTCTGGAGCTTCTGGGTGAACCGTGAAACACTGTTCCGGAACCTGCTTTTGAATGCTCCCAGACACTGCGCAGTCCTCTTCATCTGTCTGCAACAAATCTCGCCTGGAGCCGACGCAGCAACCAGGCGTATTCCGAAACTCCATCTGGTTTTCAGAAACTTCAGCGTACCTCAAAAGAGCTGCCGGTGCTTCAGCGTGCTTGTCGAATCCCGCAGCGAGGCCGATGGGGCTGAGGAACTTCAAACCATTGATGTCCACGTTCAGTGCGCTCTCTTCTCTGGTAAGAAAAGTTCCACAGGAAAACGCGTCAAACGAGACGACCGATCTGTGCGCTTCTCGTGCGGCTCTCGACGCACCACGCTGGCATCTCACCGCAGCCTCGAAGCTCCGGTCCCGTTGCTGGACAGTTTCGGCAGAAATCCAGGCAGTAGGCACTGACACAGTTTTCAATGGGACTACAAGCTTAACAACACAGCGTGGTCGCGCCGGTGGGCAGATCGGTAGCAGACAGATGGTCCATCTTCGCTCTCTTCTTGACTCGATAAGAGCGAATCCGTTGAAAAGTGCGACCTTCGGTTTCCACCGTTGGGCTGAAAAGGTATCTGCTTCTTAAAGATAATACCGTCCCGTTTTTTGTTCTCTACTTCTCTTCGACAAAGTTGATGTACAAGGAGGACTCGCTCGTCAACGAATCCAGTATTCAGTTACGTATCCAGATGAGGCAGAAGGTCGACACGCGTCCTCGGCAAATCCTCTACGCCGTCGTCTGTTATACCGTGTGGAGGAAAGAATGCCTAATGGTCTTTATGTCTACATGCATTTCGTTTCCTTCCCTCCGTAGCTCAACCCCGGGAACGAAACCACCACCCGACTTTGCCCGCAGTGTCTGAAGTATTGCAGTCATAACAGCGCTCCTTTCTTCACACACACACGGGCACCTTGGCTATTTCGAGGAAAAGCAGGTACGACCCGGATAAGGATTACGTCCACCTGCGCATGCAAGTTATTACTCGGTTTTCCGCAACGAAACTGGCACATCCGCACTGCAGGTTCGAGTCCTTCGGTCTCCCAACGTCTGGCGATACTATGTGCCCTATCCACTGCACTTAAAACTGTGCGAACATACATATCTGTATCTACCTATATATATATATATATATTTACGCAAGAGAAGTACAGTGCTGGCGGTCGTGGATGCATCAAACCGCCCTGGCGCTGATTTGGTGAGGCAACACACTTAGATAGCGGCTGCAGCTCAACTCCCGTTACCTATTACGAAACGAGGATATTTTGATTTCTCCCGCCTGTTAACGGCTTCCAGGTATTCCTGGTCGTCCACTGAGCTCTTTGTGTCTGCATGCACGCCTGCACTGTGTTCACAGACTCACCTGTCGTAGTCGACTGGGAGCCAGCCTCTTTTCGCAAGTTCCATGGTGTACCCGTGAGCCGTTTCCGGGTCCAGTGGGCCGCTGCTGAAGTAACGAAATAAGACGGATGTTACCGGCTCGTAGAAGGAGTAGATCATACTGCTCACGTCTTGCAGAGCGCTGTAGCAGTACACTCCGGTGCCGAGAAGAAGGACGAGGAAGACCAGGCGCCGCTGAAGACAAAGACAACATACGACCTCTGTATCCGACGACATCAAGGTGGTACCACGCCGGCTATGTTCTAGGCGCCATACGTATATTACTCTAGGGACTCGAGACAGCTGAACGTGGGGAATTTCAATATCGTATGACGTTACGGTCAATACACATCGGCTCTGTTCTAAAGTAAAAGTGTTGGACTTAAACTTCCACTCGCACTGGAGACAACGTCTGAGGGTCTGGTAGCGCGGCGCCACCCAAGGAAGAGCCCGTGGCTTGATGTGGATCCTCACACACGCAGGACATGACCTTTGAAAAGACGACGGTAGAAAACCTTGCTTCAAAATCTTTGTGTGGCTGATGGGAGAACGCGAGGAGTTCTCTGCGAAACTAGCGGAGATGTTGCAGATTCGAAACGATTTCCAGAAGAAACGGCCAGAGGGGCGCCTGAACCTGCAGTTCCACGACTGTCTCTAGAGACGGCAACTGTGACGCGTACGTAGAAATGTTCTGGTCGTATCTAAATCAACAAGACGCGACTCAGCTGTGTCTGTTTCCCCGTTGGTCCTGACGGAGTAACATGTTTCAAATTCGAAAACGAGGGCATCATATCCGATACTCAGTGCAGGTGGGTGGCCTCAGCTACCGTCCACGTCTAACGGCCGTCCAACTGAATACATGTGCAGTCTCTTTGATTTTATAGAATCAAGTCGCAGCGGGGTTTCCTTAATATCGAGTCTCACAGTGTGCGTGCCAGAGACAGAAAAACGAAATATCCGCCACGAGAGCGGTTCTGCTGGTGAAGTGAAATGTCCTAACTTCGACGCAATTCCGCCTCGACGCTTTCGCGTTTCTTTCTGATTCTTCTTCATAAGTGTCCAGATTCCCGAGGCAGCTCCCTTACATTCGCTTTTCTCTCTCGAGTTGTTCGTTCCCGAACGATTCTCTCGATTTCTTCTGGATCTACGTCCTTCGGCGGGAGACCCGCGCTGGGTCTGCTGCTCTCCGCGCTGCCTGGCCTCGGGTGTAGAGACACGCTGAGCTTTCGGATTTGCGTGCGCAGCAAAGCACCGGGAAACGCCGATTTCCAGTGCACATCGTTCCCCAGAGCGGTTAGAAAGGTTCCGAAATTCCGGCTGGTGCCTCTAGAAAGAGTGACTCTCGCCTCGGGACTTTCTTGCATTCCGCCCGCCGGACAAAACGAATGGCATTTCGGCAGGACACATCTCGCATGCGACAGGTTGTCGGCGGAAACGGGTCGAGTTCCACTTCGTCGCACGCGGGTTTCCCTGCAGAGCGGCTTGCCTGAAGAGATTGGCAGCCGCAGCAAGGCGAAACGCCCTTGGAAATGCATGGTAAGAGGTGCCATATTTCTCGCGGGCTGTGTTTTTGTGAAAGCAGCTCTTAATTTCGGTGAAGACGGAGTGTTGACGGACAGACACGCAGACAGCTGGCAAGCAAAGGTCTTGTGTGGCACTTATCGTGTATTATTGCGGGACCGACAGCTGGTCAAGAGTGAAGACATCCATGAATGCTTTCAGAAGCACAGCAGAAACTCAAAAAAATAAAAAGGAGCAGCGTGGGGATTCCGGAGCACCGGCTTCTGTCGCCGCCCGACGCGAACGCTGAGTAGCCTGCAACAGGAAGATCCGACGTGGCGTCTGCAATCAAAACCTAGCACGAAAAGACTATGGCACGGGAGATACGAGGCAAACGGTTCACATGTAGCCACCAAGCAAGGGGGAAATGCCAAACATGGGAATCGAAGTTCGTTATCGCTGTCTCCGCGTGTTTGCTAGAACAGATTGAGTAGCGAGCGGCGGTAGGCTGTGGCCCTTAAATATCCGCCGACAATGGGCATTTTATAAGAAAAAGATTGCGAGAAGTTTGTGATAAATGTATGTGAGAATTATGTGGGTGTGTCAGCCAATCTATCCACAGAACGGTTTCTCTTCATCTCCTGGTTCCATCGATATCTCGGGGGGGCAGCAACGATGAGTCGCTTTTCTGCGCGCAAATCGCAGCAGTTCGCTGCGTTGACATCTTTTCTCCGAGTAGAGACTTTGCAAGTCCAGTGTCTGGCATCAGGTTATTGGTGTTTCCAGCATTGCTTTTGTCTGATCCGCATTTCTGAACCGATATTCCAATATAAGTGGAGATCCGCATTGTCTTTTTGGGGGGTACGCGAGGTATCAGTCGAGCAGGGAAGTCAACCGTCCCTATGCTGGAGACTGGAAGAAGAGACAGGCTCGTTCATGCATCGATTGCCTGCATGTGAATTCAGCCCCGAACGAAAATTCTTTTTTCTTTTAAAGAGACGGTGGGCTGAATTGGAATCGCGAGATTTTTCGTCTTATCATGTCCGAGACACCGGCCGCACCCTCCGTGTCTCCGTCTGTGGTTGTGACTGTTCGTAACTTCGTTAAGCAGTTTTGTTTCCTCCACTGGGATCGTTTTCATGTATCTTTTATCAAAGAGTAAAATACGCTTCTCGAGTGTTTTCTTTGACGTGGAGGTGACTCTTGGTGGGTCCGCGCATACTTCTCACAACCACCACCGAGGCCTGGCCAAGATCGCAAGCGCCGGAACCGGAAACCTCTGTCGCGATACAATTTAAACGTATGTGTATGTATCTGTATATATATATATATAATATGCATATGTCATGATCCGTCTACATGTGCGTATGTGTATGCGTGAAACGTAGCTGCGAGGATATCGTTCAAGACACTGTCACTCCTGGTGGTTACCGAATTACGCTGCGGTGGAGCATCGACGAAATCCGACCCGAGTCTGCGCTATGCGAGAGGCACCTGACACGCATGCAGAAACGTCACCCTCGTCTTCTGCAGCCTCGTGTCCGTGTGGCTCGTCGGCCGAGGCGAGGGTATCTCCGCAACTCAGGGAGGCGGGGAAAGTGTCAAAACTCCCTCCAAATCGCGAGCAAATTGGCCGTGCCAGCTGGAGGGTTTTGCACTCTATGGCTGCACGCTATCCTGAAGTGCCGGTGAGTCTCGCTCATAACGCCGACAGTTATTGAGAAACACGAACGAACTCAAAACCATAACGCATCGCAATCTGGTCTGCGGTAAAAACCATAGCACAATGATATGTGCGCAGTTCAACCCTGTATAAGTAAGCAGCTGCAATATAAGGAGCACAGGAAATGCCACCATCCTCAACGTGCAGTGATACACCCACTCTACAAGAACTTTTCTTCACGCGTTTGCCGCTGTCGGTTTGCTGTGGCCTCCAATTTTCTCTGGACATTTCCTACGGTCGCTCATGCAAATAGGTAGCGTTTGGGCAGCAGACTTTGACCGCGTTGAGAACACCACAGTCCAGCTGGCGACTTTCGACTTTTGCTGACACCACACAAAATTCGTGTTGGAGTGGTTTAGGCGTGTCTTGGCTGTCCCCACGTTTCCACACAGAGTTGCATGGTTGCTGATTGTCTTGTTTTGCAGACTTCTCGACACACTCTGGAGGCTGCCGCATGGATTTTTGCCTTCTCTGCGTTGTATCCGTGCCAGATCTGCCGTCTAGAGTTCTTTCCTATCCTTGCTAACCTGCCTCCAAGGCTAGATTCTCGGGAGTCGTTCGTTCTTTGGGCCTGTGCGGTGCATAACAAAGTAAACGAGGATATTTCCGCTCCACTTTACGCCTGCAACCTGGAAGCACTGAAGGCGTTGGGGAGATGAGGGTTTTCCAACCGTTCCTCTCGGTTGTCTAGAGGGGAGCTTTTTTCTCTCTGGTGGTCACAACAAACTGTCATTTGTTTTGCCGCTCATCCTTACTGCTTAACATGCCGCTTCTCTTCCGTTTTTGTACAGACTGCGTGCAGTTTCCGTTGTAGTGCTTCTCTAATCAATCCGAGCTTTGACAATCAGCCAGGTGGTTCCTACGAAAAATGTCGCTTCTTTCAGCTAGAGCACGACGGCAAATGGGCGCGCATCCCTAAACCCCCGGCAATGTAGCAGCCATTCAAAGCCACAGGAAAACAAAACTCTGCGCGTCGCTACGGCCGGAAATTTACCCCTCACAACAATAGTGGAACAAGCGATACAAGTTTTCTGTCGCCGTTGCAGAAATGCAGGTGTTAGAAATCCCGTGGGTAGAGCAAGAGAATCCACTGGCACTTCCGCGCCACGCAGGACAAGCACCGCTCGCACTGGATGACCCAGGCGGGAATCAGAAGATCACGATTAGTAAAGCGCAACGCTTCTGATGTCAAGGAGCCTCTGGTTCAGGCAACCGCCATCCAGTGGTCGTAATTGCATTTCGTCTGGCTGCATTCGTCCTTACTAAAACATGTTCCCAGGAGTGGAGATTTAGCCGAGTGTTGACTATGGACCGCCTTGCCCTGAAGGGACCATCATGAAGTTACGGCCTAACAGACAGTCATGGCAGCTCACGTGGGATTTAAACCGGTAGAGAGGAAGGGAAACTGCAAGCGTAGGCAATTTAACTGCGTCGAAAAAGCTATCGAATGGGATGCTGAGAAAGTCCACCGGAAATTGCTGTCGTCGTATATCAGTTTTTGAAGCACTAAACGGGCGTTTCCCACTGCTCGCGTGCTGCTTGGCTGAGAGTCTAAAAAGACCTGGATGCGTGATAGGCATATGTGGCGATGACTGTTGTTTTTCCGGGGGTACGGTCCCCACAACAGAACAGCGCAAGTTAGGCGTGGAACTCTAAGACGCGGGGGATACACAGGCGATTTAGCGCTGGAAGCGCGGTCTGCTCATCAAAAAGTGACTTTAAACGATGGAAATGAACACATCGAAAAAACCGAAGAGGTAACGCGTCAGTCCCACACTACGGAGCGCTGTACCTCGAAATCTGCTAGGGTCACACTGAACATTCGGGATTTTAGTCCTTTGGTCTAGTTGTTGTGTCTTCTGGGAAAAACACAGCAACCTCAAAAGAGGAGGAACCAGCGTAGCAGCAAGGAAACAGTGCAGGTCGGGCAACAGCTTCTGGTGATGCAGAGAAAACTACCTAGCGTATTCGTTCAGGCAGCGTTGCATTTCCGGTCCACAGCAAGACGCCGCAGCAACATGCCTGTGCAGCCCCAATTGCAGAAGCCGTTAGTTTCCGTTGTATCCAGGAAGCCCGGAAGCAGCGTTGTGTCATTCACAGAGGGAGCTGAGAGGAGCAGGAGCTTCGGTCCGATCTCCAAAGAGCAGCTAAGGCTTGTCCTACCGAGACACACACAGGCATTTCGAAATCTAAGTCGGTCGTGGCTGCTCAGGATGGTACTAGCCTCACCTTGTGAGAGTCGTCTTCTGTCACGGGGTTCCTTCTACCTATTTTTTTTTTCGCAGACACGCTGAACCGTGTCGCTCTATCCTACTGGAGGATCCAAAGTGTTCAACGAACAGTGATGTTCCACGAAAGACCGAAAAGTATCGATTTACGTGGTAGCTAACCAGAGAGCTTCCATTTTCCTTTCACAATGCGCGAGGCAGCGTGCTCGTTCTCTGCTGCTTAAACCTTCTATTCTGCGACGGTAAATACGGCAGAGAGTACACGAGGGTGAGCCTCAGTATATGGGCCGTTTATCCCCGTTCTACGAGAAACGCGACAGGGCAGTAATCAGAGCATTTCTGCGCGGTATACAGCGATGCTCAATGAGTGGCTTGTATGCTGCAAAGCTCAAAAGACTGCCGTGGCAAAGATCCGAAAGAAGACATGCTCTCTTCGTGTCTGTCTTGAACACCACGGCGCAAATCCGCCGCAAGCCAAAAAAGTGCGCAATATTCCCGTACTGTTCTAGGCAAATGTCTTCTTTAAACCTTGTTGCACCTCTCTTGGGTTTCTTCTGGGGTTTCCGCGATGCGTTTCTGGAGATCCGCTGTACGCCACAGCCAGCTTCCCAAGGCAAACCTGTTAGTTCACTAAAGTAGTGTGTCTCAAGATGGGTTCTTCTAGAGTCACGGAAACGCAGATAACTAGAAGGTGAAGCATTTCCACCTTCCCGTCGAATCTTTCTGGTGTTCATTCTGGATCAAGGAAATTCCGAGAAAACGCCTCCGTTGCGCCCCTCGAGGGTTCGTTTCAAAACGTCGGGCGTGCTCGACAGACCCACAGTCCGGCACGTCAGCAAGCCTCGTGGCTTCTCCAAAAGGAAAGGGTATTTTCTTTCAAGTGTCCTTTTCCGCACACTGCGTGTTCCACGAGTGAGCCGACGGCATCAGCGTGATTCTCTCTACTATACAGGGTTGTCTGCCCAAACTGACGCTTATACCTATTCCTTGCTGTGCCTGGGTGTTTCGACGCCCGCAGACTTACGCCTTGTACGAAGCGACTTCCAGCCTCCCTTGCAGGCTTGTCACGACTTTCATTGGCGCGCTTGAAATTTGGTCAGACGGTTCTCACGCTCCAGCGAACTTTACAAGCAACAAAGAAAACTCACGTTACCCCGGTGACGCTGACCAAGCGAGTGTCGCCAGAGGCGCATTTGCATGCAATATCGACGACTCGTTTTCACTGAGAAGTATTTTCGTGTCCCCGTCTCCACAGCCCACTTCCGCGGCATACGAAACGCAAATATTCCGTCTTCGTTTCTCGGTGGACAAAGTAAGGGCTCGTCTTCCTGCCTTAAGTGCCACACAACGCAAGGGGGGTAATCGAGAAAACCGTCAGCTGCCGACTGAGAGGCCAACATTCTACTGTCAGCCTCTCCCCGTGGTCGCGTTCCGATTTCTTTCGTTTATGAAGTCTGTGGAGAACCCCTTAGCAAGCGCACTGCGTTTGTAGAGGCGATCTTTTCTGTCCACCCGGAAAATTTCCGGAAGCCTTTCCGTTTTCCAGCCTTAGAGTCCTGTAGCTTCCCTCCCGCCCTTGGGAAGCCTGTGCTGCTCAAACAGCTGTAATTGTTGTCGGGTCCCCCCAAGCTACGCTGTCTTCAACTCTTTTCCCGCAAAAAAGCAGAGCTTCTTAGGCTGCCATTGCTGTGTAGTCCGTATCGAATTGTTTCGGCCGGCCCCCGTCGTGAACTTCACACGCCTTATCGTGCTTATTTGTGCGCGAAACGTCGACCTGTATCCTGCAAATCACGGGGTGCCTCAGCCAACATCCGAGGGGGGCCTTTGCCCAGGGTACCAATCATTTATCCCATCCGCGCGAGTTGTGTTTCTGGGCGTGTGTCCGTTTTTCTGAAACACTGGCTGTTCGAATTCCAACTGTGCCGCACTCTGCACATGCGCACAACAGGCGAACTCTCGTCCCAGTTTCTGATTTCTATCCCCGTTCTTTCGTCTGCGTGCTCTTGTCCGTTCTCAACCGTCCATGTTCCACACTGTGTCCGTATGGCCTCGCGCACTGTCTTTTGCACGGTTTCTGGCAAGCTGAGATATCGGGATTCTTTGACTCGATGTGAGCCCGTCCTCAGGCGACTCACAGCTCGGCTTCCAGGTGGTCGCTTCCCAGGTTTACCGCAAACTTAATTGCTGTCGGCGAGCTCATGCGCGTTGTCTGAAGCTGTAAAGCCCGCTCGTCACGTGAACGCCACACGCCTAGTCCCCCCGCCCAACCCCCCCCCCCCCGCCACCTGCGCCGAAATCCGATGGTGGTCTAGCCATCTGCACGCCTTCTTGTTCCTGTTCCGCTGTCATCCCGTCTATATAGGAAAAGAGGTTCCGCTTCTTCAGAGAACTGCGGAACTGGGGCTGTTGTCAACTGTCAGAGTCCGTCCCGGAGTCGCGCATTTTCCAGCTCTCTCTGGGAGGCGCCAAAAGACAACATCCCTCGACTTCCCTTTCCGCAAACTGCGTGTGAGGCTTCTCACTCTTGGTCGCGTCCCCAGCGGTTCACTTCCTGCGCAGCACTTGGCTTCTCCGCGATTCAAGCAACTTGCGGGCGCCTCAGCGTGTGTCAGCGCCTTCGGCGACCGCCGGGCGCCTCTCCTCGTCAGAATGCATGCAGAGGGACATTCTTCCCGGCAGCTGCCGTCGACTTCTGCCGAGCCGCTGGTCTGGTCGTTCTGCTCTGCACCTCATGCCCAGGTTCCCTACGCGGCTGGCAGACCGACGGCGCAAGCGGCGTTTCCGTACGGGGCGCATGCCGCGGTGTCGAGCGACGGGTCCTTCGTTCCCGCCCAGCTCTCCAGCGCCGATGGCGCCTGCGGGGCTCTCCCAGGTGTCTCTACACCGGGATACACGGCTTTTGCGTGTTCTGCAAGTGCTCAGGAAGGGGCGCGGAACCTCCGGTGCGACATGCCGGCTACTCGGTCTGGCGGGGACACTCCGAGTCTGGCTCACGGCGGCTCGTGGCCAGTTCAGGCGCGCGGTCTCTACACTGGAGAGGGCGGGAACTTCTGGCTTCCAGTGAGTCGGCCGGACGCCCAGGCCGCACAGGTCCACGGTCTGTCTCAGGCGGTCCAGCGCTCTGTCCTCGCGAGGGATACCGCACCGTTCGCGTCGTCGCACGCCTTCTCCGGTCAGAACGCATTTGCAGAGGGGTCTTCCCAAGTCCAGGCGACCGCGGAAGTCCGGCCCCCGACCAGCGTGTCCAGCTCGGGTGCGGAGGTCCCAACATTTGCGTTTTCGAGTGACCCAGGGGCCGTGAACCATTCAGGCGGCTTCCTGCCTGCGCCTCAGAACTTGACAGGCAGTTTCCTGCGTCAGGAGGAGGCCTCGCGCGTTGCGTTCGCAGGCGCGGGGGACGCGGCCTCAACGTGCACGAACCGGTCAAGGGAAACCCTCGGCTCGGGGAGGGCGGCGCCAGGTTCACGCGATGGTGGAAACGCCGACGCTGTTTCCGATCAAAACCGAGGAGGCGAGGAGCACTGCCCGCTGCCTTCCTTGGCGTTTGCTGGAACAGCTGCGCGAGACGTGCACTGCGCTTCAGAGCCACCGTCGCTGGCGGAAAGACTCGGGGGAGGAAAAGCCGGCGACGCTGGGGTGTATGTACACCCCGGGGAGACGAACCGCGGGGCGACCGGCGGCTTCAAGCTTCCGCCTCACGCGCCAGAAACGCCGTTTTCGCAGGCAATCCCGACAAAGTGTGTCGACGCGAGAGGCTTCATCACGCACTCCGAGGAGGTGATGATCGGCGTCGAAAGGCCGAATGCGAGTCAGAGGCAGCGGACAATCCCCGACGCGGCTCATCAACTAGGTGACCACGCGTCGGGTGTACATACACCTGGCGCCGTGTTGACGGCGGACCCGCCGAGTTGGCACGGAGGCGCGCCGGTTCCCGCCCCCTTCGTTCACCCATCCGTGGTGCAGCCTCTCACGGAAAACGGTTTCCACGTGCCTGCGGGAGAGTGGAGTCGCAGCAGACCGCAGGCACATCGTCGCGATTCTGGCCTGCACGCTTGCACTGATTTCGCAAGTCCACCGTGCCCGCACCCGCTCGCAGAGGTGCCTCGTCACGCAACGGACGTCTGTCGCCCGCTTTCGTGGTCCGAGCGGAGAACTGATGCGCTGCTTGCGAGAACGGAGGAGTGTCCTCCAGAGCTGTCGCCGGCCCCGAAGAAACGCAGACGCATCAAGAAAGACAAGGTTCCGTCGACGTCTGCCACTCAAACTGGGTCTTTTTCTTCAGCCTCTGACTCCAGAACCCACGAGCCGGCGCCGACCGGGGCAAAGGTCAAACGCATTCGGCCTGCGACCGCGGCGGCGGGCTCAAACACCCGACAGCTGCAGATGCACCCACCGGAGGTGCTGTCTTTCTCGCCCTCCGAAGACACCCCGGAGAAGCGGACAAAGGAGAAGCCTCGGTCCCCGGAAGTGGGCCACGAGCGAATTGGCGACGCGGCGCTTGGCGTGCCCGCACCGCCAGAAGGCCGAAACAGCGTCAACGCCCCGGACGGAGTCGGTGCCTCAAGCTCGCAGGAAAGGTCTGAGTTTATCACAGAGAGACAGGAGGAAGCTGCAGCCACTCAATCGTCTGCTGCCACCGCGTCTGTGTCAATTCAACGCTCCCAGGCGGTCGCTCCTGAGCCCCCGCTCGGCCCTCCGGCGCCTGCTGACAGTTCGCAGCTCCCTTCTGCCTCTTCCGTGTCTCTGCCTACAGCTGCTGCTCTGACCCGTTCCCTCTGTGTCTCGCCTGCCCTCCCATCAGCGCCTTCTTCTTCTCCGTCCTCCTCAGACCCCAGCGATCCCAGCCCCAGTTCAAAGGCCGACGGGCCGCAGGCGCTGAGGGACGCCTCTCCTGGCGAAAGCCGCGAGGCAGTCCCTCCTTCCGCCTCGTTGAATGAGCCACATGATCCGCGTGAGCTGCATGCACAGGCGTCGAGTATCTCCGCTTCGCTTGAGACTGTGGTGCCGCGGAGCCGGGTGCGCGCGCGGCCGCGGAGTCTCTTCGGCAACTGCAGGCGGCCGGGGAGGCGGCCGCGTCGGCCGGAGAGGGGCGGGGAGCCGGAGAGAGGGGCGAGTCTCGTCAAGACAGTGGAGGGCTCTGGGGCTCCAGGGGTGCCTTGCAGCCGAAGTCCCTCGGTGCATGCGCGGAGCTCGCCTGCGTGCGTCGTGGTCGGGTACGGCGCCGTGATGCCCACTCGCGAGGTGGCTGGCAACTCGCTGATGGGTTTAATCAACCTTGGGGGCGGGAGTTGCTTTCTGAATGCGGTTCTGCAGTGTCTAGCGAACTGCCAGCCCCTCCGGGACTTCTACCTGCAGTGGGCGGAGACTCTCCCGCCACGCGAGTTGTTGGGCAGACAGTACGCGGTGTACACGAAGCACCTGGAGCGCCTGGCGCCCTTCTCTCGACGCAGGGTGAAGCGCAGACCCCAGGAGGAGCGCGGCGCCGTCTGCACCTCGATCAGCTGGGAGCTGGCCACAGTCATAAACCACATGTGGAGACAGTCCGGCTCCGTCAAGTTCCTCAAACCCGACGCCCTGTACCAGGCCTGTTGCCGGATCATGCCCGACTTCGACCCACACGAGATGCAAGACAGCGACGAGTTCCTCCGGCTTCTCCTCGACATTCTTGATGCGGAACTTCGCGCTGCGGTGCTTCAGTTGCCTCTCGAAGATGTGTTGCTTCTCCAGAGACGCCCCACCAAGTGGCAGTCAGACGACGGCAGTCCCCAGGTGCCAGGCTCGGAAGCGGCGTCCTCTCGAACCGGCTCAGTGTCAACTCTTGAGACTCCTCCGATGTCCGACGTGGTTTCCTCCGGCTCAGGTTCGCCTTCCTCCCCTTCAGCTTCGCACGCCGCTTCTCCGGTCTCCTCGCCGCTGCCCAGGTCCTCCACGGCTCTGCATACAGAAGCTTCTGCCCTCCCGCCCCCTGTAAAAGGGGTCCGCCGCTCGGCCGACGCGGCCCGAGAACGTGCGTCCGCGGCGTCTGCAACTGCATGCGCGTCTTCCGAAGCTGCATGCGCGAGTCTCCCGCGGGCGCTGCAGGAGGCGTACCGGGCGCGAGTGAAGCAGGAAGCGACTGTGGACTCAGAAGGTGTGTCTGGGTCTCGGGAGAGCAGGCCGTTGACGAAGGCTGAGGCCGGAACGCTGCCGAATCCGGAAGAGAAGTCCGCACACAAGCGTGAAGAGAGCACCACGTCCGGAGAGAAGGCCGCGCCGAGGGTGACCAGCAGCACTGTGGACGCAGTGCAGACCTTGTTCTCGCTGGTGTTCGAGGGCGGGGAAGTCGACGAGGTGCGGTGCAGCGCCTGTGGCAGGCGAACGGCGACGCTGGTCCCCTTCAAAAGTCTCGCGGTCGCCATGACTCAGGAGGCGCAACAGCAGGCGTGCTACTACTCGAGCATGCGTGCGAAACCTGCGACCTTCTCCTCGGAACTCGTGCCAGTCGACCTCGTCGAGTGTCTAGACAGACACTTTGCAGACGACGCAGACTCCCTCAAGCTGTCGACAGGCGAAGGGTACTTCTGCTGTCGCTGCCAGCGGAAGCAAGACGCAGTGAAACGCTGTTGCCTCGTCAAGGACCACCTGCCCTTCGTTCTCTGTCTCACGCTCAAGCGCTTCGTCCGCGGACACGACACCTACAAAATCTGGAACCCGGTGCGTTTTGGCGAGTTCCTGGACCTCTCGAAATACGTCCGCTCAGACGCCTTCCCGGCTCCGACGGGGACTGAGAAGCAGCCAGGGGGCGCTGCGGACCCTGCTGGCGCTGGAGGAGACATTCGAAGCGGACGGGTCTCCTGGTCCGCCTCTGGAGACAGTGCAGATGCGAAGATGGAGCGAGGGGGCGAGGCCGCGAGTGCCTTGGCGCCGGTGGGAACTCCGGGAGGCAAACAAGGGCAAGAATGTGGCGGAGGTCCCACTGCGATTCAGGCGAAGGTGGAACAGAAATCGCAGTGCGAGTTTCCTCGCCTCTCAGGGGGCTTGTCTCTTTGTTCAGAACCTGGCGAGTGGAGCGCGTCACGCTACGCAGCTTCGACCGCTGCCTGGCGGGGCCCGGACGCCCCGGGGGCGGTCGCGGCTTCGCTCCCGCGCGGTGCACTTTCACTCAGCGCCTGCTCCTCGTCTGCAGGTGGAAGGACTTCTACCGGCGATTCTTCGCAGGCGGACTCCCCGCCGGCTTTCCGAGACCGACAGGCCCCCACCCTGGCGTGCATGGAAGCAGGCAGACCTGCTGGAGGAGCCGAAGCGAAGGCGTCGATGGCTGGCTCTCCTGCGAGTGGACTGGAAGGGATCCGTTCCAGAGACGGGAGAGACACCTGGACCCACATGTCGGAGTCCTCTGAAGCCGAATCCGCTATGAAGAGGGAGAAGAACGAAGGGGAAGCCTCTGGCGACTCCAGGAGCGCGTGCAAGTCCGATACGCGCGACCCTGAATCGTCTCTGTATCGGTATTGCCTGGTGGCGCTGATTGAGCACGAGGGACCTGCGACAGACCAGGGGCACTATGTGTGCTACGTCAAGCACCTCGAAACCGGTCAGTGGTTCAAGGCTGACGACAAACTTATCACGCTCGTGGATCTTTCCCAGGTGCTCGCTGCAGCCCCGTACATGCTCTTCTACGAACGCGTGCGAACCTCGGAGTCGATGCGGTCGTACCCGTTCTTCGTCAGCGACGAAGCCTCTGTGAGGTCTGAGAAGCATGAACAAGGAGACACACACGCAGAAGGAGACACTGAGGGCGCGAGCAGCTCGACGTTCGGCCCTGAAAACAGAAAGGCAAGAGCCTGGAGAAGATGCGACTGGTCGTCCTGGACGCAAAGAGTGAAAGAGATTTCCGTTCCGAGCGACCTCTTTGCAGGTTCGTGTCATTCCACCTCCTTCGATGCTTTTTATTTTGTTTCCTCTCTCGCTCTTCTTCGTCGTTCTAGATCGGTTCAAGAGGCTTTTGGTTACAATCGGGGCTACCTCGTCGGGTGCTCCTCGTTGTATTCGCTGTGTCCACCATAGAGACGACTTCGAATAGACAGAAATACGTAGAAACCGGAGGACATCACAGATAAACACAGCTGTGAACAGCACAGCCTCAGTCCCCTCCGCGTCGCTGCGAGCATCCAAGGTCTCTCTGTCGGCGGGGCTCAACACATAGGTCACTTAACCTCGTCTTTCTCTTGTTTCTCTCGAGACTGGTACCCCGTTTTAGATCTCTCCCTCGCGATTGTCTCGGTTTCACGCCTTTTTTTTCTTGTGAATGTCGCTGGTTTTTCCTGTTTTGCGACTTCTTCTCAGATGACGACAGTGGAGGCCCGAGTTCCTCGTGCACTCGGCAGCCGTCTCCGGAGCGTTCGCCGGGAGACAGCGACACTCGGGGGTTGTCTCCGGCGTCTGCGATGTCGGGGAGCTCGGGCCGCCGCGCTCGCTCCGAGGCGCCCGGTGGCGTCCCGCCGTCTCTCTTCTCTTCTTCTTGTGCTTCGCAGGCTCTTGCAGCCGCAGGCAAGGCCCCACGAGCGGCCGGCGGGCGAGCGGGCCTGAGAGAGGCCGTTGGCGCCTCGAGTGGGGCTGTGAGGAGCCGAGTCGGGGTGTCGTCGAGTCGCGGAGCTTCTTGCACCTCTGCGTCTGGAGCCGCGGCGCCAGAGGGCCACGGTAGCTTCAGTCCAGAGGCCGCATGCAGGGCGAGAGATCTTTCAGGGGAGTCGGAAGGAGGCTCGACTGTCGCCGAGGTGGCTGCGGCCCAGGTACGGAGAGAGCAGACACGGACGCACGCAAGTGTGGAAGACGGCTCACAGGTGGGCGCAAGGCAATCGGGTGAGTGTTTCCTCTGGAGTTCAGAGAGAGCGTTTCTCACGCTTGCTTGTTCGTCTACTTTCTTGTGTTCCTGCGTGCAGCGAGAGCCAACCTTCGCGCCGACACCGACTTCGCCGCAGGGCTCCACGGAGCCTGCGAGCCGCGGCCGCCCGGAGACACAGAGACCCTCGGAGAAGGCGTTTCCTCGCCGTGTGGGGCTCCTGGAGCCGGAGCATGTGTCGACGCTCCCTCCGGCAAGCGAAGCCGCCCCGTTCGGCTCTGCAGGCTCCATACGCGTCCTCTCTGGAGGCGAGACGGAAGCGAAAGTGAGGAGTCTCTCTCAGATGGAGAGAACCGAGAGAAAGCGAGGCGCCGTCGAGGCGCCCCCAAGAAGAAGGGCCAGTGTCGAGGGCGGGGGCATGGGGCTCACGGCTGCAGACCGCGAGGTTCGGAGACAGGTGGAGGCGTCTCTTCTTACAGAAGCGGTGAACTACCAGATAGAAAAGGGTAGGGAATCTTCAAGAGGCAAGGCGCCTTCCCCAACTTGCGAGAGCGCCGCTGGCGCTGGAACAGATGGAAAGGTTGCTGAAGTGAAATCGTTCCTTCCTAGAGAAAAATCGGTTTTCCTAGGGGAAGGCAGCGAGGAGGAGGCGAAGCGATCGGGGTCTTTCCAGAAGAACGAGAAGGACACGGACACTGCATGCATCACCTCTGTGAAAGGAGTGGCTGCTGTCGACCCCTGTGGGGGTGTTTGTCCTGTTTCAAAACCTGATGTCTCTCAGAAGGCCTTTTCGGAGACAAGCGAGCCGCCCGACCGCCAGAGTGGGTTGGGCTCGACCGCGAGCAAGGCCTTCGCAGCCACGCCTCAGAGACCCTCTGAGGTGTCTCTTCCAGCCCCAGACTCGGGCGCTGGCGTCGCTGTTTCGCCGCCTCTCTGGACGGGAGCACAGCCGAGTTCGTGTGCGGTCTCCGGCTTTGCTGTGAGTGCCTCGAAGCCCGAAAACGCTGTCCCCATCTCGACACCGGGGTGGCATGTGCTCCACGCCTCTACGAGCTTTCCACAAGGCCCTCCTGCGTTCCAAGGAGACAGTTATCTCCGAGAAGGTTTCGCCCCCGCGGCTAGACTCCCCGGCGGTTCCTCAGTCTCCAGCTCAGGTGGAAATCCAGTGGACTCACCTCACGTGACTCATGGAGGGCCACCGTTAGGAGACAGCTGGAAGGTCCAACCTGGGGCTCACCCTCCGCATGTTGTGTGGGGTTCGCAGGGTATCCCAGAATCACGCTTGCATGCGTACCCGCGGGCAGACGGCTCCCAACAAGGCTTCGCGGTTCAGGTGGCGGCCGACCTTCAGAGTGCGCAAACGCCAGGATTCTCCACGCAGTGGTTGCAGGAGACTACGCGAAGCGCCGAAGAAACAGTCCGGACAGGCACCGGGGCACCTCCGACAGCGGGGACGCCCTTGGCTGTAAAGGGCGGAGGTCCCCAAGTCTCTCTGGACTCACGAGAGGGACAAGGCCGACGGCGAGAGGGTTCAGGGCCTCCCGCGGAGACAGGTGCGCCTGTGTGGCCTGTGGGGGAGAGGCCGGTGGACGGCGGTACTGCGGGTGCCACCTGGAAGCAGGCGACCGAAATCGAAGGTCTTTCTGCAAAGCCGCAAGTTGCTTCAGCTCGACCGGAAGAAAACATAGGACCTGGAGGAGTCGACATAGCTCCTGCGTCTTCAGTCGCTTCTCACGCGGACCCAGTTGCTCCGAGTTCCGGAGTAGATTCAGCGTCTGCGCCAGAAGACGCTCAGGCTGCCGCGAAGGCTGCGGCCGCAGAGAAAGCTGCTAAAAGACGGCGACGCGCGCGCCAACTCCAACAACAAAATCGAAGGCTGAAGAATGCAGAAGCTGCGGAAGTGGAAGCTGCAGCGGCGCATGCTGCACTGCCTTCTGTTGGAGGTGGAAGGGAGCCTGTGGCACATGCAGCGGAGATGGGACTCGCGGCCTCGGAGGCTGCGAGAGGGGGGATTTCTACGACCGCGCCAGGGTCGGGGATTTTTCCTCAGCAGCAGACGCAGGCTGGACAGGCGTACGTGGGCGTCGTCCCTTACCCGGGAGCAGCAGGTAGAGAAGTCCCGCACGGACATCCTGGAGTGGCGTTTTCAGAAGGATTTGCTGTGACTCCTGCATGCGCGCCATTACCGCAGGGCCTACCAGGACAGGGCTACAGGGCCGGTGGCCAGCAGCTGGGGACTTCGACGCTGTACACTTGGTCCGGGGCCCCTGGGAAGTTGTACGGACAGGGCACTAGTCACGTCAGTAGCCCGTCTCTGCCCCAGCTGCAGTCGCATGCAGTCCAGTGGAATGCGTCCTTCTCGGTTGCTGCAGCGGCTCTTCAAGAGGCTGCTGCAGCCGCCGCGACAGACGCCGGAGCGCAGGGTGAAGCTGCGAAGCCGGTCGCTGCACCGACCCCTCCGAGGCGTCGCAAGAAGAACGGATCTGCTCCGGAAACGGCAGGCGCAGCTCGCGTCGAAGGTTTGTCGGTGTCCATACAGGGCGGTGTCTCGCAGCCGGTGGGGGGCTGGAATCCCTCGCAGCATTTGCCTCAAGGGCCGCTGCTGTCGGGCACCGCGCTCGGCCCGAACCCCACCGTGTCCAGAAGCGAGGTCGATCACGGCCGTGGTGCTGTCGGCAATTTCCAGGCTCCTAGCCAGCCTGGAATGTCGGACTATCTGGGGGTTCACATGCAAGTGCTGGGTGCTAGCGGCGCTTCTGGGGCGGGAGACTGCCGTGCAGTCTTCGCCTCGCAAGTGCCTTGCGCTGGAACCAGCTCGGGACCGAGGTCGGGAGAGCCGCAGTTCCCTGGGGCGTGTGGAGGCGCAGCGACTTCGGCGTCGTTCTACGGAAGCGACGGGGCCTTCTCGAGCTCGGCGCCGGTCATGGGGCACTTGCCGTCGGTCGCCGGCCCCCAGGGGTTTTTGCCTTCTGCCACGGCGGAGCAGGCGAGAGCGCCTGTGCCCTGCGGTGAATCAGTGCAGCCTCCGAAGAAACCGCCTCGGAAAAGGCCGCCTGCGAACAAGGCGGTGCAGCCCCAGGCGCAAACAGAGATCGCTCTTTCGGCCTCGCAGCCGAGTGCATGCGCCGGCACCTTGGGCGAGAAACACAGCGAGTTCTCCACGCCCCACGGGCACCTGCGACAGGACGGATTCGAAAGCTCTTCGAACTCCGTGGGGACTTCGTGGGCGCTTCAGACGACTCCGGACAGTGCCGCGGGACGGCCGCGAGAAATGCAACGTCAGGGCGTTTCAAAACCCCACGGTCTGGCAAGCGCGCCTCCGAGCCTCCCGCAAACCTGCGCGGTGCCCATGGGCTACAAAAGTGGGCCTTTTCCGCAGCCGTCCCTGCACGCGCTTCCAGCGGCAGTAACTGGCGGGACCCAGGGGTTTACGGGTGGTGTATGTACACATTGTGGGAGACCGGCGACTGCGACGGAGCAGGGCTTTCAGCCTTCCTGTTCGTGCGCCACGAGGTTTTTCTCAGCTTCCCGAGAAGGGTTCGCTGCCCAGAGCGGGGTGACCACCGCAGGCGCCACATGGCCCAGCCACGTTTTTCCTGGCGAGAGAAATCCTTCCGGGGATCTACTACCGCAGGCGCGCCCCGCGCATGCAGCCATTGGCGAAGAACGTGTCTTACCCCAGCCCGCGTTCGTCGGGACTGTGGATTCGAACCAACAACTCCAGCTGAACTACCCCAGCACTCAGTACGGGTGGCCGGCGTCCGCAGGGCGAGGCACAAACCCCAGTGCTTCAGGGTTTGTCGCGTCTCACTTCCCCGCGCAGCCAAGTCCGAGAGGAGCGGAGCGACAGGGGCCAGGCGCCCCGGCTGCGGCTGTCCCAGCACACCAGCTGGGTGTGGCCTGGGGGACACAGGCGCGAGCGCCGGCTGTCCAGTGCATGCAGAGTTCGTCGAGTGGTCGCGCTGGGGGCGTCTCTGCAGAAGCGAAGAAGCGAAGCAGGAAGAAGAAGCCGAGCGCGCAAGACGCGAGCGTTATGAAGAGCAGCCAGCAGCCTGGGGAAGTCGCCAGCGACGCAGGCGTCGCAGCGACCGTGGAGGCGGCGCGTCTCAACCCAGCGTCTCAGGCTCACGACATAGCGTTTCAGGAGTGCTCACCGGCAGCGCCTCGCGCCAAGAGTCGCGCCACCAAAAGCGTGGACAAACCAGAACCTTCGGTGTCGAGTGAGAGGCTGACGGGGACGCCTGAGGCGATTGCGCGCGTATTCACTGACGAACACAGTTTGCAAGGAATGCCCGCTACGCAGCTCGTGCAAGCCTCCGGTTCGCATGCGCCTTGCCCCAGGCAGACTCACCAGTACTATCCTGGGGACCTGATGAGCAAGGGGCATGGAGATCGGCGAGACCACACCTCAGCGACAGACCAGTCGTGGGCAGGCGGAACTTTTCGAGGGTTCCAGAACCACGTCGAACCCGTCTCGCCGGTCAAAGCGACGAGTGCTCAAGAGTCTTTTGTGCGCGGGCAACAGACAGAAGGGCAAAGCTACGCTTGGGGCTGGACGGGAGCGAGCGTTGGAGGCACTTCTTGTCATCAGACCAACTTCCATGGCGCTGCTCAACCAGCCATGGTTCAAGCTTTTGGGTCTACCGCCGTCTCTCAAGTGTTGCCCTCCACAGTTCCAGGCAGCCGGGACGGCCGGGGGCACTTTGAGAATAACGGGCTCCAGACGCGGCCGGCGATGGGCGTTCCTTTACCAAATTCAGAAAGTGTGTATCATCACGGAGGGGTGGCAGTTACCCATTTACCTGCCTCTGGCGAGGCGCTTTTGCAGCAACAACAACAGCACGCCGTCTACGCGGGTTCCACAGTTCCCAAAACCCAGAACGTTTTTCAAGAAGACGCGCGGCAGTACTCCACGGGAATGTCAATATCGGGACCTGCGTTTTCTCACGGTCTTCGCGCGGTTCAGTCAATGCCAACTGTGAACTACAACAAAGTGCCTGAAGCAGGTAGGCTCGGCGCACCGGCACCGGCGAATCATCCAGAGGGAGCTGCTGCTGGCATGATTTGCGTATCGGCACCATCCCATGTAGGAATGGACGCCCAGCATTTCCCTCCGGGGGTCGTTTCAGCCGGTGGTTTCTACCAAGCCGGGTATAAAAGTTCTCAGAGATTTTTCGTGGACGGCGCTGGTGAACCAATGCGGACCCGACCACCGTAAGCCGGTCGGGTGTCTAGACACCGAAGGCGTGGACGCGCCAACTTTTCGGTAGCGGACCTAGAATGTGTGATGCGTGCTGCAGGTAGTGGTTTGTTTGTCCGACGTCCGCATTTTCATTCAGCCTATAACACCGGTTTAAGCCTTGACACAGAATCTGCGCAGAGCAGCTCTCTGGGGCGCTGAACAGAGCATAACTTTGTTCGACGTTCTCGGCCTCTCGACACGATTTGGACGCTGATCTCGGGTGTCCTTGTAAAGGGATTCCCTGGCGACGGTGGCATGTATCATGAAACGTAGTTCGAGATTCGACGCCAGGGAAAAAAAAGCTTACTGGATGTTTCAGTTTCGACAAGCATATTCACAGAACGAAGCAGCTCGAAGAGTGGCAGAACAAGTCAGCGATCACTTTACAAAACATGGAACAGATGGTCGTGTCAGGAGTGGAGTGAAGGACTAGTTACGCTTTTGAAGCGGCCTAGCTCTTGCAACTCTTGACTTGCCGTTCTGGGCACACTGTTTCAGAGGCGCAGATATGGCGTGTATTGTTGCCCGACAAACGCTTTTGAGAAGTGAAAGGAGTACGTACACCGCACAGATCACACCGAGCGATGAAGACGAATGAACGGGGCAATGGATAGGAACAGCACAATAGGACAACGATGAGGACGCTTCCAAAGTGAGGGAGGCAATCACAGGCGCACAAAGCATGGCCGAAGCGATCATGACATAACTGGAAGTTAAACCGGAGGATGCAATTTTCCTTGCACAGTAGAGAGATATCACGGCGAACTTTCTGTCGGTGGTAACTCCTATTATAAGGAACCATCCCCTAGTTACTAGTGAAAACCATGAAAGCTTATGCGTATATGCCCTGTATACTGACGTTCATGCGTGTAAATGTATGTATGTCGGCTGTCCTGAGTACATGGAAAGTTACAAATCTGCGCTGCTACGGTCTCCAATCCAGCACGCTTGCACGAAGCATTAAAAGTCAGCCTCTCGGTTGTTACGGGGAATGTTGAGGTCATCCACTGTAATGAAAATTGGCGGTTTAAAAACCCCCTGTGGTGAGAGTGCCGTAGTGAGAGCCTTTCCTCATGCAGCGTACAGAAGCCTCCCAAGACCATCCTTCTTTGTCTAAATGACTTAGCCGTTCGCGTATGGTGTTCTTCGTTACCGGCATCAGCGCTGGTCTCCCACTGAAGATGCTGCAGTTCGATGCGGCCCTCGAGGCAATCGTTGAGGCAGTTGGAATGAGCCGACTGATTGCTACGTCAAAGAACTCTAGTCTCTGCGACCATTTCTGTGCAGGGTGACAAGCCGACTATGAATTGTGTTCGTGCTGGTTAATCCAGCTGTCCTACAGACATCAGGGCATGTGTCTACAAGGAGTACAAATATCATAACAATCGTTTTGGCAGTCTCCTTCCTAGTGCTAGTCTGTACGAAGTAGTCGGGTCTATGCATCGAGAGTACGATAATCAACTTGGTAGTGGTCCATCTCTACGTACCAGGATACATTTCAGCCACGTTATGGTCAGCGCTACCTTGGGATTCTCTGCAAATCAAACAAATGATGGACAAACTATTGACACGGGGATTTAAGTGCTAGCTGAACCCGAGGCACGGTATCGTTGAAAAACGCTGTTTCTTCAGCTGTCGTATGGCTTTCCACTCTCCCTCCGCGACAGGAGTCTGATGTCCCGAATGACATTTTTCATTGCTCGCCGCTGTTTACAGTCGTATGCTCCTGGTTAGCATGTCGCTCTCGGCTCTGATTCGCCGAAGAGCACCTCGCCTCACACTTTGGCTTTTTTGCTGTGCTCTCAATACGTCTGCGCTTTTGCATGGTAGCCAACCGTTGTCTCCGTTCCCGTCTCAGACACTGCAGCATTTCGTTTCAGGTCTTCTCCGCACTTGGGTTGTATTTGTCGCTTTTATGAGCCTCGAAAGATTACCCAATCCGCATTTCTGCCATTCGGGCGCGTAGATTGTATGCTGCTTCCGTCCTGTCCTCAGTGAACACCAGATGTGAGTCTATTTCCCGCCAGTGTGCATGCGTTGTCACATGCATCTTAGCTGGCGCTCCTTCTACAGCCGCACAGATTCCCTTTTCCCTCGCGTCTGTTTGTTTGGCAAGTCGTTTCAGTTCATTCCTGTCGAAGTCACTGCACAGATTTGCTCTGTGTGTCGCTGGCCTGCAGAGGATCCAGTCTTGGTGAAGGGTGTCGATGTCCCTCCGGACCTCTGAACGGCCCTCGCCAGACATGTCCAGCGCCTGTTACCTTATGGAGGCGGGTCAGGGGCTCGCCTCGTGACGATTTCGCCTCCCGACCTTTTCAATCTAGATTTTTTCGCATTTTCCACAAGATACCGACAATGGCAGGCGTATGCTTGCACTCTGTCTGCAGCGCGAGCCGCCTGAGCAGGGTAGTTCACCACTGCGTTGTTTTCCTGTCCTGCGCCTGCTTTCTTTCCCTTCGAATGGAGGATTTCTTGTCCATCGCTCACGGCAACCCGCTGGATGGACCGATGGCAGAAACGCCGAGGTGGCACCCGGCAGAGTGGGAGGCGGTCCTTGGGAACATGGAAAGCGCCGTTTTGAAAATCGACTTCTCTCAGAGCCTTGGCAACTGGGCGTCCATCAGAGAGCAGTCCACGTTCAACGTGACGATGGCGGACTCGACCGTCGTATGCACGCACCCGCAGCGACGAGATGACGACCTTTTCATGGAGTTCCCTCAGAGTACACAGAACGCAAAGAGCAACGGCTTGACCCCTAAGAGAGCAGACGCGGAACCGAAACGCTTAGTTTCGGCCTTCCCGGAAATGCGCGATTACCTGCGAACCGCTCGACTCAGATGGATCGTTGACCGGTGCTTCCAGTTCAAAGACGGAGACGCTTCGGAGTGGACCTATGAAATCTGCGTGGGGTAAGCCAGGCTGGCTGTCCTGTATTTGCGCCTTCCTCATTCGCATGACTGGAGACCCCGTCGCATGGCATCAGCCAGCGGATGGACTTCACTTGCTTACGAAACTGCTGTCGCCAACCCAGTACTGACCGTAGTCACATGGATGGAAAATATCCATACATGCATACCTATATATATATATATATATATATATATATATATATGATTCGTGTTGTTACACACTTCCTTGCACCCATCGACATAGAGGAGGTTTGACGGTATTTTCACGATCTGGGGTCAAGGTGGTTTAGCGCCTTTTCCCCCTTTTGTTCTGCGTCATGTCCACAGGAAGAAAGTGACGCAGTTCGCAGGCAACCAGAAAGCCGGGAAGACGATAGGCAAAACGCTCTTTGAGTGGGGGACGTACAAGATAGGTCACGACCAGCTATGGGCGAACGGCACTTTGACTCAGGTGAGAACTGTTGCATAGGTTCGAGACGTTTCGACGTATAAAACAGGGGATGTAAAACGTTGATGTAGGCCACTACTTGTCTCTCCTGGATAAACCGTGTTCAGGACTGTGCGTTTGACTCCTTATAGCACTTGCTGGTAGTCGTCCCTTTCCTTTCCGACGTCCCTACGGTAACAGATATCCTCGTGCTTGTCCAGTGATGCGGACGCTCTACTCGCTGTCTTCGTTCCGCGAGTGCGTTTTTTCTCTGTCAAGCGAAGCGCGTCAAGTGCCACTTTGCACATGTTCCGGAGTCGAACTCTCGTCACTTGATGCACTTGATGCGCCTGATGAGCACACGACGCTCTTGCGCATGCAGATTCGAGGTCCAATCCATGTCTAGAATCCCAGACGGACCTCCGAAGACTGCTCGACATGAGTTCATAAGTGCAACCCACGATCTACAGAGTCGTTCAGCACCCCCTTTTGTCGATTCAGATCTATGGAAACGGCACCGGAGGACGGCAGACGGAAGTCTTCTTCGAGTGTCTTGACCAGTATCCGACAGTTACGGCAATCGAAGAAGTTCGCGAAAGCGAGTTGCGCATGTGGGTTGGAGCCTCCATGTTTTGCGACTTCCGTCCAACCAACCCGACACCTGTAAGGGTAGAAGCATCTCAGGAGAAATGATTCGGTTCTGTCACTGTGCTCAATACTGGTAGGACCCTGGTTCCATATCTGTCGATTTCAGGGTGTTTCTATACAAGCATTCGCGTTATCCACGAATGTAGGACCCGACTCAAATAAAAGGCGACATGACAAACTGAAAAACATCAACGGGGACGATGTGAAGTGGCGTTACGAACCAGTTGACTTCGCGTTTGAGCTGCTACGTGTTTCGCGTCTCAGACGCCGCAAGTTGGAAGATTCTCTCATCGAGAAAGAAGGCCCACGTGTGTCAGAAATCGATTACCATTTCTACAATCATAAATGGAAAAATACTTTTCAACAAAATCTTCTTTGCAGCCCTTGCTCGAGGCGCTCCTGCGGCCACTCGAAGGCTGGTGCGCGAACTTCACGACGACTGGATTCTGGTCCTACGAATACTGTCATCCAGACAGCTTGGTCCAATTTCACAAAGACAGTTCAGGTAACGATCAGGAAGTGGTGATGGACTAGCTATGATCCCTCATACGCAGTCAGTTGTGCTACTTATATTTGCTGATACATTTCAGTCGTTTCATTGTGGGTGCTGTATTGGATTCTTCATCTAGAGCACTACAGATCTAGTGTAGAGTTCTCTAGTTACATAGTTGCCTGTATACGTTAGAGTAAATGCAAAGATTGAGCGTCTTCATCCTCCCATGTCCCCTCGGTGGAGCTTCGAAACGGCACCACTTGAAATTTCGTGTGTACACACACAAACTGGTGGTCCGCAGAAACGGTAAAATACTGCTGCTTCGGGATACGCAGTTTACGGTTTACTAAGCGAGTTCATATTGGAACAAGAATTGCGGTGTTTTTTTTCAGATAGCATGGAATGTCCAAGCTGGTCACTTTAAGTAAACCAAACAACTAGTTCACGTTGAAACAAAAACTGTGGTGTTGTGGGTATCAGGCGATGTCAGAGACCCGATGTTCCTCCTGGGAACTCTGCACACGTCGACACCGTCGTCGACATTCATGTGGAAAACCCACGCGTCTGCAGACTTCCCCATGCTCCGAGGAAAAGGCGCAGGCGTCAACACAAACAGTCGGCCGAAGTTCCGCTTTCTGCCGGTCCAGCTTGTGGACTTTCCCTCCGAGCTCAACAGGGGACGAGAGGAGAAACCCCAGCAGGTCCTCGCTATGGAGTTGACGAAGGTAAGTGCCTGTCGGAGGGGGGAGGAGGGGCTGAAACAGAGAGTAAGAAATTCATAGGCTTTTTCGGGTGACTGGAGGACGTCGAGTCGTGATTTTGGAACGCCGGTCGGTGCGATCAACATATCTTCTGAAATGCGAGCAAGCCCGAGGTTGTTCTTCCGGTATGGATGCTTTCGGGTGACGAGTATGAGGTGAACTGAGTAGGGAGGGCAGCGTCAGAAAGGCGGAAAGTTTGGAGCAGAAATACCACACATACACCACAAACTGGAAGAGATCAAGAAGACAGAGAATAAGTCATCAAAGACAAATCGAGTGAAAGGAAAGAAAAGGCAAGTGTTCTTTTACGAAAACGCGAGGTCCCGCTGAGGTAGGCAAAGATGAACAAACCGAAACCAAGGGAGAACGACGGGTTGCAAAGACCGGACAAAACCAGACAGCTGTCTTGAGCCGGAATGAGATCAGACCATTCTCATAAATCCACATAATAGGTCGCTTTTCCATTTCGTATGACACAAGTCAACTTCCCCTCCAGCTGACACTGCCTCCTTGGAAGGCACTTTCCTTTAGTGTCAGTTTCAGTCTCTCCCGAAACGACGTTAGGATTGCTTGTGTCTTTCTGACTCGGTGTGCTTACATGCGAGTCTTTCGCGGACTGCAATTCAAGACCCGGGAGCCGGGGATGACCTGCACTGGCACTCGGGTCTCTTCGAGGGGTACGAGGCCAGAACACATGCCGACGGCGAAGCGAGGAGCGGGGACTTTTTCGTTACCTTGGAATAGCAACTGCTCATGTCTCTCTTTCCTGCAGGAAATATCTATGTCTCTCGCCTTTTTGTCACTTTGCTGTGAACGGCAGGGAACACTCTGTGACAGCGCGGATGTCCAGCGGAGCACTCGCGTCCTTTTCGAGTGCCCTGACGACTTCGCCACGCTCGCCACGCATCAGGTCATGAAAGTGATGGAGGTGCGTTTGTGTTCATGGAAAATGAGAGGTAAAATTGCCTTTGTCTGGCAGATTTCTTCACCGTTGCTGTTAAGGGTTTGTTGTGTGTTTAAAACCGATACCGATTAAGTGCTCGTCGTGAGAGTTTCTGGTGCCTTTTGGGAAAACACTTGAGCAGATACGCCTACGGATGGACGAGGTGCCGACAGACGAAAGAGCTGCTGGTCGGTGTGTCGTGCCTGAAAGACAGCTTGAACGATTGTCGACTGGTGTGGTTTGTCTACAGACATCGCCGTGCCACCATGAGCTACTGATACACACCCCTCTAGTCTGTCCACACCCACGACTGCTACCACCCCGGCCGAAGGAACCGCAGGTAAGCCACCGTGACCAAATCGGGATTACTCGTTCTGTTAGGTTTTTGCAGTGAATCAACGTCGAGCAGTTTCTCCTTTGCTTGTCTTTACAGCAAGTCAACTGCGTCCCAGTGGAAAGCCATCAGTTGGATTCGCCTCACGTGTCTGAGGCCAACCACGTGAAGGTGAGGGCAACGGTCTGTGTACCAGCAGAGCAGTGTGGTGTGCGGTCTCATAACTGTAGCATCTCTTTTGGGTGTTGCAGTCGGTTATCTGCTGTTGTAGTGGTCGATGGAGAGAGGGAGGCCTGCCAAACCGTGAGAAAAAACTGCTCCCCATGTTCCCTTTTTTTTTCAATCAGGTCACTGCCGGGACGGCAGTAGATCCAGGGCTCGAAGCGATCCCGTCAAGTTATCTTCCTGATGGCAAAATCAGGTAAGCGGAACCACGAGGCTAGAGGTGCAAGTCAATACAACACGGGCTTTCACGCGGACTGATATGATTCTCTCTGGTATTTGCCTTGTTTTGCTTGAAGCTTAAACGGGAGCCACTTCGGCATGAGACAATATAAGAGAAGTCGTTCATCTCGGAAGTCCCCTGCTTTCAGGGTTGGACGCCTCGTCAGGTATGCCACAACGGAATGGTAGCACGTGTACCTTACAAGACTCGCGCAGTACGTGACCGTCCGTTTCGTGTGTCTTTTTGATCACTTGCAGGCATCGGTGGTCTAAATACACGGCAGTGGTGCTTTCGTGGGACCGCAGCTGCGAAGCCCCTCCAGATTGGACTGCGAAGGTGAGTTTTGTGGTGATCTGAAGCGGGATGGTTGAGTCGCAGGTCCGCCGAGCGACGGCCGCGCACGCGTTGAGAGTGATTCCACAATTTTTGACCTTGTCAAACTGTGAGGCAAGCGGTGTAGTCAGATGTCATTTCAGAGAGGAAGCTCCCTCCGCGATCAACTGCACTGCTCTATTTCCAGGGTGTGGCTGAAATGACGCTTTGACATGTACGGCCTCATGCATACGAACCTGTATCAAAAATAAGACACATAAGACACAAGACGTGATACCATGTGAACGCCGATGTAGTTATGGGGCGGCACCTGGGTACAGCCAAAGGCAATGGACAAGAAAGGTTCCGCACGCGCACGCTGCTACTACCGGGCCTTTGACCGCCCTGAGCACCACCGGCACGCAGCGGATGGTACAGACGGTGGCTGGTTGATGCCACCGAAAAGGGGACTGTTGTTGGGTCAATAGTTTTTGAAGTGAACGGCATAGCCTCAGTTCGAAGATTCTTCAGACACAAGTGCTCACACTCGCGTGCAACCGTGCGGCCCGCAGGTTTACGAGCACTATCCTGAATCATCCAGTCACAAGCCTCATTATCTCCTCTTGGTGGACCAGGCAGCTGTAAGAGAACCTCAACTGCCCCTATTTGCCTACGTGCCAGAAGTAAGTTGTTCTAGTGAGACGCCGTAGAGCAAGTCGGATCTCTGACTAGTACGACAGTGTGATGAATCCGGTCACACACACGACTGTGCTTATCAAAATCACGTGAATAACCGCATGTCATCGTCACCAGCGCAGTATCCCGAAACTCCCTCGTCTCCGTACTCATCCAGCAGTCGATCTTTACCTGTTTTCTACAAACGGAGAATAGTAACCCATATGTGCTGTGCGTTGATGTTCCAGGTTGCCCTAGAGCCAGCACCTGCCGGCCAAGGACTTTTCCGACATCCTCTCACCTCATATTTCTTTCACGTGAGTCTCTATTGGTAGCCTCTAGGTGTTTTTGTAACGGGCTGATCCACCTTTTGATTAGGTGCGCTAGGTGGTACTCCGAGCATGCTCAAGCACTGTTGCAAGGTTCGCTTGTCGTGCAAACTTATATTCGCACATAGTAGGCTATCATGGATGGGCTTTCAACGTCGATCTGATGTTTTCTCCGTGCAGCATTTTTCAACTCACAGTGGCCACTTCGTTCCACTGATGAATACAACAATTCCCCAGATGTTCCCAGAAGACTTCTCAGAGGCCTCACAAGCAATTAAAATTGGAATATCTGAGTTGAACGATAAACTGGCTTCTTCACTGGGAGTATCACACGCTGACATAAGTGACCGGCCCCAAGTGATTGGGTTCACACCATAAAGCTCCGCGCAAAATTGCCATGGTCTTTTGTGGACAACCTTGTGAACTTCCGGTTTTCGTGGATATCGTGTTTGACACCCCGCTTCTGCTTCGCTCTTTGTCGGAGTATTTGTACAAACGACTCCTGAAAAAGGTGTAAGGCGACCGACTCGCAAAATGGTCTCGGTGGCATGTTTACCTGTTCTTCATCATCATGTTCCGCGTCTGAATCTTCGGTCGGTTCTCCTGCCATTTCTTTCTCTGTTTTTTCTTCCTCTTTCTGCACATGTCTTTTGCTTTAACAGCGAGCTGCTTCCTCGCACCTCTGAAAATGTAACGCACCTCTAGGGCTTCCTCATCATCTCTCAGTTTTTCTAGTTTCTCCTCAACGCCCTACGCGAAACTGTATCCAGTGTCACCACAGTTTTTGGTTTTTGGGTGCTACTCACCTCACACTTAGAAGTGGATAATGGTGGCTTGCCGCACTCTGTGTTCAGCTGCACAATGTGACGCTCTCATCCTGAGGAATTCACAGACCAAACTTGTGTTGCTCCCACCTCCGTAGATGATTCGACGTCAGAAGGCTTCCCGACATCGAGTCTGCCCTGAATGAAAAGTGGTAGTGTTGAAGGCGATGAGTTCTCATAGGTTCTTACTGCTGCTAAAGAAGAACCATGCGGTTTTTTATCTGCGAATATCTGCCATGACCAGACTAGTGATATCCTATGACGGCACGAAATTCTGTACCTGCTCCGGCTTTCAGGTCGCCATGCGAGGAATGGAAGCCAGTCAAGGCAGCTTCCGCGTCCGTAATTGCCCGCTAAATATGTTTGTACAACCTGCCTTGCTCTAGAAATGATGCATCATACTCACGCTGGCCTTCTGTTGTTCTTCCGCAAAAACTTCTGCCCCGGATTCAGCCTCTTGCTCGTCAATCTTCTTCTGAAGCTCCAGTTCGGCTGGGCAGAAAATAGGTTTTGCGGTTGCGCTGAGCAAGCATTACAAATCACCTTTGGCATCTTTCTCAATCATTTTTGTTTCCTTCACTGCAAACGACAGTTAGACGTTAGTCGACGAGTACCCGGTGCTTAGTCCCTACTTGTGTCGGTTCGAATCTGATCCTTCTGCTGAGCTTCATCTATCTTCATCTGTGCTATGAAAGCTTTGTCCGCTGCCCTTTTCTCACGGTCCTACAAATGGGTGTGACTTTTGGGCATGACATCCTCAACTGAGCATAAAACACGGGCGTACGGCCTTCATTTCACGTTCTTCCTCAATACGTTCTAACTCTTCGTCTTCTGCCTCTAGTTTAGCTTGACGCTGCACCGTCTCCTGTTGAGGAAAATAGGCTTATGGACTGCAGAAGTGCCCCTCAGTTCCAAGCTCACCACATCTTCCTCATGGGAGAGTGCACTATCAGTCTCAGCTTCTTCCGATGCGTGAAGACTCGTCTCTGATTCTGTATCAGGTGGCCCTTCGCGTTGAAAAGCAGATGCCCTGCCGTTCACTTTTGACAGCAGCTTGTCGATTGGAACGGCGTAAAGATTAGAGGTGGCTGACGCCATCCCGACAATGAAAACCACTACTCTTGAGAAGTGCATTTCTATGACCAGTGATGTCTCTCACTGAGACCCAACTATAAAGTACATCGCACTGCTTAACGCCACGTTGGATTTGTGGCACCGGAACAATCTTGTGTTGATCCTAGCTGTGCAGAACTGCGGTGTAGTGACACTCCACGCCCCACTGTTACTAGATCGTGCAAGTCACTTTCAGTCCCTCTCCTCCGAAGACTTTATGTAAAGCAGTACCCTCCCGCACTTTTATACTCCACCTGTCAGTAAGCGTTCTAATGTGCTGAGACACTTCCATCATGGGTCTTTCATCAGCAATCGTGCACGGGCCGCAGGAGTTGTGTGTCTGCAATAGTGCTCGCCGCTCGGCCGGGTTCAGCCGTGTCGAGGTAACGACGCCATGGCTGTAGCATGGAGTTAAGTTTAAAATGGCATCAGCTCTAGTGGTGGCAGGTCATAATATTTTTTTATCTGTTGGTTCGTCCATAGATGAGAGCTCCTGTTTGTGCTACATTCTACCGAGTTGTGTCTGCTGACCAGAAGCGCGTCGCTTTTTGCCTCATTCTATAAAAATCGCCCGACATACGAGCAGAGGGAACCCTAGCTGCACTCCTGGACTGGCCCAGCTTTTCCTGCCTCATTTATGCCGCCTTGATTGAGCGTTTGCTTAACTTTGTCTTTGCATCGATTGTCATACTTGCCCAATGTCTGAAATCTTCCATCGGTGTTCTCCCAGCTCATACAGTTTCCCACGGCTCAACTGCTGCTCGCGCCAGGGGGGCGGCAGCGTGCGTCCAGCGCATCCCAGCGTGTAGTGTGATACGCTGTCACACGTACACGTCTGTTTCAGTTTCGCGCAGCGCGCCGGGATCACCAAAATCCAGAACGTGCTATCCAGTCGGCTACTCTACGTCAAGTTTGCATGGTTCCTAGCTTCAGTTGCTGTTGCACAGCTATTCTTGCGTTAACAACCGTGTGACCTCTCCGTGTTGTAAACGGTGGCCGCCGACCCCTCTCGTTCAGAGAGTGTCTTCTCGATGCTTGAACATCTCGAGAGAGCCATGTCTCTCACACTGGAATTCTCGCGTACGGGTAAACCTTCCATCGATAAGAGTTTTTCTCCTGTGGACTCACCCTCCTTTTTTCGGAGCTGCGGTGACAGTGGGCTAACCACCACAACGGCAGCCAGTAACCATACTGATGAAACTTCGTCAGTAGCATCTAATACAGCCGCCGGACTACTCGCTGGTAATCTTGCCGACCTTTACAGTGATGAGGAAGTTCCGTTTTCCGCGATGATTCCCTCCAGAAGCAGCGCCAAGGCTTCTCAGGGGGAAGGCATTACGAAGATCGCTGACGACCAGAACCAGTTGAAAATACCGTTGTCACAGTCGGGCGAATTACTGGCAGAGCAAGATATCCCACGGGCACTTGACGACTTCGTGCGTGTTCTCGTGGTGACTCGAAGATGGCTGCGCAAAGGTCGCCTCACCGGATATGTTAGTGAACTGCATCTGGAGATGTTGCAGATTCATAATGCCGTGCCGGTAATGGTTCCTAGAACTCCGTGGACCCGCGCCATGCTGGATGGTTTCATGCCGATGCATGGATTGTTGCTAGTTGAAGGCGAAGATGTCGGCCCATCACTCGATCCATACAGAGGCACTGCGTCAGTGGACCAAGTGCAGAAGCTTGAGGTGCAGTCGATGCACCCTGGCGAGGTCACGTCTGACGAGGACCGAGATGCTATCGAGTTGGAGCTTCTTCAGCGGTGTCACAGGGATGGCATACCTATATTAGGAATTTGTAGAGGGTGCCAGCTTATCAATATATTTCGCGGCGGTTCGCTTTATTACGATATCGGTTTACAAGTCGGCAAAGAAGTGCAGCACATCAACTATAGCAACTACGGTAAGTGTCGGTGGGACTCACAAAGAACGACGTCAGCTAGCTTTTCTGCTTTTTTCGTGTACATCCTACCTCGCTATGCCAAGGCCTTTTGTCAAGAGGATGGTCCAGTGTCTTCATGTGTTCATCGTCAAACAAACCGATATAAAGGCTGTGGTATCTTGTAGGTTACTTTAGAAAACTAGTGTGTTTCTCTGATGAAGAAACTCGGTTACATTGGTGACATCGTTGGTGTTCGTTTGTTCTGCAGATCAACACCGACATGGGTTGTGGGTAAATGCTCGTTCGCCGCTCGCGAGTTTGTTCCGGGAGGAGTGTGAAAAAGGGCGCTCCTGCGGTGCGCTTCTATCAGCCGAAGATGTTCTAGAGCGTATCCAGACTCCACAACCAGTGATATCCTCGCGTGGGGTAGAGGCACGTGCAGAGCCAGAACTGCATCAAGATGCCAGCACGAAATCGGAGGTGAACGGGCTGGCCACAGCCTCAACAGGAAACGGTGCGGCTTCTGGTTCGGCTGAGAGATGCAACGACGACACATCATGTTCTGGTCCCGAAACTGGAAGAGGCGACGTTTTTTTCAGTTTGCAAGTGAATTCTTACCACCACCAAGGAGTGCGCCAGTTGGGCCAGGGTTTGTTTCCGATTGCTTTTTCTGAAGATGGTCTTGTCGAAGCTTATTGTGACGATGGCATGATGACGTCTGAAAGCCGGCAACCCGGAGCGGACCCGAAGGATGGAAGCTGGCAAAATGCCGAACGTGACACCAGGCGGCCCAGAGAACATTTCGTGCTTGGTCTTCAGGTGCGTTGTGTATCATCATTGCCCCGTCCTACCTGAAGAACAAATCACAGTTCTGAAACCAGCGCAGAGTCGAGATGCTCTTTTTGCCATAGTATGATGTGTGATCCAACTGCCCTATGTTTTTTTGGCAACACCCGTCCCGCTGAGGGACCTTCTAGCGCTCGATGTTCTCGTACGAGAGAGTACATACGAACCTGTTTCGTACATTTTTTGTGCATTTGCAGTTTCATCCGGAGCGAATGACGGAGGACTATGCAGGATGCCGGCGCATATTCGGGGCTTTCGTTGCGGCGTGTCGGAGGTACAAGAACGCTGCTGCTTCGGCTACATCCACAGTGTCTCGCTCTAAGGAGTGATCATTTGAGTAACTGCTTCCCGTGAACAGATCTTTGAAGCGGCGCTACCTGGCAGCAGTCACCATATTAGGCTAGAGTGCATGTCTCTACCGTTTGTTTTCCGTTGACTCTGCTAGTCCTCGCTGCAGCGATGTGTCGACACCCCTCGGTGCTGGCCGTCGTAGCGATAGCAAGTCTAGCAGCCACAAGGTGGCGGTAGCCTGACGGAGGATCCAATTTGTTTTTGGGAGTCTTCAACGTAGAACAGCTGCCTGGTTTGGTGGTAGCTGGCTCATATGTACACCGAGTTTGGAACGCTGCATACATAGGGCGCGATCGTGATAAAGTTCACACACGGTATGATCGAGGGTGATATGTTCTTCTGTGTGAGGTTTGAATGTTTTGTCTTCGATGTTTCATCGTTCCTTTGCGAATTTTGGCTATTATACCTTGAGAGAGCGTGACGATGCCGTCGCGGGGATGAGCTCTGCCTGTTTCATGCGGCCGACATAAAGGGTTTTTATAGATGTTTCATTCATCTACCGATTCATTTTTGACGACGTCATTCCCGTGTTGGGAATTTTAAGACGTCTTTTTTCCATTCCTTGTCATGGGATGTTGGCGTGCGTGTCTACAGTGTAGACACGTTTGTCTCTTGCAGCATGGTTGTGTAGGTTGACTAAGGGGGGGAGAGAGACACGAGCAAATGGGGGAAAACTAATTGACGATGTGCATTGTCTTTGAACCACCTGGCTGAATTGAACTGGCTGGTTTCAATCAGCACGTCTGTACAGATGGACTTGTCAAGGAAGCGGCTGACACTAAAGTCACGTGTACTGTTGTGGCGTTACTGTACTTTTGAAAATGCGTTCCTTTTATGTCTCTGGTGCCAGCTGTTTGGCAGTTGTCGTTTGGATGGAGATGTAAGGTGTGGCTACCGCTAATGGTGACGACTTTTTTCTACGCTGCGACACGTGAACGTGAAGTTAGACACCAGGACGATAAAGTCATGGGTTGACAATAAGCCCTGGGTTTACCGAGGCGCGGCAGAATTAAACACTACCATGAAGAAGCAGTGCAGTATGTTTCTCTTTTCTGAGGAGACTAGGTGCTTGGACACATGTTTCGAAACATTTCGACGGTAGTGACAGGAAAGTATTGGCACACCATATTTTCGGATTTTTGTCCGTTCTGGGTTGAGCGGAATTGTGGTGACACCTAGTTGAGTCGCTGAAGGTGACGCAGCACCAGCATAACAAATATCTGCTTTTGGATTCTGTACCGTTTTCGTGAGCTAGACCAGTTTGTCAATATCTTCTTTTTTTGACACCGCAGATTTTCTCCTCTATATCATGTGATTTCCGGTTGCATACGGGCGACGTCCTAGAACCAACGACTTCTCAAGGAACTGAAAAGAAATGTGTCGGTGCCTCAAATGTTGTACCAGCGCGTGCACAGAATCACATTCGTTTCAAAGCGTGGGCGGGAAACAAAACGAGTTAGCGAACTTCTCTATGATGCCAGAAGAATATTCCAGCAAGAGTATGATTGTACACTGCTGATGAGATTGCAGAGTGGGTTACTGGCGAGAAACAGAGTAGCCTGATACTGCTGCTGGTCGATGGTATGCTTCACCGTACCAAGTCACACGTAGAAGCGGTTCCTCTGACGCATATACCCATCCCAGGAAGGACGTCAACAAGCTGCACTGGCAAGTTGTTGTTGCATGCATTCGCAGGAGCTGCATACTGTCACGCTGTCGGATGTGGTTACAGAGAGGCACGGATGATCCTGCCACTAGAGGACTGTCCTATCATTGAGAAAAACGATGGGCAGGCGGCATCACCAGAATCTACCGCGATGCTTTGAGATACAGGAATGGATGCCCTTCAGAGGTCGTTGTCTTGACAACATGAGTAAATCAAACACAAATCCACACAGCCCGTCTGAATCCGCTGTTAGTTGCTTGTAGCCGGACTTCGAGAGCAAATTGTTGAGACTTTCCTGGTGACCATTAGCTACTCCGACGGGAGGTGTTGATGCGCACGTGACTATAAGCAGACTCTCTCTATGTGCATAATGCTCATCCGTTGGTAGAACCGTCCCAAATCATGCGTGCCCCGCAAGCGATACGATGATGCAGAGCGTTGCCCTTGCTCACTTTTGCAGCTGTCTTAATTTTCACTGAACCATATTGGGTGCCGCGTCTGGACTTAGCTATCCAGAAGTTACAGAACAAGGTTCTATTTGGCTCGTCTGTTCAGATTGTGGGTCGGTAAGTGCAGACGGTGAACGCTCGTCGACAGTTGTATATATATATATATATATATACATATGCATGTATACACGCCTCGTTCCGCGGAACAATTCGGCGCTGGCAGAAGAGTCGCCGGAACGCGCTAGGCTCCGATGTGTGGAGGTGGCCTTTGTTGGTGTTTTTCGGCATTCGGATTTTGTGGGCTGTGTACGATCATCTGAGCTGTCGCAGCGAATATGCATCTTATGTGCAACGGCGAGTGGATGTCCATGTTACAGCGAGTATGGCCCAGACACTTCAGTGACCAAGGACAGCTAGTGACTGGCCTCCTGCCCAGGTCCCGTCTTTGTTGTGTCAAGGAATGACGAGTTCCTGTGGTGTCTGACTGCCTGATGCTTGTGACATAACACGTCATGCGCGGTTCGCCTGTTCACGGGGCAACTTATGTCATGAAAAAGCATCAGAGGGCCCCCGGAGTAAATCTGCCAAGCACGGGAACCCTATTTTTTCTGGAAATATCCGACTCTGCAAATACCCGAGAAGCATCTAGCATTCACGCAAAAATCACGAGGGCACTGTGAGACACCTGCACCACCGACTGATTCGGCAGTTACCTCAGGTCCACGTCAAACATTTGTCCCGTTCTCCTGTAAACTTCTTCCTGGAGAGCGTTCACTTCTTCGTGTGTGAGCGTACGGTCTATTGCTCTGTATGTTAGCCTGTAGCAAAAACTTTTTCTCTTTGTTTTGGGGTGGATAAAGCTGTCGACCAACTTGACCGACTCCACCAAATCGCCTCCAGCTTCGCGGCACATCTCGAAGAAGCTCATTTCGTTAAAAATCTCTTTCGGATGGGCTTCTTGTTTCGACGTGGCGTCCGAAGTCAGCAGTTCTGCGTCAGTGTGTCGACACGCTTTAACCGATGGAGAGAATCCACCGCGTCGCTGCTCAGGCTCTGTCCCCGCTGCTACTGAAACAATTCTGCACTCTTTCAAAGTTCCGTCCGTTGCTTCATTTACCCAAAAGGAAATATCCTTGTAGACAGGAGGCATGCTGCTGAAAGGGACGAATCGTCGGACTCGGCCATCAGCGAACTGTTCCGAAAACCGAGGATCCTTGGACCAGAAAAGGCGGATATCCTCGACCCCAAACAGGTGCATGCACAAGCGTTCCATACCCAGGCCGAAAGCCCAACCACGATACCGATGCTCTGAGTTGTCCGTCAGTGGACTGTTGCCCATGCTGGCAACCACAGGGTGGGCCTTCTTGTCTGCGGATGCACGTGACGACTGTTTGTGTTTGTCTTCTAAAAGTTCGGAGCGAATTTCTCCCGCACCTAACACTTCCATCCAGTTCTCTGAGTCCCCTCCATCTGTCTCTCCACTTCCCTCGCCTGCTGACTTGCTATGTGTCAGATCTCTGGCAACGTAAAGCTCTACAGAGGGAGCTGTGAATGGGAACGATGTATTGTAATCCCATTTCATGCGTACCTCCGGTCCCAAGAGGTGCCGAAGAAGTCTCTCGAGCGTCAGCTGAAGGTGAATCATCACTGGATTGTCTAAGAAAGGGTTGGACGGGGTTAGGCATGGCGATTTCCGAATCCAAGCCGCCAGCTCATCTCTTCCGGCTACTTCGTCACGCCCTGTGTGTTTCCCGTCGCCGGTGTCGGCCCTCACAGCGTCACTGTCGCCCGCAAAGTGAGTGACTGCCTTCAGAAGGAGCGCATGCTCACGCCTAAGCTGTCGCATTTGTTTTCCGGAAAACAAGCGAAATCCGTCAGTCTGATGAAAGACGGGATAATGCAAACGATCAATCTCATCGCGGCGAATCACCTCCGCCGTCCAAACAGCCGCTTCAACACCTGCGTCGATAAGGTCCCGCTGATGCGCCGTGCTGTGCGTCCGAAGAAGAACACGGTTCGGATTGTACTCTTGATCCGCAGGTGTGGAACTGTTAGTTCCCTTTCCGGCTAACGCATGTGGACTGTTGTCGAGATAGTACGTGTCTGATGGCAAGCGGCTTACATGGTCCAGCGGAACTAATAGAGAATCGAAATTCTGTCTACAGGTCACGAAGGGAGAGAAATCGTCAAAGAGTTGAAACGGTGCGAAAAGCGGAGAACCCGAACAGTCGCCCGTATCGCATGTCGCTTCTTTCAGTGAGGCATGTACGGGAGCGCCTGAACTCGACAGTGGAGCGGAAGAAAAAGCGGACGATTGCGATGAGTCCGACATCAGCGACGATGCACCGGACTCCGGTGTCTTACCACAGGAACAACCCAAATGGTCGATGGGGCTCTCTTGCAGGATGGGATCCAAACTTTCGCTCGGTTGCTCGAAACTCGTTCTGGCATGATGCCAAAGAAAAGAGGGGAAAAGAAGAGAACTTCTGGCCTCGTTCCAAATGTTCTCATTCTTTAAGAGAGCGTCGTTTTCCTGCAAAAAAAAGGAGTCAATCTGCTTCTTCAGAATGCCTATCGGGTTGTCAGCCTGTCGGTGCAAGTGGCGGTTCAGCTTCTCCCATACGGAGGCGGGAATATGCGGAGGCCGCGAATATTTTGCGCCTCCAGCCTGTTCATTTGCGTACGACTGTGTCGCCGCTTCAGGGGCTTGTATGGAGCAGCAGCTCCCACTCTTTTGTTGCGTCTGACAGGAGAGAAAACGGCATACAGGAGTCCGTTCCGCCCGGACTGCATTCTTTTTCTGAGGAAAGAAATTGACAATTTGCCGGTACGCCAACTTTCTCGAGTGAAGTGGCTCAGTATGGCAACGATCTGGAGTGGTGGATAACTGCCCCTCCCGTAGAGACACCATCTGCGACGCGATATTTCTTGACGCTGGGCGCGCAAGTGCAGAACCGTACCAACTGCCCACCCCGCTTTGGTGCAAACATTTCAGTAAGGAGGTCCTTGTCGAAACACGCATCGGCGACGGGAGTGGGCGGGACGAAAGATGCACCGGTAGAAAAGCGAAAGGCTGCGAGACAAACTTTTCATAGCTGGCACGTCGGTGGTCGACGGCGTATGCACACAAAGATGCCAAAAGCACAAAAGCCCTAGGTGAAACTTCTGCAGCTCTGGGATGTGTCCGGGCAGGTCTAAAGGAAACTGAGGATGTAAAAGGCACCGGGGGGACTCGGAAAGAAGTCGGCCATCCCGCCTCGCCAAATAGAGACGGCCAGCACGGCCACATACCGCACAAAGTGGCAATGAAAGTCACAGATACACTAGAGAAATCTCAGACCGTGAAACTACCAGTGTAGATGCAGAGAGGTGACATGGTCACTCGAGTATTTCTCGTTCCGGGCATTGGCTCCAATTTGAATGACCCCGCCGCCAACTTGCGACATGCGTTCAACTACGTTGCAAAAAGAGAAAAGGAGAAACGCGTTCAAAGACTATTTGATAAAGCTCGGCCCCGACGATACGGTACTTCCGGGAGAACCGACTAGAGAGCCTTGTTCGCCCGGGCACCAGGCTACTCATTAAGACCAGAGGGGTTTTGTTACACGTCGATAGGAGATGACAACCTTTTCGGACAAATGCAGCCACGCTCGTTTTTGAGGCATTCTATCACGCACCAAGAGTATGCGCATTGAACGACATCAACTCTGCATCGACCCTGTCCTTTGGTCCTGGCGAATGCAATGCACAAGACCGAAGCAGCATGCAGAGAAAAAATGGGGTAACGACAGCATTTGCCCGCCCATGTGTACCTGGTTTCCCCCCCCTACAAGTCTTCAAAGCTGACGGTTCCAGGTAAATCATATTAATTCGTCTCCGAGAACTGGCAATTTGTTGGCGGAGCCATCAAGCGGTATCAGTTTCACGACGAATCGTCGGCAAACTCCATGTGTGCATGCATTTCTCTACTTCCGGCAATCGCAGTGCTGCGAAGAAAAACAAGAAACGTTCTCATCTCCTGAACAGCGGTAAATGTGAAAACTGGGAACTGCATTTCGAATAATGTTCTGGATTCGTTCAATCATTGGTGCACGCTTGGAAGCTTAAATAGCGAAACGGTCTACAGATAAAGGGCCTGCATGCACGCCTACCGCTGCTCGACAATAACGAGACAGAGCCAAACTGCCCAAAAGCACAACTATTTCAGACTCGCCGATTTATCTGGCGAAAAAGATGTAGTGGGCCTTACTGTAGGCTCCAGCGCGTGCGGGGAAATAAGCGTGCCGTTCCACCTCCACGGAGACTCGTCATGTGTGAAGCAACGAACTTTCACTTGCACGACAGGCTTCTTTGTAAAATCTCGGCGTTTTTCAGCGTCCTCAAGCTGAATCCCTGAATCAGCGACTAAATGTGAACTCAATAGTTCACCATAGCTTCACAATCCTTTCGCTATGTCAGTGGTCGCGCAGAACATGCAGAAGCTGCTCAGTGGGTGACGTAAACGTCAGTAACGTCCTTGAGAGGTGTCTGCTGATGGACAGTGCGTGCCACTTGCTAAAACTTCTCCTACTGTGGATGGCCCTACATGATCAATATCTGCGTTACTCGGTCGAATTCGAGAACATCAGACGGTGCTGAACTAGGAGGACATGCAAAATTACGATGCCAGCGGTGCCACAATACATGTCAGCACATGGGTGATCCCTCTACGTCAAAAAGCCCAAGCGTACCTAGGTCTAAACCCTATTTACATGTAAAAGCACTCACTGATGAAAACATCCCTATCTTCTTGCACGCTCGAGAGCGATTCACTGTGGCCAAACAGCTGTCGGGGGCGATGGAACTCGTGGCCTTCGCTTGCAGACTGGTGATTCAGCTCGATCGAGGAAGGAGAAGTCTTTGAGTTGCAATGGATGATAGCAGAGTGGGAACAGTTCTAGCACCTGATGTTTGCCACACAGACGTTCCAGTGGGCTCCGCATCATCGTGACTGTCAGCCCCGGCTTCGCCACGCGGCATCCCTTTGAATAGAATGAGTTGTCGCAAAAACCTCCTGGTCATGGTCCGCTATAGGAAGTCTCCGCTACTTTCCTCAGAGAAGCGACATGTGTTTTCGAAACATAAGAAGCGCCGGTACCGCACCCACAAATTTAGTCAGTCGCGCCCGCATGGTGCGAACCTTTCCAAGACGACACGCACCACGCAATAACCGGGACAAAAAAACAGTTTTGAAAATGAGCGGGAAACGCTGAATATCACCGGATGCATGTTCAAAAGTTGCACAAGAGTTTCGCTAATTGTGCAGAACCTCCCAATAGGCAAGGCAAATTGAGCAAAAGCTGCACAGCTTGCTGCACAAGACGATTACTCACACCGCACAACTCCCTTGAACACGTAAAACACATTGGGGAAAATGGAACACTTCGTTCCAAGAACTCTACATCACCCTGTTCATCTTCCGGCTATTCGATTTCTCTTGTTTTTCCATACAAATATCCAAAACTGCCACCCATGTTGTATACCTGTCCCCGCTTCTTGCATCATCGAGTACGCAGACCACAACAGTCATGCGAGACCTCCCATGGAAAAAAAGACCGTCGACTACTTGGTTCCTGAAGACGAGGCTGAAATCTCAAAAAAGCATTCTGTTGTGGGAGTTTTGAGACGTTCAGCCAACTACACTTGATGAAAGGAACAGTTAGCAGGCGTTCTGAGATGGCTTTCTTTCCGAAAAGATGCTACGCTTTGTGTAAGAAGCATGACCATTCGAGTTGACAGGCGAGGTTGATTCTGACTGAAACAACAGGGTATTGCTCGGGAAGCTGAGCGAGTCACTACGCACTTGTTTCTTGTCTCGCTCCTGCTGCTCATGTCGCGGAAGTTCCTGCAAGTCCAGCTGCTACGAAACATGCCTACACTATACTGGGGCGGGGGGAGTCCCGGGACTTGTTTGCGTGCTGCCATTATGGGATATAATAAGTGAAGTGAGACGGGGAGCGTCCACGAAGGTGCCTATAGTGAACCAGTATTGTCTTATGAAGTCGTGGAGGATGTCCAATATACTGTGAGTGCGTGAACATGAGAGTCACCGAGTTGTCCCAATTCTCGAGGACAGCCAAGATTCCTTTTTGCATGACCTCTTGCAGAAAAATGGCACTCTGGGTCGCGACTCAACTTCGAATGTTAATTTACGGCCGGTATTCGAAGTTTTTCACCGATGCGTAAACTCCACTTTGTTACAGGCTTGCTCTTCTTCCTGGATCTGCTTCCCACCACGAAAGGGAGCACACGCGTTGGCGGCGGACTTAACGACTTGGCTTACTGGAAAAACTACATCCCTCATATCCCACCTAAAAATCCTCCTGGATGGGTGCGGGAACAAGTAAGGGTTAGGGATCTGGGAATGAGCTGTTCAGACCGATATCCGATGAGGGATGTAACAGCAAGTCACTTATCGTTTATTGAAACCAGCCTAATCAACCATCCCTCTGTCCGTATCCACAGACTACGATGCCAGTAGTAAACAAGTCTGCGTCCTTCTACCGAACGTATTCACCACATATATCCTATAAATGTGTGTCGGTCCCTGTCTACCTGAACGAGCACGTGCGCAGTGAAGTATCATCTATTGGCAAGGGATTTCATGAACTGTTGTCTCTTAACTGAACTTTTCCCTTATTTTTATCGATGCAGTGAAGCCATTTGTTGAGTCGCACGTGTAGTTTATAAAGTCGGTTACGTGATCTTGTGTCACCCACCTCTGCCTGAAACATGCCGCAGCTGCAACCGCTTCGGCGAAACTCCGTGAGCTACCGGTAACTTTACTCTCAACAATGCGCCGAAAACGAACAATGTCTAGCACTGGTGGCCGTTTTGCAAGTATCGGACTGACCTAAGTTGTATGACGACGACGGTGTCTTCCTGTATTTATTCTGTAAACTCCTGCTGAGCACTAGTCTGAGAATATGCACACTTGTGCCCAACGAGAGTTAGACGTCCTAATGATCATCATTTATTATGTGAAAATGCAGGCGAAACAATTACACGCTTTCGTTTGAAGTCAGGACCTCGTTACGTGCCAAGAGGCGCAATAGTGGACAAATTAAACGCGCCCTTCATGAATGAGTCTGTGCTTCGCTGTCGCTCTTTTGACAGATTCAAAAAAAGCTTACTCTTCTCCAAATAGCCTCCCAGGCACCTTCGTCATCCATTTCGCAGCACGACAGCGCTGCACATTACGCTTCGCCCGCTTCAGTCTCTGCAGATATTGAGGTCCTGTATCACCCCAAGGACAGGTACGACAAGGCGTGAAGCGCGAATGAGCTTCAGCCAGCGACATTTCTAACTGGACTCGTCTAGAACCACACTGTATCTACTATCACCAGCATCTTCGCCTGGAGGTGCTTTGACGAGAAAATCCTGTTGATGACAGGGCATCGTATCCCCCTACTTTTCGGTGATTCTCTGTGGCATAGGCCAGTGAGACCGAGCAAATTATACCGGCCGTCTGTTGTGGCATCGGCCAGTGGGGCACTAGTTTACCTTCCCTAGTGAGTAAATCGATGACATTGAGCACAATATAAAGTGGCGGGACTGCCTGTGTACGGGTCAATACCTTTCACGACTGTAGTAAAGTTTTCTCTGCTGCCCCCTTTCTCTGATGTCCACCATAGATGTATGAGCACAGGATCAAACTCCCGTCGACCCACGTGAACACTGCATTCCTGCTTGCAACTATTGACAGGAACTTTTGTTTCAGACCTAACCAAGCTGAGGCTGAAGGTTCGTCTACTAGAGGGGACTAGCCTTCCGTGGAAGAAGGTAGGAGCGATGAACGCAGCGAACGACACGCACCATATAGTAAAAGCCCATTTGCTCCGTTATGCGCGTTTGTAATACATGCCCTACAGAGCGTATGAATGGATTGTGAACGAAAGCGAAGCGACACACCTGGGCAACGGAGGAGGAGACCATGCTGCAGCTGAGGCATGGACAGGCGATTCACTGTCTCGTCCGTTGCCCGTCACGAAGCATATTCTTCTCTCCCAGCTTTTGAACGATGAGTCAGTTGCTCCAGATTTCGCACCAGAACTGGTTGGGGCAAGCGCAACCACAAAAAGACTGGAAACTAACCAGGGCTCTGTAGATGAGGCCGAGCACGACACAAAAGGCAGCGCCAACATCCCATCGACTGCATATAGAGACGTCCACTACATAGCTGGCGAGTCACGAGACGCTGAACCTCCTGTTGCTGCCAAACTCGCCGATGCTCTGCTCCACAGCGTGGTCATGCTGCCGAACGCGAGTGCCTCCGATTGATAAAACCGAGTGAAAACGGCGTATCTGCGCAGCTGCACCACCGGGAAGTTCCGGCTGGGCGGGACGGGCGAGAGGAGGCAGACTATCTAATTCAGGTGTAACAATGGAACCACCTGAATATCTCTGAAATTAAAATCTCATGGTTCTCTTCGGTGCAGGGACGAACGCCAACAGTCCATAATGAAGCTGACAGTGTCCTGCATTTGCGGAGGAGAGATAAATACCAATTTAGTTTGGGCATGTGCGGAGGGACGAACTTCACCTCCTTTCCTCGAATGTTTTCCCACTACAGCGTGGGGAAAGGTGACCGTTTGCCACTTTTCCACAATGCAGGGTGCCTTACGACAGACTCTTAAACGTGGAGGACCGCATTCGTCGCTTTGGTCTTGCACTGAGGTCTGTCAACGTGTATCTTGGGAGTTCGGAGGTCGTTAACTAATGCGATCCTTTATTCCCGAGTGCCTGCCCACTGTTATGGCGTTTTCCTCTGAGGCCCTCTCGGTGTTTTTTCCCGGGCTCCCAGGGAGTGTGAAACGAAAACACGACTTACTACCACACTTTTTAGCAAAGAAAAGTGGCTCACTGGGTAGAGAGGGGCTCTTGTAAAGAGCTGAAGACTGGAAAAGTGGAACAGAATGTCGGCCCCGTCATGAGCCAAAAGACAGCATTGGATCCTTTTTAACTTGTTTTACTAACGCCGTCACCCTTTCCATGAACTGTTTGCCATTGGTTTTATGTGCTATCCTCTTCCCCGACGATTCTGACAACAGAAGCGCGTGCTTGGGAAAGACTTTTGCTTTCGTGTCTCTGGCAGCAACCTCTTGATTTCGATACATCCAACACGCAATCGTTTGATAAAAGCTGTGCGCAGCCGCATCTATCTACACTCTCCAGTTACGAGGCAGTTCTTCACTGGATCCACCACCGCAACACGGGGACCTATAAATCAGACACTGTCTGGGTTCAGCTCCTGTGGACAACAGATGGTCTTGACCCTCACGCGACCGCTTGTCTCGCTGTCGAGCATAGACAACAGTGAGCCCTGTTTCCATATCGGTTCAACAAACGATTATTAAAAACGTTTATTGCGCTGGTATTAGCGTGAGGAGCTCGTAAAAGCAACCTCTCCGCGATGACACCTTGATGTTCCTGATACTGGTCCCAGTATGTTTCGTGGCAAAGGTTGCACAGCAAAAACGGACAGCTATTTGCGTATGCAACAAAACGGCACGTTCTGGCTTCTTCCGCTCTACACGGAATCAAACGCCTGGAAGAAACTTTCTTTCTTCGGAGACCACTTCGAGGTTCCGCTCAACGCGCAGACATCGACCACAAGCGCGATGAGAGCTACATGTCTTTTGCAGGGACAAAAGAAAACAATGCTGTGGGGGACTTTGCAAATTTATTTCTGATGACCCGGTTGGTGAGGACGTGAACGTTGCACCGCAAAAGAAGTCTTCAGTTACCGACCCCGAGTCAACGCAGGCTGGGACAATAACAACTTCATGCCTACAAGATATACTTGCAAAGGTCCGCTTGCTCCATCAGGGGTCGAAGTCTCTCTTCCACCATCTCCTTCGTCACACGAACCTCTGCAAGCAACCCAGCGCTCAATACTGGACGTCATGAAAGACTTCTTGCAGACCGCGTCATAGGCGCGTCTTGCACAGTTTGTACGAGTGGAGAGGAAAGCAAGGCGAATGCACGCACAACACAGAATAAGAAGATATACGCCGATAATAACCCGAAAAGAGAACCCCAAGAAGGCACACGCCAACGGCGAACCGGAAGATAATACGAGCATTTGCTTCACTGCTTAAAACATAAAACGAGTCCACGAGAGAGACCGACAAGAGAAACACAGAAGATATTTGGTGTACGGGCATCCTACGCTTAGGAGCAACAAACCTTTTAAGCGTTCAACGCGAAAACTAAGCCAGCCCCGCTTTACGAAATTAGGCACTGTGTGTTTCAGCTCACCGGAACCTTGACGCTTATGAGCTTCGAACTTTGTCTGCTCCAGAACCTTGGCCAGGACAGTTTTCAGTCGCCGCGCACCGACATTTGCGTTCACTGTATGCACACGAAGGATGCAAACAATCGAAACTGGAAAGCTTTTTGAACGTGTTTCTGGACCTTCGCTTTCTTAAAATTGCGATGTGATATCAACATTGTGAATTGCACGAAGCCGTAATGCGTGTGGAGTAGAAATAAATACACATCGAGGCAGACGTAAAGCACCCTCGTTGACGGATATCAAAAGCGAGAGTCACGCAAACCTAAGAAAGCAAGTCAGTTGAGATTCACCGGCTGGATGCCACACAACAAATCCATCAGGGAACACGGCACGGCAAACTTCGGAGATAAACACTAAAACAGGCAGCTATGATAAACAGGTACACCTACACTACCGACGCCACGGCGTCAGCACAAGCACTGACTGTACTTGCTGCTGTGTTAAAACAAGTGCGGATCTCGCCACTTGTACACGAAATGAAACTCTTGTACTCTTCCGCTACACAGTTTTTTCGTTCCAGTGTCATAATCGTGAGCTGAAGAAAAATCGCTGCACAGAAGAATCCGTTTCACTTCTCAAAGCAGAGAAAATGGTGAGTCATATCTGCACGGGACAGGAGCAAAGACCTTGCTCTCATTGAAAGGCAGGAGCTGTGTGTCTCGTGGACTCCCAGGAGGTTACATCCTACGATCAGACTGCATCCATGTCCGTTTTTCACGCTGTCGCGTTTTTCTTTCCAAGATATCTGTGGGCACTGACTTGTGTTTAGATGGTGAGAAGTTCGTGCGATCTCACGCACGCCGCTCTCCTCGAAGATCAGCTTCACACCTTCCTGCAAATACAAGCTACCCATCAAACTGAGTTTTTGCTCTACAGGCATCCTAGAAGGAATCGTGGAACGCCCGGCAGAAAAGGAGACCATCAAGTCTTCTCCGCAGAAGCAGTCAGCCCGAGTCCGGTGTGACTGTTCTTCCTCAGCGATGCCTTTTCACACTATCAAGTTCCTGACACTGGAACTAGAGGAATGCATAGCGGAAAGGACACAAAGCTTTACTGAGCGAAATCTATTTCACAAAACTGTTGAATCCTATATAATCACAGGCAGCTCTGGATGTTAATTTAGCTGAGCGTCAGTGGAAGAGACCATCCTCACTTAGTGCAACGCGAAGAGTGATCCTCCATTGTCTGTCAGTTCATGTGAAAAAGAAACTCCACGTGGCTGAGGAGACACCAAAACGCATCGCCGTGTCATACTCGTTTCAGTACCACTATAACACAATTAGGTAAAAGAAGGAATTGCAGAATCTTGAATTCTCACTTCGACCCGGAGTTGCTTACGAACCAAGATGCAATGAATGCGACGGAGCTCGGCAAACACAGCGGACGTTTGTATCCATAAATGTATAAAAGCGTGTCGTTCACGAAACGCACAGTAAGCCTCGGTTTCGGTAAACAAAGACCTTCATGATGTACGCCAGCCGTCCAGCTCGTAGCACATAAAACTCCCCATAGAAAGTTTGAAGAACGCAGTGAAAGAAAACTCGCACAGCCTTACCGTGGCAAGCAGCGCAGTCTGTTGGTCGAGGAGATTGTACTCGGTCTCTGCTCCCAAAACAGAAAAAAAGAAAAAACACAATTTGCTCAAGGTGTCCGACGGACCTTCGCGTTTTGACGTTTCCGTTCCACGAGCATACACAACACGAAAGCGCGGGAGTCTCCCCAGTGCTCAGGCTCACTGGTGGAACGGTTTGACGGATCGACCACAAGAAGCTAACACACCACGCAACGGGTTCGTACAGTAAGTGGTACCGGAGAGGAAACTGAAGAAGACCCCGTGTCCAGTATAACGCAGATGCGAATGGATGACGAAGACGTTTTCTTGGGTAGTAAAAATGCACATGAATCAAGATTGGCGCCGAAAGAACCTTTCACATTTTCTAGGCTACAACACCACCCACAAAGTGAATCCCAAACAGAGATGCCACTCGCTGTCCACGTTACGCCAGCGAAGAGGTTCCCTGGCGTTCTTACAGACGCAAACTCCAAAACCACCGGCGGCTTATCCACATCGGTTCTGAAAGGCGAAATGCAAACGCTCGGTGACGAGCATTTCAATCGAGAAATAGTGAAAAAAGAAACTTCAACACAACCACTTGCTTCGTTGGGTCTGGGAAAAATCACGGATCAAAATATTTGAGTTTCTGTCTTTTCCCTAGATATTCCGAAACACGGGGTGGTGTAGGGAACAACCAGCGGGCGACTGTTTCGCCGTCTCGTTTTTTCTTCAAGTCAAGGTGTGTTACAAGATGTTTTATGAGAAGAACGCGTTGTCACCAACGTTGTGACTCTCCCGTGCTCTGTTGAATTCTCCGCAGAGCTACACTTCGCCTCCTTTCGACAAACACACGGGACACAAGAACCAGCCGCTGCGGTTGCGTGAAGAAGACGAAACGCAGCCAAGACGACGCTCGGTGGAGAGTCGGAAGTCCTGCTTCCTTTACAAAGCTGCTTACCAGTCAAAATCTGCACGAAGTTCTCCTCGGTCAGGGGCTTCAGGTCGCAGCGAATCGGCAAGCGTCCCTAGAGAGAGAAACACATTTTCGAGGGACGCTCGACGATGAAAATGCTCTTCCGTGACGTGACCTTACACCCTCGACGAAAACGAGAAGAATCCGCGATGTCACCATGTCACCCGCCTTGGAAGTCACCACAAGAAACACTCCTGCAGAACGCCGAAACGGTTCGTCCCTTTCAACTCCACTTCTCGCAGTCTTGTATCCTACGCGGTCGCGCACTGGTTCCGATCTTGATGCTGTTCTTTCCAAACTCATGGTCTACTGTGCGTCTCACAGCTCTCATGCACGTAACACGAGGCCAACAGTGGTACTCACGCTGGACAAACACCGCGACAGTTCGGTAGTCGCCTTCCTCTCGGATTCAAAATCAACGCGTTCACAAACGAGGAAAAAGTCACACGCAGGCTGCACGAACGCAGACTTCTTCTGGAAGCGGTCTGAACTGGCCTGACGTTGCAGATGCTATTGCCAGGTCCTTGTACACAGAAGGCGACAGGCCGCAGAAACGAGAAAGTGCCAAAGTAGGAACGCTCGCTCAAGCCAGTTCTCGATGCAGAGCAACATATCGCTGGTTGGGAAGGAAGAGGACAACAGATTCTTCTCCAGTGAAGTTATTTCCACAAGACAAAAATGCACCTTTATATTTATCGTGGCCCGCGTCACAGAAGACGCCAGAACATCTCGAGGTTGTTTGCAGGATTTCTCTTCGTATACCGTATCGACAATTGTGAAACAGTTGTCTGAAAGTGAGTTTGGATCTATAAATACCCACCGCACTTACCTGGAGCTCTGGAATAATGTCTGAAGGTTTGCATGCAAGAAACGATCCTGCAGACAAAGCGAAGCAGCAGCGAGACACCACTTCTCTTAGACTGCATGCTGGCAACACATGTGCTTCGAAGTGAAAACGCGAGACCAGAAAGGAGCACAACATGCACCTTTCCTCGTCGAAAAGAAACTCGAGCGATCCGGCGTTTCAGCGTCGGAGTTGAAGCCTCGTCCTCACACCCCGCCCACACTGCGCTGTGCTGCACGCATCGCCTGGTCAAGAAGCAACGACACGGGCAGGTCGAATCGAGGTCCATTTTCTTAGATGGGACGACCCCCTCGCTCCCACAAATGCTTACAGGTACCCGGTATCGGTCACGGAACTGCGCAGCACAGCTGAAAGTGTTGGGCGAAACTGTCTGGCGACACTCAGGTTTTCCAATTCGGCTACAGTCTCGGCTCATTGAATTGACGACTCGACGTGCCTTTTGTCCTTCACTCTCCCTCTCTCGCCGCTTCCTTTCATCTCGCTCTCTCAACCGTTGTGCATTTCGTTCGCCTTCCGAAACGCACGCAAGAGCTCTCACCTGAAGCGATGAAGAGCACATGGTCGGTGTTGATGACGCCGATCTGCGTCTGAACCGACGTCCCCTCGATCAAAGTCAGAAGTTCCCTTTGAACCCCTACGCGTTTCGACCGAAAGGCTGAGCTGTCGCCTGCAGGCAAAGGCATGCATTGTTCGACGAACAGAGAAAGGCGAAGCAGCACTTGCTTGCGCAGAAGTGACTGGGTCCACTTGAAGAGCCAGGAAGTAGGAGGTCGCATGTCTTCGAGGAAGCACAGATAGTTCAAGTTTCCTATTCGGGAGATTGAAGGCCCCGCGTCGGGTCACAGAAAACGAGCACAGAGTTCCACCTCGCTAGAGAAAAATAGCAGATCGCATGTTTGAAAAGATCGCCGTGCGTATGCGGCCACCCTCCGTTGAACACTAGCAACAACACACGAGGCTTCGGGGAACAAATGCAAACGGTCGAGCCAGTGGGTTGCTTGCTGAAGAGCAGAAAAGGCGTTGAAAGTCGCGACTCCGAATTCGAAAACTCGACAGTGGCCGCCACTCGAGTGAAGTCTACTTTGATGGAGTCACCCGACTCTTCAGAAAGGAGTCCGGAAGCTGAGACATGAAATCTCCTGATCGACCATGGAGACATTCGGGAAAAAGAGTCCACGTAATCCGGGGAAACCCACTGCGAGTGAAATTGTAAAAGAACCTGGAAAAACTGTTTTGGCCTTCTCGTTTCAGCAACCCACTCGAACTCTCGCATTAAAAAGGCTCTACGTTTTTTTCAAGACGAAAAGCTACTCACACATGTGCACAGCAGTGGACACAAGAGAAAAAGAAACATGCTTGGTGAAGTCAGAAGGACTAAAAAGGGAAACCGTCGAAGCACCGGGGTTCCGCGTGAAACGAACACCTCCACGGTTTGCGAAAGGATGGCTAGTTGTCTTCTTCAACCTCAAACTGTTTGTGTGACTCGCGTACTGCCGCTGCGTTCTTCCACAAGTTTGTCGAACTCATCGATGAAAACAATTCCTCTGTTCTCAGCTGCATCTCTTGCCCTCTCCTGCACCGTCTCAGTGTCCGTCTGCACACAGTGAGATGGAGCCACAGTGGCCGAACACTCGCGGCTGATATGACCTCGGAGCACCAGATTCACTTGGGATCTACGGAGTATAACGGAACTTAAGATCAACCATGTGAAAGCAAAACCCATCTTACATGACTGTACAGTACAGGCCGCACATAAATATATATATATATATATATATATATGTATGCTTATACAGATATATATATATATATATATATATATATATATATAACGCATTCAAATGTATTTACATACAGCCATAAGTGATGTATAGAGAATATCGGGACTCTGGACCGAAACCGGGACTGAAAGGTCTCTCTCGGATGATGGTCTACTGCAGACTCTACACTAGCTGCCAGGAAATGTCTTTGGGGACAGACGATGGACAGCTGGTTTTCAAAAATAGAGCAGAGCGACACTGAGCTGCCTTCTTTCACGCAGCGCACAGCCACGGTTGGAGACTTCAACAGCAGGAGGTCTCCATCGCGAGAAGCTGACTCCCAAGGAGTCTGAGAGAATACAAACTCTCAGGTGTCAAATGCTCAGAAGAACTGTCAGACTCGGTCTTGTGCTTCTCTGAAAATCGTGACCCGTTTTGGGCAAACGAGAATGCAGACTTCTGAAATTCGCAATATTTGACATGCCTGCACTGAGATGCATGCGGCGGAGGTCGACCCTTTCTTAACTACACAAATTCGAATTCATGGGCGAAGTGCAAAACACGCATGTTTTGTTTTGTATTCGAAAGTACACCAGTGAGTTTGGAACTCGCTAAACAAACATCTTTAGACTGAAACATTTCATTAAGTCAATCACTTGTCACACGCATGCGTCGATTTCTCAATCAAGGAAACGCACACACAGACACATTTGACTTACGTGGTCTCACTGGTAATGCAGAAACCAGAGACACTAGAATACTTGGGGTATTCTGAAGAGGACTGCAGGTTTGAAATACAGAGAAGCCAATTCTTGTGACGTCTGCCGATAGGGCACCTCGGATACAACGGGTGACTCTCAACTTACCATTTCATTTGCAAAGTGCTCTGTGACCGCGGCTATTGCTTGCTTCACTCTGAGAGGAGAAAAGAAACAACGACACTCACCAAACGGTTTGCGGCTTTTATAAGAGAACTGGGGGTCGATCGGCCCAGATGCCTCCCCGCTTTAATTTCTACTTTCTCTAACTTCTATATTTCCTCTTCTCTTACTCTCGCTGCTCAATCCATAGGTTCTCCTACACATATCTATGCGTTCGCGGGTATTTCTGTCCTTCAGCTGCTTTGCCAATTCTTCCTGTGAGGCTCAGATAACCAAACTCGTTCTGACTGTTGTGCCTGTCCAAAGCCCGACTGGACTGCTTAAAACACTGTCTTTGTTCGTAGCGCCGGCTTGGCACGGCGAAGAGAGTCTCGTCTTTGTACAAAGAAGAGATCACCGTTTCCGTACGGCGTATAGATTATCCTCTTTGTAGGGAGAATGTGATGACTGCTATGTGTCATTTCGAGTCAAATTCGACGTCCAGAGAAAGCCTTTCATCCTCATTTACTGTTATCTCTGTGTGTGTCACCCAGCCCAGATTTCGATCCTGGATGCTGTGCGTCAGTGAATGAGAATAGAGTTCAACTTTTCGCACGACCTAACATCGCGACTCTCTGTGCAGTTTTGTGTTTTCCACGGATCCAGGTCGTAGTAGTGCGTTAGCAAGGCGAATTTGGAGCGGAGAGCGGATGGCAACTGCTGCAGAGAAAGTCGAAGCTCGGCACATCTGGCACCGGACTTACGTCACCTTCTTCTTCTGAGGGACCTCCCCCTTTTGACCGCCGCCTCCAAAGATCCCGATGGGGAGAGAAAAGGAGAGTCCAGGAATCGCGCCTCCGCGATTCCATTTGTTGCGGCCGCCGGCCGGGGGTACAAAAGGCACAGGAGCAGCGGGAAGTCCAAATGCCTCCGGCGAGACCGGACCTGGCACACCGACACCGACGGGAGCTAACGGACCCCCCCTCTGCGAATTCATGGCTTTTCCAAGAGACGAAAAGAGCGCAGAAAGAGGATCTTGAGGACCCTCAGGGTGTCGCTGCCTGCACGCGAAGACAGAAACGCAAGTGCGAGTCCAGCGTCTTCGCCTCCGTGTGGCCATGCGATCAAATGCGTTCCACCGTTCGTTTTTAACCTAGCGCAGCGTCCTCTCCTGTGTTGTTGCGGGCAGCTGCACCAGTCCGCGAAAGACACTAGGCTGCTGGAAAAGCCGCGTGCAGACCCGTCGCAGACGCTGAGCGACAGCTACGAGAGAGGCGAGGAGGAAAGGAGCAACAGGATTCACGCAAAAAAACAAGAGACTTGCTGCCTGTTCTTGAAGACCACAAGTTCTCGAAAAGTGCTCACAGAAGGTTCTCGTCAATCTCCACTTCAACGTCGTCAAGTCGCCCATCCTGTAGACGAAGATTTGGAAACACACAGCGACGAAAAACGCCCGGAACTCAAAACAACCGATGCAAGTCCATGCGAAAGGGGACTTTCGCAAAATGGAAAAGTCGCGCGTCTCCGTCGCCACGTAGACACAGAGACAACCCCCCAAAGCTGACACGGAAGTCAAAGCCATGCGTTACGCGTCATGCCTATGTCGGCAAGACAGGAAAGACGCAACGCGGCAAGGCGAACGCAGGGCAACCTTCTTGACGGAACCTTTGTAAAACGTTGTTTTCCGAATCCAAGTTCGGCTGAGCTTTTCATTGCCAGCATGTTGAGTGGATTACGTACAGCGGTATCCAGCGTCTACGTGGAAACCCAGCACTCGTAGAGACAACGAGCATGCAATCTGGAAGACCATTCTTCGCAGTTTTCGGCAGAAAAAACAACACCCTCCCAGTGAGGTACCATTTGTCGGAAGGCGAAGAGCAAGACACACGCGTACCTTGATCATGGCCGCAATGACGTCCTCCGAGTCGTTCACTGCGCCTTGCGCCCGAAGAGCTCGAGCCTGCAGGAAACGCCAGATAAGCAATTTGAGTTGTTCGTTGCGAGCCTATATCTCGAATCTTCACATGCACTTTTCTGCACCTGCAGACGCAACGCCGGCGCGGAGACCACGTCCGCGTGGATTTCCAGTACCTCCAACTTCCGCTGTTCTTCGATCCAGTGACGACGCCACAAGATATCAGTGACTGAAGGGGACCGTCTTCATGTCGTAGACAAGCAGTGACCTACAGGTGAATTTTCGGAATTCATGAGTTTGTACCTGAAACTAACGTGCTGGCTAGAGAAACCCCTGCGTCTTTGCAAAGTTCGGAGTAGAAACATGCGTTGTTTCCGGTGTCGCTCTCTCTTGAAAATCGAAAAAATGACTAGCCTCGTTTCTCCCAGCCACATCAGCTCCTCAGTTTTGTTCTCACCACTTCTTGTCGGGCGCGACCTGCTGCCTCTCCGTGGATGAGTTTCTTCACTCTCTCCTTCTCGTCTGTGTACGCTTGCTGAGGAGAAAGACACACCGCAAAGATACACAGAAAAGGCGAGCCTGACCTTCATCGATGCTCCGAGAGAGAATCTACCCTTCCACACGGAAAAAGAAAAAACAGCACACAGAGGCGCGAGACACAGGACAACAATGCGGTGTGCAGGCGGCCAGATCCACGTTCGCTTGTGTGGAGGAAAGACAACTGAGCTGTGTTTTCGTCTCGTCGCTAAACCACACAAGAGACACTTGCCTCTCGTGCACAGTAGAGGTGTGTGAGTCTGCCTGAGAAGGGAACTTCAGCAAACGTGGCGACTCTTGGAACGCGTTTAACGCAAGACAGGAAAGCAAGCGGAGACACAGCGATGGACTCTCTTGTCTATCGGAGACTCGAAACACAGAACCCGCAGCCCTCGCGCTCGCGGAGAAGCAGAGACCGTGGAGTTCCCGAGATAGTCTGAAAAGGACTCCAGTTGCGAGACAGAATCAAATGAGCTTCGCGCCCTGGCAGGCTCTGTAGCTGCTGTACGCGACCGCCCACTGAACGGTTTGCGCCAGGTGAAAGAGGTGCATTTGAGCATCCTGGGGCAAGGCCGCTGAGGCTGCTCCACCTCGGTTACGACCTGGTGGCAGACGTGGATTCCTCTTTCAGAAGAGTCCACTACGATAGTGGAGAGCACTTTCTCTCGTGGAATCACCTGCGCGAGGTAGTGAACAATGGACGACGTGTCATCTGAATCGCACAGAGAAAAAGACTCCAGTCAGAGCGACCCTGTGTCGGGCGAGTTGGAAAAAGTTCTGAACGCCCACAATCCTGTGCCGGGCGAGTTGGAAAAAGTTCTGAACGCCCGCAATGAACTCTGGAAGCTGCAGACGCGGAGAAACTTCCTCCTGGTGCAAAAAACAACTCGAGTGCACTGAGAATAAACTGGCCTCTGAAAGCGAAAGTGGAGGATCACCGCTTCCGAACTGTGGCTAGTCACATAAACGACGCAGGCTGTATTCTTGCGCATTCATACCAGACCTAGAAACACTTTGCGCCCATCACGTGTATTTCCCCATCCCCGATGTCCCCAGAAGCCATTTATCTCTCTAGCGCTTACAACCTCTACCCACAACTCTTTCTCCCGAAGAAATGCCTGCTCGCTACAAGTCGCAAACGCGTTTGAATGCCCCGTTACACTGTTGTTGCCGCATATGCCGCATATGGCCATATGTAAATAAATACATGTGAGGACGTAGCATGTGTACATCTAAACTTGCACGTACAAGTATATTCATTCATGCATACATACAATACATATACACATATGTATACATATATGTATATATATATATATATATATGTAAAGCAGGCACGATCCAGTCATCCGGGAAGATTTATCTATGGCAGTGTCGGCCGAGCGTCCCGTTATACTCGACAGGTCACCTGGCTTCCCAGTACCTCCCTGTTGCCTCATTTTGAAATATCGACTTCAATTAAAAGCTGAGAGATGGCGCCAGTTCTACGCGCCAGAGAGCCCTAGACACTGCTCCTACATGAGTGTGAGCCTTGAAGGTTTGCTGGGATGCACCCAGATTCATTTTCCTTTGTTCGGCTAATACATGGAAGCCGATCGGTTCTACTTCCACCGCAGTTACCATCTTGTATCTGCCGCGTTTCACCCACGCCAACGCGGAGGGATCTGTGACCATACGAATATCTATGTACAACGTGCGACTTCCTGTCTCTTAAGACGCTTATGATACCTCCTGTTTCGCTTAGCAGTGCACTTTTCAGTTGCTTCTACATGACGCTGCATGTCTGAAAACCCCAACACTTCTCAACAACATGCGTTCCTGTATACATTTGTATTTCGCCGTCGGCTCTTCTTAAGAGCAAGTAGTCACAACTAATCACGACTCCCTTTTGATGACTGTCTTTGTTCGACTGCCCCCTCTGTACGTGTCTACCCCCGCGGCGGCATGCGCGTAGCTGTCTGTATACCTCCTGTTCGCCGGCAAGAGCGCTACGAGTGCAGAAGCATCGCCATGTTTTGCTGTCTTCACAGCAAATAGGTCTCCCCTTGATGCCGAAAACTCGCGGTCCTGATGGATCGATTCCGGAAACGTCTCAGCAGGGCAACCAGATATTCTTCATAGACCGCTGACGGCAGAAAAACGGTTCTTTCTCACCTCCAACGAAACCGACTTCGGTGAATCGAGTCGCTGCGACTTTGACGAACGGTGCCCCGGCGAATGCTGCCAAGCGCTTCGCGAGTTCCTAAGAAAGAAACGGATGCACGCTCGAATGCGGCGGTGCCACTGTAGACGAAGGAGTTCCCAACTGAAACCAGCAGCGCGCAAAACGAGCGAAAACTTCCGCGCGAGAGGCAGAAGCTCAAGAAACTCGCAAGAAAAAGAGTCTTCATCTCAGAGGCCCCAACCCAGAAATCGCAATCCCGGACAACGCAGTCTCCTGACACAGCGACACCCACGGCGCACGATGGACTGCGAGGGAGGAAGGGAGAAAAGTGTGCTGGAAGAGGAAAATCGAAACAACATTTGCAAAGAGAGTATTTAGAGATAGATACATAGAATATACACATAGACGTATTTAAAGCGAGAATGCTACACATAAAATATTTATGCACATAGACATATACCTACATTAATTGTGCACATACAGAGAGCGATACGTATTACGCATATAGACACAAGTTATAAAATATATATACATACAGTTTGACTGAATACATAGTATACATATTTATACTAATTTACATATAAAGAATACATACACATGTGTATAATTATATATATATATATATATGAGAACCGTACGCCAGCATGGAGACGCAGAGCTTTGTCGAGCATCAAGGACATTTTTAGGTGGCGATGAAATATAGATAAGGCAGGAAACGACGACGCGTTTCCTGATATAGGGCGAACTCAAGAGAGTGGACTCCCGCAGAGAAGGCGTAAGCATGGAAGAGTCTGACACACGCCAGAGATCTGAGATGTCGAGCACCAAATGGTCCCGAAAAACTGGGTACAGTCTAAGACCTGTAGCGTTCGAGCCACCCTAGACTTTCGAAAAAGGACTTCGTTGCGTTTCTTCCCTGAATGCGTGTATGCGTGTTTGTTGTTCCACCTCGAAGGCACACGGGTCGCCGAAACCGGTAAAAAACTTTTCCGAGGATGTGACAAGCAAAGTGACAGCCCGTTCGACTCACCGTCTTCCCACATCCCGACGGCCCAATGAGGAGGAGATTGTTCGGCGCGATCTCCCGACGCAGCTTCTCATCTTTCACTTGTTGCCGACGCCAGCGATCTGAGATGTCGAGCACCAAATGGTCCCAAAAAACTGGATCCATTCTAAGATTTGTAGCTTTCGAGTCGCCCCAGACTCTCGAAAAAGTACTTCGTTGCGTATTGTGCTTGCGTCCATAGACAGAGTTCACATATTAAAAAAACTTCTGACTCAACGGCATTCTTCGAGAGCAGGAACACCGTAAGTTCGGCGAACAGGGGAAAAACAGTTGGAAAGACACATTCTTGAAATGAAAATGTGTACCTCGCTGCTCCAAGAACCACTGTTTTCATGAAACCGGTATACCTGATGTCCTTTCAGGTAAATAAGATAGGTCTTAAGTCTCTAACGGAGGCGCGCCCCTCAGTGTGCCGACGCCCCGAGTGAGAGGAGCAAGCAGGCAACGCAAAAAAGTCCGACAAGAGAGCGAACCTCCACGGAAAAGAAACGCGACTCAACACAGAGGCGGAGAACTAGATGTAGCGTCCACGCAGAGGGCGAAACAGAAAAAAGATGAGAACCCAGAGATAGGGCACCGGATACTGATTCGTTTGGACAGCTTCTGCTCAAGATCCAGCACTGACTCAGCTCCACGCATCAATTTGGAGACGGGAAGAAGAACAACATGGAAGCCAACGCAGAACTACGAAGGGGGAGCCAGCTCGCCGCGGTTGTGCTCAGCGAGCTCCGGAGATACGAGAAACTTGAAGAGCACCACAAATTTAATCGAACAAGGGAACTCCGGAGATCCGGGGTTCGTACGAAAGATCGCCACGAACACTGAGGCGAGAAAGTCTAAAATAAATTCGTCTCCAGCTGCGGCGGCTGCGTTCCGCGTTTCAATTGCTTTCATCCCTCGCTCGTTTAGATCAGGGAACCGGACGAGCTTGAACTCGGGAGGTTTTCCGGTCACGAGAGAACCTAAAGAAGCGAAAAGGGACTTTCTGAATCGTATCCCTCTCGACACTGGTGACTCACCTCTCAGCGCGATGGCCAAGCTTTTCTTCGCTGTGTCTTGACCGACAACTGAAAAGAAACAAAGCGGAACAAAGCAACTCTCCTCTGTTCAAGCGCAGCGTCCGGGGCACCCGCGTTGCCGGCAGTAACAGTCATCCAAAATCGAGTGATCCGTACCAGGTTTGGCACAATGTCCGGATAGACGCTACACATCACGCGGCCTCCGTTATTTTAAGAGAATGCAAACCGCGAGAAGGTCAGTTTCAGTGAGCAGTGGCGTTTCAAAGAAGGTCAACCCAAGGTAAGCTCCGGCGGGAGTGTGCACTGTTGCTCCAGGTGATGGGCGACACGGCAGGCGTCGCTGTTCTCTGGGGTGGAGACTAAAGCCGACCGCTTTCCGCGTTTGAGTTCTCGTCTTGAAGAGTTTCCCCGAACCTTCGTGCACCCTGGCTCCTACTGTATTTGTCGAGGGCAGCGACGATTTCGTCCGGATCTTTGGTGAAGTCGTCGATCTGCTCTGCAGGCTCAGTGGTGGAGACCTCATTGCGCACAGTTCCTTCAGCGTTATCAAGCGACAGTGGTGGCTCCGAAAGCGGGGCTACAGTCTCCTGCAGTTTTCTGACGCCCTGGTCGTCAGCCGAGTCGGAGTTCTCTTGCGAACCTTTTTCTCCATGAGAAGAAACGCCGGGAGTCGCGGAGTGGAGCATGCGCAGGAACGTCTCCGGGAAGACTCCGCCGGGCGTCTTTCCACGTATCGATTTTCTGGACGCGTGGAAGCCGCGCCGAGCAAGGGGCGAGTCTGTTTTCAAGGGCGTCGGAGAAGAGGGGAGAAACAGAAACTCAGAGGAACCGGATCTGGATAGACAGTGGAACTGGCGCCGAGCACCTGACAGAAATAAACGCTGCGTCCGCGCCGAGGCACTGAAGGAAAGCCCCTCTCTAAGGGCAGACGCTGGCGGAAGTGCCATCGCGGTATGGTAGGGGACTTTTCCGACGGAAAGACACAGAAAAACGGGACTTCTGCCCATGCAGACTTAAAGAAAACGGTCGCGGGGCTTCTTGTGGTTGAACGAACGGTGGAGGATCAGATTTGGTGAGTAGCGACCGGAGGAGAAGCAAAGGAACATCGATGGTGACGAAATTTATGCAGCGACGCGAGGAACATGGGAGGTTGTTTGCAAGTTTCAGCCGAGCGGCAACGGGAAACTTCTCTTCAGAAAACAAGATCGAGGGCGGTACGCGAGTGCGCGTTTGCCTTCTCAGCAGAGGTGCCTGTAAACTGAAGACGACGAAGCTCTCCAGTCTTTCTGTGGCTTGTTTCACCGAAAAACTGGACAGATTTCAGCCGCGGAACGGACGGAAAGCTTAGCACGGATACCCTTGCAGGATTCCACCCATGAGTCGCTAGGAAAGCCTTCAGACGAAAAAAAAGTGCTGTGTCATGCGACAGGCCCAACAAAACAAGTGTAAGCGTGATCAAACCAAAGACAGTCCCGCGGCGTTTTACGGAGTCCGTCCTTTTTCGTGCAGCTTAAACCCCCAGCTCGACGGCGCCAGCGGCCGCCTGGGTGCCTGGTTCTCTTTCCTGGAGAAGCAAACAACGGAAAATGAAACAGCAAGCAGTTCTATGCTCCGGTAAAAGAGTTGTCTGAGGCCTGAGGCGCTCTCAAGAAAAACTGCAGCCTTGCCGGAGCCTTGCACAGCGCTGTGCGAATTGCGCAGGAGACTCAACTCGAACGTCCTTGGAGGGAAGCGCCGGCAACACACGCGGACCCAACTTGCTTCTGGCGTTTAAACTTCTCTTCTGAGGAAGCAAATCGAACTTCTCTCGGGCTTTTCGGTCGCGTAGGGACTGGTCTGGCGGTCAACCCAAACGCGGTGCATGCAACCATGAGAAAACGCAACTGTTCGCGCAGCCTTGTGCTGATGTAGAGTCGGTGAAGGAGAACGCCTGCCTGTAGATCCGGACACTGTTCACCTGACGCTCTTTCCTTTCAACGTTCACTTTCCATCTATCTTCACTGGAGCACATAAGCACGGATTATACATATATATTTACGTATTCATTGGAATATATATATATATATATATTCGTTGGAGTACATCGAGGTTCCGTGGGGCATCGTCCACTTCGCTCAGAGAGCGTCATACCTTGATCCGTCCAGCTTCCGTTGGGTCAGAGGTGAATCAGAATGGAGGGAAAAAGTCGAAGATATACCAAGACACTCATCTGCTTCTAGTTGTGGTTTCCGCACAGAAACAACATCGTTCACCAGGTCTCACGAGAACGCCGAGCGCCTGCCAACAAATTCGTTTGCAGACCACTTCGAGAAACAGACATTTCGTCAGCGTTTCATTCGACCCACTTTGTTCAGATCCTCCCGTTGAGAAGAGATTTAAAACAGTTCAGGATTTGATGCGGCTTTGACAATTGAAAACAGCGGGAAAACAGTCTACATACAGTCGACAAGAGGCTCCTGTGGACGCTTTTCGCCACAGGCCAAACTCCTTTAGGTCGCTCATGGTGCAACTGGTAGCCCTCCCTTGCGAAATTCGTTTTCTATTCTTCTTCACTGCTGCATATATACACATATATATATATATATATTCATTGGTACATATATATTTTCACTTTGGGCATTTTGTGTGCAGTGAATGCGACAGTGTCTTGCTTCATGTTCGTGCATCCAGTCCGTACTCCAACGTGACTCCAAGTGGCGCTTGTGTGCACGGCCAGCGAAAGTGGTGTTTCCCATTGGGGGTGCCGTTGTCCTAGGCAATCTTTCGTCTATATGTCTCCTCGGTGGTGCCTGTGGAGAAGGGCCATCTCGAAAAAGCAAGACGACCAGGACTAGGAATACTGAGAAGACGGGAGAGCAGGAAGAGCACTGTCGAGAATGAGCGAGGACAAACGGAATAACATGGTCGAGATTGGGCAAGAAGAGTAGGAGAAGCACTAGCGATAGTGATTAGAAAGGCCAGAAACGGCACTGCCAACCACCATCAAAACGATCACATTATATACGCAAACAATTACTGATCCACTGCGCGTCGAGTCATGCACTGTCGACGACTGAGCATTCGGGTCTTCAAAGCTCGAATCTCGGAAGGAAATCTTAGATTGACCAGGAGTGACATAATCACCAACAATCCATTCGTTTTGGGTGTATCTGCGTCTATGAGTGCATAAAAGGTCCTAGAAAAAAGATAGAAGAATCCACGCAACTCGGCTAGCACACAAGCCCTTTGTGAGGGACACACTTTTTGTTCGTACAAGTCGAAGCCAGCAGCTCGACAAGCGTGTTGGAATTTGAGATATCTACCCCTTTTTTTTCTGCGAAGTTCATCTTCCACCCTCGAGTTTCCTGTGTTTTTCAAATCTTTGGCACCGTTCGGTCGCTGCGGTCTGTGTTTTGAGGCTGATCTTTGCGTCCTTTCGAGAGAACACCTCGCTTGTTCCAGCTCTCCTTTTCCTCTGCAGACGCCTGCATGCAGCCGCCGTCAGCCCTGGAAAAAATGAGGGTGACACCGCTTGTCGCTGGGTTCCCGGGGCTTTTTCGACGAATTTCTCCCCTTTAACACCTTCTTTCCTCTGTTTCTTCCCAATAGGTCGCTTGCCTCCGCCGTCGCTCTCTGCTTTTCGAACCAGGTCACCTCGAAGTCGCATTAACTGTTCAAAGGGCCCTGGAGCCAGCTGAGTGGACACAAATCCATTTTTTCCGCGTAGAACTTTGTCGATCTACTCCAGTCTGACATTTCTGCGTACTCACGCTGGTCTCTCCCGGAGAAGCGCCCAGGCGAACCGCCGTAGCCTTTTCTTGTTGGAGAGGCAGCTCTAGGATTTGCTTACACGAGTGAGTTCCTCGCACACCTCGACGCACGAGTTACATTTGAGGTCCACTACTGGGGCTTCACGGTTCTTCTGTTGGAGTTTATTTTCTGTGCCTCAGTTACTCGTGAAGCGTTGGAGTGTTTTCTCGTCCGAGTCTCACTTTTGCCGAGTCTAACGGCCCGGGTTCCGCACAATTGGTCGTGCCTCACGATTCCGCGTAACCAACAGGCAGTGATTGCAGTTCGTGCCAGCCGCAGCTTCCGCACAGGAGGGGATTGCTTGCTTCTGCTTTCTTGGAATCCCCGGGAAAGCGCTCTAAATTCTCTCGCGCAGTGTTCTGGGCCGTCCCCTCACACTGTCCGCAGCGCCGGCGCGTACGACCAACACAGTTGACCTCATGTTTTCTGACTGTTTTCTCTTCACCACAAAAGGAGTGAGGAGCCGGATGTCCTCGGCGCATGCAGTGCCAGTCAGAAGCCAGCTGAGGCAGCCGCCCTGCTGCACATTTCACTGAGGGACTCGTGTAGTCCTGCGGCCCTTCACGGTTCTCGTCTTCCACCCAAGTTTCTCGGAGGGATTACAGTTCTCACCCTCCTGAATTCGTTAAAGGAGATCTGGGGAAGCCACGACTACCTTCCCTGCGTCCGCAATCGTGCATGCAGATCGCTTCAAGTTTCTCCACCGAAAACCCCCAAGTGCGCCTCCTCGCTTTGCACTCTGGTGGTGTTTGTGTCTGCGTTTCTGACCGACTTCTCAGAAGCCTGTTCACCTGAAAGAAGCATGCGTAGGTTCGCTGTTTTTTGTGTCACGTTGTAAGAGGCGTCCTTCAAGGAACGGTGTGCGTCAACCGCGGAGTGTCTCCACACCCCGCGGCGCTTTATTGCCAGCACTATCGAACTTGGACCTGGTAGAGACCGTGGACATCTATAAACCTGCAGTTTAACTCGTCCCTGAATGCTTCGGGGAGACGTCCATGGCCGCAGGGTTTCACACAAACCATGGAGGAGAGCGAGGCTCTTTTACAGGGCTCTCGCGAAGCCGAGGCGGAGTCGTCTCCACAGCTGCTGGATGATCGCGGAGAAAGGCGCAGTCAGTCTGTAGCGGAGGAGCTGTCGGCTTCCGCTCCAGGGCTTCTCGATGCTTCCTCGTACTCTGGGTCTGTCCAGGCTTCGTCCCCGCACCCATCTCTCTCCAGTGACGAACCCTACGGCAACGCATGCAGTGTGGCCGTCCCCACATCTCCTTTGCCCGCATCAGCTGACTCAGCCCCCTCGGAAACTGAGGGAAAAGAAGCAGAGCCGCCGAATGTGTCTCTGCCTGCCTCGGGACGGTCTCCTCTTTATGAAGCTGCAGACACCGACGTTCTTCTGGGGTGCAAGAACGGCCTCAGCAGGTCTCCCCGCAACGCTGCTCGAGATGCCTCCTCTCCCGTCACTTCCGTCCACTTCGGCGTGGATCCTGCCTCCTCTGTCGGTGTCTCATCTCCTGCTGCTGTTGCCGTCACTCAGGACTCTCCGAGTCTGCCCTCCCCTCCCTTGGAAACCTCTTCCCCTTTGTTGTCTTCGTCGCCGACTTTGTCGTCTCCTGAAACCCACAAGTCGCCCTCAGTTGTCTTCTCCGCCGATTCCCAGCTGTCTCTCTCTCCCGTCCCCCCCTCCTTCTCTTCGCCTCTGTCTCCTCCTCGTTCTCCTCCTCTGTCTCCTCCTCGTTCTCCTCCTCTGTCTCCTTCTCGTTTTTCGGCGCCTGAGTCTTCTCAACGTTCTGCTTCGCCTCCCGGCGTGAGCTCGTCGCTTCTCTTGGCCGTTCTGCGTCCTCTGCTGCTTCGGCTCCTTCCGGCTTCGCTGCAGGGGGTGGCTGCGGATGCGGTGTTGCTTCACCTCTCGCGAAAGCAGCTTCAGTTGTACGATGTGACGCTGCAGCCTCAGCTTCTGGATGCCTTCCACATGCCCTTCTACCTCCTCTACGGCTACATCGGCTCGGTCCGCGTCTATGTGCCTGCACACGACGGGGCCGGGTCGTCAGCGGAAAGTCACTCAGCGGCACCTGCCTCTTCTGCGGCAGAGGGAGAAAGCCGTGGTTTGTCAACTCCGGAGCGGCCGTCTGAAGACGGCGGCGCGGGGACGAAGCAACTCGAGGAAGAGTCCGCAGGCGTTTCCGCTTCGGGCGGTGGGGTGTCTCCCTCGCCTTCCACTTCTACGGCAGCCGCGCTTCAGAAACAGCCCACGGGGCGCAGCACGCAGACACCTGGGGCGCATGCAGTCACCTCGGAGGAGAGAGGGAAAGGAGCTGAAGGCGCGTCGGCCTCCGCTTCACTCGTCGTGGAGGTTTCGAAATTGATTCTCGTATTTGCGCCCAAACCTGTGGAGGAGTGCAGCGAGGCGGAGTTCGTGGCGAGGCTTCAGCAGCGTCGTCGGCGTCTTCTCGACGCCGCAGACCTGCAGATCATGGAAGAGGATGTGCGGCTGCAACAAGGAAAGGAGACCCAGGAAGTGGACTCGAAGACTCCTGCCTCAGGCGGACTCACACGCCCCTTCTTTGCAGCTGCCGCTCTCCTTTCAAGATGGGTGAATCGCCTTCTGCAGGACCTCCTCATCGATGTCCAAGATGTGCACATTCGTCTCGAAGCTGTCTCCGTCCTCCCCCGCTCAGCTGCCGAGCACCTGTTCAACCCTGTGCGACCTCCTCTTCCGCTCGACCGTGTGCGCTCTCCCGCCCACCACAGAAACCTTAGAGACCTTGGCTCTCGCAACCTGTCGCGCTACGTGCATTCAGGCGACCAGCTGCAGACACAGGACTCTCTGCAGGCACAAGACGCTCTGCATCCGCCTCGGCATCGGGGAGCAGGGCGGGAGCGGCATGCAAGGCCCTTCAGAGGTGGCGGCGACGCCCAAGACGGGAAGACGACGCAGGCGGAATCGCAGAGATTGGAGAGCAGGGCGCGAGGTCGAAGCAGTGAAGGAGAGCTGCCAAAGACGCAGCGCTGTTCGACGGCCGCGCACCTGACGCGCGTTCTGCCCTTCGCTGTAGGCGTGACGCTCCGGCGTTTGCAGATTCGACAGGTAGGCGCCCATGTCTTTGCTGCGGCCGAGAAGGCCGATGCTGCGGGCGCTGCAAGTTTCTGGGAAGAGCAGGGCCAAGCGGGAGGTGGAGAAGCTGCAAGGGGAGAAGCCGCGCGAGAGCAGACGTCGAGTGAACTGGAGCCTCGAGAGGGAGAGTGGGAAGGAACGAACAGTGGAGGACAGAGCAACAGGGTCCGCTCCCGAAGAGACGGAGACTCTTCGGCACAGGACAAGGGAGAAGAAAGCGATGCGTCTCTGAATTCGGACGCCTTCCGATTCAGAGTCTTCGATGTGGAAGCTCTCGCAGTGTACACGCACTCCGAGACGCTCTTTCTTTCCCCGACAACGCGGACCAACAAAGAACTGCACGCGATGCTAGTCCAACGCATGCAGACGCACTTGTCTGTCGCGTCCAGCGGAGGAGGCCCTTCTGGGCGGCTGGAAGTGGGTGCGGCACGGACTGCCTCGTCTGCAGCGAACTCTGGGGACGGTTTCTTGGCGCCTTCTTCGTCTCAAGGTCTCCCCAAAACTGTTCTCCCGAACGCACTGGATCCGGCCTCGCATCCGGGTACGCCTGGGTTAGAATCGGGGCGCGATGTGAGGTCTGAAGGTTCCCAGAAGGAACAGAAGCGTGTCACGAACGTGCATGCGGCGACAGCGCTTTTAGAGCCGCTGCTTGGGTACTTGTTGGAGCCCGTCAGTGCCAGACTCTTTCTCCGCCAGGTGAATGGAGGAGAGAACGCGGCAAGGACCGGTGGAGGACGGCAACTCGGGGAGAAGGGAGGCGCTGTACGCGCGGAGAGTGAGAAAGGCTGCGACAAAGCTCTCGAGGAAAGAGGCGAGATTCACAGCAAAGATGAGGAGGCCGCGGGAGAAAAGGAAAACGTCGGGCGAGAAGAAGGCAAGGAGACGACCGAAGAGCGGCTAGCTTTGTGCGGAAACGGGGAGATGGACAGTGAAGCAGTTGCCTACGCCGCCTTGCTGCACTTGGACTCCGTCCAGATCGCCGTGCCTGTTCAGTACATGTACCAAGTCGTGTGGCTGTGGAGACTACTGGAAAAACACAAAGAAAAGGTTCTTCTCCTTGAGCGACGCATCGAACTTTTTTACCCCTACCGTCCCCAGTGTCAAGGTGAGTCGGCAACCGGGCATCTATTCGCTGTCTCTTTATTACACGTTTCTTCCCCTAGCTCGAGATGGCGTTGACGGACCATCTGAAAGGATTATCTTTTATCGGGGACGGAACAGATGGATGATCCATGGATGGGTGGCTGAGGCGCGAATAGCCGACCTCGTTTTTTGCATGCCCAGAAGCTTCGAAGAGCTCTTCCTTCACATGGAGCGCAGGTGTGGCTGTCTGTACTGAGCTGTGAGTTTCCCCCACTGCCAGATGTTCTCCGTCTGCGTGAAGGTGTGGACTTGAAAGACCTTTCTTCTGTAGAAGCGTTTCACGGTCCCTTAGCTGGATAGGATTCGTGGAACCAGTGCAGAGTAATCTGGCAAATGCAAGTCGCCACACGATATACACGGAAGGATCTGCGTCTCCCCGTGGCGCTTCCCTGTTTTCAAGTTTTTTCGTCTCTCCCCACCTCCGCTGTCCATCTCTTCAGTTCGCGGGAGTGCGCGTCTTTGGTGGAGCTACGCAATTGGCTGCGTGCTTCGCGAGCGCCGGTGTGCATGCGCGGGCATCGATCCGGCAGAGCTGTCCGCGGCCTCACATTCGCCAGGCCTGTCGCCCAGCAGCCGAGGCCCCCCTTTCCCCGCTGACTTCCCCGCAGGCGTGCTCGCTTTCGGGGAGACGATAAAACAGGCTCGTCTCCACCAGAAAGGCCGCGAGTACCAAAACCACCTTCTCGCTGTTCTCCGGAACAGGGCGAGTGCGGAGGACCTGCGCTGTGTCGAATCGCTGCAGCGAGAGCTCCCCATGCAGATTCTCCTAAGCAGTCACATTCAGGCCCGACGCGCCTTCCTTGCAGAGCGCAAGCAGCAGCCGCGGGGCTTTGGGGCTACGCTGTGGGGCGCCATCTGGGGCCGCAGCAACAATGGCGAGGCTCCTGAGGGACAGGAAGCGGCTTCGGAGACTAGCGGTCCTCCACGGGTCTCGCTGACCCAGCGGGACCGGCTGCTCGGGAGCCGAAACGCGATCAAGAACACCCAAGACGACCATGAACAGCTCAGCGATGAGGAATTCCTCGACGCGTGGTCAGAGGTACGCTTCTTTTGTTTCACAAATGAACAGCTTGCGCACACCGGGTGGGGGGGGGGGGGTTCTCTGGGCGTCGCGGACTGATTCGCGAGGGAGATCGATCGATTCTAGGCATCTACACGAAGGCAAATCGACGGGTGCACCGCTTTTCGTGAGCAGCATGGAAAGTGCTTCGTACGCAGTGGTAGCCAGAGCATGTCTGGAAAACCGACATTTGGAGAGAAGCGCTAGGCAGGCTTGTTGAAAAGGTGGTTGTTCTCTTCTTGCTGCCGGTTGCGTCGTGTGAGGCTTGCCTGGTCTCTTGGGTGAGGCGCATCGGAGGCTTGATTGGCCTCTCAGCGTTTACATGCTGTTTTCCGCTACGGCGAAGCAGAGAGCGTTCCTTCGCAAATATTCATGAAGTGTCGGTATGGACTTTGGTTTGAAGCCTCTGTGGGCATCTGTATGGCGAGCGTTCGCCACATATCATCGCCTGTTAACCCCATGTTGTCTGTTCCCCAGCCACTTTCGTCTTTCGACGCCGAGCAACGCATGCATGATCACAGCCTCTGCATCGACGGTCCTGGTGACCCAGCGAGGAAGGGAAGAACAGAATGCCAGTCTTCGTCGGTTTCCCTTCAAGAGCCTGCGTCTCGTGAACTCGATTTCGAGCGACGAGCCGCTGTCGAGGGTTCGTCAAATGTCCTAAAGATAGAATCGTCTACAGACCTGCACGTGGAGCAGATAGACCGTGAAGCTCTTGACCGATCTGCACTGCCACAGGCCGCAGATGAGAGGGGCGGACATCAAGATGGCGGCCATCGACGTGACGTCAGAGAGACGCTGGAGGGGCCTGAGTTTCTTCGTCGATCGTCGTCTTCTCACTTGGCGGATTTCTTCGATTGCCAAGAGGAACTCGATGAAAAGCAGAGACACGAGCAAGAGTTGCAGTTGGCTGCGAGGGCTGCGGCAGACGCTGCGAAGGCGGCAGACGAAGAGGCGCAGATTCTTTGGACTCAGAAGAACCAGCAGTTAGACCGGCCTTTCCTCGCGCTTTCTGTTCTGCTGAGAGCAGCAGGTGTGGAACTAGTAGGCGCGAGAACCGAGCGATGCCGCGGCCGCAAAGGTGTCTCTCCTGTGGCTCTTTCGGAAGATTGTTCCCGCGGCGAGACGGCGAGTTTCTCCAAGTGCAGCGAAGACAGGAAAGAGACCCCCGGGAGCCCGACGGAGGCCGAGACGAAGCAGGGAGAGGCCGAAACGTTTGGCGACGGTCGTGGCGGCGACAGATGCTTTCAGGCAACCCAGGAGCGGAAGCTGGGAGAGCGGTCCGTCCGGAGACACGAGAATCAAGAGTGGGACGAAAAGGTGCACTTCCGCATGGGTGGCACGCTGCGGGAGATGCGGATTCATCTGGTGTACGGCGACCTTCAAACCCGCGTCAGAGTTGGCCTGCGGGATATAGCCGTCGTGCATCAGCGGGGATGTGTCAAACAACGCCTGGTGTACAGACAGCTCACGTTGGAGCGGCCACTCCTTCTGGTCTCTCTGTCACGCATCTTGGTTCCAGGGGTTGCTGGTGAGGCGTCTGTTGAGTCGCCGAGCGCCGCGCTGAGAAGCGGTGGGACTCCAACAGCTTTCTCCGACAGTGTACGAAGGTCGCAGTTCCACACCGCTGCTCTGGCGAGCTTCCTGTGTCGAGATGCGGCTTCATCGCCTCTGTCCCCCCACACACAGGGAGTGCCGACACCTGCCGAAAACGATCCAGGAGCTCTGCGCCCTGTCGCCTGTCCAGTCTCCCCCACTGTGCCGGGGGGTGGAGCGCACAGTCCATTGGCGCGGACATTAGTGAACGAGACAGGGGAAGGAGCGGGAAGTTCAGAGGTTCGTTTAGTTCTCCGTCACTTCGTCTGTGTGTATGCGCAAGAAGCCGCCCAAGACGTCGCTGTCCTCGCAAGCGAGGTCCAGAACAGCCTTCGGTGGCAGGTCCCGTCCTACAACAGTCCTCGGACAGGCGACTCTTTTCCTGGCCTTGGTCACAGACAGCGCGGCGCGATTGTAGAGGAGGGTGGGAAAGAAGTGAGTGTGGAGATGCAGAGCATGCCCGACAGAGAAGACAAGACACTGGCAGACGCCAAGAGTACGGAAGGGTGTGCGGAACCTCCGGGGAGTCCAGACGCAACGCGGGAGAAGGCGATGGCGCCCGGGGGGTTCCACCCTTCGGCTCTGGCTTCAGGCGCCAACGCTTCACTTTGCGACCTCTCTCGAGCAGAGGCCTCTCATAGGCCGGCGATGAACAGGATGACGCCGCGTCATCTCTTGCTTCGCAGCCGCGAACGCCTGAAGGCGCTAAGTCTCTCCACCAAGTACTTCATCCAGCTCTGTGCCCCCACAGTTGTTCTCCCAACGAGGACGGAGCGATTCGGAGAGGCACCTGTCGTCGCGCTGCATCTTGGAGAAATCCACGTAAGTGCGAGACGGCCGCGAAGCGACCTATGAAAGGCCAGATAACATGGAATGCAAAGCGTCGTTCCAATGTTCAGATACACAGTAACCTCCTGTAGCCAAGGCAGTACATAGGAGATTGGGGAACTGAGGATTCGAAGGGCTGTACCACCTCTGGAACTCACTGTCCCCATGGCCGGACACATTGTCCGACGGCATTTCTATGAGGCAGATGCTCACCGCCACGGAAGCAGTGATCACTACCAGTGCACCAGATGCACCCGAAGTGTATCTGAACGGTGGAGCGACACCTTAGACCATTTGGAGCACACCAGTCATTTTGAGTCTTTTAGACACAGGCGTCTCTCTTCGGGAAACAACCGCATTCTCCTGGTGTCTGTAGCTTGGCCGAGATGAGTCGGGCGCGGCTGCGGTTTGCAGCCAAAAAAATGACGCATTGACAAACGAGGAAGCAAAGCATGTCAGAGTGGCGAAGGGACGCCGCCAGAAAACTGTGGCAACGGAACGAGGAAACTCGTGTAAGACTTCTCGGTGCCTCTGTTCTAACATTTCACACCGGTCGTCGTTTGTTCGTTTCTCTTGTGTTTTTATCGAAACGCGTACGAGCGTCGAACACGTTGCGAAAGGCGCTGGGATGCCGTACAGAATCGTAACTTACTGTAGTGACGTTCTGCCGTCCCCGGCTTGCTGCCGGAGCGGAGGTGAACCACCACACGAAGCTGTGTGAGGATATTCGCAATGAATAATAATAAATATTTTTTCATCTGGGACTGCAAAAAAGCTACCTGGTTTAACAGTTCTTCCGTCTGATGTCACGCGTTCTGTCGCAGACGCTCCACCTTTTCAGAGACCTGTATGCCGCTGTAGGTCTCTTTCGGTCTCATCCTCTCGCCTCTCCCTGTCACTCTTTGTTACCTCGCTTTTTCTCTGTTTCTTCTTCGGCTGCAGGTGTACAGTGTCGATTCCCCGGACGGCCCCCAGAAAGGCGCGTTGTGTCAACCTTCGTCTCTGGCAGAGCCGTTTTTCGTGAGTCCCGCCGGCGCAGTTTGCTCCCCAGCGGCCAAGGCGTTCCTCCGCTCACCTGCGACGGGTGCAACTGCCTTTCATCTCGTCGACTTGCCAGGCGCATGCGGGGCAGCCTCGATGGCGGAGCAGGCTGTTTGGCCTCCTTTCTCGTCTTCGGGTGTGCCCCGTTTCCAGACTGGATCCGGAGAGGCGATTCATCGCCCGTCTTCAGAAAATGTGAGGAAGGCGAACGCGGTGGACACGCGGCGAGATGAGGCAGCGCAGGGGCTTCGCATGCTGGTGGGGTCGAGAGTGAGACACTTTGTCGTCCTTGATGAGTTCCAGGTCCACCGGTACTCCTCGTTAGTTGCCTTCACGGCCTCCCTCGATGCCCTCAAAACAAAGGTCGCCGCAGGAAGAGAACACCGCGACGGCGGTGATACTCTGAGCGGAGACGAGGAGGAAAAACGAGGAACGACCGGGGCAGCAGACGAGAAGGGAGACGAGAAGCCGGTTGTCGATGGTGGGAGCGCAGGCGAAGAGAGAACTCGGGATGAAAAGCGGTTGGAGACGCAGGATGCAAGTTCCGTGAGGAGACGTCTGAGTGCATGTGACTCTCTGCTCCGCAGAAGAACCGAGGGCTTGTGTCTTCTCGATCGCGTTGGAATGTGCTTTGCGGTAGATATCACATCTTACCAAGTCGTGGATCTGCGCGCGCTCATTCTGCCCGCGGCTCTCCTTCCCTCGCCTAAAGCAGCGAACCCGGTAGCAGCCGCCTCGAGTCCTGACACCTCTGCTGTCGCAGCCGTCTCTGGCGACGCTGGCGACAAAGTGTCTCCTGACTCAGGGCCTGGCGGAACCGCCGCAGTCTCGCCGGTTGAACGAAGACCGGAGTCAGGCGACATTAGGCAACACTGGCGATCTGCGTCCTCTCCTCTGGAAAGCGACGCAGAGCCAGAAGAAACGTCCGGGCACCAGTCGATCATGCTGGTCAAGGGCGTGCTTCCCACTGTGTCACTGCACCTCAGTAGTGTGGCACTCGATAGTGTCTTCAGGTACGTACACGCCATGCAGAAAGCAGGGAGGAGAACAAGACAGAGAACGAGAGACAGAGGACATGGGAGAAGTGAAGAGGGAGAACACAGGGGGATCTGTTGCGCGGCGACCTAGCACGTCGTATGCAGAAGTCGATCTGCGGGGCGGTGGTCCTGTGCAGCCCAGTGAGGTGGTGGTGTACAGCACTCACAAAGAACTTGGTTGGATGTTTCTCACAACTGGAGAGAGGATAGACCTTGTAGCGTTTATTTTGTTGGCACTATTGAGGTCGAACCAACACTGTCAATGCTAACGCGTTCGCGAGGGTACTAAGCGGGTGTATTCAGTATTCCCAGTACCGACTATCCAGTGTTTTCAGTTGTTCTCCATCAACGCCTAGCTTGTTGGCTCTAAATCCTTCACCTGTTTAGAATACAGGTATCGATGCATGCGAAACAACCCGAGAACACGAATAGGGGGGCGGTGAATTCTAGCGAAGCATCCGGGTTTGGCTGCGAGTTCTGCAGTTCCTGGAAAAGCTCCGCATGTGTTTAAGCGAACGACCACACAAGGTAGTTCGTGAGACTTGTGCCCCTTAGTCGATAGAGTGACCCTTGGGAAAGAAAGTGTCCCCCCAAAAGTGAATCGCACTGCGGGTGTGTGAACGACGCGCGCTTCGTTAAAATGAACTCAGTAATGATTTCTTTACTAGATCTGTCGCAGAATGAATTCCTCGGGTTCTTGGCGTTTGCTAGTTCGAGACATCCACTTTGAAGTGGCATTTTTTATTTTTCCCTATGTCCATCCACGTCTCTCCCCTCTCTTGTGTTTCTCCTCTGTCCGTGTCTCTTTTCCTCATCGTCGTGACCTGTGTTTTTTCTCTTCCTTTCCTCTGCGCAGAGCGGTCGCGATTCTGCAGACACCGGTGCTGCCAGCGCGGGCCGAGGAGGCGGCTGACGCTCCCACGGCAGTTCCTGATTCTCCACCGAGTCCTCCCAGCCGCCTCTCTTCTGCTTCTTCCGTTTCAAAGCCTCAAGCCGCTGGACTTCGTCAGAGGTCACTAGAAACGCTTTCTGCGGTCTCTTCCCTACAGCCCGCCTCCGCGGCATCATGTGTCCACCCGGAGAGGTCGCGGGAAAGGCGAGAAGACAGAGACGGCAAAAAGGGGAAGGGGGAGTCGAGCTCTCCCTCACGATCGCCGGGAGGTGTCTCCAGTAGTCTGTTCATTCGAACTACATCTCTCTTTCCCTCATTGATGGCGACGCTGACTCTCCAGCGCATGTCTATCCGGTTCCACTGTATCGACAAACCGTCGCGGGGGTCTTCAGGTCTGTCCGTGTGCAGGCCGAGGCGAAGGGCCTCCGGTGTCTCTTCTGGTGCATCTTGCGACGAACAAGAAGCCTTGCGGGACTTCGAACGCAAGGGCGTTGTCGAGTTGCGGACAGCCGACGTGTCAGTGTACGTCGAACGCGGGGATCTGGGACAAAACGTCGTGCTTCAGATGGTTTCCCTGGACCTCATCGAGCCCCAGCTTCCGGAGGGCCACCCAGATCGGGAGATCCTGCAGACGGTGAAGAAGAAGGGCGCAGCCGAGTGGGCAACGAATGGAAGAACTTCGGCGCCTTGTTTGGGAACCGGACGCCTCACACCCGGCAGAGAAGCACGAGGAGACACTGATGAGGTGCTGGCGCCGAGGACGAAGGACAATGAGACAGACTCTGCATGTGTGTCGATCTTGTTTTCCTCGCGGGCGCCCTCACCGGTGTCTCATGCGCCAGCCTGTGTCCAGAGGGACACGGCGCTCGAGTCTGGCTGCGATCGCCTTCGCCCCTCCAGCGACGAGAACGTGGAAGGGGGGCCAAAGAGAAACCAAGAAGGCGGCGTTCAGAAAATTGCCGAGACACCACGGACGCGTTTGCAGGTCTCTATCCGGTCGTATGTATGTGTGACGTTCCGTCCTGATGTGCTCTCCAGCTTGGTTTTGTTTCTCAAGCAGCCCGCTCCTCCCGCGCATCGGAATCTTCAGACTGGGGGAGCTGAGAGATCTGCATCTCCCGCTCGTGTCCAGGAGGCACCGTCTCGGAGTTCGCCTGGGACATCAGCTGTTCGGAGTGAACAAGTGGGAGGTGTCCCAGAACCAGGCGACACTTGCGACGCCGACGGCGTTCGGGGTTCAGAGCCTGAGCGAGCAGGAGCCTCACGGTTAGGTGACACGACTGGCGAGGAGACCGGAGCTGTCCCGCCTTCTTCCTGGAGAACGACCGTGTCTCTGACAGCCCCGGAAGCTGCAGCCATCGAGCGAGAGCTGAATCCCCTCGACACAGAGATTGGACTTAGTCTCGAGGGCGTCCAGCTGATCTGGGTGGACCAGGTGTCCCAGCGGCACTTTGCCGTTTCCAGCTTTGATGGAGCTGAAATTGGTTTGTCTCTCCGACCCTTCTCGACCGACTGTCACGTCACCCTGCAGAACTTCACGCTGTCCTTCCTGTCCCCAGCCGATGCAAGAAAGAGACGCAGTCAAGCGGCAAGACGTCGAACCCGCGCAAAGACAGACCGCTCTCCGGGTCCCCTGGAGCCTAGGGAGTCTCCGAGTCTGTCCACCGCGCGTCCTGACAAATACGACGGAGAACGAACCGAGGCGAGACATGGACAAGAAGACGCGGGAGCGGGAGACGCCGGCGGCTGCCGAGCCGGAACGACAAGGCACCGAATGCCCAAGGCAACTCAACAGTTCGCGCCGCAACTTGCCACGAAGATTGTCGGCCTTCTCCCAGGACAGCCGTATGTTCTTCGAGTCAACATGCGAAGCGTCCATCCGTCGCTTCCGTCTTTCTCCGGGCACTCTCTGCTCCTCAAAGTCGACATGGGGTCCATCGAGCTAGTCTACCTCCACAAGAAGTTCTGGAAGGTCTTCGACTGGATTCTTGACCCCTTCATCAGCATTCTCACTGCCAGTCCCTCGGACTCGGCCCCTGTGCCCCCCCCGCCGACCACTGTCTCTTCCCGTCGACCCGCTTCACCGCGCTCCCCTGTCTCCCATGCATGCGCGCCTTCTCTCACGTGTGTCGATCGCCACAACGGCGTCCTCGAATTCCCCAATCGAGGCCTCGCGCGTCTCCGTACTCTCCTGGACTTCCTCTCTCAGCATTCTCGGGCTCCCCCACCTCCGCCTCGGCCTCACCCGCCTGCGCCCTTCCACACAGAAGTCTCTACGGGATTCCGCGAGTCGGGATCTGGAAACGCCTTCGCGTGCTGCTGCAGCTGCGGCACACCCTTCCACTCGCCGCGAGCAGCCGCGTATCTCAGGCAGCTTCGACTTCTCGGACCCCTCACCACTCCTCCGCTGCATCTCCTTAGCTACGATGTCACCATTCGCTCTCCTGTAGTGTTTGTCCCCGGGGCTGTAGTCTCAGGCATGTCTCCTGACGGCTCTGGCGAGGTTCCGCCCGGCTCGCGGAGAGCGTCGGCGCCGGCAGAAAATGCCTGTGGAGAGGAGGGCCGAAGGGAGGCCGGCGCTCCTGCCATGGCAAGCTCGGAGCTGCCAGACGACCGGGGGGCCAGAACAGCGTCTAGCGAGTTCTTTTGGAGGTCTCAGGGTTTCTGCGACGAGTTGTGTCCTGGAGTCGAGCTGCGAGTTGGCGAATTCTCTGTGCGGAACCGCGTTGCATGCGCAGGCGAGCGAGCGGGGCTCCTCGACGAGATTCGCGTCCAACTTACCAAGATGACGGGACGAGTGGCGTGGAGGCAGCTCCGGAGCACATGGCCCGAGCAAGAAACGGCGAGTAGGAAGAGCACAGAGACCGGGGAGGAGAGAGCAGAGGACAGTCCTCCTGAACAAGAGAAAAACGAAGTCGTCCTACAGGAGATGAATGTCCTCGTCACGTGCTTCAGAGGACTGAACCAAGCTGCACGGAAAGGTGAGCTCATGCAGGCGTCTTTCTGCAGTCTGTTTGCTGTGTACCTCCTCGACGAAGTCGACAAAACTGTGTCTTTATTGTGACAGACATGGGATGATGTGCAAGTGGCCACGGTTACTTGCTGGGGTTGCGATTCTCAGGAACTCGACGTCGGTATTTGGCCTCGTATCCGACATCCGTGTGTGTACCCCCGGTATGGGGCGGGTGTCAGACTCTAAATGGCGAGTGGGATGCTAGAAACTTCGGTTGTCTCCGGCTGACGAGGAACGCGGCCTGGAGGCGTCAAAAGCCAGCCTCTGCTTCTTTCGTCGAGACTCTCCACTATGCGACATCTCTTATCTAAATCGCTGGGTTGAACGATCTCTGCTGTTCACCTCAAATTGAATAGACAGAGATCTCGCAGGACTTAGGATACCGAGTATGACTTCAGTTCGCACACACAGACAACCAAGTTCTCTCGTAGTGGGAGTGATCACCTCTCAGCCAGGAGTCTTTTTCAGCTCTTCACCGATCCTTAGACGCAGTCGCGGCGGGATGTGACAGGTCTGTGAGCTTCCTCACCGCTGTCTCTGGAGAGCTCAAGACATTCTTTTCTGGTTCGGATGTTTCTGCAGTACCCCACCCAACGTGGCTTCGAGTGGAGATTGACGACGTCCCTCTCGTTTTATCGCCGTTTCGACTCCAACTTCTTTTCGCCCTCCTCAACTCCGTAGGTGAAGACAGTGAACCGGCACGTTGTCCCTTCCAGAGCGTGTAGACCACCTGTGTGTTGCTTGCTCATTCGTTACGAATCTTGCGCAGGACGCCTGTGGAGTAGTGTCGTTTTTCGCAGGAGCTTGACACTGACCAGGCGAGGACCCAGTGCCTTCTGTGAATGATGCCACTCTTTAAAAAAAAGCTTCTCCCTTCGTTTGCTGTCCCAGTCGAACGCACGTGTACCTCGGGACAAGCATTCGTTGTCGACTTCTGAGTGTTCTTCAGAATATTCTCCACAACGATCCAGACGTCGTTCACGCTAGCTCTCCTCCTCCGTCTCTCCCGCCGCTGTGCCGGGGGACCGGCTCTGCCGTTTCAGCTCCCAGACGCTCGTCCAGAAGTTTCACTGAGTCCAGTTCTTCACGGCTTTTCGATCTCTCGACTCGAAGCCGTGAACGAGCGACTTCGCGAGGCAGGCGTCACCTTGGAAAAGAAACCAGCCTCGATGCAGATGTGGCAGCGGTGGAACCCCGACAGACGACTGTCGACTGGTTTCGTCTCCTCGACGCAGAGGGTATTTGCTCCCTTAGGTTCGAGGTGTTTCTGCGAAATCTTATTGTCGAGCTGGTCACCCCACCGGCCCGTGCCGGAGTAGCGAAGGCGCGAACTTTAAAATCAGAAGTAACTGAAGCAGGCGAAGCGGTGCTGACTGAGCCCCGCCTCGGATCTTCTGTCGACAGAGACCTGTTAATCGAGCAAAACGAAAACAGAAGAGCGAGTGGCAACCGACGACAGTCGCGACTTGGGCGACGTTGGAGGCGCAACGACGCAGCGAACGACGCTCTGGAAAAGAAGCCGCCTCACTGCGTGTTCCACGCGAAGACAATGACGGTGGGACACAGCTGGATTCGAACAGGCGATATGGAACGCGTACAGCTTCGGGAACTGTTGTTTCTAAGTCGCGGTTAATATTTTTCGTTCCTTACATACGCAGGAACCATATAGGGTGTTTGTTTATTTGATTTGAGGTATTCACTTCGAGGTCGCAAGTCATCTGTACAGAGACACTTTCCACTTACAATGTAGTAATGCGTGGTCTCGCTGTTATCTTTACGTTCTCAATACCGACTTCGTACGGAGTGTGGTGCGGGAACGTCTTTATTCCAATCTCTATGAGTGGTTCGGGAGTCAGGGCGAGCATACCAGTTGATTCCGCTCACGACCCTGGAGTGCTTCCCTTGTAGCATGCTCGCGTATTCACGCCGGTGTAAACTGGGAAATCATCACAAGATAAACCACAAGCTCGTCAAAACGAGAATCAGCCGTTTGCAGGTGTCGTGTACGAATGTGTGTTCAAATATTCTTCATATCTGTCAGCGTCCATACTCGAACTGTGTTTTCCTCACGGTTCGGCGGTTTCGTAGGAAGCAAATCGTAACATGGTACCTCGATTCGATTCTTGTTGCAGCCTCTGCCTCGGATACTCACCACACTTCTAGCTTGTGCATTCTGTGTCTCCCACTTAGGTCGAGATGATAACCGTGGCGCTGCCGCCCTTCAGTCCCTTGGTGTCAGGGGCTCCGCAAGGTTCTCAGGACATTTCTGGACCGACGGTGCCGCAGCCGTCTTCTGAAGAGATCTGGCTCTCACTGCGCTCTTCAGCTCTCAATCTGGAACACCTAGGGGCGACATTGATTGCTGTGCGTCTGGACACCGTTCGTCTGTTCAACCCTGCGGCGGCTCTTCCCTTCAACGTCATTCTCTCCGACACTCGCCACAACTGGATGGATCTTGCGCACAAGCCGTTGCCACGCTCGCGGTCGCCTGCCGGCCGTCTCGCTAAGCAAGCCGGTGCGCCCAACGGAAGTGGAGATCCGAACGGAGACAGCGGGTCTCCCGCGGGCGAGACGACTTCTGCGTGGGTTTTGGACCGGGACTCGAGCGGTGCAGAGGAGGCATTCAGCAATTTCAATGGCGATTCAGAAATATGGTTTTCCACGGGACAAAAACAGGGAAGCGAGGGGACCCGGTGCGACATACCCTTTGGAGGCGATCCAGGAGCACCTCTTGACCACGTCGAACTCGTACAGCCTGCGGGAATCGTTCAGTTCAACGGACTCCCCGAGGCGCTTCTCTTTCCACCTCGTCCGTCTGGAGATTCTCCCGCCCTCGCTCCCACACGGAGACGAGACGCCGAGGCAGAAAAAAGCGAGAGACAGCTAGCGACGGAGTCTCTGCCGTCGCGTGCGTTCGAGTGCGGAGGCCATGGCGAGCGTCGTCCTGAGTTGACGGTGACCTACCACAGCGCAAATGCCACTCTCCGGCCGCTTCGAAACTTTGGCAGCAAGACGAGCTTCTCCGATGTCTGTAGAAAAGGTCCCATGTCGTATACTGAGAATCAGCAAAGTATTTCCGTCAGTGTCGCGCATCCTCGGTGTGTCATCCATTTACCTCTGTTCATGCAAACATTCGACTTCTTCTTCTTTCCAGCTCCAGCCACGCAGCCGGGCAAGTTGCAGTCCATGAAACACTCGAGTCGGTGTGCCTCGTCCAGCAGACGAGAATCTGCGACTGTAGAAGGCCATCAAGAGCCGGGGGCACCGCCGATGCCAGTGAAAGTCGTGAAGAGAGCTGAGGTGAATTTGGAGCTCACAAATGCCTCTGTAATTTTGCCGGGGAACTGCCAGGATTCCCGCAGTGCTCTCGTCGCTATGCAGGGATCTGTGACCTTGCGTAAGAAGGGAGGAGCTGCTCCGCCGCCATCTCTTTCAGGCCCCGCTGCTCTGGGCGGGGACCCCGAAGAAAGGAATCCGAGTTCTGAATTTGCCCCTGAGAGTCGCAGTCATGGATCAAGAGTTCTCACACACCGGGTCGGAAGCAGGGCAGAAGGTGGGGACCGTCAGGGCGACAATGCTTTTTCCTCAAAGTTGTCGTCGCGCCGCCGCACAGGCCTTCTTACGCGCTCGTCCTCCGTGCTCCATATTCTGGAGAGGGCGGAAGCAGCCGCGACGGAAGCTGCAGAGCAGGTCGGCCTCGAGAGGCCTCTGGAATTCTCAAAAGCCGCTGGGACCTCAGAAAGAAGGCAGGACACCGTTTATGCACCGACCGACGAACAGGCGGAAGGCTTCACTCTGGTGAGGATCCGGGACGCCACTATTTTTTGCTGTCGCCGAGCAGACACACTGGTGGTTCTGGAGGATCAGGAAGCCCGTGGTGGGCCAGAGACGGGGCGAGATCGAATGCAGAACCCTCTCATGGAGAGAGAAGAACGAAGTCGAAAGGGTGAGGAGACAACGCCATGTGGCGGGCATGTTCCTGCCCGCGCTTCTGCCAGAGCCTCTCGTTCACAAGAGTTTGACGCCACCCACTTATCTTCTAGCAAACACAGCGAGAGCGAGGCACGGGCCACAGCGGGTTTCTTGCCTGGTCCTAGACCGTACCAGATGCCCACCTCACTAGGCAATTCCGAGCCCCTCACCAGCAGTCGCCGAGGCGCCCACGGCGCAGGTCTTCGCATTCTCGCAGCTGGCATGCACATGGACTTCCTCGTGCACAAACGAGAAGGCTGTCGCTCCGCGGAGTGCGTCCGGTCCGCCAGCAGCTCATGCTGTCTCGTGACTCCGAGCGAAGGAGACGCATCCGACGAGGTCAGAGAAGGCCCCGGAACAGAGCCAGGAGCACGTAGGACCAAGTCGATGGGCAACGAGCGTCATATTCTCGATCAGAGGAAGCTGAGTTTTTTCACAAAGAGGCCGCCGTCCTACGTGTGGGGACGCGCTCAGCGGTCTCAGCGTGAAAGCTGCGGATGCTGTGTCGAATTCCAGCGCGTCCACATTCGCGTGTATCCTTGCTCGGTTGAGATTTCTTATCAAGATCTCCTCCTAGTTGCCAACTGCGTTCACCGGCAACGTACTCAGCTCGAAACGCAGCAGCAGTCACACGGGCCAGAAGCAGCGCCACGTGGGCGTTCGTTGAATTCCCCAACTGGCGCTTCCTCTGACGAGCCGGAAGGCTTTCCAGTGACTCCGCCCGCGAGTCGCGCGTCGGCAGCTCCAGGCGTGCAGAGAACAGAAGAAGGGATGAAGAAGACGGAAGAGGTCGAGAAACGGGGGAAACACGAAGCAGAAGGCCAGCGTGAAATTGAGGTGCATATCGCCGCCCTCCGTCTCACGCTTCTGAATGATTGCTTTGGCTCTCTGCATGCACCCGTGTTACAACTCTTCGTCCCCTCTGCATCGCTTCGCCACCGTGATTACTCAGTGCGCTCCTGGGCTCTGCTGTGGACAGCGGCGGCTGCGGCGGAGGCTGCTGATCTGTGCACTCGAGGCGGGGAGTCCAGCGACCGCCTCGGTCGTGCGAGTTTCTTCTTTTCACGTTTCCGGCAAGAGCCTCCCGAGGACTCCGTGACGCAGTTGGGTCCAGGCCTGGGCCGGGCCGAAGGTGACAAGGAAGCGACATGTCACCGGGGCCCCACCACACAGGAATTTTTCGATCTGTCGCTCTTCGATTCCTCCAGAGCTATGTGGAACGCTGGTTCTGGGTTCCAACAGCCGTCGCTCTGGGCATCTGGAGCAACAGCCGAGGTCGATGGGTGTGAGACGAACGCTCCTGAGACTTTGGAGTGTCGTGGTGTTCGACCCAGAATGCACGACCAAGATGCCCTCTCTTGTGGGCAGAAGCTAGTCACTTGCGGGGTGAGTTGCGTTGACTTCTCCTTGCTTCTCTGGTGTTTCAATCCTGTCGCGGTCGCCTTCGAGCCAGTCATTGAAAACTTTGCTCTCACCGCGGTCAGCCGCGATCTCCCCTATGAAGTGTTCGCATGCCTCTATCCCGGCAAAGCCCCGCTGAGACGCCTTGTTTTGGAGGAAGAAGCCAAGCGAAGTGTGTTACAAGAAACCTTTCATCGAGATGGGGAGAGAGAGGAAACTGCCAGACGTCGGTGGAACGGAGGTGGGGAAGCGGTGACCACTGAGGCCGTGGGAGGGCGACGACGAAGCAGAGCGTTCGGCCGCCGTTCCCCGCCTCTTAAAACGAAAGTGAGTAGACGGGGGTCTGAAAGTGATGGACCGCGTTTCGATAATACGGCCTCCGGTGGCAGGGTGTTTTCAGGCGCAAGACGGGAGAGACACAAACTCTTGCGTGCTTCTTCCGAGGCACTGCAAAGGGACTTGCAAAGCGAAAGAGCAGCGAAGACTCCCGCGCCCATGTTGACCCGGCGACCCACTTTCAGCTACGACTGGTCCGGTGACGAGGCACCTGATGTCCGCGAGACCAAGTGGGGAGAAGAGAACTGGGAGGCCTCAGAGACGAGTCACGAGGTCTTGACGGATTCACTGAGTGGCGATAGCGATGTTTCGTCTCTGGGGCGAACGGACAGCGACTCTGTGCTCTCTTTATTCTCGCCGCGTCTTTCTGGGCTCTCACTGCCACCTCATGCAGCAGATCCATGCAGTGTCTCCGCATCGGTTGCACGCGAGGACATCGGTTCGATTTCCTCGCCCCCAAACGTCGAGGGGAACTCTTCTGAGATGTCAGACGTGTCGTCTTTGTCTTCCTTTTCAACGGAATCTGGTTCAGAAGAGATTGAGTCCTCTCCGCCCCCAGAACGACGGTACAGAGGTATCTTTCTGTCGTCGCCCTGCACGTCGCCGATAGAAATCAATGTGTCCCACGTTCTTCTGCGCACTCTTCTCTCCGCTCTCACACAGTGGCGCAGCGACTTTCTCCGTCACGCGCTCCCTTTCCAGCGATCCTCTGGCTCCGCTACAGCTGCCAAGATAAAGGACCCAACTGGGACTCGAGGGGCCAAGAAACATGTGTGCAACGCCTGTGAGGCTCCTGGCCAGTCCACTGACGAGCGGCCTTCCAACACTCCAGACATCATGCAGACGACAGAGCGAAGCACAGCTTTCCAACAGGGTTTCTCCGGCGTCACCGCTTGTTGCGCGTCTCCGTCGACCGATCTGTGCGCAGAGGCACGGGACGAAGTGAAGGAACCATCAGGCGACGAGGAGGAAAATCGAGACGAACACTCAGGAGGCGGAGCCAACAGTGGGGAGAATTCGGCCTCCTTCGAGTCGACGCAAACTGAGCGCAACTCTGAGGCGAATCCACAATTGGCTTTTGTCCCGCTCCCCTGCGTTCTGTCGCCTGCCCTCGAGGGCGAGAGGGCCGAATCATTGCCTACAGATGCCATGCCCTCGAGTGAGCAACGGATGTCGGTGAAATCTGCTTTTCCTTCCTCGTCAACTGGCACAGAGGAAGATCCGGACCTTCTCCAAAGGAACAGCGAGGCCAAACGGGAGAAGACGAAAGAGTCTGATATGTCAACAAGCAGTTCCGGGGAGTTCTCCCGGGGAGGTGACGAGAACGCAGAGGCCAGCGGGGATCCTGTGCCGGCAGAGGAGAGTGACGGACAGGCCCATCAACAAGAGGACGCCCATCAGCTTGAAGAATATCCCCAAATGTCCACGGGTTCTCTGCCCACCGGCTCACTTCAATATCCACCTTCCGGCAACCTCACATTCTCGTCAGGTCCTCGCTCCTCGTCGGTCTCCGACCCAGTGGGACCCGGGGCTGCGGGGACTGGCAGCGGCGCTTTAGGCAGTGTCGCTCCTTCTCCAGCAGATCCGCGCCGACAACTGTTCATTCCCTACGTCGTCAAAAACGAGACGGGGATGCTTCTTCATGTCGACGTGCTTCTGCCTGTGGAAGCCGGTCCTGTGGCTTCTCGAGACGCAACAGCCGCAGATGCCTCTCTCCCGGTCCACAAGTCATCTCCCTACCGAAGGGGAAAGGACCCCTCAGATCCGTCTTGCGGTTCGCGGGTCCCACCATCCGTCACGCATGCTGACAGGCTTCAGCGTCGGAACTGTTTGCTGCCTCCAGAACGTGCCTCCAAACAAGCGGTCGCCGGTGGAGGGGGCGACGACACTCCGTATGTCATCAGCGACCAGGGGAGTGAACAAAACACAGACAAGGAAGGCGAGTGTGTGAGAGAAGAATCCCTTCGAAGCGGCAGAGAGGCTGGACAGAACCGGCGTGTGGAGCCTCGCGGAAGGAAGTGGGCGAGAGTCACTGTCGATCCCGCGCAAGAGCGAGCGCTTCAGCAACTCCATGTCGAAGTGGGAAGAGCCGCGAGCTACCGTGTGAGGCTGGAGCTGACCTCCTGCGGCCGGGGGGACAACGAAAGAGATCGTGCACTGGGAGTCCCTGGGACCTCAGGGAAACGAAGGGTCACCCCGACAAGCTCCGGAGCCACCCTGGACGCTGCAGTTTGGGAGGCGAGGCGTCCAGTGCCCATCGATCGTGTTGGTGTGTATGCACAGCCTTTGGCTTTCAGACACCCCGTCGTTATGGCGCCTTCCTCAGGCGCAGATTTGCACGCCCATTCGGCGACAGCAGGTCGCAGCTTCTCCCCATCGACTTCGGATGTGAGCCGATCTACACTCGACAGTCCACCGGGCGTGTACCGTGGAACTCCCCCGAATGATGGAGACCGGTTTCCGCCTTCGCCGTACACCGGAGATGGTCCTTGTATTGTGCAGGACGCGCCGCCAAAGCGCTCGGAAACCCCAGTACAGCCAGCGTATGCGGCGCCCTCTTCGTTTCCTCTGGCCTCGCCTCTAGGTCTGTCACGGGACAACTCCTTCCTCGTTTGTCGAGTCGTCGCGGAGGCAGGCAGAAAGCGGTTGATCGTTCAGTCCCAGGTGCTTCTTTACAACAAATGCTTCGTGCCTGTCGAAGTACTCGTCTTGCCTTCTGAAGAGGTCGTTGCTGCTGGCGGAGACGCCCTCTGTTCAGGACCTGGAGGAAAGGACAGCGGCTTGAACTCAATGTTGGGTACGCATGGTTCCCGTGAGAGCAAAAACGAGGCTGCTGAGCGGGAGCTTCCCTCCAGGGCCAGCGACAGGTCTGCGCGAAGTACCGACGAAGACACCTATGATACAGAGAGGCAGCCGGGGTCGCGACTCATCGTCATCCCTCCAGGAGGATCAGCTGCTATCCCCGTGAATGTCTGCCAGACAGGGCGGCTGTGTGTGCGTCCGCTCTCGCCCTCTCACGTTTTCACGTGGTCGCGGTGTCTGCTGCTCTACCGGCTGTGGCAGCTTCTGGGTAGCCCCTCTCGGTCAAGGGATCAGCTCCCGGTCTTGCAGTCGACCGCCTCTTCTTCACCTGTCGGTGACTCAGGCCTCACGGCTTCATCGAGGCCTTCTGTGGACGCGCCAGCTCGCCGGCGTCGCGCCCCCGTCCTCGATCTCCTTCGGTGCTCCTGCTGCTGTGAAAAGGACAACAACGGATGCCCGACTCCAGGAGGGCCGTCGGCAGATGGACGGCCAGTGAGAGGAGATGGTGGGCGTCTGGGACCCGAGTGCGGGGGCTTCAACGTGTGTGTCGTATGCCAGTGCGAGGACGTGGTCTACGAGGATATTGGGTGCATGCAGCTGAAGCTCGCCTTTCATCCACCAGTCTCCATTGCGTCGACGCTGCCGTTTCGAGTCAACTGTCGCCTGGAGTCGCTCCACCCCATAGGTGCCGGGAAGATCGAGGACTCTCAGAAGGGAGACGTGTCATCAGGGATATGTTGCGTAGCGTTCGAGTCCCGCCTGCGTCTGAGTCAACAAGTTCACCTCCATAAACTTCCTCTCGCGGGCGTCATCCGCCTCGAGGTAACTGTCGAGGAGGGCAAGGCGGGACGGCAGCATGCTTCGTTTCGCTCTGCACCTTTGCAGATTCACCCGATTCCGACATCGCTCCTGTTGTCTGCGCAGGCTGCCGCGGCCATTGGGGCGGACCGGGACGCGGGAAGCGACACAGATGACGACGATTTTGCGAGTGGATCGAAGGGTCCAATGGAAAATGGCGCAGAAGCCGTCGCGGAGCTGATTTGCCGAGACCCTGGCGGAAGTCGACACCCGCTGCGTCTCCTCCTGTTCTTTCAGCATTCTACCACTCCTGGAGCGCCTCCTTCTCTTCTTCTTCACACGCCAATGTGGCTTGTCTCGTTCCTGAAGGGTGCCGCAGCCTTCATGCGCGCCCACAGTGTCGCTCTAGCTGAAGCGCATGCAGCGAGGCATGCCTCGCACACCGTGGAGGACATCGCGTCTGACCAGCGGAGCAGCTCTCAAATTCGCAAGTCTGTAAATGCGGGAGACAAACAGCAGAGCTCGTCGGTGTGGTCCGCTTCGGGATTGTCCGAACGACCGCTAACGCGAGAGATAACAAACGATCTACAGTGCAACAGTTACCGGGACGCAGAATACTACTATGTCACTGATGGGTCTCTAGTTGAAGATGAAAGCACTTGGGCCGCTGCTGCAGCAGCTGTCTCCAGCGCAGCTGTCAATGCTGCCGCGGTGGCGGCGGCCGCTGTCGCAGCTGGCAATCTAGCAGATCGTGAGGCGTCGTCCAAGACTTTGGAGGGAGACCGAAAAGCAAGTGCCGGGTGGGAGTCGGAGAAAAGGCGCGGGACAGACAGAGCCACGAAACTGGAACAACTGCTTCGGAGAGTCGCCGGTGAAGGCTCCGAACTCTGTGTGGACGAAGAAGGAGACAGGATTGCCGGTGTGTATGCCTTAGACTATAAAGCGGATTCCTTTTTCATTCACGTACCCAGTGTGGGGACTTCTCCCTTCTTGAGTGTTCGCCAACCTATCCCCCCCGACTGCTGTCTCCCAGTCCTTCCTCCTACGTCCGCGGCGTCTCCGCTGCCGCCCCCACGTCGACCTGCCCTCGACGTGGCTGTCCGTGTGTGTAACGCGCCTCTTCCGCTTCTTCGGCCGGTGCAGCTTCTCCTGGTGATGCCGTTCTACCTTGTCATCAATGCGACGTTTTACCCCATCTCCATTCGCCAGTCGCGTTGCCTAGTTTGCCGCACAAAAGGGAGCAGTCGCCGTTGTCGATGTCTCACTCGCGTCTCGATCCCGTTGCTTGCAGAGCACGGATGGGCCAGTGTCCGCGACCCCGAACATTCTCGGCCGGACGAGGAAGTGCGTGAGGCAGCCCGGGAAGCGAACGGGGGATCTGACGAATCGTGTGACGGGAAAACGACCCAGGCGTCAAGAAGGCCAGACGCTCGTGGGAGTGCTTGGGTGTTACGAGACTTAGTGGACATAGAGGAGACAGCCCACATGATGGCGGATGGCGCAATTCAAATCGAGCCGAAGGATCAAAAACCGTTCTTCTGGGCCAGTGCTCGAGGAGCAAAGTTTATTCAAGTCTCCCGGGCCCTTGAGCGCGATGGGTCGCTCTTGTGCGATCGCGTCACGTCTTGTGACCGCGGTTCCAGAACCGGTACTTTGCCTTTACCTACGATGTCTTCTGCGCATCGTGGCTCTTCTCCGTCGCCTCGGTCAGAAGCAACAACCAGCAGAAAGGACGCTGTAGAAGGGGAAAGACGGATGTCTACCTCAGTCGCTGGCGAGCCCTGCGGGGTATCGCATTCCACCGGCGATCAGTGGTGGGCTCGATGGTCTGGTTGCTGTCCCCTGGGCACGAAATCTCAAGACTGGACTGTTCGAGTTCCTCCGGTTCCCCAGCGCCACCTGCTTGCAGAAACTTCCCTTTCCTGCGGCTGTTCATATCAGGGAGATAGTCACGGGATCAAGGTCGCGTCACCATCTTCGTTGCCCCTGTCAAGTTCCGGATTGAACGGCGCATCGAAGCCTCATCCAGAGTCGGCGTTGACCCCTGTTGCCTCCCCTACCGGTCATGCTGAAGAGGGCCAATGTCAAACAGAAGAGGCGTTCGCCGTTGCGTTCTTTCAGCGAGTTGCGGATGTACGGAGGCTTATGCGTGCTGACATCCTTTTGCGCCCTGTTCCCCGAATCACAAGACTTTGTCACCACCACCGAGTGACGGGTAAAGCCGGGGAATGTCGAACCCGTTCTGTAGCGATTCGAACTGTGCGGGATGCTTGTGAACACGCAAAAGAATCGCTTGTCAGCAAGCCAAAGACGAAACTAGACAGGGGTGTTAAGACGGCTGCTGCAAGTGGCCCTGTGGGGTCTTTATTCGACTCACCTGCAGCATCGCGGAACGATTCAAATGTCGGTATTTCTTGCGAGAGAGGAACGAAAAGCGCCAACAAGAAGCTGGTGAGCGTTCGCAGCAGCATGCTTCGTCTGGAGGTGCGCGACGGGCCAGCTGGGGGCAAGACGGTTGTGATCCGCGACGAAGGCTGGGGTCAGGCTGGCAATATAACTGTCCGTAATCATTCCCGCTGGCCGTTGTTGTTGCGTCAGTGCATGCATGCAAATCCAGTCGTGGCGGCCGCTGCGGCGGCAAACGCCGCTCGAGACGCTGCGGATGCTGCCTACGCCGAGGATGTGTCTGGCAGTGTTAACGACCCTGACGACGGAGTGGACGACGAGGGGGTCGAGTTGAAATTTAGTTCCTTCCCGGCTCGAGGAGTCAAGAGCAACGAACGACAAAGGGACGCTCAGTCCGGCGACGCGACGAGAGGCGCTGCGCCCAGCTCTGCAGCAACGGCGGACAGTGGACTGGACCGTACAGAGTTGTGGCCACGTATCGGCCATGGTAGTCAAAAGGCTTATGTGTCGAAGAATGTCGGGCAAGAACGCATCACCGGGCTAATCGAATTTCTTCTCTCGTACGGAATAGGACAGCGATATGGAGGTGAGAAGGTCCCCCCAGAAGGACAAATCACTGGAGAAGCTTGGAAACGAAATACAGCATATCCCGCTGCTGCTTCTGGGGAAGCGCAAGGGAGCGAGCTCCGAGGACAAGCCTCGCAAGGCTCAGACATGGTTCCTGAGGAAGTACAGCACCAAGAACTGTATTGGAGAGGTCAGAGATGGTGTGCGTGTGCAGCAGCCTCTGCTTCTCCATACTTTTTCGGTCCGCTTCCTGTCCTAGTCAACCCGGACGAGGAAGCTCTAATGGCGTGGGATGACTGTCGCCGAAACCGCGCTGTAGAAATAGCGGGACTCCCCGCTGCCCTCCTCGCTCACTCGCCATATGTGGTCGAAGGAGGCGTTTCAGAGTCCGCTATAATGGTTCGCGGAATGCCCGGAGTGGACGGGGACACAGGAGCGAGCAGTCAGTCGCCTCATGCGTCTCTTTTTCCAGGCGCGTTCTCCCGCACCGCATGCATCCCGCCATTCCTTCTTTGCGTCCCAGTGTGCAGCTCAAGTCCGCACCGCCAGCTCCTGCGAGTTCCGTCCCTCCCGCCCTCGGATTGGATTGTCTTCGACGTGCTCAAGGAAAGCCTGGCAGCGGTCATCGTCCTGTCTCAGTACCTGCCCTTGCCTTCTCCACCGTCGTCAACCGCTACGTTGTCGTCTCATTCGGATCCTCGCGGCGCCTCAGTGGACCCTAGCAGGGTCGCCCCGTCTGCTACTGTGGGCGCGTCTGCCGCAGTTGTATCCGCAGGCGGGAGCTGTCGCCCCAGTGGTGCGTCTCCTAAAAAAACGCCGCCGCATCCCCCATGTCAACAGGCAGCGACTGATGTGTCTCTTGTAACACAAGAAACAAGTCCACAGCAGGCAGCGCTTGCGGTGGCTGCTGCAGCTGCTTCAGGCCTTTCCCAAGTTGCGGCAGATGCGTTTGGGCAAAACTGGTTCTCCTGGGCAACTTCGAGTGTCTCTCCTCCTGCGCCGACACCAGATACTTCCCGTCGCGCATCCAATGTTCAAACGGCGACTCCTACCCCTCATGGTGATGAAACTGAACACGGAGGTGGAGATGCAGGGGAATACGACGTCACTGCTGGTCGTCTTTCTTACGTTTCCCCTTATGCTTGGACAGAAGAACGACCCCGCAGTACTGAGGAGCACGGCCGAGGAGCCGAAATAGTGCCTCTTCTGTCATCAAGGGCAGGCGCGGCAGGTGCCGGTCTAGCTTCCTCGAAGCGGTTCGATGCTCTTCGATCCAGTCATTGCCCGGCTGATGGGTGCACGGCGCCTGTCTTCGATTTGGCAACCAAAGCTGCTCTGGGGGATGGCGGCTCCCGCACGGACGGCGTCGACGAGGGAGGCCGAGGAATTGTGCGTGTAGACAGCGATTCTCCGGATGCGCTGATTCATCGTTTCTTGTACGTCCCCTCGTATCTTTCGACACGCCTAGCACGAACGGAACTTCAGACGCCTGTCGCAAAACTGGGTTCGACGCCATGTCATTCACTTTTGTCCAGAGAAGTGCGTCTCCTGAGGCTGCAGCAGCGTGCAAGAGAAGCGTATACTCGAGGGCTTTTTGGCGTGTTGCAGAATCCCAACGTCGACGGAGGCTTCTGGGGCCGCAGCAATACGCGCTTTAGTGACGAGTCTTCAGATGAGGAGCAAGCCAGCGCTTCAGCGTGGCGCGGGTTGCGCGCCGCTCGAACTGAGAGACAGACCGGCGATTTGGGGCAGAGCATTGACACAGATGTTTCTGCCTCTTCCTTCCAAACCGGCCTAAGATCTTCCGCCGGATATATCGGGTTCACCGCAACCGAGAAAGACGGTTGGACGTCATCCACTGGAGTCGGAGGTCTGACTGGACAAGCGTTTGAGCGCCGCGGCCCGGAACGCGAAATGGAGCGGCAACAAAGTGGAAACGTATTTGATCCCGAAGGCGCAAGCGACAGAATCGTGGGGTGGTGTGGTGTAGATCGCGGAGGGTACGTGAACATTCCCGTCTTCATGTCTCCGTTTTTCCACGCGTTTCAAGCGAGTGCGTCGCAGGCTCTTTCAGCCGGCCAGTCGCGCGCTGGCACGTCGGCAGGCCGAAGGGGAGTCATACCGAGCCTGTGGAGTGCGGAAGATACCACGGAGAATCAGAGCGAGCCGACAGGGAATCTCGAAACCGAAAAGACACCTCGAATGAAAAGTCGTGACGATCGACAGAAGCCGGCAACCCAACAACTCCCTTACATGTTCTATCTCTGCGGCGAGGATGAAGAGCGCCAGATGATTCTTCAACAGCATGGGCAGACGCCGTCATCCGAGGCCGATTCTCAACGCAGACTACAAAGCGCTGGTTTTGTCTGTGGTCAGCAGCTCTCGGCTGGGGGTCGCCAACGTGTTCAGTCACTGCGAGAAGCGCAGCAGGAACAAGGGGGAGCCCCGAATCGTTCTTCAGCTGCAAGTCAGTCCCGTCACCAGGATGCGGAGACGAAGGGCGGCGGACCGCCGGCTGGGCACGAGCTGGGAGTTTCCCGAGCTCCGAGCCGTCGAAGCTCATGTGTGTCCAGTAGCTCCTCTTCTTCAGATACGTTCGTGCGTCTGCAGGCACAGCAAGTCGCAGAGGAAACAGCGCTTCTCTTGCAGCTGCCTCCACCTCCGTTGCCGCTGCCTCCTACACCGGATCCGCCTCTTGTTGAACTTCGCGTGTGCGTTCCGCAGTTGGTAATATCTGTCGTCGCCAACACGATGCAGAAGAATCCACTCACGCGTCAGATCGTGAGAGCTCCTGACGAGCTGATGCTCTTCTCCGTCGACTACTTTTCTTTCCTCTTCGCTGCAAGCGACAATCACCAGGTTGTTGCGGCGGCTGTGCAGGATCTTCAGGTAGACAACATGCGCACCCATGCGTTGTATCCGGTTCTCCTCCAGAGGGCGTTGAGACCGGTTGATCCCCCTCTGGCGGAGGCCGCGGCCCCTCTCAGCGTCGCCTCAGGCCGAACAGATCTGTGGCGCGGGGTCAGTCCAGTGGCAGGGAGTGCAATCTACTCAGTTTCCAAGCCCATTTGCGAGCTTCTTCTCAAACGACGCCTGCCGCTTAGCCATAGGGCCCGGAGTGGAGGTGAAGACGTTTTCTACGTAGACAACTTCACTCTGTCCATTGTACCGCTCTCCGTTCGTCTCGACCTTGATTTCGTCGAAGCTTGCCAGAAGGCCTTGCGTTCCCTGCAGCGCGCTGCCACATTGCCTTTCACCGCGTCTACTTCGGATAGTCTCCAGAGCGCTGGGGGTCCTGAATCTAGAACTGATGCGCCGACCGGTGCCTCTCTGGGCGGTGCTGGAGTCGTGAAAGAAAACGCAGATTTCCATGCCGATGGAGACAGCCTGTTTTCAGGAAGTCAACCGAGTCAGCAACTCGCAGATCGCGGGTCTTCAGGGGACGGAAACAGGGGCATGAGTTCAGACGGTACAGTGGTTGGGGACTCGGGCTCTCCACAGCGTCGGTACAGCGGCACTCCGACACGTGGAACCCATTTCTCCGGGACGGACCTTCGGGAGGAAGCAAGCAAAGCTGGTGGTGGTGATACTGGCAGCAGTAAAGGAACCAGTGTAGCGAGTAGTTTCGTAGGTCCGATCGCTGCTCGTTTTTCCCCAGAGGCTGCCTGCGGGTGGCGACCGTACGTAGGTTGTGCATCGACGCGGGGCGATACCTTTCTCGGCCACAGCTTCTCGCGTCGTATTTCTGGAGACGTTGTCGGAAGGGCTTTGGTAGGAGCGGCAGGCCGAGAAGAGAGGGAGTCAGCGGACGAAAGAACCGCCTCTTCTCTTCATGTTCTGTCTGAGTCTCCAGTCACAGGTCTAGTTCTTCTGCCCCGCCTTCCGCCGGTGTCTTCAGCTCTGCAGCAAAGTCCAGTACGGCGTTTCTGTATCAACCGTTTAGTTATCGAGCAGATTCTCGCTTCATTTTCCTTCCGCACGGACGTCAATCCTCTCTCATCTTTATCTCATCGTCACTGGTTCATCCGAGCTCTTCTCTCTCTTTCGTCGATAGAAGAAGCCTCTCTTGGTTTCAACGCTGTCGTCTTGCCGACCCGAACGCCGACGTCCGCCTCACCAGACCGCGATGTGGCTCTTCTGGAACCGACTGAACAAGGTCAAGTCTGCATCCCGTTAGGGGAGTTGATCAAGCGGCTCTCCCAGGCCTATCGTCAGCAGTTGCTCTGGCAGCTGTCTCACTTTGTCGCGTCCATTGACATACTGGGGAACCCGGCTCGGTCACTCGCTCACATGCGCGAAGGCGTTCGCGATCTGGCGCTGCATCCAATTCACGCCGCTGAAAGAGGCGACGATGTCCTGGAAGGGGTATACAAGGGAGCGACGAGTTTTATCAGGCACACAGGTACGGTCAAGAGATGAAGGGGGGAAACGGACGCCGTGTTGGTGCGAGGGAAGACGAAGTTGTGAGAAATAGAACGCAGAGCCGATTCAGTTCTCGTGAGATTAGCAGCAGCGTGTTTCGGGAGTTGCTTTGCTGACCGTGCAGCCACAACGCATGGATGGGAAGAACTGCGTGACTGTGTCCCTGATCGACAGCAGGGGTTTTGTTACTCGTGTGCCTCTGTTGCAGGTTACGGCTTCTTTGGTGGCTTGTCGCGCATGGCTGGTGTGGCATCCGACTCTCTTGGTAAGCTTACAAAGCCATTCAATTATCAGTGTTTAGTCTGGGCACACATATACCACGTGGATATGAATATCTCTGCGTAGTGTGTGCGGTCTGCATTGCTTTCATAATATAAACCTATCGCCCATCGCTTTTAAAGGTGGCAGTGCGTCACGCCCAGGTAACTGTGTGTCCGCAGCTAAGTCCCAGGATGCTCTAAACATTTAGGACTTCTGTTTTGCTTCGGCTGCTGTCCTGCAACTGTCATCGTTTGCCAAAGTACATAGTTGGAGACATGGCATCCTTCAGAGTGCGTTGTTTGTTGTGTAATGTTCAAGTGGAGTTTTCGTAGGCACTGACGTTTCTCACTTGTCCTATACCTGAGAGTTTAGCAGTAAGGATCAGTGATTCCTACTGATCACGCAACTGGTTGCTCTCGCGATATACTCAAAGGTGGAGACAACATGGTTTGTATGGTAGTCTACCTTTAACAATGGTGCTCGCAAAGCTGCTTCGAACAGTCGATTCTGGTTGGTCACTCTTTCAGGTGCTCTCACTCTGGACGACGCCTACGTCAACCGTCGCCAGCAGCAACAGCGACGCCAGCGTCCTCGAGACGTCCAGGAGGGGATAACCTTTGGTGCAGAAGCTTTCGGCAAGGCGGTTCTGGGAGGGATTACAGGTAGGTGCATACAACGTGAATACGCATCATGACTCTGCTGTTCCTGCTGCGCGCCACTTCCTGATTTGACGCTTTGAAACGCGTCCAAAATCGAATTCACTTAGATTTCGGAGACATTTTGCAGTGTGCACTGGGCGTAGTGACGATACCAGCTGCATTCCAGAATCAAGTTCTCCGGGAAGACAAGGGGACTGGTGAATCCTTCGTCAACATTGGTCCGCAGTCTCCTCTCACGCGCACCTGTTTGCCTGCGGTAGGTACCGGGGCTGGCAGTTGCTGCCGCTCTTCGTCGAAGCAGGCAGACAGAATGTGCAACTGCTCTCGGTGGACGTGATTAGTTTTTCACGAACGCTTTCACAGCCTCTCTCGTCCAAAGGGCGTCAGTGTCTCGTGGACTCTGATTCTCTATGGGATGTCCAGAACGCTCGGTTGTTGAGACGATGTGGCGCTCCAGAAGAATGTGCGTTACGATGCGTCTATTCGTGAACATTAGGGGGGTTGTGCGTTGATATGCGTGATGTCAAGTGTGGCCCTTCGCGAGGCGACCTCATCCCCGCGGGCATCAGGGGAAGTATCCATTTCCCAAGTGAAATGTACCACGAGTTTCGGTTATGTCCATGGTTCCTAGGGCTCATTGAGGAGCCTATGAAAGGCGCCACTGAAGAGGGAGTAGAAGGTCTACTCAAAGGCGCAGGCAAAGGTCTTCTTGGATTGGTCGTCAAACCATTGACAGGTGTTCTAGATTTCGCGCAGAAGACAGCAGAAGGCATAAAGGTAACTCACCAGACGCGTGGACGATCCCAGTTTCTCTGTAGTATGACGAGGAAGGAATTTAGAGGTAATTATGTATTCTCGTTGTTGTCATGTTCCTTTTCTCATCCTAGTGCGTCACTATCTCCGTTTACAACTTTTATGAACAATCCTGATACGTCTGAGTGTTCAGCTTCACATCGCGGATCGCGTAGCAACACACGTGAGGGTCCAGATTTTCGCAGCTGGTGTGAAAAAGTTCTCTAGGTGTGATTGCTTTTGTAAGGCGGCGGTACAGATGACAGCGTTTCGCCTGTGCTCAGGAATACGGCGGATCAACCGGAATTACAATCGAGACTTTCGTCTCCTTATGAGGCTGAATCCCAGACGAACAAAGAGCGGAGGATGCGGGGCGATGTTTTGGCAGTCGGTGCGGCTTTTCTTTTCGAATCTTCAAGCCTTAGAAATCCTCCATTAAGGCGCCAGGCAAATTGTAGCAACTGTGAATCTACTTCGATGTCATTTGAGGATTTGTCTTGCTGTGACGTAGGAGCTCTCCCAAGTTGATCCTGCTAGGCGAACAAGGCGGCGCCTTCCTCGTCTACTTCTAGGGCAGGAAAGACTCCTAGTCCCATACGATGAGGAGGCAGCAAGGGTGAAGGAATGTCTAAATGATGTTGACGGTGTCTGCTGGTACGTCGTCAAAGGACACCTGCATATATGTATATATGAATGTATGCTGTTTACATGGTCACAACGTTCCAGCAAACGGGCATATTTTCTTCCGTAAGGGGTTGACTTAGTGTGCTGTTTCAGACATCGGAAGTATCCCGTACTGAGCACGCGTGGCCCAGCTGACGGGTTGTAGCTGCCGACGAAAGTGGCGATGGGGGGGAATGTAGCGGTTACGTATGGCAAAGGGAAGCGCATGTACTGGCGACACGTATGTCGACAGTAGCCACGTTGCAGCAGCATTCGTTGAAGCCGCGCCTTTCGAGCCAGGGTCGCCAAACGATACCTCACTAACAATGTACTTCTAGGGAGTGGATGTGGTCCCTCTACTAGCCAACGACAGCACTGTCAAGCCGAGTGACAGTTTCATGGATGATACAGTGTTCAGACTAACTGTACCGCAATAACAGTTTATTCTGATGTGGACGTGGGTTGTCGCGGGGTGTACTGAACCCGTGGAGTCCTCTGTATGCTTGAAGCAGTGATGAGCACGGTGAATATCCGAAGCTGAGGAACTCCATCCAGGGGGCTACTGAAGATGTGTACTACATTTGTCATTTATATAAACAAGGGCGCAAAACTCCGGAAATGGCACTGCCGCGTACTGAACCCAACTCTGCCCCCACCGCCAGTCTGGTCTCCGCTGTTTGTCGTTGTTGCGCAGGTCGACGATCCCGTTCCTGTCTTTTCTGTATGACATTCCTTTCCACAACTTGGTGGTCACCACGGACACCCATTTGTTGCAGTTCCGGTTGCCTCCTGCGACCTCCAGCAGTGACCAGACGCAACTAATAATGATTCTTCCACTGTACCTCCTCGTTTCCGTCCATCGGTTTAGTACCAAGCCACGGAGTCCTGACCAGAAACGCCGAGTCGGAATTCTTCTTGCCATTCGAAGCCGGAAAGCACGAAACCAGTCCCTACAGTCCGACAGGTTCCAGCAGCTTGATAAACCAGCCGCCGACGGGGATCCTGTGCACAAGTATATCTGGTGCTCATCGGCTGAAACGCAACGGCAAATGGACACGATCGTGCGTGAAGCCCTGGGGCGGTAATGAGGACGTGGAAGACACTGAAAAGTAGCGAGTCCCGCTGTCGCATTGTGTAGCGGTGGAGCAACTGGATGGCGATGGGCTGTGTGTTTATCGCATACGCCTTCCTTGAAGCGTTTATGATCTTGTGCACTTATTGTTTTCGTGTCCAGTGTTGAGACCACGTGGTTTTCATGGTGACTCCTGTGTCGAGATGCAATAATCCGTGCGGACGGGATGTCAAGAGCTTACGAATCGTTGATACTTCTTCAAATTACTCCGCAATGCACGTTTCGTGTTCCCTTCACCTCAAGCGAACCTTCTGACTCAAACGTGATACTCGTTTCAGACCGCGTGGTCTGCCAATACAGGCAAGCCCCCGTCAACTTGGCTTCTGTGCCTTATACCTGAAATTGTGTGTCCGCCCTACGTTACCTGTCCACCGTTACTATGTCCTTGCGCTTTCGCCACATCAGAGAGACTGTAAATCTACTTTTTGGGGAGAGTCGCAGCATGCGCAACGCTACTGAGGCGCGTATTCCCTAGTGGTTGGTGACTTCTCGTAAACCATTCTCTCAGTGCAGGTGACAGCTCTGCGGTGGAAAGAAGGGCAGCCGTGTGGCATCGTCCACGTGTATGTCGAAGGCAGAGTGTCGTGCATATGAAATTGCAGAATATGTATCAGCTCCCCACGTCCAGCCACACACGTAACTTCTTCCGACTTCTGTTACGTCCACATAAAGGCGCTTGACACGCTGTGTGGAATCTTTTGAGCTGAATGAATTTCAAATCCACTCACGGACGGACGGAGGAAGCTGTACCGTCGCTTACAGGCGTTTCTGGCACGTTTCCTCACCCCCACGAGACTTCATCCTCTTGGCGCGAGAGCGGTGCGACCTCAAAGAAATTACTGAGAAGATTGCGTATCCGCTACAGAACCACAGCGGGGGATCAGGTGACTGAGTGATGATATATGAAATCGGTCGAAGCTCGAGCAGACCTCGAAGTAGCCTTGCCTGTGCTTGCTGTCTCCCACCTTTGCTGTGAACACCAAACATTGTTGAGGGCGCGTAGCGCGTTCTCCGCCTCTGAAAGTGTGTCTTCTACACTGTCCACCGCACTGTTCTTGGTCATGACAGATCCGTCGACCTTGGAAACGCGCGGGTGCCATTACCGCAGTACAAGCGATTGAGGGAAACTGTTTTCCCACTGTCGTCGATAATAACATGTCTATGTAGCTCCTGACCCTTTGCGTGTTACCTCCCAACAGAATTCCCAGATCGTTATCACTCGTGTCGGAGTCGACGTCCCCTCCCTTTGGTACACGGCAAAGAATTCCTGTTGAAAGGTCAAGCGAATCAACCACCCATGTCCCCGTTGAGAAACTATACTATTAGACCTGCGGTGTAATATAACTAGGAGCTCAAGCCATATCCACGTAATAAAGCCTCTGAGGTGGCCCAGTCAACGAATATGTTCCTACGAGTGGGGAGCCGCATGTAACACCATCGCCCGAGCACTTTTACTACTGCAGTTTCGCAGGACTTTATCCTCCCACGCAAGCGTCGACCGTATGGAAGCGAAGTAAATTGGGAGAAACGCTTGCCCGGTTCCTCGCACAAAGTACGACTACCTGCAAAGCGGCATGCCAACAGCCTTTGAATGGGCATTTTTTTTCTGAAAACTCCCTCTCCTACGGTATGCGCGGAGCCACGCCGCTCAAACTGGTGACCTCAGGAAAGATCAACCGCGAGATGCGTTTTCTGGTTGGCACTGCGAATCCGTGTCAGAAGAAAGTCACTGCATGCAGCAATGCGCCAGGTGATCGATTGTTCTGCGCTTTGCGCAGTCGCCCAGGTGGCTAAGCGTGGGGCAGAACACAGTTGTCTAGGTCGCCCTCCCCACCAGCGCACCAGGTGTGGGCTTTCCAGGGACGCTTAGCGACTGAAGCGGGAAGATACTAGGAAGATCCGTGAACGGTTGAAGAGGCGACGTGGCCCGCATGGGCGGTCGAATGGGAATTCCTGGGGAAATCCAAGACGAACATCAGAGAAAATGATGGAGCGAAAGTGTTAGGCCCGTGATTCGTTTCTTCCTCAACCCGTCTCTGGCCTTTGTAAGTGAAGAAAAAAGACGTGGTCCCTCTCTTTTCTTCGGCCTGGTGTAAAAATGTAACAGCGAGAGCGTGTCGGTAGTTCAGCCATGACGAAGGAGGGATGGGAAAAAGGATGGTCGTGGCCAGTACGGTGCGGGATTCGTCGAATTCGCGTTTTTCTTGTCGATATATATCCTGCTGGAGTTGATTCTCTCCCACGGGAAAGGGCTGCGGAGCGATATTCCCTTGCCGCCGCATATTTTTCTTTTCACGCGCCCGCCCTCTGCAGTCGATACCCCAAGCGACAATTTGGGTTCAGCCCTATGGACTCGGTTTCCTCTGGTGCCACTTTACATCGTGATACATTTTCTTGTTATTCTATAAGAAAAGACAGGCAGGCGTAGACGCCGCATTACTGAATATAAAACCCAATACTGCGGTCTCTCCGCAAAGGGGGGGAATGCCGTAACTGTGGCACTATCTCTAGTGGCAACTCCATTGGCCATCTGCGGTTGTTCCATGCCGTCTCCTATTGCGACGTCTGCGGTAAAACAGGCGATGTTCTAAAGATAATTGTCAGGGCTGGTGCCGAAGTTTTTACGTACCGGGGACTAAAGGTTTTTGTCATCTTTTGGTTGTGTGGCAGTGTGAACTGGGGCCACTAGGCGCAAAACAGTTCCAGTCTTCCCAGGGTAGCTCGCTTCCAAATCAGTGCTTCAGTTTTTGTAAGGGCCTCCCCCCCCCCCCAATGCTGCATCCTGGTGTCTCTTCGCTTTTATGTCAGTAAATGGCAGGTTGACGTTTGCGTGTGGTGTTGTGTAGCAGGCTGCACCCTAATCGCCGTCATCGTTTTTCTCTTTGGACCTGCCGACTTCCTTACCAGTTTCTCCAAGATGAAGCTCAATCTCGCAAATCCCCAGGCGGGGATGCAGAAGACCGTCGAGGTCGACGACGAGAAGAAGTTGTTGCCATTTTTCGAAAAGCGAATGGGTGCTGAGGTTGCAGGTGACAGCATCGGTGATGAGTTCAAAGGCTACATCTTCCGCATTTCTGGCGGCAACGACAAACAAGGATTTCCCATGATGCAGGGCGTCTTGGTGAACCATCGTGTTCGCCTCCTGTTCCGCAAAGGGATGAAGTGCTACAGGCAGCGGAGGACCGGTGAGAAGAAGCGCAAGAGCGTGAGGGGTTCCATCGTTGGCCCTGATCTTGCTGTCCTGAACCTTGTTCTAGTCAAGAAGGGACCCGAGACGATCCCAGGTCTGACCGATGCGGAGCGCCCTCGGCGATTGGGACCGAAGCGCGCAAACAACATTCGCAAGTTGTTCAACTTGTCCAAGGATCAAGATGTGAGGAAGTATGTCGTTCGTCGACAAATTGAGGGAAAGAAGAAGACAAAGGCACCCAAGATTCAGCGCCTGATTACGAAGACGCGCGTGCAGCGCAAGAGGGCGTACTTGGCTAAACAGCGCCGAAGTGTCATTAAGAGCCGTGAAGAGGCCAAGGCTTACAAGGATGTACTTTCTGCTTACAAGCATGAGCTCAGGAAGAAGCGTGCTGATGTTGTCGCAAAGAAGAAGGCACAGGCGGCTGCGGCCCCCAAGCCCGCTGAAGTGAAGGTCGTCAAGGCGAAGGCAGCTACAGCAAAGAAGGGCGGCAAGTAAAGCCGGGGGAGTTATCCCTTCGGGGATTATTGTAGTGCTCCACCACACAGATGCGTGTATTCCTGCTTCCTGAAAGTGTTGCTGCGGATCTCGCTCCTGACGGGGGAGTAAGGAGCGACTGTGTGCCGATCGGATACCTGATGTAGCTGGAACCGGTATCTTCGATATCTGTTGCTTACTTGCCGTCCCCTCGACTGTCTGCGTGTCTGCTACCAGACTCTTCCCTAGTTCCGCCCACGCATAACTGTGTGGACAGCATAGCGTATGTTCACCCTACTGCGGCATTCGCGGAGCGCGCTGTGAAAGGGCGGTCGTTGTACACGTGAAGCCATAGAAAGCCTAGTCTACGCGCTTGGCGCTGTATTACCTCGCTCGTTGATTAGTAGGCGAGTCAGTAGGAGCCTGCAAATGCTGTTCATGAATTAGTGGCATCCATATCAGACTATAGAGTGGAAGGACGCGGTACAGAAGACACTCTCAGTTCCATCAATACGATGCATGAAGATGGAGTAACATCTTCATTTTCTACACATTCATTTACTGTAAAAGAGGTTTCAAGCCACTGGCCTGTAATCCCAGTCACAAATTCAAACGAAGGTGCCGCTGCGTAATTCACAATAGGAACGAACGCCAGAGACCGTTTGACATCGCTGTCCATGATAGAAATTACGGGATTCCCGTTAACATCGATGAGTTATAGGGACTAACGCTACAGTGTGCACGGTGTAGCACGTCGCATGCTTACCTGGCAGTTGGACGGTGCGTTTAAGTGCACTGCAGCAGATCCAACGGCCTTGTGCCTTTTAGGTCGCTTGGTTAAGGTAGGGAACGCACGTTGGACATCGCTCCTGGATGCCGGTGGGAGGGGGAAGTATACGCCCGCGTATCCACTTTTAGGGTGACGTTGCCGCACTTTAGTTTGTGCTTTTTTTATGCTGAACAACTGGACCGCCAACCGTGGCATGCGTTCGGTGCAGCCTAGAGCTTCGAGGCGGTGTTACACATGGCGTTGTGACTGCTTAAAACATACGACAGGACCGTTTTCAAAATTGTTTTTCCGGGCTGATGTGTCGTTCACGTGGCTGCGCCTAATGCTCTTTTATTAGGTAGCGGAAGCAGTTTCGCCGTATGCAGCCGACATCACAGATGTGAGACCAGCCCATTGACAACTCTAATGCATCATCCAATTTGCAGCTAGGGGGGATGACGGGGAGGCAAGGCTGGAATTTCGCCGGTAACCCCAACAGCAAAATACGGCAATCCGTTGTCTGAACGGCCTAGCTCTAAAGAACACGTCTACCCTGCTCTAGAAGATCTCTGCGACCATGTCACAATGTCTATCGGTACCCTTTTTTGCTGAGGAATAGACACTACGGGCTGGACTACTGAGACAGATCTCTAATGTCCCTGTTCAACAGATTCGAGTAACGCAAAATGGAAATTTAGAGCCTTGCATGCCACTATTCGCTTTCTTAACGCTGTGTAGTCATGCCAGGCGTTCACTCCCTAATACACGGAACAGTAAATTAAGAGCAGATAGTGTGAGGAAAAGAGCATCGCTTGTACATCAGCACTAGATACTGCTGATACCACTGTCGAGGTTAGCAAACAATAAATTCCCTGGTCAAAAATCCCATTTGGTCGAGTAGTTTGAGAACAACTGAACCAGCGGAGTCACGGTCCGAGCTTCACATGTCAAAAAAAGTCGTCCGCTGCTATCTTCACATCACTGAGTGGAACAAGTACTAGCTTGTGGGCAGAGGCATCTCCTTCGCTGTCGAGAGCGGAACTTCCATGCACTGAGTTTCAAGCGGTTAAAACTGCTCATACCAGCAGGTGACGCGTTATTCTGGTAGTCTCACTCCGAGCCGAAGCGTTTGCGATGTGCCGCCTGAACAGCGACGGTGTCCAATTGATAGGCACTCCACCGTCTACTGTCATTAGTATTTTGGCATTTGGAAAGGTGATGCGGGGCCACGGACAACAGCTACCACTACTACTAATTATTGATTTTGTGCCGGACACCCGCGAGTTTCATACGGATTGCAGACGATTGTTGGTGCGTGCTTCCGATGAGGGTCGCTCGTTCGATAGCACATCAAAACCCAGTCACCGTTCTCCAGTCACACCCCTCTCCTGTGACTCGACTTTCTCAGCACGCAGAGGGTGAAGCTGAAACCTGCGAGCTGGAAGCAAGCCGCTCGCCATGGCAGGATGGTCGTAAAGGAACTGGGTTATACACAGCTGTGCTTCTTGAAACGTTTCCTTGTTGGTTTATTGCGTACAGCGTTTTCGTAGCCAATCCAGCCAGTTGTCGGATTGTATCCTGTAGAGCCCGAGTTTGCAGTAAAAACAGCAGCTGTGCTTTCCGTACGCCAGTGTTGCCGTTTCCCGCCTGGGTCCAACGACTCGTAGCCGGCGGCCATTGCGCAGCTAAACAAGGCTAACAACTACAGTTGTGTGTCGTTATGCAGCAGCCTAATCATCGTTCGGCATATTACTCAACCAGAGAGTTTCTTTGAACAGAAAAGAAGGTGACTCCGTACACATGGTAAGGCCCGTCCCGAAAACTGAAAGCCGCGATGATTGTGTCTACAACTTCATTATGCTTTTCTAAAACGCAGTTTGTTCGAGATTATTCACAGAGGAGGCATATATTAATAAACATGTAGGTGCAGTAGCGGAACAAAAGCTGTGACGGACTCTTCTTGACGTGCATGCCATTTTTTCGTTAAACTGCTTCGTTCATACCGAGTTCCGGCCGTGGCACCAGCGATGTTGTTCTGTGTCCGTCCACTCTGCACTGTTTGCTCGCTTTCGGTTGTGTGTGACGTGTCTGCGCAGCCTTGCTCGGCCAGTATTAGGTACTCGTTACACCAGTGAACCGGCATAAGAAAACGTCTATGGCGCTCCGGGTCGCGCTGATATCGGCATCCGTCCCTCGGTTCACCGAGAGAATCCCGACCGATGTGGTGACGGCAATAGCCTGCAGTAACAACTGGAGATGGGGGATCGTTATAGTCGAAAGGCTCTCTGGGGCTATACCTCCAGAGTCATTGTGCCGATGGCGTTGGCGGCGCAAGCACGCGATGTTCGGGAACGAGAAATTGCCGTAGTCCAACTAGGGCCGCTCTAGAGCGATAAGTTGGTAACCGTGTTGCCTCCAGAGTTCCAGACGGACTCAAACAGGTAATGTCAACAGTGTGTGGTGCCACTTCCGTCAAGCAGGTCAATATCTGGGGGTGGTGACAGAGTGTATTTCTTTCCGGAGCCGTCTACTTTATAACAGTGTGGCCGCAGCGGCATAGACTTCCCTATTTCGAAGGTCAGTTAACGAAGCCCTCAAGTTCCTCTAGAGGATCTATTACCTGTAATTTGCTTAGTCAAGTAGTGAACAACTTTTCGACGAATTACCACCATGGCGATGCAACCGGCGTAGCCATGTTTCATCAAAGCTGTTCTACTCTGATGCCACACCTCGAAGTCAGTCCATGGCTAGCTGTAACCCACTACTAAAGCTTTACCCAGTCGGTTCTTGACCGTAGGCAACAGTTTTGCCTTAACGTATCGGGCTTCGTGACAGGGCCGCTGACAGTGATAACTAGAAGCGCGCACAAGTAAAGAGTACAAGAGACTATCGATTTCGACCACAGAGTGGCACACTGAGGCTAGTTGTCTAGGCTGCCTGGATGCTGCCGCTTGCGTCCATAGTTCCCGTTTCATGGGAATGTAGTGCACCAGCGAGCAAATTAAAGCACTCAGCAACCTGCACACTTTTCTATGCCAGCTTATCGACTGTGACACGAGGCGAGTGGCTCCTGCGGAGAGTGCCCGGAGTCTTGCAATCAGCCGGCCGGGCACGTGCAGCTTCCTTTCTGCTATACGGCGCTAACCTACCTAGCGAGCAACATTTGCTCAACCCTTTGATCTTTTTGAGCGCCTACGCAGCCCTCCGGGCTACCTTGCGTAAGGCGGAAAAAATAAGCGCATGTTTAAACGGTTTCATACCCTCTGTAAGCCTGCCCACGGCGTGGGTCCGTTTGTTATAACTGTATGCCGTCTGCAGTAGTAGTGGCACTGTCGGGCCTGCAGCACTAGATGTTGTACTGGTTGGAAGGCGTGTCACCGTCGACAGAATATCAGGAACGTCCTGTGTTGTTGGTCGATATTTGTGGTGCTTTCTCATTCGCCTATCTCTGCAGGTCTGGTCAATACGGTGTCCGCTCCCCCAGTTGCCCCAAAACATCATCAGGTCAGTGTCAACCGGCTCTAAGCGACCCCCTGCGAAACGGCTGCAGTGAGTACAGTGCCGCGCTCGCAGAGATCGTCCAAATAACAAAAACATGAGCTCCTACATCTTGTTAGCCAAAACACAGCAAACTGTATCAGCACCACCCTTGAGTGTCATCCCGGAAACTTTAACACGAGTAAGTTCTGTGTAAACAGCGGTATTCCTACAAATCCTGCCATGTGCGCCTCACAGCAGATAGCATCTTCTCCACTCTCCGCTGTGTCACGAAAACGCCTTTATTGAAACAGTTCGAACTACCCAGCGATATCCTGCGGTCGATCGCTGTACGCCGCACGCTAGAGAATAGTGAAGCCTGGACACAGCACCTAACTGCTTTTCTTACAGATGTAACCTACGAAGCGACGCAAGTTGAGGCTCAGAAGAGAAACCTATAGCGTCGCTGTCTGTGAGTATGCTGTGGTACTGGCGTCACTTCGCAGTCAGCCATGTGTCAAAAATCGAGTACGAAGTTAGTTCGTGCGTGCGAACGCGCGTTCGTGAGACGTAACGAGCCACGCACCCACCAGATCCTGGCTACCTACCTGACTCTACGCGTCTCTCTCCCCGGAGGTGACTCGCGCGGCTGCCGATAGAGAGGGTAGGTGGTCTGGTGGTTCATGTTTTAGAAACATCACTTTAGTACTATTGGAGCAGATATTCTACTAAAGGAATCCCAGCGAAGGTGTCTGCGAGTCGTCAACAGCATCCATTGGTCTCTCGGCGCTTTTCATTGCAAAAAGTCAATCGACTTCGGATCTGAAGCTGCGATCCACGCCAACTACTGGGACAACCGCTGCGGTAGGTTTTGTTCGTCCATGATACACCGAAATAGGGTATAGATGACGCTATTATTTGTGACTGGGAATCATGTACTTACCGCACTGTTCCGTGTGACTGCCGTATTTGTGGTCGAGGACCAACATCGATTCATGATAGGTACATTGGTAGAAAATAATATAAATCTGGGTCAGGCTGCCTGGTTGTTGTGATACGCAGCAAACAAACGACCCTGGATACGATGGATACTGAGAAGACGACGAAGAAAGGCGGTCAGTCCCGCAGGTAAAAGCATGATGTGACTGTTCAGTCCTTGATGAATTAAATGAGCTGTACAAGGAAATCAGCTTCACCGGTACTCATGGCACCTGTGTTCGCTTTGCGAGTCAGTATATGTTTTGTCTTACGCCTTTCTCGTTCAGGTCTGGCAAAGGGACACAAGCGAGTAAAAGTAGTGCTCGAACAGAGCAGCACCAAGAGCCGACAACAGCTGGTCCATCGAAGCGCTCGTCGCATAAGAAGCAAAGCGATCAGTCCAGTGTACCGCCGGGTACTTAATGAGTTAATGTGCATTCCGTGTGGGGGAAGCCTACGTCAACTGGCTTCTCTGATGTATTCTGACTTAGATAAAAATGTAAAGTGAAGCTTCGAAATATAACAGCTGGTACTGCCAGCTTATCAGAGGCTGTCAAAAAGGCGTGGCGAGCTGCAAGTGTCTCTCCAAAAGACAACACCTGATGGACCCGCAGACGTAGTGAAGATCCCCGCAGGCGACAAACGCTGCCTTGGAGGGACTTTTCCAAAAACGAGTGCATCTGTGCACAAAGTACCGGTCCAACTCTAGTCGATGCCTTTAAATGATGTGGTGTAATACTGTCAAGCTTTTGACGCCCTGCTACATAGTGCGACGTGGCTGACATACAACACACATGAAGAGTAACGACCAACAGGCAACAAGAACAAATCACGTAGCATATGCCCCTAAGTTATAGGAAAGTGTAAAACTGTTTGCTGTTTAGTGAACTCTGTCCACCAGTTCTTCTTTCCATTTCTATGTGAGATCGAAACACGACTCTGTTCGTCGGTACAGAATAAATCCTGCATTAGTCTTTCGTATGGTTCAGATATCTGGCTGTGTCTGCACTTGGCAGCGAAAAACATTAGCTATCTCGTACAGCGTATCCGTGCTAGCTGCTGTCATGAACAGTTGTTGCGGCGTTAAACGCCAACCTGCTCCTACAGCATCATGTCTTTCCCAGCGTAATGCAGAAACGAGTCAGCTTACGCCTAATTTTCTGCTCGGTTGTTTAGCCCTAGCGACTACGAAAAATGGATCTGACTCCCTCCACATCAGGCGCGAAGTCACAGTCGCTGTATGCCTTCCATGTGGTTCGAGCAAGATGATAAAGCAGTCATCATTCCTGCATGTAGCGACAACGGATGTTTTGACTTGCAACTAAAATGTCGTTGAAAGCAAATGGGTCAGGGCTCCGTTGCAGCAAACTGAAAAACGGCACAAAATGGATAACACCAAACAGGATTTTGCGGGAAGCTGCGTGCTACCATACCAGTAAAAGGAACGACTCACGGTTCCGCAGTTTGAACCGGAGGCTCGCAGGCCCGAATACGTGGCGTTGATGCTTGCCTGCGTCGCTCGCCATTGATAAAAAAGGAGAGGCGCAGAGCTGGACACACCACCATAACTGCGAGGTGTGTCGGGCCGCTTGCACCGTTTGAGAGGTCTTGCGATCTGTCGACCTCTCCTCCTGCAGTTTGTTCCTTAAAGGATTGCGTCGGGAATGGCAACAGTTAAATTAGATCGTCTCCTACAGCTGAGAAGTATGTCTAGAAGATAGGGCCACGTTGTTAATCCTCTGCACTGACTGCTGGAAGGGAATGTACAAGCGAGGTTTCGCGTGAAAATGGAAGCAGATGCGGTATAGGATATGTTCTGTCGCGTCAGCGCGTAGTTCAGGCTGCAGCTTGACAACTGATAGACTGTGACGGTTGGCACTCGCCTCATAACTGTAACCGCATGCACAACTGACGAACGTGGTCCTCAGCGAGGAAACGGATGAGCGGCACATGACAACGACTGCGGCCCGGTAATCATTGTCCCAGAAAACTGCCGTCGAAATCAGAAATAGAAACACGAATGGAGCACGATAGGGCTACAGCTTTTTGAACACAAACAGTAGTGACAACAGATGTTTTGGAACGTACGACTCTTCAACTAAACACGAAAGGCATCAATAACTTCTGGTACCGGCGCGTTTGAGACCAGAGAACGGCGATAGTCCAGAGAGTGGTACCCTCGATATAGGCAACGTTTTTCCATTAGTTTTACCGGTCAGTGTCAGCAGGACGGCATAAGGGTCGCATCTGAGAAAGCGTTAACTGTCAATCGCGTCGCTTGTGTCGTCCCCGATCACCTACTGCCTCGACTTATCATGACCGGCCAACTGAGGGGAGCAACAAAAAAGCGCTTCACCTGGCAAAGCAGAATTCGTCATTCTTCATAAGTGCACCACCACATTAAAAAAACACCGCAATATACCGTACAGGTTACCCAGTTCGTCCCTCGCTACCCCACTCTGAAAACTGGCAAGGCGGCAGCCTCATCCTACCGTCAGAACGAGTTGTCGCTCGCTACTGTCGGGTTCAGACTGATTCATTGTTTGATTCGGTTCATCGAGATGTACACAACTTCTCACTGAAGCGTCAGCATTGTTTACACTGTTGACAACGGAGGACCAACGCTCTGCTCGTTACCGGGAAGCTGGCTCTGTCTGGCAAGCACCTCGTCGCGATTGCGAGGCCAGCAACTCAACAGCCCCAAACGTGCTTGTTTCTACAACTGCCTTTGCTGGCTATGTGGAATTATCCGTCCACGCTTCGCTACTACTCCGATTGCTCAGTGTGCGTGACATTGTGCTATCGTGGCGGCCGGCTCTGATCATGCACGCATTGCCGCCGACACTGCTCGTAGTCGAAAAACGAAACTCGGGGTTAAATTTGGCAACAGGTACACGCCATAGCGAACATGGATGATCAATCATTTCTCACCCATTTACAATTAAGCTTACGTCGACTGTTCCGATAGACGATTGTAAGATCTAAATACATTCAATTATACTGTTTGTTTTCTGCGGCTCTACCATCGTACGATGCATTCAACGAATCATCAAGCCCCCTGGTCTCAGACCAGGACCCTTGTCTCGAGCCCCTCTAAAATGTCTGTTTCTGCCGTAGAGGGAACTCTTCCCTCGAACCTCTTTTCTGTCTCGCGGCAGCAGCTTGCTTCGTCGCCGGGTTCCGGCTATCAATACCGTGATTTACTACGCCCTGCAAAAAGGCTTCCGCTACCCCTCTCTCCGCTAGAGCAAACGGCTATGGTGCTCTCAAGTGGATGGCGTGCTCTGATACGCTGTTGTCAGCCGGTGCTCGCGACCCCTAACGTGAGTGCCTCTGACAAGCAAGAGCTTGCTCCCTCCTTCGTCGGCCGCGTCGACGAAGAGGAACTAAACTTGGAGTCAGAGACCAAAGTAAACTACCGCGTCCATGCTACACTGCAAGGAGACATCTGCTGGACACCGAGTACGGCGAGCGAGGAGTTCGACCCGGAGTCCCACTCTTGCGCTGACGATGCAGTCATTGTTTCGTCATTTGGGATCCGAGTCGACGCCGCGGAACTGGATCTGGACCGAGACGCTGACATCGTCTATGATTCTGCGTACGAAGCAGACAACGAAGAAGACGCGTGGTCAGAAACAGGGTCGGAAGAAGACGCGGACGAATCTCCTAGAAGTAGCGAGGTCTTGACTCAAGCTGACGAAGATGGCCAGAGTTTCGAAGGAGACCTTGCTACTACGAACTTCGTCGCGTCGACGCAGACAGGCGAAGACTTCTCTGGAGACGAATGGGAAATTCCTGAGGAGATTTCACCAGCAGAGGGGATGACGACGAGGACACCAACACCTCCAGGAGGATCACCGGGAGATTGCTGCGGAGATGGAAATGAGGAAAAAATCTTCGGTCGATTCGCAGCCCTCCACGAGAAGGAGCAACCCGTGTGTCAATCTCTGAGTCAACTGCCCAGAGACATGCAGGCGCCTCCTTTGGAGCAGTCGGTTCAAGCGTCGAAGTTGTCGCAGCGGTCCTCCAGCCGACCTTCAGCCAAGCTACCACCGGAAATGTTGCCCTTCATCGCCCCTCATCCGCAATGGTGCCGTCGCTTCGCCTATGACTTCAAAACGCCAGCGAAGAGTCTGTCCATGGTGCCGCAACCCGAGCTGTCATTCTACGACGCGGTGGTTGTGGAGCGGCACCGGGTTGCTCCTGACGGAAATTGTCAATTCCGTTCCGTCAGCTACGCGTTGCTAGGCACAGAGGATGCCCATGCGGAAATCCGGCAAGAGGTGGCGCACTACCTGAGGGGCAACTTTAATCGGCTTAGCTGGCTGATAAACCCGGACACACTGGAGGAAGACGAGGGGAGAATGGCTCGACTCGACAAGAAATACAGAGTCAGAATTCCGTACAAAACCTACAAAGGTTATCCCTTGGCAGAAGACGAGCTCAAACTTAATTGGGTTATCAGGCTTGGAGACGCACGATACAGGATCTGGGGTGACGAGTGCACTCTCGCTGTGATGGCGGAGATGTACAACATCCGGATCGTTGTTGAGCAACAAGAAGGCGACGGGCGTCGGGCAACCAAAATGGGTTCGCATGCAGTCCAGGTTATCATACCATACGATGTGGTTCCTGAGGCATGCATCCCGACGATTTTCCTGATCTACGACCTTCAGCGTCAACACTACGACGTGGTCGAAAAGGTCAAACCCAGGTGAAAAACGTCACATGCCCTAGCTCAACAACCTCCTGCGTAATCCAAGCCGGACTGTTCGTCTCTCACGTCCGACAAATAGCCAAGTACCGTCGTCAAGAACTGCCTCCTTCGTCGAATCAAGCCACCGACTGTCTTCCTCGTCCTCTCTTCAAGTTGCGACTTCTTTCCGGAATAACTACAAGCTGGGCGTGAATGTATGTGAGACGCATTTCGATTCCCTGTCTCCACCTTCCGGCTGGAGCCAAGCTGCAGGCCCCTCCGACTCCTACTCCCCCAGACCCAGCTGCCGACCCCGTCTCCCGCGACTCCTTATGCCCTTTGACTTGTCACCTCCATCACGGCTGGAGGCGCCTCTTCGCCGACCTTTCCGGCATCGACTTCTACCACCTTTGTGGCTCCAACAACAGGCGAGCTTGCCTGTGAAAAAACAAAAAAAAGTCAAAAAAAGAAAACGCACTTCGGCTCCGCGGTCTCATCCCGACAGACGCAGCTGGGCCGGAGTCAAAAAACAAAATCAGAAAACAAAAGAAAAAATAAAAACAAACTTTCCCCTTCCTCCCTGCAGACACAGTGCATCTGGATTCCTCTCCTACGCCTCCTCCTCCCTTCGTCCAAGCCTCCGACTCTGTCTCCCTCGCCCTCTTCTCCACTCTTCAATTCTCTCCGCCATCACCACGAGGAAAGCGTCGTCTCGTCTAGATCGCATTCCGGTGTCTCTTTTCCACCCTCCAGGAAAAGCAGCCAAGCCGGAAACATCTTCTCCCCTCTCCGACTCTCGTCGCTTCCCAACCCACGCCACCCCCTCCATCCTCACCCTCGCCTTCATCTACAGTCCTGATATCTCTCCTCCAAGACGGCTGGAGGAGCGGCATCGCGTCTGTAGTCCCCTTCGACTTCTGTCCCTTCTGTGGCTCCAAGCACAGGCGAGCTTGCCTGTGAAAAACAAAAAAAAGTCAAAAGGAAAACGCACTTCGGCTCCGCGGTCTCATCCCGACAGAGGCAGCTGGGGCCGGAGTCAAAAAAAACAAAAATCAGGAAAACCAAAAGGAAAAAAAAATAAAAAAACAACTTTCCCCTTCCTCCCTGCAGACACAGTGCATCTGGATTCCTCTCCTACGCCTCCTCCTCCCTTCGTCCAAGCCTCCGACTCTGTCTCCCTCGCCCTCTTCTCCACTCTTCAATTCTCTCCGCCATCACCACGAGGAAAGCGTCGTCTCGTCTGGATCGCATTCCGGTGTCTCTTTTTCCACCCTCCAGGAAAAGCAGCCAAGCCGGAAACATCTTCTCCCTCTCCGACTCTCGTCGCTTCCCAACCACGCCACCCCCTCATCCTCACCCTCGCCTTCATCTACAGTCCGGATTTCTCTCCTCCAAGACGGCTGGAGGAGCGGCATCGCGTCTGTAGTCCCCTTCGACTTCTGTCCCTTCTGTGGCTCCAAGCACAGGCGAGCTCGCCTGTGAAAAAACAAAAAAAATCAAAAAAAGAAAACGCACTTCGGCTCCGCGGTCTCACCCCGACAGAGGCAACTGGGCCGGAGTCAAAAAAAACAAAAATCAGAAAAACAAAAAGAAAAAAAAATAAAACAACTTTCGTCTTCCTCCCTGCAGACACAGTGCATCTGGATTCCTCTCCTACGCCTCCTCCTCCCTTCGTCCAAGCCTCCGCCTCTGTCTCCCTCGCCCTCTTCTCCACTCTTCAATTCTCTCCGCCATCACCACGAGGAAAGCGTCGTCTCGTCTGGATCGCATTCCGGTGTCTCTTTTCCACCCTCCAGGAAAAGCAGCCAAGCCGGTAAAACATCCTTCTCCCTCTCCGACTCTCGTCGCTTCCCAACCACGCCACCCCCTCATCCTCACCCTCGCCTTCATCTACAGTCCTGATATCTCTCCTCCAAGACGGCTGGAGGAGCGGCATCGCGTCTGTAGTCCCCTTCGACTTCTGTCCCTTCTGTGGCTCCAAGCACAGGCGAGCTCGCCTGTGAAAAAACAAAAAAAAATCAAAAAAAGAAAACGCACTTCGGCTCCGCGGTCTCATCCCGACAGAGGCAGCTGGGCCGGAGTCAAAAAAAACAAAAATCAGAAAAACAAAAAGAAAAAAAAAGAACAACTTTCGCCTTCCTCCCTGCAGACACAGTGCATCTGGATTCCTCTCCTACGCCTCCTCTCCCTTCGTCCAAGCCTCCGACTCTGTCTCCCTCGCCCTCTTCTCCACTCTTCAATTCTCTCCGCCATCACCACGAGGAAAGCGTCGTCTCGTCTAGATCGCATTCCGGTGTCTCTTTTCCACCCTCCAGGAAAAGCAGCCAAGCCGGAAACATCTTCTCCCTCTCCGACTCTCGTCGCTTCCCAACCACGCCACCCCCTCATCCTCACCCTCGCCTTCATCTACAGTCCTGATATCTCTCCTCCAAGACGGCTGGAGGAGCGGCATCGCGTCTGTAGTCCCCTTCGACTTCTGTCCCTTCTGTGGCTCCAAGCACAGGCGAGCTCGCCTGTGAAAAAACAAAAAAAAATCAAAAAAAGAAAACGCACTTCGGCTCCGCGGTCTCATCCCGACAGAGGCAGCTGGGCCGGAGTCAAAAAAAACAAAAATCAGAAAAACAAAAAGAAAAAAAAATAAAAAAACAACTTTCGTCTTCCTCCCTGCAGACACAGTGCATCTGGATTCCTCTCCTACGCCTCCTCCTCCCTTCGTCCAAGCCTCCGACTCTGTCTCCCTCGCCCTCTTCTCCACTCTTCAATTCTCTCCGCCATCACCACGAGGAAAGCGTCGTCTCGTCTAGATCGCATTCCGGTGTCTCTTTTCCACCCTCCAGGAAAAGCAGCCAAGCCGGAAACATCTTCTCCCTCTCCGACTCTCGTCGCTTCCCAACCACGCCACCCCCTCATCCTCACCCTCGCCTTCATCTACAGTCCTGATATCTCTCCTCCAAGACGGCTGGAGGAGCGGCATCGCGTCTGTAGTCCCCTTCGACTTCTGTCCCTTCTGTGGCTCCAAGCACAGGCGAGCTCGCCTGTGAAAAAACAAAAAAAAATCAAAAAAAGAAAACGCACTTCGGCTCCGCGGTCTCATCCCGACAGAGGCAGCTGGCCGGATCAAAAAAAACAA